>NW_022681467.1:42389904-42989904 GCF_009764315.1 Trachypithecus francoisi
TCCATTTTTATTTCTACACTGGAGTTCCCCATACAGTGGGTTAGGCTATAAAGATAAATGTCTACGGAAAAAGCTGCAAAAACGCCCATGAATGCCTCTTATATTGCTCTTGAGTGGTTTTGTCTGTACATAGAGTAGCTGGTTTGCATTTGGGAGGTCTGTTACATGGAAATTACATGGCTTGAAACACCAGAGGTGTTTAGCAGAAAGAGATACTTTCAGGAGAGATAGGACCCTGTGAAGGTCTCCAGATTCATGCCACCCACTTCACACTCAACAAGGACAAATAGTCACTAAAATAGAGGAACTGCCTGCATTGTTTAAGTGATTTTTTCTCTCTTGTTTGTTTTTAAATGTTTTTGAGCAAGCGAATATAGCTGAATTTATATGTGTGTAATGTGCAAAGAGGCAGCTTTCCTATATGCAGCTCCAATTATACCCATGAAAATACTTTTAATTCTGCTCATCACATAATTACATTGTACTCATTGTCGACATCACTATGAACACTTCATAAATATCTCTAAGGGCTGCAGTATCTGCCGTCAGGGCTTCCTCTCCTCTACTCAGTCCATCCCCTATTTTTCTGCATCGAGGTTGTGTCCAGGTTTCCACAATCATAAATAACACAGAAGGAACACCATGCCCAATACTTTACTGCATTTCAGATTCCTTATTTGGGTCAAAATCAGGGAGATTTCTGAAAATGGGAGCTCAGAGAATCAGTGTTAGACTAGCAAGGTGAGAAATTGCGAGGAAGGTAATTTTGCCTTGGAAGTGAGGTCGGGGTGCAGCTGGGTGGGACGGGGTGCACCTGCCCTCTAATTAGGCCGGCATTTGAAGAGAAGCAACCTGACCACTGGGGCAGACAAAGAGGAGAATTAGGAACAGCGTTAAAAATAATAACATCAACATACATCAACATGTGGTATTATTTTACAACCCTTGGCCCAAGGTTATGGCTCCGTGTCTGTAAAGTATCAGGCATTGTACCAGCACTGCATGACCCTCATTGCTAAGCCTTTAGCAACCTTACAAGGGACAAATCACTATCCTTCCCTATTATTGTTGTAGAAGTGGAGATTGAGGCTCGGAGAGACTGACTGATTCACCCAGCATCACACAGCCCATGTGCAGCAGAGCCAACATTCGAACTCAGGAGGTCAGACATCAAGCCTCATTTCTATTTCTATATCTTTTAAAAATCAGAATCCAGGTCAAAAAGATCCAAGGCTATGGCCAGGAAGACAGCATTGTCTAGAGGACAAGAATGGGCTGGCAACATGACAGTAAACGATATGAAATGCTGAGAGGTGACATTGACATGGAGGCCTCCATTCACTTGGCCAAGAGGGGTAGACTCGATGGCATGGTCACTGCTAAGTGTGACCATGGCATGGGGTCTTGCGCTTATGCCTTCCTTCCAGCTCCTTACTTTTCTCCACCCTGCTGTCTGCCCAAGAGGCTCACCTGCATGGACTCTGCCAACAGGCTCCCATGGGTGGGCATCCTCTGGTTGGGCTTGGCCAATGGTGACCTTTAGCAGGATGGGAGGAGATACGATGCAAGGTAGAAATTTATTCCCTGTCCCTGCCCTGCAGAGCTGCCTGGGATAGCTGCCTCCCTCGGCCCAAGGTCATGGCTCTGTGAGGTGGCCCCCTCCACGTGGCTGTCGTTCCAGGAGCACTTCTGTGTCAGGGGCACGGTCCCCATGACTTTCCTCCACCCTGCCCATACTTTGTAAGTAGAAAATCACTTCCAGTGACTCTGTTTAGCTGTGTCCCCGTATCTTCCTCAGATCTTGACTGATGGAGACCCCATTCCCTCACATTTACTCTGTCCTCAGTTTTCTAAGGTGAAACTGCAAACTGGTGGGCCATGACACATGCCTCGTGGTCTGTGCAGTGCTTGAAAATCCTTCCAAATTAGTTTGCAACCTTTAACCATTGGGAGAGTTTATGCAAAAAATTCTAAATTTTTGGCTTTGCTGGAAAACAAAGCAAAACAAAACAAAGCAAAATGATGGGGGTTCTCTGGCCACATGGGGCTTGCCTTCTCTCAGGACCACTTTTAGCCACTTGGGAAGAGCTTTGTGGCCTTTGAGGCCTTTTCAGGTACCCCCTCCCATAGACTCCTCTTCCTCATTGACGTTACCTGCCCAGCCCTGGTAAACATGAGGTTTATGACGGCCTCTCAAGCCTTCCAGATGTGGTCTCATCAGCCTTTATGGGGCTGCTTGTGAGAGAAACCAGAACTAGGATTGGGTTCTTGGGCTGGGGCACAGCTCAGAGGGCAGTCAGTACCGAGGAAATGGAGACGCGGGGATGGCCATGAGCTTGGCGGCTGCGCTGGGCTGGGGCAGCAGGGTTGCCGTTGTATAGATCAGCCTGGGGAGAGAGACTGTGCTTTGATCGTGGGCGACGTTAGTTAGATTAGGGAATAGCAGCCTCTAATTAGCCCCTGGTAAAGAGCTGAGAGGCAATGTGAAAGTGTGTCCAAGAGTCCATCTCTGCGATATCGAGTTCAGACAGAACCAAGGAATTAGAAGGCTCTGGATAAAATGACCACCTCTGCCCTCCCCTCTGGGCTTTCCTCTAGAGCTCTGGGGGTGGGTAAACGCAAGAGCATGCTCTTGACCTTCTAATGAGATGATGCTGCAAATTTCCTCCCAATTGGCTTATCAAGTTTACCAGCTCCCACTCACCCAGTGCAAGCTTTGGCCCAGAGAGAGCTCCCTTCATTGTCAACACACCAAGAAAGCGTTCTGAATGGTTCCCAACACACACGCAAACCCCAGCACAAGAGAGACGTGGAGGGCACATGGAGGAAGACAGTTTGAGGGCCTAGGATCTGAAGTCAGACTGGGAGCTGTACTGCGGGACAGGCCTCCGAAGTTGGTCACAAAGGCCCTGAATTGGCATCCATGATCTTCTCACTTGGAAAACTTAGGGAGAGTTCAGTTTTGCAGGCACCTGAAGGGCCCTTTAACCTGGTCACTGTCGTCAACGTCAGCTCTGGGAGCCTGACAGACCTTAAACTCATCCTTGTGCCTTAAAGCCAGTGCCTTTAGCAATGTTATTAACCTGTGTGCACTGTTTCACTATCTGTAAAGTGGATGGTGGTCACAGCCACTAAGTCCTTGCTGCTCAGAGTGTGGCCAAGGGCCGGGAACATCAGCATCCCCTGAGAACTTGTAGAACCACAGAATCTCGAACCCAGCCCCAGTCTCACTGATTCAGAATCTGTTTTCACAAGCTCTCCAGGTGGTTTTGATCAAACTTGTAGGGCTTTTGGGAGGAGTATGTGCAGTTCAATAATGCAACAGTTTTGTTTGTTGGTTGGTTGGTTTTAGACAGGGTCTGGCTCTGTCACCCAGGCTGGAGTGCACTGGCGTGATCTCAGTACAGCCTCCACCTCCTGGACTAAAGTGGTCCTCCCACCTCAGCCTCCCGAGTAGCTGGGACTACAGGTATGTGCACCACCATGCCTGGCTGATTTTTGTATTTTTTGTAGAGATGGGGTTTCACCATGTTGCCCAGGCTGGTCTTGAACTCCTGAGCTCAAGCAATTCACCTGCCTTGGTCTCCCAATGTTGGGATTATAACTGTGAGCCACCATGCCAGGCCAATCCAATACATATTTCTTGAGCACTTACTGTGTGCCAGGCTTGGTTGTAAATGCTGGGAGTACAGCGCTGAACATTGCAGATGAATCCCAGCCCTCATGAAATTTACTTCCTAACAGGGTGTATTAGTCTATCCTCATGCTGCTAATAAGGACATACCCAAGACTGGGTAATTTATAAAGGAAAGAGGTTTAATGGACTCCCAGTTCCATATGACTGCGGAGGCCTCACAATCATGGTGGAAGATGAAGGAAAAGCAAAGGGACTTTTCACATGGTGGCGGGCATGAGGGCATGTGCAGGGGAACACCCCTTTGTAAAACCATCAGATCTCACGAGACTTAATTACTATCATGAGAACAGGACAGGAATGACCCGCCCCCATGATTCCATTACCTCCCACTGGGGAGCTACAGTTCAAGATGAGCCAAACCATATCATAGGGAGAGACAGACAAATAAGAGACAGACAAACAGACAAGATGAAGATAGAAAATCTAGGAAATGGGGGATGGTGCTCAGTGGGAAGGAGAAAAATAAAGCAGTGCTCCCAGGTGGGACCCGGCAGGGAGAAGGACTATGATGGCAAAAGTGAAATGACGAGAAGGTAACATTTGAACAGTTGCCTGAGGAAGGTGAGGAAAAGTGTATTCCAGGTGACCAGAGCAGCACAGGCAAAGTCCCTGCACCAGAAGTATGCCTGGTGTGTTGGAAAGATCCATCAGGATGCCAGTGTGGCTGGAATAAAGTGAGTCAGCAGAAAGTGCTGGAAGGTGAGGTCAGGGAGAAGTAAGAGCAGGGGCAGGTGATGCACAACTTTAGAAGCTGCGGAGGATCCTGGCTTGTCCTCCAGTTCCTGATGCCCAGGAATGGGAAGGGACCCACTGGAGAGGGGCTGGAAGCAGTGACTGGCACGTGGTAAGTTCAGGGACCAGCATTATTGAATTCACTGCTGTTATTCAAAGCTGGTAGAAACACGTTGGACTCACACTTGAGGTTTCAGCTTAGGTGTCCCTTCTCCAGGATTGCTGATGGCTCAGGCTGGAAGGGGTGCAGCCCTGAGAGCACCTCAGCCTTCCGAAAGCTCCTGGGTGAGGCTGGGATGGGGAGCTGGCCAGCCCTATTCATGATTGTATCTCAGAGCACAACACTGTACTTGGCATCCAGTAGGTGCTCAATAAATACCTGTCAATTAGAGGAATGAATACATACAAAGACTTGGGGGTGTCGGGTGGGGGACGTGCTCAGGAAAGGTGGGGAAGTGGCTGGGAGGAATGGCAGGAGTATTGTTAGAAGCAAACACCTGAGCTTTGTCTATTCAAGGTGCCCTCTGGAGCCTGACGCCCAGGAACGAACAGGGCGAGGGTGTTGGCCATCTCTGGTCACACTGCTGGGTAAGGTAACCCAGAGGCCACCAGGACTCTGTGCCAAGAAACCCTGGGCCTTTGTGCTGAACTTGGCAAGCCTCCTGTCCTCCTCTGGCTCATTTCAGGGCCACCCCATGCTTCAGCCCACTCTCCTCCATGAAACTTTCTCCCCCATGGAAATGCGTGGGCACTACTGGTAAAAGGATGGCCCCTCAGGAGAGCCACCAGGCAGCACTCAGAGAAAGTGACAATGCACAGGCTCTCAGACAGGCAGCCCACCCCTCAGGGGCAGGGCCCAGAGCAACAGTTCTCAACCTTGGTGATCTTGCACCCCTAGGGACACGTGGCAATGCTTGGGGACATTTTTGTTTGTCACAGCTGGGAGGGAGGTGCTACTGGCATCCAGTGGGTGGAGGCTCAGGGTGCTGCTAAATATTGTCCAATGCACAGGACAGCTCCACAGTGAGAATTATCTGGTCCACAGTGTCAACAGTTATTATCTCTTAAGGAGCCTTTTCATATTGTTTTTTTCTAATTATCCCTTTAATGAAATTTGAAAACTACAGAGATATTGCATATACATCTGTTTGTGTGCTGTAGGCATATGTGTGCTTTATACATACAAATGGTAAGATCTGGCTGGGTATGGTGGCTCACACCTGTAATCCCAGCACTTTGGGAGGCCGAGGCGAGTGGATCACCTGAGGTCAGGAGTTCAAGACCAGCCTGACCAATATGGTGAAACCCTGTCTTTACTAAAAATACAAAAATTGGCTGGGTGTGATGACGTGCGCCTACAGTCCCAGCTACTCAAGAAGCTGAGACAGGAGAACTGCTTGAACCCAGGAGGTGGAGGTTGCAGTGAGCTGAGATCGCACCACTACGCTGCGCTCCAGCCTGGGTAACACAGAGAGACTCTGTCTCAAAACAAAACAAAACAATAACAACAAAACAAAACAGTAAGATTTTTAAGTGTCCATTGATGGATGTGAATAAACAGATTTTGCTACTGTACATCGTGTGGAATATTATTCAGCCTTAAGAAGGCAGGAAATGGTGACACATGCTGCAACATGGATGCATCCCAAGGACACTCTGCTAAGTGAAATTAGCCAGTACCCAAAAGAAAAATATTGTGTGATTCTACAATATTTGTAGAATATTGTATGATGTACCTAGAGTAGTCAAAACCCTATAGATAGAGATAAGTAGAATGGTGGTTGCCAGGGTCTGGGAGAGCGGGGAATGGGGATTTAGTGTTTGATGGATACAGAGTTTCAGTTTTGCAAGATGAAAAGACTTCTGTGGTTGGACAGTGGTGACAGTTGCACAATAATGTGAATGTACTCAATGCCACTGAGCTGCACATTTTAAAATGGCTAAAATGGTCAACTTTATTTCATGCGTATTCTGCCACAATTTTAAACAAAGAGTAAGAGTATTTCGACCCCTTAAGCATCAGTTCTCGGCCCCCAGGGGGCTGTATCACCTCCATTGAGAATTCACAGCTGAGAGATCCTTGCACAGGACCTACAGGTGTGGATGTTCAGAGCAACATGGTTGGGAGTGGTGAGAGCTGCAGGCACCCTGGGAGTCCCTCCCTTTAATGGTGCGAGAAGTTCTTAGGAAGAATGGACCCACCTGGCCACCGCAGATGGAAAAGCTGGCGGAGAGATGCTCCTGGTCATTGCTCAGAGACATCATGACTGCCACACAGTCATACTCGGCAAGTTTTCAGAAAATTCGGGCTGGGCACGATGGCTCACACCTGTAACCCCAGCACTTTAGGGGGCTGAGGCAGGAGGATCGCTTGAGACCAAGAGTTTGAGACCAGCCTGGACAATATGGTGATACCCCATCTCTACAAAAAGTAAAAGAGAATTAAACAGACATGGTGGCATGCACCCGTAGCCCCAGCTACTCAGGAGGCTGAGGTGGGAGGATCGTTTGAGCCCAGGTGTTCGAGGCTGCAGTGAGAACCACTGCATTCCAGCCTGGGGGCTAGAGTGTTACAGTAGGTAGGTGGTCAGGTACGAGCAGAGCAGGAGAGGATCCCCCACCAACACACACCAGGAGGGTTACGCAAGCATCAGGTGATGGTCAGGCAGTTGTTAACTGGCTCGCTAAAGTAGTAATTGGCCACAGCTGGCATGAGGGACAGGCATCTAGCCCTTAATAGATAGAAAACACCTGAAATGGGTAGCCAGCTGCTTCCCAGTAAGATCTCAGGAGTGGTGAGAAGGAATGCAGGACCCCAGAGGCATGCCACCATATGAAAACCCAAGTCAAGAGGTCAGGGTCAGGTCACACGCTTGGTCTCTTGAGTCGCCCACTTGGCCCTCTTCCAAGTGCACCTTCCTCTCTTTCATTCCTGCTCTAAAGCTTTTAAATAAACTTTCGCTCCTGCTCTAAAACTTGCCTCAGTTGCTCCTTCTGCCTTATGCCCCATGGTCGAGTTCTTTCTTCTGAGGAGGCAAGAACTGAGGTTGCTGCAGACCCGTACAGATAACTACTACTGCTAACAAGAGCGAGACCCCATCTCAAAACACAAAAACAAACCCATAAACAGCCCATTTAACTTCCTCATCTCTTCTAGTCAACAACTCAAACTGAATTTTTCAAACTGAACTCTTCGCTGTCAAAATTCTGTTTTTGCCTTTGTTGATTGAAACAATCTAGGAACATGAATCTTCTTCATGTGAGAGCTGAACAGCATGCAGATAACTAGCTAAATGTTTCAGTCATTCTTTGACCATAAGTAAAATGTGCCAGGTGTACACGAAGCATCTTATGAGACGGTTTCAAGCAGTGCCCCAGATGTGTGCACAGCAGTACCGAGAGGTCTTAACAACACAGCTCAATACCATTTTACATAAGGTAAAATAGACGCACACAAAGCAATTATAGGTGTTTTGCAAACTGCCTACAAACAAAAGGATAACTCAAGCGTGCCGGGGGAAGAAGGTGAATGGGGAATAGAGATTAGAGGAACTAAATAGATGTATAAACACGAGCACAGCTGTGGGTTGCTCCCAAGGTGAAAAACAAAACAAACACACACACATAAACAAAAGAGGGAGTCTATCACATAATGTGGCATACTTAAAACACACACAAAACAACGCTCACATGTGTTATTCTGAATAATACAAAATAAAACACATAGAAAACACATCTGGGCAGTTGACAGTGGCGGGAGTTGGAAGTGAAGGATGGAATGAAGTAAAATTAACACATAAATGAACAAATCAACCATGGGTTACAGCTTGTCTGAACCAATTATGACAGTATGTAATTGGAAGGATTTTTTTTTTTTTTTTTTCTGAGACAGGGTCTCACTCTGTTGCCCAGGCTAGAGTGCAGTGGCATGATCATAGTTCGCTGCAGCCTCCACCTCCTGGGCTCAAGCAATCCTCCCACCTCAGCCTCCCAAGTACCTGGAATTACAGGAGTGTGTCACCATACCTACCTAATTTTTTAATTTTTTGTAGAGATGAGGTCTCACCATGTTGCCCAGGCTGGTCTCAAACTCCTGGGCTCAAATGATACTCCTGTCTCAGCCTCCCAAAGTGCTGGGATTACAGGTGTGAGTCACCACCCCCGGCCAACAGAGGAATTTGACTAGCCCTACCTTCATTCCCCAAGGTCCATAAAGTTCCCAAATAGCCATAAAGCATCATGGCTGATTCACCTGTGTTAGTTAAGACCTGTTAGTTACAACCAGGTGATACCCACCACATTGCTTGAAATCCATACAGGGCCACTATCTTATAAAGAAGGCATAGGGTGTCCCAGAGCCCTGAGGCTGAGAGGCTGGTGGGCTTTATGCCAGCTTGACTCAGGGGGCACCTATCTCTGTGGCTTCTCTCAGTCTTCCTCTCTGGGTCTCTGCTTTCTTCCTTCCATCTTTGGACCCACTTTCTCTGCTTTTCCTCACAGAATAATAGCCATCCTTTCTTGTGTAGACTCAACCCACACCACCATGCTACCATTTATTTGCCAGAATAAGTTAGAGCTTTATTCGTTGGCTTGGAGACATTTCTATGAGATATTTTTGAATAAGAAAAAAGAATAGAATGTAGAAGAGTGTAAAATAGAATCCCATTTTTATAAAACAAAGACTAATGGAAAAATCCCAATTAATTTGCATATATTTGTGAGTCTATATATGTATCACATAAAAACACAGACGTAAATATAAGCACAAATAAACATAGTTTGAAAGAACACATTCTGGGTTGTTAACCTGGGTCTCTAGCACTGGGTCACAGGCATAACGTAGATTAAAGAGTGAGAAAATAGGAATAAGGGAATAAGGAACGCATGTCATTACATGTATTCCTTCATGTAAAATTATGTATAAAAATATTATACAAAGGTTAAGAAAGAGAGAGAGAAACATAAAAGTGAAGCGAGGTCAAGATTCAAATCTTTATGTCACGTTCCACATTCCCAGGGAAGGACTCTGATTGGTTCACTTTGGACCAATCAACTGTGACCAGGAAGCATAGTCATTGGATGTATTATTAATATATCTGTTCCCACTTCATCTGTGCAGCTAGGGGAGGAGGAGAAAAGTCCAGAAACCTGGAGGGTGGGGGAATTAGTCACATGAAACAATAGTTTTGCTTTTTTCTCTGCATTCCTAGTAACCTTAAGTGGAAGGATTGGAGAAGGAAGGGGGCATAAACCAAGTAAGATCTCAGGGGAGCTTAGAAACTAAGCCAGTGAATGAGGTGGGGACAGTACACACAAAGGTTCTGTGACAAGGCTGAGCCTGGAACCATCAGGGGTCTTTAAGTAATTCCAGGTGGCTGGAGAAATACTGAGAGATAGGAGGAGAAAATACTGAGAGATGAAACGGAAACAGAATCAAGCCAACCATGAAGGACCCTGGGCATCCCTGGTGAGTGAGGGATTCAGCAAGTTTATGGGCAGATCACATAGGGTCTCACAAGCCATTGTAAGGACTCGGCTTTTCCTGGAATGTGATGGAAGCCACTGGAGGGGTTTTGTTGTTTGTTTGTTTTCAGAGATAGGGTCTCACTGTGTTGCCCGGGCTGGAGTGCAATGGAGCAGTCATAGCTCACTGCAGCCTTGAACTCCTGGGTTCAAGCCATCCTCCCCATTCAGCCTCCTAAGTAGCTGGGACTACAGGCATGCACTACCACACCCAGCTAATTTATTTATTTATTTTTTTCTTTAGAGACAGGGTCTCACTATGTTTCCCAGGCTGGCCTCGAACTCCTGGGCTCAAGCAATCCTCCCACCTCAGCCTCCCAGAGCCCTGGGACTACAGGCATGAGCCACCATGCCCAGCCAGGTTTTGAGCAGAGGTGGGACATAGTTCCACTTGGGTTCTAACAGGATTCTCTAGCTGCTGTACAGAGAAGAGGCTGCCCAGGCAAGGACAGAAACCAGGAGACCAATGAGAAGGTGACCGCAGCAGTTTAGGTGAGAGACGGTGGTGGCAGTGGACACCAGATTCGGGATGGTTTTTAAAATTAGAGCCCACAGGATTTGTCGATGGACCATTTGTAGGGTGGGACAGGAAAAGAGGCTCA
The DNA here is from genome assembly GCF_009764315.1 of Trachypithecus francoisi. Lineage (NCBI taxonomy): Eukaryota > Metazoa > Chordata > Mammalia > Primates > Cercopithecidae > Trachypithecus > Trachypithecus francoisi. The sequence continues at coordinate 42,400,459 of NW_022681467.1, forward strand.
GGAAGGAGCCACCATTGACATTTGATCCAAAAACTCAGCCAGGCCAGATTGAAAAAACAGATTGAAGTTAGTCACTCGCTTACCTCGAGGAGTTTCCAAGATGAGAGTTTCAGCCTGTCACCCCAGAAATACAGTGAGGCCATTAGTTCCCCATCTTAATCAGATCTCTCCCATCCTATTAAGCAATTTGGGGCCATTTCTGGAGAAGATTTTGTTATTTACCTAAATCTCTGGCTGCTTCATTTAGACCTGGTGTTTAGGCGGAATGCAATTAACACATTCCAAACCTGGTTTCCCCTAAAATCCAATCAACTGTAACTCGTTTTCAAATCACACTGCTTTCTCTAATTGTGAACCTCGGCCTCCGCAGAATAGCGATTTAAGTCAATTATTGCATCGCTTGTATGAAAATTGTGCTATTTATGTTGGCAGCTCCCCACATTACTGATGAGCTTCCTCAAGCTAATGGAATAATGAAAACACAAAACAGATTTACCATTCTTAATAAGAGAAAGAGATAATGAAGGCAAATTAAAATGGAGGCTCAGATCCGCATGGAGAACTGGTCATGCAGTTTCTTCTTTGAAATTAACACTCGAATTCTCAAATGCCTGTGGCGGGGAGGGGGAAAGAAACTCAAAATTCCTTTAGACACAAGTATGCCACTTCAGCTTGGTTTTAAAGATTGTGGTCCTCTCTGGGACTTTCTGGAGTTTAAATATGGGACGCTGTCAGTAGCCATCCCTGCTGGCACAACAGCCCATGCACTCACCTCCTCCCCAGTTTATGAGCGAAAGCTCGCTTTCCACCAGACAGGACGTTCAGCTCTCTCATGCCTTAGGTCATTAGATCCTCTCCGAATGCTATGCGCTTAGTAGCGCCGTCATTATTTCACAGAAGAACCAGTTAAATAATTTATCCAAGGTTTAATGCTGCATGTGAATCTAGCATGTGAATGCTGCATGTGAATTAGGGTCTCAACTAATTGTTGTTTGGGGCTAGCTAATTCTTTGTAGTCGGGGGTGGGGGCTGTCCTGTGCTTTACAGGATCGTCAGGAGCATTCCCAGCTTCTACTCACAAGACCCCAGTGGCAGCCCCGTACCTCCAGGGATGACGACCAAAGATACCTTGGGACGTTGTCGAATGCCTCCCAAAGTGCTGGGATTACAGGTGTGAGTCACCACCCCCGGCCAACAGAGGAATTTGACTAGCCCTACCTTCATTCCCCAAGGTCCATAAAGTTCCCAAATAGCCATAAAGCATCACGGCTGATTCACCTGTGTTAGTTAAGACCTGTTAGTTACAACCAGGTGATACCCACCACATTGCTTGAAACCCATACAGGGCCACTATCTTATAAAGAAGGCATAGGGTGTCCCAGAGCCCTGAGGCTGAGAGGCTGGTGGGCTTTATGCCAGCTTGACTCAGGGGGCACCTATCTCTGTGGCTTCTCTCAGTCTTCCTCTCTGGGTCTCTGCTTTCTCCGCCTCCCGGGTTTACGCCATTTCTCCTGCCTCAGCCTCCCGAGTAGCTGGGACTACAGGCGCCCGCCACCTCGCCCAGTTAGTTTTTTGCTTTCTTCCCTCCATCTTCGGACCCACTTTCTCTGCTTTTCCTCACAGAATAATAGCCATCCTTTCTTGTGTAGACTCAACCCACACCACCATGCTACCATTTATTTGCCAGAATAAGTTAGAGCTTTATTCGTTGGCTTGGAGACATTTCTATGAGATATTTTCGAATAAGAGAAAAAAAATAGAATGTAGAAGAGTGTAAAATAGAATCCCATTTTATAAAACAAAGACTAATGGAAAAATCCCAATTAATTTGCATATATTTGTGAGTCTATATATGTATCACATAAAAACACAGACGTAAATATAAGCACAATCACCCCCAGCTGAGAGCTGCTGGTCGAGGCTGTGTACTCGCCAATCACCCCGAACAGCCACTCTTGCCAGTGCCAGCAGCAAGAGGCTAAAGGTCAGGAAATCTGCATCCTGGATCTGCCCCCACCTCATAGTGTGGCCCAGGGAAAGTCACAGTTCCTTGTGGGGCCTGGGTGTTCTGACCTGCCAACACCCAGGTGTGATGGCACTGGGACCTGGAACCTGGCTTGGCTAAAGAAGTTTGGTCAAGGTCATTGAAGACCTTGGTCAAGTGAGAAGCAGCAGGCCAGGAGGGGCGGTCACAGGGGGAAGGGTTAGAGAGATGCCAGGGGGCAGCCAAGTCAGGGTCTATATTGGCAAGAGGCAAGGTCAGCTGCGGTCAGAGGGGTCAGAGACCTGCAAAGGCCAGAGCTGACTCCAGGAGGCCAGGAGAGCTGAACCTCTACCTCCCTCCCTCTTCCTCCTCTGCACCAGGCACTGGGGTCTTACACCTCATTTTCCTGTGCTTTTGCTGTGCACTTTTCTATTTACTATGAATAGATGCTTCTGGGCCCAATTCTGGGGCTAATGAGACTCAGACTGGTGATTATAATACATATAAAAATGTAGAAACAGATATGATATGCTGTGCAGAGCCCTACACTGGCATCATGGCCTGCATCCCCCCAGCAGTACTGTATCCTTATCATTATTAGCCCAGAGGGACAGCCCATTGCTAGGTGTCACAGAGAGAAAGGAGAGAAAAGAGAACCTTTGAGGCCGAGGAGAAAGAAAGACAGAAGGGAAACCTGGTGGTAATAGTTGTCATGTATTGAATGCATAGTGTGTGCCAGGCCCTGTTCTAAGCACCTGACTTGGTTTTCCTCATTTAATCCTCACCATCACATTTAATCTCCACTTCATAGTTAGGCACAGAGAGGTTAAGCCAGTTGCCAGGTTTGCACGGTTAACTAGTGGTAGAGCTGTGATTTGAACCCACATAGTCTGCCTCCAGATTCTGTGCTCTTGACAGCTGTCCCTCAGAGCTGATGGCTCTGTGCTGCACCAGGGAAATTTAGTCCTCAGCCCCGGGGGCCCCTAATCCCACCAAAGGTATTGTGCTCTAAAAACAGCATGGATGATTGGGGCCTCCTGTCCTGGAGGGACCATGTGGGAACTAGACAACTCATTATGTGGGGACTTTGCACTGAGAAGAGTGCTTCCTCCCCACCACTCCCATGACTTGGGTTACCCAGGATACCTGCACAGGCATTGGATGGGAGCCCCAAGAAGGACTGAGTTTGGCTTTGGCCTCCCCAGCAGTTCACTGATTTGACATGTGGCTTGGACACCAAAAGAAAGTGCTTAATAAAAACAAAACAAAGCAAAAATCACCTGAGTTTATGAAGCAAGAATAATCCAAGGACAATACTTGGTCAGTAAGAAAAGTGCCCAGCATGGAGGCTGGCACATCATGGGTGCTCAGTAAATGTTAGTCCCCACCTTGTTCCTGACCATGCCATCACCACCCACGCCCCTGCCTCGCTTAGGGCTTACCCTGCTGGGTGGGGGTCTGTTTGGAGTCGCTTGTGCAGTCATCTAACTGGTCACATCCCTCACTCGCAACAGACCACTTGAGCTCATCTTTCTTTTCTGAGGCTAATGCTTGGCTGTGTGACCTTTGGCAGGGTGTTTGGCCTCTCTGAGCCTCCACTTCCTGGGAGGTTGGGCAGAATCTGTGGATTCTCTTTCAACTCTGAAATGCTAGGAATCTCCACTCGGCTGTCTCTTGCAACCCTCTTCTCTCCTCTTCCCCTCTCCTCCTCCATCTATATCTGTCCTCTTTCCTTCTGTCTATACCAAGCTTCTCCAAGCTGCGGTCCAGGACAGCTTTGAATGTGGCCCGTCACAAATTCATAAACTTTCTTAAAACATTATGAGATTTATATTTGCAATTTTTTAAAAGCTCATCAGGCCAGGCGCAGTGGCTCAAGCCAGTAATCCCAGCACTTTGGGAGGCCAAGACGGGCGGATTGTGACGTCGGGAGATCGAGACCATCCTGGCTAACACGGTGAAACCCCGTCTCTACTAAAAATTACAAAAAACTAACTGGGCGAGGTGGCGGGTGCCTGTAGTCCCAGCTACTCGGGAGGCTGAGGCAGGAGAAATGGCGTAAACCCGGGAGGCGGAGCTTGCAGTGAGCTGAGATGCGGCCACTGCACTCCAGCCTCAGCCTGGACAGAGCGAGACTCCGTCTCAAAAAAAAAAAACAAAAAAGAAAAACACCTCATCAGCTATCATTAGTGTTAGTGTATTTTATGTGTGGCTCGAGGCAATTCTTCTTCCAATGTGGCCCAGGGAAGCCAAAAGACTGAACACCCCTGGACTCTGGACTCTGGACTCTTCACACACCTCTGCACACTGCTCCGAGCCTCTGTCTAGATCACGATTTCCCAGGAATGGGGGAGGGCAGGATGGAGAGGACCGTCCCGCCTTTTCCATGGGGTGGCAGTGCCCAAGAGGGCTTTTGGCTAGATACCCGGGCGCTCGGCTTGCCTTTTCAGGAAACTTGTAGCACAGGTAGATCTCAGCTGACGTCTAGTCGACAAGCTAAATATTTACGGAGCTCCTAAGATTTCCCACCACGTTAAGCCCATTGCTTGATCTCACGTCTGCACACAGCCCTTTTCTATTCACCTTCAGTCAGACATTTCCCAGAATCCTCTGGGTTCCAGGCACCATCTCTCAGGAGGGTGATGAAACCATGTCTGCGTCTAATCACTTCCAGTAATAATAATAATTCCTTATCGTTGTATAGGATTTCTCAAAGCACGTTTGCACACGTTATTTCACTCGCTCCTCACATTAACCCTGCGACTTAGATTTTATTTTGAGTCCCATTTTGGAGAGCACGGCTGAGCCACCTGCTCTAGGGCCAGTGTGTGGCAGAGCCATCAAGATCCTCCCTCTTGTCTTTCCACGGTTGGCAAGGCCAGCTCACCCACGTCCAGTTCATCTCTGAGCCCTAGGACAACAGTATAAATGGAGCCCCACGTACCAAGTATCTAATATTTGAAAGTTATAAACAAAGTTAAACTTTTTTTTTTTTTTTATCTTCCTACCTTGACGAAAATACCTAGAAGCCCAGGTTCAAATTTAGAGATCTTGGGCCGAGCGTGGTGGCTCATGCCTGTAATCCCAGCACTTTGGGATGCCGAGGCAGGTGGATCACCTGAGGTCAGGAGTTTGAGACCAGCCTGGCCAACGCAGTGAAACCCCGTCTCTACTAAAAATACAAAAATTAGCCAAGCGTGGTGGCACACACCTGTAATCCCAGCTACTTGAAGGCTGAGGCAGGAGAATCACTTGAACCTGAGAGGCAGAGGTTACAGTGAGCCAAGATCAAGTGACTGCACTCCAGCCTAGGTGGCAAAGCAAGACTCTAAGAAAAAATAATAATAAATTTAAAAATTTAGATATTTTGAGCTCCTTGGGGTTTCCCACTAGAATGTGCTAGAAGCCATATTATGCATGGCCTTTTTAGTTTCATAAACTAAAAAATTTGCTTTATGCCACAGCCAGTTTAAATTCCTGTCATTTGTAGGAAGAGTCCTGATAATACGGTTGCTGTGGAAGACAGACCAGGGGACAGGAGGGAAGGGAGGCCAGGCTTCCCCTGGTGAACTAGGAAAATTAGAGACCCACAGTAGTTCATGATGAGACCTTTGAGACCAGTGGTCCCCAACCTCTTTGGAATGAGGGACTGGTTTGGTAGAACACAATTTTTCCAGAGATGGGGGCAAGGAATGGTTTCAGGATGATTCAAGCACATTACATTTATGGTTCACTTTATTTCTATTATTATTAGATTGTAATATATAATGAAATAATTACACAACTCACCATAATGCAGAATCAGTGTGAGCCTGAGCTTGTTTTCCTGCAACTAGGTGGTCCCATCTGGGGGTGACGAGAGACAGTGACAGATCATCAGGCATTAGATTCTCATAAGGAGGGCGCAACCTTGATCTCCATCATGCGCAGTTCACAACAGGGTTCAAACTCCTATGAGGATCTAATGCTGTAGCTGACCTGTCAGGAGGCGGAGCTCAGGTGGTAATACCACTGATACCAGTCTGTGACTCAGGCACTGGGGACCCCTGTTTTAGATAATGGAATAGCTATATAAAGTTGAATCAAAGAAGAGGACCAAGAAAACTTATACATCCTTGCACCACATGCACCCACACCATGCCTTTGTAAGATAAGAAAGTAATACAGGAATACTGTGGACACCTTGAAATTCTCAAACCATAGCTCACCCTCATAGACTATCAAAGCTCGTTTGGCCCAGTCTCTCTATTTTACCAATGAAAGAAATGGAATTTCAGAGAAGGGACCTGCTCAAGGTCTCCAAGCTGGTGAGCAGCAAGAACCACTCATCAGGTTAGCAAATATTTCTTGATCCCATATTACATCCAAGATCTCACAGTAAACACTGGAGAGACCTTGGGATCCACCACCTGTTTTTGCAAATAAAGTTTTATTGAAACACAGCCCTATTTGTTTATGTATCATCCATGGCTGTTTTTACATTACAGTGGCAGTGTTGAATAGTCGCAGGAGCCTAAGTCTTACCTCAGCCTGCAAAGCCTAAAATGTTTACTCTCTGGCTCTCTACCAAAAGTTTGCCGGCCAGGCACGGTGGCTCATGCCTGTAATCCCAGCACTTTGGGAGGCTAAGGTGGTGGATTACCTGGGGTCAGGAGTTCGAGACCAGCCTGGCCAACAAGATGAAACCCTGTCTCTACTAAAAATACAAAAAATTAGTCAGGTGTGGTGGCAGGTGCTTGTAATCCCAGCTACTCAGGAGGCTGAGGCAGGAGGATCGCTTGAACCCCGGAGGCACAGGTTGCAGTGAGCCGAGATCGTGCCACTGTACTCCAGCCTAGGCAACAAGAGTGAAATTCTGTTATAGGAAATAAGCTAGGCATGAGGTTCCAATCTAGAGAGGTGGAAATGGCACACAAATATCATTCCACAAACACAGGCAGGCAAGAAACAAACCTCTCTGTATTTCTCCAGGGCAATTTGAGTCTCCATTTTTGGGGAATGTTGAAATCTTAGTTTCATCGAGTTGGGTGAATTCTGAGTTCATGCGGGGCCAAGTATTTGAAGGCAGTGGATGGTGGTTGGTCTTGGGGTGAGCTGACCATCTGCCATGCTTTGGTCCTCAGTCACTGTCCACACAGTAACTGTGGGGTTCCCATCCTCAGGGCACCTGCAGATCCAGAGATCCTCTGCTGGATCCTTGTTGCTCTCAGCTTGCAGATATTAACCATATTCAACTACTCCCTTCCGAGCTGTGGGGTGAAGACTTTGGTGAGGGCCAGACTGCGTGGAGGACACACCTGTGCCTACAGCTGCTTGTCTTCTGGTCTCCTGCTACCACTTCACGGCTCTCCCCATGCTCTGGACACAGTGCTGTGTTCCAGACGTCTCCAGGCACACTCACACCTCTGCTTTTCATCACCCGCCACTACCACCACCCCACTCCAAGCCATCGTTGTCCCCTCTCTGGGCCATGACAGTGGCCTCCTTCCTGGTCTTTCTAATCGCAACCTGCCCTCCATGGCTCCCAAGGTCTATTAGCCCCAGGCAGCCAGAATAATCCCTAAAAAATGGAAGTTGTCTCTGCCACTCCTCTGCTCTCTAACTGCCCCCTACAATCAGCACCCCATTTGCAATCAGCATCAATGGCTTCCCGTCTCCAATCAGCATCAATGGCTTCCTGTCTCCAATCAGCATCAATTTCAAGGTCTTTGCCATGACTTCTAGGGTTCTGAATAAACCAGAGCCCTTTTGCCCATTGACCCTACTGAGCCATCCTCATTCCATCCACCCCACCCCAGTTACCAGTCAGACAACGTTTCCTAACACAGTAAGTGTTGGCTACTGTTTCAGTTTTTTTTTTTTTACCCTGTCTCCCAGGCTGGAGTGCAGGAACCCTCCACCTCCCGAATTCAAGCAATTCTCCTGCCTCAGTCTCCCAAGTAGCTGAGACTGCAGGTGCACACCGTCATTCCCGGCTAATTTTTGTATTTTTTAGTAGAGTTGGGGTTTCATCATGTTGGTCAGACTGGTCTTGAACTCCTGACCTCAAGTGGTCCGGCTGCCTCAGCCTCCCAAAGTGTTGGGATTACAGGCGTGAGCCACTGTGCCCGGCCTGTTATGAATATTATTACTATTAAAAAATCAGGGAAATTACATTGTTCTTTATGTGGAGTATGAACTGAGGTTTTGACCTGGTTACATGTCTCGTGAGAGGGACCTTGGGTTCTGACTGTCTACAAGGTGAAATACTCTGTCTGGAAGCTTCCACTGCCCCCGTGGGATACCCAAGGACCCCTGAGTCACCCAAGGACCTCTGGGTCACAGGATCAGGCTTTCTGGATGGTCGTCCCCTCAGAAGGGTCCAGGGCTGCAGTCTTGTCTTAAGAATCTTTATTGGAAAATAAACACCGTTAATGTACAAGAAATCCCATCCAAGGGTCCAGTCAAAACATCCCCATGTGGAGTGATGCCCTCCTAATGAGCTCCAGATGTCCTCCCGGCTCGGTGTCCTGGTGACCTGAGAGAAGGAGGTGGGCCTTGGAGGAGATACGTGGCGGGTTTGGAACCTGCACAGGGCCTCTTTGCTGCCCCAATTTCTCTCTGTGTAGGAAGGTTTGGGGGACCTCCTGCACCCAACCCTGTCCCATTTCACCAGACCCTCATCTGTCTTTGCCCTCAGCGGCCTCTGCAGCTTCCTTCTCCTGAGTTTATTCATCTGACCACAGGAAATGCCCAGCTTGGGTGGATCCAATTTCACTTGGAATTTAAACTGGAGGTGACTTTTTCCGGTCAGCTGAGCTGGAGGCCATGTCTATGCCAAAGCAAGCCAGCTCGTCCCAGAGAACTGTGGAAGGAGCTGCGTTGGGGATCGGGTATTAGGATGAATGGGGCTTGGAGAGATGTGTCAGAGACCAGAAAGGAAGACACAAGTTGGGGGTTGGAAAGGCAAGCTCAGAAATGTCTACTGATAACTTTGTTGAAGATTACTGTTCAAAATTACGGTATTACACTTTAACACCTGAGCTGACCCCAGCTCTCTCTGAGACCTCATTTCCTACCATATCTCCCTCTTGGCTGCAACCTCACTGGCCTGCTCACTCTTCCTCCAACTAGGCGAGAACAGTCCTGCGCTGGGTCTCTGCAGTTGCTGGTTCCATCACCTGGAGAGCCCTTTCCTTAAACATCTCCGCAGCTGGCTCACTCTGTTCAGATGTCACTCCCCAGAGATGCTGTCCCTTGACAGCCAGGTCTAGAATATCTGCTGCCTCCTCTCTGCCTCACACTTCTGTGTCTTTTCTCTTGTCTCATTTTCCTTCTCGGCACTTCTCACTACCTGCTACTAGATGACGTATTTCGTAGTCTATTGATTTGCTTTTCGTGTCTCCCTTGCTGAACTCCAGTAGCAACCAGGGACTTGTTCACGCTTGCTGCTGTGGCTCCAGCACTAAGAACAGGGCCTGGCACCTAGTAGGTGCTCAGTCAATAGTTACTAAGTGATGCTATAATGATACCTCATCAGCGTAAAAATATTTAAACAGTCCAGGTGATGAGGTCAGGAGTTCGAGATGAGCCTGGCCAACATGGTGGAATCCTGTCTCTACTAAAAATACAAAACTTAGCCAGGCATGGTAGTGAACACCTGTAATCCCAGCTACTTGGGCGGCTGAGGCAGGAAAATAGCTTGAACCTGGAAGGCGGAGATTGCAGTGAGCCAAGATCATGCCACTGTATGCCAGCCTGGGCAACAGAGCAAGACTCCATCTCAAATAAATAAATAAATGAACAGTCCAGGTGAGCTTTTTAAAAAATAATCCAGCAGATGAGTCCTGTGTCCTTGAGGCTTCACCCCCACCTCAACTGCCCTCAACCCCACTCCACCCTACCCTCAGTGTCCCTGGAGAATGGTTCTGCCAGGGAAAGTGACTGGGAGAGGACACTTACCTCTGGGGAAAGGAGAGGAACTGAGGCTCGCAGACTAATGAACGTATAAGAATCTTAGGTCTCTGCCAACCTCAGTGGTCAGAGTCCACACTACCACCCCTTACCAGATTACTGCCCACTGTTAGAGTCATTCTTCGGGGGAGCTGCCAGGAGGCCTGTGTATTCTCACCAGCCTTCCCTCCCTGAGAGAAGCCAAACGTATAAACAACTCGTGATTTGCATGAATTTCCCATGATGTACCCAATCCAAGTTTGGCTATACCAGAGGGATGGAAGCAGAGACCTCTAGAAATCCAACCTTGAGGTCAGGCGTGATGGCTCATGCCCGTAATCCCCGAAGTGGGCAGATCACTTGAGGTCAGGAGTTCGAGACCAGCCTGGCCAACATGGTGAAACCCTGTCTCTACTAAAAACACAAAAATTAGTGGGGCTTGGTGGCAGGCACCTGTAATCTGAGCTACTGGGGAGGCTGTGGCAGGAGAATCGATTGAACCTGGGAGGCGGAGGTTGCAGTGAGCTGAGATCGCACCACACTCTAGTCCAGGTGACAGAGCAAGACTCCAAATCAAAAAGATAAATAAAATAAATAAATCCAGCCCTGAAAGGCACTTAGAAACCATTTACCCACTCTCCCCTTCTCTCCCTCCATTCCACTCTCACTGCTGTTCCCATCACACCAGGTACAGACCCACCCTCCGGGCCTGTGCGCTTGCCCAGCCACCTACCCAGAACGTGACTGCCCCCCTCCTGCCCTGGCTCACACATCACCTTCTCAGTAAGGCCTTTCTTCACCTGTCACGTCCTGACACTAGGCGCTGCACTTCTTTTCACATTGAATATTTGCTTCCACCTTCTGGGAGGTCACCTTCACAGGAGCAAGGATTTCTGTTTCCTCGGCTTCCTGCAGTGTGTCAAATGCCAGGTGCCAGGAGATGTCCAACACACATTTGTTAATAAATTGATGTCCAAGAGCCTCTCCTTTTACAGGTGAGCAAATCAAGGACCAGCGGAGGGAGGGACTTGCCCACGTCCATCCAATCAACTAGAGCCTACATCGATTGTGTAGGGCTGTCATGACAAATAGCCACAATCTTGGTGCCGTAAATTCCTGCCCAAACAACATGAATTTATCCTCTCACAGTTCTGAAGGTCAGCACTCCCGGATCAAGGTATCGGCAGGGCCACATTCTCCTACAAGGCTCTAGGAGGGAATTCATTGCTTGCCTCTTCCAGCTGCAGGTGTTCCCTGGCTTGTGGCTGCACCTCTCTAAGCTCTGCCTCCGTCTTCATAGGGCCTTCTCTGTGTCTCTGTGTCCCTCTCCCTCCTCCTATAAAGACATCAGTCATTGGATTTAGGACCCATCCTATCTTCGGGGTGACTTCATTTCAAGATCCTTAGGTAATTATGCCTGCAAAGATCCTATTTCCAAATAAGTTCACGTTCTGCGGTTCCAGGTGGACCTGAATTTTGGGGGACAGTAGGCACCCTCCTACAGAGGCAGAGCTGGCAAGATTCCAGGTCTCCTCCCAACCGCAGCCCCTAGGGGGGCTTCACAAGGAACTCTGCTTTCAGAGGTGGAGTTGGCGGCCAGCGGCTGTGGTTGTCAGTCTCCCACGTACTTGTCAAGAAGGAGATGAAAAAAATAAACTGTGTGGTTAATGAAAGCAGCGAGATGACCTTGGCTGATCCCCGTAATCCCTTACTCTAAGCCTGGCTTTCTATCATCAGTCAAGGGTTCTTTTTTTTTTCTCCTTCTTCAGAAAGTTTCTCCAGAGAAGCAGCCCTTCCAAATTTAATATATCTCACCGCCCCCAGCTTTCCCTGAAATAATGAACCAGCAGGATGATCTTCAAATGTCTGTCTCAACCCTGTGACGGAAGAATCCCCAGGAAAAAACTGCAGGGGAGGAGGAGGTGTGGAGACCAAGGCTGTTGGTGTCTGAGGATGTGCACAGATGCCTGGAAATGTGTGTGATGATGGTGTGTGCAGTGCGTGTGTGTGTGTGTGTGTAAGGAGCATCAGGTCCATGGGAGGGGGATCTGACCGGCACTGCCTACATTGAAAGTGTGTGCACATAGGCGAACACATGTGTGTGAACATGTGAGTGAAGAAATGAGCATGTGCGAGTGTGCATGTGTGTGTTTGCAACTGTGCACGTGTGTGTGCATGTGTGCATGAGTACATGTCAGAGAGAATGTGCGTATTAGAGTTTATGTGTCAGGCAAAAGTTTGGAGGTCCATGTGCAGTGTGAGGAAATGCCTGGATGCCTGGATGTGAGTGTGTGGGTGTGCGGGTGTGTGTTTATTGGATGTGAGTGTGTGGGTGTGCGGGTGTGTGTTTATTGGATGTGAGTGTGTGGGTGTGCGGGTGTGTGTTTATTGGATGTGAGTGTGTGGGTGTGTGGATGTGTTTATTGGATGTGAGTGTGTGGGTGTGCGGGTGTGTGTTTATTGGATGTGAGTGTGTGGGTGTGTGGATGTGTTTATTGGATGTGAATGTGTGGGTGTGCGGGTGTGTGTTTATTGGATGTGAGTGTGTGGGTGTGCGGGTGTGTATTTACTGGATGTGAGTGTGTGGGTGTGCAGGTGTGTGCTTATTGGGTGTGAGTGTGTCGGTGTGCAAGTGTGTGTTTACGTGCATACAGGCCAATGTGGGTGTGAATATGCATATGTGGACCAGTGAGAGTTTGGGTATGTGAGTTTTTGGTGAAGTGTGTATGTAACTCTGAACATCACGTTAATATGAATCATAACAATACCCAAAGCCTTTCCAGTGGTCCAGGGTCCCTACATAGTCTGCGGCTGTCCCCCTTCCCTTCTGACCTTATGGTACCACCTTCCCCTTCATTCTTTCTCTTCCAGCCACACGGGCTCCCTGATGCTCCCTGAACACAGCAGGTTCATCCCTGCCTGAGAGTCTCTCATGGCTTCCTGTCTCACCTTTTCCTGGCTCTGCTCCATGTCATCTTACCAGAACACCCTGCTGCAGCCATGGCTGCCCTCCTCTGGAATCCCTCATCCTCCTTCCCTGGGTGTGGCAGGACAGAAAGGCAGACCAGGAGGTGGGAGTGCGGGTGGTGACCAAAGTTGGTAACTTCAGTAGAATCTCACTGGCTGGACAAGATAACTCAGGTCACATAAAATTATTTGCTGTTGGGAAGTCTTTTTAGAACATTTGGCTACAGGGGAGTTTAAAAATCATCTAGTTTCATGCTTCTTTACTGATTTGTGTTTGTGAACTCGCATTCATTTTCTTTGGGTAACAAGTAACAAAAACATAAAACCTCAAACTGGCTGAAGGCAAAAAGTGCATTTGTTGGCGTATATAACTTCTGGGTAATGCACTTTCAGAAGTAGAACTAGCTTCAAGCTTGGCTAGACTCAGTGACTTAAACTGAATGCATGTCCATCAGAACGGGTCCTTCTCCATCTCTCAACTGTTTTCCTTTGTGTTGGCTTTAGACCTCTGAAGACCGTCTTTGCATGGTGGCCTTGAGTAACGTTGGGGCATTTATCCAATTAGCTTAGCTTAGCCTAGTTCATATCACTGAAGCAAGAATTCTGAGATGACACTTATTGTCCTGGCTTGAGTCATCTGCTCACAGCAGAAAGATGGCTCCAGGCACAGGGTGTAGTGAGCAGCTGCTGTTTTTGGAACCCAGCGTGCTTCACCAGATAGCAGAAACCTGAGTTTCCTGCAGCAATTCACCTCCCCAACTTGCAGTCCACAAGCTGACCAGGCAATCAGTGTCCCTGGCCACAGTGACTGGTTCAGGGGGGTCCTATGGCTTCAGCCAAGCCAGACAAGCCAACTCAGGGGAACACATGACTTTTGCTTTCCACAGTCAAAGGTGTTAGAGTCTTTTCCTCTCTGGACTTGGTGTTGTGAGGGTGTCAGTCGAAGGTCAGTGCATTAGGCCATTCTTGCATTACTATCAAGGAATACCTAAGGTGGGTAATTTATAAGAAAAGAAGTTCAATTGTCTCATGGTTCTGCAGACTGTACGGGACACATAGTGCCAGCATCTGCTTCTGGTGGGGCCTTAGGAAACTTCCAATCATGACAGAAGGTGAAGGGGGAGCAGGCATCTCACATGACCAGATAGGGAACAAGAGAGAGGGCAAGAGGAGGGCCTGCATTCTTTTAAACAATCAGATCTTTCGAGAACTCACTCACTATCACAAGGACAGCACCAAGGGGATGGTGCTAAACCATTCGTGAGAAACCCTCCACCCCATGATCCGATCACCTCCCACCAGGCCCCACCTCCAACACTGGGGATTACATTGCAACATGAGATTTGGGTGGGACAGACATCTAAATCATATCAGTGAGTCAGTTATCTTGACATCACAAAGGAAAATCCCATGAGGGTCCCAGGGGAGGCAGCCCTGAAAGGCGAAATCATGTGAGCATTTGCAACAAGTGGTACCTGGAGCCGGCCAATCGTTCTGGGCTTTCCACGCTATAAAACCCAATGAGTCCCTACGGGGATGGAGAGTGGTTGTTGAATGGATACAGCGTTTTCACGTGGGATGATGAAACTGTTCTGGAGATGGATAGTGGTGATGGCTACACAATACCGTAGATGCACTTAGTGCCGCTGAAGTAATTGTACTTGGAAAAATGGTTAAAATGGTAAGTTTTGTTATGTATATCTTACCACACTTTTAAAAACTACAAAAAGCTCTTAATAAATTCCTCTTTTATTTAGTCTGTTTGAATTGTGGTTTTACTCTTACAACCACAAGTCCAGGTAACGCTAATGATATGCCTTCAGCTTATTTATTTATTTTTTAAAAATACCCAAGCATATTTAAATGTATCTGCCCTGTGTCCTATCCTCTCATGGGTTCCACTGACAACTAAAGAAACATCTGGACTAAGGTTTTGGCAGGCACCAATGTGCTGCTCTTTTCTGGGTAACACTTGTGTGTATTTGTAGAGACTTCTGGAAGGAGTGCTTCGAATACTAAAGTGCGCCTCTAGTGGTAGATGCTGAGGCCCAGGCACACGGGAGGCTTTCCCACAAATCCACGGGTAGACTCACTCAACAAACAAGCCCTTCCTGACACTCCACCTGCACCTGGGAGTGGCTGGGCTCCTGCACCCCGGCCGGCAGCCTCTAGGCGTTCCCCATCCCATAGTAGAGGCTTCTCTTCCCCCTACAAGGAACCTGAGTGTGGCAGGGCCAGCCAGGCAAGTCCTATCCACCCACCCACTCTGCTTGGCCCTAAGCACCTAAAAATCCAACCAGATTTTTATCCCTCGGGTCAATCTCGTGTGATTTCCTGGTGACGGGTGCTGCCAGATCCTGAGGCCACGGTGGGGCAGGCAGTCGGGGCTCCCTTCCCTCCTCACCTTATCTGGCTCCCTTCCCCGCCTCCAACCTCTAAATGGTTATTAACGTCACAAGCAGCATTCCTGAGCCAGCTGTAGCCTTTCTGATGGGTCCCTGGTGCCATGATAGACAGAGGATCCTCCTCTCCCTTCAGGGGCTGAGACATATCTGCCTACGATTCCTGCCTCTCCACTGACCAAAGCTTTACGTTATCTGCCAATTCACTCATTCATTTACTTGTTCATTCATTTATTCACTGTGGCCCCTGCAACCTCTCTAACCTCACTGGGCTCTATCACCTCCCTCCTTCCTGCCTCTGCAAGCCCGCCTCCAGCCTTTACCCTTGCTGTTCCCTCTGCCTGGAGTACCCTTCCTTCAAAAATATAAAACTTTCACATGGCTACTTGCTTCCCCGTCCTTCAGCTCTGGATCAGACGTCATCACCTCAGAGAAGGCTTTGTTGACCACCTTGTCTAAGATGCACTTTGCCCCTCAGACATCTTCTAAATTTTCACTCTGCTCATTTCCTCCATGGCATCAGCATTATCTGATCATTTTCTTGTCAGTTGCTTCTGGTGTGCTTGTTCATGATCTGCCCACCCCAACTGGAGGAAAAAGAGTAAGAGGGACCTGGATACTTCTATGTTTCTGGAGGTCAAAACTAGGCCCAGTTCCAAGTTGGTGTTTAGAAAATAATTGTTGAGTATCTTTGGTTGGGCCTCCCCAGAAGCAGACCCTGAGACCAGGATTCAAGCTCAAGAAGTTTATTTAGAAGGTGCAGGAAATATCAGTATAGGAGAGGGCAAGTGATGTGGGGAAGGCAGGCAGCCCATGCAGGGCGCCATCAAGCAGCTGGAGCTTAGTCCCACTGGGGCCCTCTGGGTGACTGTGTAGCTGGGTGACACATCTTGAAGCTACCCCGTCTGGGCAGTGAGATAGCTGGCGTATTTATTTTCAAACTCCCTCTGTCATCAGTGACCACTTCGGGTTGTTCCCTGAAAGGGAGGAGGTATTCTTTCCAGGTGCTTCCTGCCCTCCAGAGGCACAGCAGGGCTCATCTCAGAGTCCTGTGAAAGCCCCCAGGCAAAGGGATGCAGGTGCTGCTGGCTGGAAGTCAGGTTAGGGTGCACTGGGGTATAAAGTCCAAGGGGGCACAGGTGGGAGCTGACAAGGTCTACCAGGTGAGTAAACGAATGAATGAACAAATGCAGTCATTCGTTCATTCCATCAGCCTGCATATCTACAACATAAAGTGTTGCCAATGGAGCGATGATTTAGACACACACAGTTCTTTTCTTTGTGGAGCTGGAAGTCTGAGAAGGGGAATGGAAGGAACAAGTAAGAAACAGAATCACAAATGTAATTGTTTAATTTCAGTTGTGGCACGAGTTCGGGCTTTAAGTTGAGCAGGAGCTCTGAGTGATTGCAAGGTGAGCGCCTGAGGCTGGCCGGGATGGTAGGATCTCCCTGAGAAGGCCACATTGAACCTGAGCCCTGGTGAATAACTTGGAGGGACAGCATTGCGGAGGCTCATCTGGACTACAGACAGACAGAAGGAACTACAGACAGAAGGAACAGCATTACGGTGGCCTGAGGAGAGAAGAGCAATCTGTTGGGGAATCACTGCAGGAGAGTACATGTGTCTGCAGACTTCTGTTTCCAAATGCCTGCTCCACATCTCTACTAGATGTCTAATAAATGTCTCACATTAACACAGCTGAAAATAAATTGTTAGTTTTCCACTTGCAGACTTGCTTCCCTTCCAAATTTTCCCTGTCCCAGTCCATGGCACCTGCACCCTTCCCAGCTTCTCAAATGTCACCCTGTCGAGAAGATCCCTCTGACTGCCCATAAGGACATGCAGTAACGCCCCACCACAGCCTTCCATCTCCCTGTCCTGCTGTGCTTCTTCGTGGCACTGTCACCCCTGACCAATTGTCTGCTGTGTTTATTGTTTGCCTCACTGAGATGTAAGGTCCCTGAGAGATCGAATGGTGCTCTGTTCCCTGTGATATCCCCAGCCCCTAGAACAGCCAGTAGGACATAATTAATGTTCAATAAATGTTAGAATAAATGAACACATGAACAAAAACATGAATGAGTGAACGAATGATTCCGTCTCTGCCAGATGTGAGTGAAGGAAGACGAGGACTGCCTGTGATTCTGGAGCTCAGACCCAGGCATTGGAGGCCCGATGACCTTGGCCTGCCCTTGAGTTCTCACCTCCCAGCACACTGCCCAGCCTGCCTTCTCCAGCTGCTCCCATGCCTTTAGCCTCCCTCCATTTATTCCCTGAGCCCTACACCTGCAATGATGCCTCCTCACCCCACAGGAAAGTCTCTCCTTCCTCCTTGGCCCAGCTTACATGCCTGCCACCCAGCACAGTGGCAAGCGAGGTGACACCAGCTCTACATCAGACAGGCCACGGCGGCATCTGAACTCTACCACTCAGGCACTGCACAGCCTTTAGCCCTGCGTGGGCAGGTGGTTAAGGTGGCTTCTCCGGGTGCTCATGGCCCTTGCCAACCCTTTTTCTGCAGCGTGGGTGCAACCTGCAACCTGCTTCTAGCCAGTAGAATGCACCAAGTTGGTGAGACGTGTGAGACTGCGCGTTACAGAGGTGCTTACGTGATGATGGTACGGGAGACGTAGCATTGCACCTATTTTATAGGTCTCCCTCTCCCTGGCTGGTTTTGAAGAGATAAGCTGCGGTAGGAGGCAGGTATACTGGGGAAGCTCAGTTCATGAGGAACCGTGCACCAACTCCTGACCGACAGAAACTGTGAGATTGTAGACAAGCATTGTTCCAAGCTGCTAAATTTGTGGTGATTTGTTTGCAGCAATCAATAACTAACAGGGTTACCCACTTTTCAGAGTCGTCCTGAGGACGGAGGTAATATACGTACATACATATGCATATGGACATACACACATTACATTACATATATAATATACATGTAGGCCTAGGCCCCGTGGCTGCAATCCCAGCAGTTTGGGAGGCTGAGGTGGGAGAATCACAGGAGCCCTGGAGTCCAAGATGAGTCTTGGCAACATAGCAAAACCCCGTCTCTACAAAAAATACAGAAATTAGCTGGGTGGCGCGTGCCTATAGTCCCAGCTACTCAGGAGGCTGAGGCAGGAGGATCACTTGAGCCCAGGAGTTGGAGGCTACAGTGAGCCATGATGACACCACTGCACTGCAGCCTTGGAAACAGAGCAAAACCCTGTCTCAAAATAGATAAATAAATAAATAGATAAATAAATAAATAAATAAATAATAAAAATATATATACACATACACATACCCATGTGCTATATATACCATGAGGCTTGGCTCAGTGCTTGGGATGTAACAAATGTGTGTTGTCTCTCCCTCCCTTGTCTTGCTTTTGGTTGCCATGATGAGTGGTGGCCATAGCTGGAATTCAGTGGGCACTGACCAGAGATGATCAATGTCCTGCAATGCATGGACTGTCAGCGCACTAACAAGTTGTTTTATCCAAACTGCCAATGACAGCTCCATTGAGAAATCTATTGGTGGTTATAGATAGATGATGTAACCTGTAAATCCTCATAATTGGGCACATGTACAGTGCAGGGTCTGAAAACAAACACACATGAGTGAACACCACTGCCACCCTCCCGTGAGGTGTGATGTTCCCCTGAGCTTCAGATGTCTTCGGTAGGTTTGTGTTACGTAGATTCTGACAAAGTGAGGGGGCCCCTGACAATCTATTATTAATAAATATAAATTAGACTTAATTTCTTCTTTATTAGATAACAAATGTAAATCGAATTTTTAATATTTTTTTCCCGTGGCCCAATGGACTATCTTGGGCTTCCCAGTTTGGGGGCCACAACTTTGGTACAGAAGTTATTGATCATAGCAGTTAGTAGAGACACAATTATATCATCTAACAAGATTTCTAGAGCGGTCGTCCACAACCAGGCATGATTTGCCACACCAGGGGATGTTTGACAAAGTCTGGAGATACTTTTGTTATTGTCGTGAGTAGGATGTGGGTGCTACTGGCATCTAGTGGGTAGAAACCAGAGATACTGCTCAACATTCTACGATGAAGAAAATGGCTTCCCACAACAATTATCTGGTCCAAAATGTCAATAGTGCTGAGGTTGAGAAACCTTGGTCTAAATGGAAGCAGTTTCAGGGTTGATTCAGCAGCTCAGCAATGTATAGACTCTGAATGCCTCTTTGATTCTTTTGGAGTTTCCCCTCCTGGTTGCAATATGGTTGTCATAGCTCCAGGCATCACACTCATCATTCCAAAGAAAAACAAATATCTGGCTTTCTCTCTCCTTTTTCATCCTCTTCTCCTTCTCCCTTCCCTCTTTCTCTCTTCTCTTTCACAGAGAAAAAGATGGCCAGTGACACACGCTGGGTCACATATTCACCCCTAGTCTAATCACTGTCCAAGAAAGACTGAGTGGCTCAGATTGGCTTAGATTGACTGACTCACCTCAAGGGTCTAGACTCAGTACCTGGGAACAAAATCAGGATTATATGAGCAAAGAAGAGGGAATGGCTATTGGGCAGTCAACTTGACCAACAGTGTCTGACATTGAGAATTATTTCCTTTTTCTCTTCTGATGGTTTCTACCACCAAAACAAATCAGAGGGATAAAAAATGCCTTGGTCTTCCAATTACTTCCCACCCCAAAATCCACCTTTGCTGATCTGACTCCACTTCTTCAGCTTGCTGGAGAAAAGAGGGAAAGTCTTTCCACTGTCCCCATCAGACTGCACTGGGTCCTAGGTGTGTTTTGGAACCCAGGTCAATTGGATTCCCCTTCCAGTGTCCCTTTAACAAACCTAGGCCCTCTCTCCTTCCCACCAGAAATCTCTTGCTGGCCCTGCAGACCTAAGCTGCTTGTAGAAGCAGCAAACATCCCAAGTTCACTGAAGAGGCCTGACCCCAGTAAGGCAGGTGGGAGTTAAGCAACCTGAGCTGGTCCACAAATGCCAGACAGCTGTGCACATCTTTGGGGCAGAGACGAAAAACAGATACTTAATGTATCTGGTTAGAAATGAGGATTTTCTGGTTTGGTTATGCCTGTCATTTCGAATGTGTCTCTTCTAATATTTACAGCATCTACGCACCTGACCTTGTCAGTTTCACCACTGAGAATCAACATGGTAAACCATCCTCAGAGTATGACCCAGAGGCTTGGGGGTGTTCTCTGCCCAGCCTCAATCCCTCTTAAGCCTTTGTCGGGGGACAAGTCTGGGTGAAGATGTTTATGCAGATAAAGGTTTGCCAAGCTGCAGATAACCCTTCCCATTCAGAGAAACTGCTCTCTTGATTCAGCCTTCCTCTGTATTCGCCCCAAACCTAGGACATCTGACCAGTACCCAGTTCCATAATCTCCAGGTGATTCTTATTTCCTATCTTTCTCTCATGCCTCACATTTTTCTAGCAGTAAACCCTGTTGGCTCTTAATTAAAAATATATCGACTGGACACGGTGGCCCATGCCTGTAATCCCAGCACTTTGGGAGGCCAAGGTGAGAGGATCACTTGGACCTGGGAGTTCAAGACCAGCCTAGGCCACACAGCAAAACCTCATCTCTACAAAAACAAATTTTTAAATTAACCAGGGGGCGGGGGGTAGCACACACCTGTAGTCCCACCTACTTGGGAGGCTGAGGTGGGAGGATCACTTGAACCCCGGGGGCAAGGTTGCAGTGAGCTATGATCGCCACTGCCCTCCATCTTGGGCAACAGAGCAAGACACTGTCTCAAAAAACATAAAAAAAGAAAGAAAAATAAAATTAAAAAAATAAAATATATCTATCTCATCCACTTCTCAGCACTTCCGTGGCCACTGCTCTTATCTAAGCCACCATCATCTCTAAATTAGCGCAATTGCCTCCTTGCTGGTCTTGTTTCTGTTCTTGCCTCCTTTTCAAGCCACTCTCCACACAGCAGCCAGAGGGATCTTCTAATAGAGAAATCAGATCAGGGCCCTGACCTGCTTCAAATCCACCAATGATGAATTGTTGTGTTTAGGATAAAATCCGAATTCCTGGCAACGGCCTCTCAAGCCCTGTACTGCCTGGTTCCAGGGGTCTTACTAACCTCATCTCCTGCCCCCTGCCTCTCGCTCAGCCCACTCCAGTCACAGGGGCTGCCCCCTCCTCTCCCTAATCGCTGCAAACTCAGTCCCACCTCACAGCTGCAGAATTTGCCGCCTCCTCCCTCACCCAGGAACCCTCTGTCCTCAGATCTTGTCATGGCTCATTTCTTGTCATTCACATCTTGCTCAAATGCCACCTTCTCAAAGGCTTCCTGAGCACCCCTGTCAAAGTAGCCAGCCCGTCCCATCAGCCACCCTGGCACCATCCTGTTCTCTTTTCTTCATTTCTTTACTTGGTTACCACTTTCCTCCCCTCATACAATGTTTTGTCTGTGAGAAGAGGCACCATTTCTAACTTATTTGGTGCCGTATTCTCAGCACCTAGAATATGATACTCAGCACATGGCAGGTACTCAATAAATTGTCCTCAAATTAATGAAGCTCATTAGTGGCCCCTTCACCCAGGAGTCATCCCAACTTCCCCAGTCCCTGGGACTTCTGTCCTCTCTGGGTTCCCATCACCCTGACTGACCTTGAGCCAGCTCTGAGGGGAGGAGAACGCTCTGGGAATGCCCGCCTCCTCAGCTAGACGCCAGACTCATCAAGGACGGAGCCTGACCTAGATCCTGCTGTCTCCCCCGTAGCATGAGTGCTGGACATGCAGCAGATGGAGAGCCCTGCATCAGCATCAAACCACACCTGGCACAAAGGAAGGCTCAGTTCTTTACTTCCTATGAACTCAAAGACATCACAGCGTCTATCAAACAGTGCAGCCTCTCTGACACTATCCTTCCATTTCTAGGACTTTATACCACGGAAATACTCACTTAAGGGTGAGGAAAAGATGCATATAGAGGGTGTTTCCTGCTGCATTGTCTGTCCTGGGGGAAAATTGGAACCTACCTAAAAGCTAAATTGTAAAGGAATGGCTACACATGCCATAGTCCTCCCAGTATTGTCAAATACTATGTGGCAATTTAAAATCCTCAGAGGGCTGTATGGGCTGACTGTCATGTTCTTGGATACTTTGCTATTTATTGAGCACCTACTATGTGCCAGGCAGTGTTCTAAACATTTGGGATTTAACAGGGAACAAAGAAGACAAAAATATCTGCTAGAGTCAAGGAAGACAAACAAAAAACTTAAAGAAATAACATGCCAGATGGCTGATAAGTGCTGTGGAGAAAAGGAAAACAGGAAAGGGGAAAGGGAGGGTGTCAGGTGAAGATGAGGGTCTTGGGAAGAGTGGGGAGCAGGGTTTGGGCTTCTAGGGGTGACGGATGTCAGCGAGTCAAAGAGCATGATGAGATTAGTCCTGCTGGTCTCCACGCAGATCAAGCAGGGGAGAAGGGTCTCACTGAGACCTAGGCGGGGCTTACAATGAAATGTGGTTGTCTTCCGCTGCCTCCTCCAAGTCCAGCCTGGAAGCTGGCTCATGCAAGTTAAGCTCCCCTTCTCCAGCTTCCTGTAGGTTCACCTAGGGGGAGGCCCCAGCAGGAGACAGGCCCACAGTGAGGGCTTTATCCCCCTTTGCTGGCTCCCCGCCAGGCACCGAGGCTTCACCATGTCTCCATAGAAGGCTCTCTCCACTCTGCACCCTTGTTGGTTCCCCAGGCCCACTGCACTGTTCTTAGGGCCTTCCCACCAGCTACCCACAGCTCTGTAAATATTTCATTCATTAAACTCCCTGTATTATCCAGGCTGACGGTGCCATCTGTTTCCTGATGGGTCCTGACACACACACAGAGTGTGATCTCATTAGCTATAAAAAGTCAAATTACCCGTGGATATACAGGCATGGAGACTTGTTTAGAAGCAAACATCAAACTGTCAATAATCAGTACCCAAGGGAGGTAGGAGAAGAGATGTCCTTGAAAGACAGTCTTATAGAAAAAAAAAAAGAGAGTGAGAGAGAGACAGAGAAGGGATGGAGGGAAGTTCATTTGTACCTTCTGCTTCTCCATGGGCTTTGTTGTATGTTTGGCTTTTTATAATGAATGTGTACTGGTTTTGTAATTTAGAAAGTGCAGAACTGGAAACAAAACGCCACCAGCCCTGCTGAGTCTGTGTGGAGCCGAGGGACAGCTGACTCTGGACAACACCTGTGTCCCTCACCATCCCCTCCCCAGTGCCTGATGCAGACCAAACTCTACCCAAAAAGTTACCTAAATTTTGGGTGTTTTTTTTTTTTTTTTGCAATAAACATATATTTCCTTTGTTCTGTCCACATATATATGTAGAAATACACATACACATATACCATTAACATTATTATATATACAATTAACAAGTAATTAACACAATTAACAACTTTGTGATTGTGTGTGTGTACTCCTCTGTAAAGAAGAACAGGAGACATAGCACGTACCACAGACTGGACACTGTTCTCAGTGCTTTACACATTTTAGCCCAATTCCTTTTTGCAACAGCTCTAAAGATGAGCCCTGTTACTGTTTGCATGGATAGGCTGAGGGGGTCGAGGCATGTACACATATATGTAATGATCCAGCGTGTTAATTGTGCTACTCAAGTCCCCCGTATCTTCTACTCGTGCTGGCCACTTTTGAGCTTGTCATTTCTCGGATGCGGAGGCACAGTGTGCTGTGCGCCTGCAGCCCAGGTGCCGCGCTGCCTACGCTTGAGCCCTGGGTTGACATTTGTGAGCTGTGTGCTCTTGGGGAAGACACAGACTTATCTTGATCCCTCAGTACCCCCAGCTTACAATGGGATCAATAATGGGGCCCACCTTTAAAACTGTAAAAAGTAAACAGGGCAATGTGTAAAGTGCTTAGAACAGAGTCCAGTCTGCAATGTGAGCTACGTTCCCGTTCTTCCTTGCTGGTGGGTCTTGTTAGTTGAGCAATGTTCCCCACTCTGAGTGACAGCTGGCTAGCTCATCACTGGATTGAGCCTGTCTTCGCAGACTGTTGCTTCACTCATACCTAAAAGTCACAGGGTGAGTCACTAGTCAATGGGTCCTTCAGGGAAAGTCAGATGGGGGAGGGCTGGAAAAACGTGGGCTTTCCTGATAAAAGATTTATTTACAACTGTCGTTACTCTTCATTTCCTCCTGCTTTCTTTCTGCCTTGTCATTAGGTGTGATATTTGGAGTTGTAGCAGCCACCTTGCAACCATGAGGCAAGAAGTTGGAAAGATAAGCCAAGAGACTAAAACACTGTGACATCACATCTGACAACACTGAGCCACTGAACCAATGCCAGTAGCTGTCCTCCAGATTTCTTCTTATGTGGGACATGACCTTTATTATTTAAGCCACCAGTGGTCAGATAGTATTACCTGAAGCCAAACACACTCCTGATGGAAACAGTGGGTTTGTTTCCCACTTACGATTGAGGATTTGTCAATGTCTCCCTCTCTCTCTCTCTTTTTTTTAATCCCCAGGGCAGAATGACGAGTTAATCCTACTCCTCAGGTCCTGGCACATCATCATTGGTCTAATCTTGAGAGATTGATTAATTGGTTGATTCCCTTTTATTTCCTTTCCCTACTTATTCTCCTTTCCCATTCATAGGCAGCCATTCTAACGCATGTAATAATATATTACTTATTTCTGATTTGCAGACATTCGTATGTGATTTGCATTTTCTTGTGTGCGCATATATTTTTATCTTATGTAAATGGTATTGTGCTGTATATCTCTCGCTTCTTGCGCTCTGCACTGTGTTCTTGGAATCTATTTATGTTGCAATGTGTATGTCTCATTCATTGTTCTAACTGCTGCTCAGAGTTCCCAGAGTACATCCTCCTTGTGGTGGACTCCCACGTAACTTCTCTCCCCTCACCACCACTAATGCTAGAATGATCATCATTGTACAGGTCTTCTTATGAACTCGAATGAGAACCCGTCTGGGGTTGATAACCAGAAGAGGAATGGCAGGGTCCCATACTTTTACATGTACTTAATTAGATTCATCAGTGCCTGCTGTACTTTAGAATGGCTGCATCAGGCTATCCTCCCATCAGAAAAATTTTCATCCATTTTTTATTGCCTTTTGCACTTTGTGTTTCCCTTGTTAGGTAGGCTCATATTCAAGGCTTTCTTTCACGGGATTTTCCTGTTGTTAACATGCAATTTCTCTCTTTGTCCATTTCAAAGCTCTTCACCTTGAATTCCATTTAGTTGGGCCTCAGAGCTTGAGCACTTCCCAATTTTTCATGCAGCCTTTCTGACTCAAAGCTCGTGCCTGCTAATCCTGTATGATCAAGATTTATGTCAATGCCTGCAGTTCACGCATGCCCATTGTTAAGATGGGATAATGCCTCATGATGGATTCTTCAAAACAACAGCCTTTGCCAGCAAAGAAAAAGAGACAGACTGTCCAAAAGGTAAAGTGAACATCTGTTGTTTACATATGCCCAGAATCCATTCCTTCTTCTGGCCATGACACCATAGTTTTTGTCTGGGGATCTACCCCTCCCCCGCTTCTGTGAAGCTCCGTCTCTCCCCAAGTCCAGTCCTGGCTGATCAGAATATCCACACTCCCAGCCACAGCAATTGGTTCAGCAATGGTCAGTCGACCCAGGCCATTTGATAAAATGTTGAACCAGCACATTAGCTGTAACTCTTCAGGAAGAGGTGTTCTCTCTTGCTAAGATTTCTAAGCTTGCAGAGTATAACCTGGAACTCCCTGAAATGGGAGACAGAGTTGAGAGAGAGAGAGAGAGAGATAAAGGGAAAGAGCCAGAAATTCATTACATCATCATTGAGCTACTGGATTCAGCCATGGCTGAAGCCCAATTACCTGTTTGTTTCCACTAGGTGACTCAATAAAATCTCCTGTTTGAATGAGACAGCTTGAGTTGGATTTCCACCCCATGCAGCTGAACATGCAGCATGCATTGGTGAGTTAGTGATAGAGAGCTTCAGTGATAATACAGTGAGTGGTAGAGAGCTTCTCCCAGGGCCTGTGAAATCAATCAATCAATCAATAAAACAAAAACAAAACCCTGTCCATCAATCATCTGTTAGGCAACTGCCCTCTTCTTCAAACTCATATCCTACCATGCTTCCCCTCCCTGACTGTGTTCCAGCCGCACCAGCCTCCTGGCTATTCTGGGAGCACACTAGCTTGTCCTGTGCACTTGCTGTTGTTCCCTCTGCCTGGAGTGTCCTTCTGCCGAATTGCCTGATTGTTTCCTTCTCATGTCTCAGGATTCAGCTCAAGTGTTGCCCCCTCACGGGACCTCCTTGGCAAGCCCCTCTCGACGCGGCCATCAGTCTGCTCTGCAGCTCAGCACAGCAGCCACCTGGGCAATGCCTCCTTGTGCATTTGGTCCTTTACTTGGCTGTTGCTTGTCTCCTCTGCCAGATTTAAGCTGTTTTTTCACCACTGCAACCCCAGTGTTTATGCGGATGCCCGGTTCATGGAAGATACTCCTTAAATATATGTGAAATAAATGAAGGAACGAAGAGATTAGGAGGAAGAGAGAAAAGAAAGGAAGGCAGGAAGGAAGGACAGAAGGAAGAGAGGGACGGGGAGAGAGGCAAAGGAGGAAGGGAGGCAAGTCGGGGGCAGGGAGAGGAGGAGGAGGAGGATGGACTCACTCAAATGCTTCAGGTTTAAGGGTCACTTCTTTTTTATTCATACCCTCAGACTTGGTCCAAAAACAAACTCAGAAACAAGAGTCCTTGAAATCTCATCTCAAATGTCCCTCTGGCCTGCTGCTTAATTAAATGACCCCATAATGAAATTTCTTCCCATTGAGTCTGTATTTAATAATTAATTGACCTCTTCAGCCCAGCCAGGCTTGGAGGCTCATTAATTATACATCTTTGCCGTCTGCACTCAACACTCACCTCCCAGGAAAACAGGGTCCAAAGGGGAGAGGCTGGGAGTGACTGGAGGCGAGCACGGGTTCCTCTGGGGGGTGAAGTTACTCCCAGAATGGTGACCTGCTAGGGACAGATGGAGAGGAAGGAAAAGGGGCTAGATTCAATCCAGAGCCTGAAGTTTATTCTATCTGAAGCATCATCTTGCAAAAGACAAAATTAGTTATAAAAAGTTAGGCATGAAAGTAAACATTTATCTAGAAAAACTAAATAGCAACCAATTACTTTGTTATGACAAAAATCACAAAATCCTGCAAAAACAACACAGTATTTTTATTAATCAACTAACTGCCTGGCATACTTGAAGTGTCATCAATTTAGTGAGTATTTAAGACTAGTTACTTCATGGCCAGGCACAGTGGCTCACGCCTATAATCTCAGCACCTTGGGAGGCCAAGGCAGGCACATCACCTAAGGTCAGGAGTTCGAGACCAGCCTGGACAACATGGTGAAACTCCATCTCTACTAAAAAGAGAAAAATTAGCTGGGTATGGTGGCACATGCCTGTAATCACAGCTACTCGGGAGGCTGAGGCAAGAGGCAGAAGTTGCAGTGAGCCAAGATTGTACCACTGCA
The DNA here is from genome assembly GCF_009764315.1 of Trachypithecus francoisi. Taxonomy (NCBI): domain Eukaryota; kingdom Metazoa; phylum Chordata; class Mammalia; order Primates; family Cercopithecidae; genus Trachypithecus; species Trachypithecus francoisi. Next base: position 42,428,248 of record NW_022681467.1, read on the forward strand.
CTCGAGCCTGGTGACAGAGCAAGACTCCATCTCAAAAAAAAAAAAAAAAAAAAAAAACTTACTTACTTACTTCACAAGAAAATTTGAAATGCCTTGAAATGTTTTAGCTCCTGTAGGAAACACCTTGATAGTCATTTTTCCTTTTTGGCCAGACTCGTTGATGATCTTTTCTCATCAATATCATTTTCTACAGACAGCAGAGAGAAAAGAAAGGTAATTCATTATTTGAAAGGCTGATCAGAAAAAGAAAAAAGAAAAACAGAAAAGCCTGACCGTTTAGAAGTTTATTTTGGCTTTGTAACCCCTCAGGGCTCTCACTACAGAGGACCACACCCTGGGTGGCTTAAGAAACAGGAATTTATTTTCTTACAGTGCTGGAGGCCGGAGGCCTATAATCAAGGCGCTGGCAGCATTGGTTTCTTCTGAGGCCCCCTCCTTGGTCTGTAGATGGCTGTCTCCTCTTCACACAGTCTTCTCTCTGTGCATTTCTGTGTCCTGATTTCCTCTTCTTAAGGACACCAGTCATTTTGGATTATGGCCCGCTAATATGACCTGATTTACACTTAATCTTTAAAGACCCTCCCTATCTCCAAATATGGTCACTTTCTAAGACACTAGGGTTAGGACTTCAACATATGAATTTGGGGGAGGAAGACATAACTCAGCTGATAGCACACACATTTATAGGACAGTTGTCAAATTTGGGAAACCACTATCAAGTTTCTTTCCTACATGAGCTAAAACATTTTGAGGCATTTCACGTCTCCTAAGCACAGCAACTAACCAAAAATACCCGATGCGTTGGTAACTCTTCTCAATCAGTTTGTCAATGACATCCCTGTGCTGTGATGCTGTGTTGGGATCAGAGTGGGCAGGTGGCATTTTCTAGAAATCCATTCTCACACTTGAAAGATAGCAATGATTTACCCACAGAGACAACTGCAAGCCACATACAATATGTCATGGTAGCCAGAATGAATGCAATCCCAACCAAACTCCGCTTTGGCCAGATCCCAACAATGCCCGCAGTCACCCCAGCACCACTCCACGCAAGGGAAAGTGTAGGGAAAGTCAAAGCAGAAAGAAACAGTGGTCTTAATGGGCTGCAGTTCAAACATCTTTCTTTTACGAATTTCACTAACATGTGCCTCATGAACATAGCATTAGGGCCCTTCCCAGGGCTTTGGAATGTCCCTGGGCAGGCGATGGCTCCTGAAGCTTCAACTTTATAAACTTCCCAGGAAATCTGCCTCCAGGTCGGTCCAGATTATGAACTTCCTCTCCTCCAACCCCACGCAACTCCTGGCCAGGCCAGAGTTCTAAAACGAGAGAGAACAAACAGGGTATTTTTGGTGTTGTGTTTCTTAAGGCCACTGCCCACCTGAACTGCAGCAAATAACCACAAAGTTGATGGGTTAAAACAACAGAAATGTATTATCTCATAGTTCTGGTGGCCAGAACTCCAAAATCAAGGTTTCAGCAGGGCCGCGCCCTCCAAAGTTTCTAGGCAAGGCTCCTTTCTGGCCTCTTCCAGCTGCTGGGGGCTCCTGATGTTCCTTGGCTGTGACCACATCACTCCCATCTCTGCCTCCATCCGCATGTGGCCTTCTCTCCGTGTCTCTGTGCGTCTTCTTCTTGTTTTCTTCTTCTCTCGCTAGGCCCTGGTCCTTGGATTTAGGACCCACCCTAATCCAGGATGATCGCATCTTGAGATCCTTACCTTAATTATATCTGCAAGGACCCTTATTCCAATTATGGTCACATTCACAGGTACCAGGGTTAGGACCTGGACACATCTTTTGGGGAAGACACTAACTCACCATAGAGAGGTTAACAATGTTCTCACCACTCATGACCTTTAAGGAGAACAGGCCTAGGCCTCAGTGGTTTAATAAAGGGAAGACCACCCCCTCATGCCTACAAATCTCACCTTTACGACTCCCTTCAAGGCTGGTTTTATCCATCACCTGCAGGCTCTGGAAGCAAATGCTCTACAGACAGGTTTTTCTCCCATCCAGGAGTTGCCCAAACTTCAATCTATTTCTCAACTTCATGGTGATTTTCATATCCACAAACCACTTCATTAATGTTTTACCATCCACTTAATGTTCTCCTTCCAATGGATTTATTTTTAAAAATTCAGCCTCATCCTAAGCAGTAATGCCCTTGAAATCAGGGCATTGATGTACCACTTTTATTTTTTCCAATACATACTTGAAAACTGCAGTTGGCATGTATTGATCTCTGCCTTTGTGTCATAGCTAAGTCCTGGTGATTTCATCCTCATGTCGGCCCTGCAAAGAAGGAGCTATTATCGCCACCCCCATTTTACAGCTGAGAAAAATGGAGATAGAGAAAGGGCCGGTAACTCGAGCCAGGTAAGAAGGGACGAAATGGAGAGCCCCGGGGGAAGGGACAGAGGAAGGAGAAAACAGACAGCAGGCTGGTTCTTGGCGTGTAAGTGTGGATGGGGAAGCGGGAGCGAGAGAACAGGGGGAGGAGAAGGGAAGGGGGCAAGGAGAGAAGGGAAGTGGAGTTTCAAGGGATGAAATAAATCCTGAGCCCAGAAGTGGAGAAGGATCACCAGGTCCTCACTTTGCAGAAGTCTTGACGTTGCCAGGCACCGTATTCCACCCATCACGATGAGACAGAGGTCTGTCCTATACATCAGAGCTCCACTCCATTGTTCAACATAGAGACTCAAGATGAAGATGAAGGGATTTTACTGAGGGCAGAGGGGGTCACAGCCACCCCCCATTGCCCTGGGAAAGAACTCCTTTAGAGGCTCGTCCTTTAGCCCCTCCCCGTCAATGCTTGACACAGCCTAGGTTGCCGCTGGCTGCCCACCTAAAATTCCCCTTTCACCAACTTAGCTTCTCCCTGCCCGCACCCAAAGTCCCCCTGCCGATCCCTCAGGCTGGATCGGATGCTACAAATTGACCCAAAAACTCAGTGGAGCTGGAGCGTTCCTCACTCACCCCTTTCATCACAGCTGCTGTGATCTAAGTGCCAGGCTCTGCACTAGGCCCTGGGGACATGACAATGAACAAGCCAAAGTCCTGGCCTCCCAGAGGTGACATTCCCTTGAAAGTATTAGGGTGAGCCAGCTGCTGCCACCAACAGGCGTTACATCTCAGCTGTTTAATTTTAAAAGGAAGAAAAATTTATTTCTCATTCACATCACAGCCCACTGCAGGTCGGCAGGTAAGGGCCTGAAGGACCCTACGAGTTCTTCCATTCCATGGCTCTGCCATCGTGAACCTGGCATTCTTAACCCGTTGTGTGCTTCTGGACCTCTTTGTGGGATAGTATTTTAAAATCCCTCAATTGCCATTAAAAAATAAAACACCTAGGACTATGAAGAATACCAGTTATATTGAAACATAATTATCCAGTATTTTTTCAATTCATCACTTAGTAATATGAATTCTTCTTTTTAACACGTTAAATAACAAGACATAGTGGCAGTTCTGATAACTACCGTAATTTCAAAGTAGTAATGAGTGTAAATCTATGGTCAGCAAACTACTACAGATGGGCCAAATTGGGTAGACATGCCACCTGTTTTCATAAAGTTTTACTGGCACATAACCATGGTCATTTATTTGTAAAATGTCTGTGGCTGCATTTGTTCTACAATAGCAGAATCAAATAGTTCCAAGAGAAACTGTATGGCCTAAAATATTTACTCTCTGTGTCTTTACAGGAAAAGTTTGCAGTTAACAGTATTTCTGAGACATTTGCAGCAACTGTCAAGTAATACGAAGGCATTTATGATTTCTAGGGAAAAGGTCACAGGCCTTCTTGCCACCATTGTGGCTTGTTGGCTACATTCATTATTGAAGAAAATGATAATTCTCAATTCAAGGTGAGTAGAAATAAAGACGCCATTTTTTAAAAATCCAAATTCAGAGATCCCTCCTCTGCCTTTTAGTCACAGATCTCTTGGGGGTCTCAGGACTGATCCCAGGTTAGAAAGTCCAGGTTAAAAAAGCCTAATCTGGCCAGGTACAGTGGCTCACACCTGAATCCCAGCATTTTGGGAGAGTGAGCCAGGCAAATCACCTGAATTCAGGAGTTCGGGACCAGCCTGGCCAACAGAGTAAAACCCCGTCTCCACTAAAAATACAAAAATTAGCCAGGCGTGGTGGCACACGCTTATAGTCCCAGCTACTCAGCAGGCTGAGGCAGGAGAATCGCTTGAAGCTGGGAGACAGAGGTTGCAGTGAGCCAAGATCACACCACTGCACTCCAGCCTGGGCAACAGAGAAAGACTCTGTCTCAAAAACAAACAAACAAACAAACAAACCCTAATCCAGGGCCGTGGGGGTTCTCTCCCAGATCCTCTGCACCCACAGGTGATGAGGGAGGCGAATAAGTATGGAGGATCCTGCAGGAGGTTTTGTAGCCCAGGACAAAAGGTGTCATCCATCACTTCTACCATTTTCAGAACTCGATGACAGGGTAATGCCTTGTTTCAAGGGATGCTGGAAAATGCAGTTAAGCAGTGCGCTTAACACAAATATTTGGTAGAGCTAACAAAAACACACCAATATGTACTATGTTAGATGGCAATGGGCACTATGGAGTCAAAGCTGAATAAAATGAATAGCTAAGGATCTAGCATGAACCATGATTTTAAATAGCGTGGTCAGAAAAGGCACCCTTGAGAAGGCAACATTGAAAAATCATCTGAAGAGTCCAAGCCTGGGAGTTTCTGAGGAATAGTGTCGCCGGCAGCAGGAATAGCATGTGGGAAGGGCCTGAGAGAAAAAGCAACTATGATGATTTTGAAGTCCTGATATTCAGCCACGGTATATATTTTAATCGTTTGTCTATTTCTTGTCTGTCTCCCCGACTAGAATGTCAGCCCATGAAGAAGAAACGTTTGCCTATTTTGTTCACTGCTCTTTCCTAAGAGCCTAGAGACGTGTCTGGTACATAGTTCGCACCTATTTGTCGAATGCTGCCAGAACATGGCAAGATCTGCCTGCTCCAGGGAGACAGGAGTATGGAATGAGGGCAGAGAAGTCTCCCTCCAGGGAGACCACTCAGGGCCATAGGCCGTGGTGAGGATCAACATTTTATTCCATAGGAATAGGAAATTATCGGTGAGTTTTCACCACCGAGGGATGAGCTCCAATTGTGATTTTGCAAACATTACTCTGGCTGCTACAGCAAATGCTGCGGCAGGTGAAAGCCTGGCGAAGCCTCTGACACTAAGAAGGGGAGTTCAGTCCAACAGCTTCTGGGGCAGTGAGTGAGAAGGTGTTTTGAAAGGGGAAGGATGGGACCTGGAGGACCCCTTATCATGGAGTTTCACTGCTGAGAAAAGTCTCACATTGGGCCTTTGCAAATTACATCTCAATGAGCTCTCTTCTCAGTCTCAAAGACCGAGGAGCTGCTCAAACACAGTAGGTTGACCATGTACAGAGAGGAGACTGATGGCACCCCCTGCAGCCACACACTCTTTCTGCAGGGCTCTAGGCAGCTCTAATTGAACGAACTGGTCCTGTAAACAAACATCTTAGGCAAAAGCACAATTTTATTGCGCCTAGATTTTTTTTTTTTTAGGTGGAGAGTTGTTGAGAGATCCATGCAGTCCATGTAAACATGTAAAACAGGCTAACATTTCAAAACCCCACTACATTTTGTTAGGTTGGTGCAAAAGCAATTACTTTTTCACCAACCTGATATATCCGTAACTGTAGCGGCGGAAAACAAACAAACAAACAAAGAGGTGGAAGGACTGGCTCCCCACAACTGAGAGCCTCGTGGGGACAGCCCTGGACTGGGAGTCACTGGTGGAGCTGCCTCTAGCTGGGTGTTCCTGGGTGCGGGGCTGGTCTTGCCTGGCCACAATCTTCTCCAATGAGAGCAATGACAGGAGCTAAGGGGCCCCCTGGCGCTCTAGGGTCCTGGCCAGTGGAAACCCTGGGGTGCGACAAAGTGGTTGGGGGGCTCCCCACTCCTCGACCCTCGCCCCCACCTTTCCCCCTCGCGCTCTCTCTCCAACTCCGCCCCAGCTCCAGGCTGGAAAGCCCCAGGGAGGCCGCCACGGTAATGACCCCTCGACAGCTGCGCTCCCCGCGAAGCAGCCGCCCCCATCCCCCGGGCCCCCGCCCTCCGCCCCGCCGCCTCGGGAGACAGGTTCGCACCTGCTCGGGGCCATTTCTCATCAATTAGGCCTTGGCAGCGCCTGAATGGGGCCCGGCTAGGGCGCGTCCCAGCTCCTCCCCGCGCCGCCCCCCACCCCCCGGCCTCCCCCTGCAGAGCCGCGCTCGCAGATGGCAGCTCGGGCGCAGCTGCCCGCCCGGGCTCGCGGGGGCCACAATCGGCCCAGTGTTCGCAGCCCCCAGGTTGGACAGGGGGCCGGGCACACCTGCGCAACGCAGATGGCGCCCGGGGCGGGGGGGGCGGGGTGGGGGACAGCAGGCACCAAAGGCTCCTCCAGGGACCGGGAGGCGGGAAGAGAGCGGGGCCCCTCACCGCAAGGCGGTTCCTGTCGGAACTTGGAACCTGGGAAGGGGCCATCGAGAAAATGACCAGGGGCAGTGGGACCCAGCCATGCCCTAGTCTTTCTCATTTCGAAAGGAGGGGGTTCTTTTTGGACGGTAGCTTGGTAACCTAAATGCCCAGCAATAGGGGATTGACTAGAAAACGTGTGCTGCGATTCTGCAGGGCACTGACACAACCATTAAAAATATACTAAAGAAAAGCAAGTCGGGAAGAGGGATGTGTTGAGTGTAACTTTTGTTGTCGTTATTAGGTAGGGTCTCCCTCTGTCACCCAGGCTGGAGTGCAGTGGCGCCATCACAGCTCACTGCAGCCTCTACCTCCCAAGCTCAAGCGATCCTCCCACCTCAGCCTCCCAAATAGCTGGGTTTTTTATTTTTGTAGGCACGGGATCTCCCTATGTTGCCCAGGCTGGTCTTGAACTCTTGGACTCAAGCAATCCTCCTGCCTGGGCCTCCCAAAGTGCTAGGGTTACAGCCATGAGCCACTGCGCACAGCCAGTGTAATCTTAATTTGGGGAATCTGAGTTTGAGCTCTGGTGCCATCTCTTTTGAGCTTGATCAGGTCACTTCACCCTTGCCAATGTCAGTTTTCTCATCTGTAGAATGGTGTAACAAGAGAGCTGTTGCAGGAGTTAAATGAGACAATGCGTGAAACTGCCTAGCCTAGGCGCTGGCAAACAGGAAACACCTAGTGAGTATTTTTTCTTATTTCTTATTATATAAGTAATACATACCAGTCACTGTTAAGAATCCACATTCTAACTAACTATGTAAGATTAAAAGCTAAATTACTCTATAATTTCACCTCTACCTGAGATCATCATTGATAACAGCTTTGTGTCTTGCCCCATGATTTATTTATTTATTTTGAGACAGAGTCTCACTCTGTCACCCAGGCAGGAGTGCAGTGGCACGATCTCGGCTCACTGCAACCTCCACCTCCTGGGTCCAAGCGGTTCTCCCGCCTCAGCCACCTGAGTAGCTGAGATTACAGGCTCCTGCCACCACGCCCGGCTAATTTTTATATTTTTAGTAGAGACAGGTTTTCACCATGTTGGCCAGGGTGGTCTGGAACTCCTGGCTTCAAGTGATCCACTTGCCTCGGCCTCCCAAAGTGCTGAGATTACAGGTGTGAGCCACTGCGCCCGGCTCCCCCCTGACTTTTTCTACATTGTATGTATAATAAATAAATACAGATAGATCTATGCATAAATGCAGATTCCAGAATCAAATAGAAGCAGTTTCACTTAGAGGCTGAAACCTTGGACTCTGGGGCTAGACTTCCTGCACTAAAAAACCTGACTCTTTTTTCCCTGCTGTGTGTCCCTGGGAAAACTACTTAACTTCTCTGGACCCATTTCCTCTTCTATAACCTTGTAGGAAAGTTGTGAGATTAACACAAAACATTTCCAACAGTGCAAACAGAAGTATGAGCTTTATTGTAGGTGTGGTTTTGTAACTTTCTTCCTGAATATTTCTTAGATGTTTTTCTGTGTTGGAAAATTTGAAATAATATTCTTTTTAACGGCTGTAGAATATGCCACCCTATGGCTCCATTTAAGCAGCCGTCTTCTAAGAAGGGCTGGGGCTGGTTTCCCATGCTGCAGTGAGCACTCTTGGGCACACTCTTTTGTGCCTGATGCTAGGTATGACAGTTCTCCTAGCATCAAGCCCTGGGGTGGTACTTGCTGGATAAGGCCCCATACGGTTTGGCACAAGCAGGATCAGAAGTAGGGTAAGGTGAGTGAAGCATTCAGGCACAAAATTTAGGAGAATGCCCCCAAAACTCAGTAATCAAGATAAACTGTATCTTAGTGCAATATTTTTCTAAATCAAAATTAATGCTAAAAGCTATCCATAATGAGCAAAATATCAAAATTTTAAAGACAGCATCTGACAGTGTCATACTGGCTTTGTTGAGCCTGTGACCAAAGGAAAAATGTGCCTTCATATACATATTTTAATGTATTCTTTAATGGTAATTTTCTCCCAGATCATTGAAGTAGTTGAAAAACATATACTGAAAAGTTCAAAGTAAGTGTATTAAAACTCAAAGCATCATTGATGTTTTATTTCATTTATACCCCAAACAGAATTTGTGTCAATTTTACTTTGCTGGCTTTAATGGAAGCAAACTCATCCCTAATATTTTCAAAATCTACTTCTGGAAATAATTTAACTGTGAAAAAACAGATAAATAAATATATCTACATCTATAGCTATATCTGTATCTATCTATATATGAAGCTAGCCCGACATTGTTGTGAATGTCTGTAGTCCCAGCTACTCAGGAGACTGAGAGGCAAGAGGATCACTTGAGCCTGGGAGCTTGAGACTACAGTGAGCTGTGACTGAGCCGCTGCACTCCAACCTGGATGATACAGTGAGATCCTGTCTCAAAAATAACAAGAATAAGGCCGGTCGCAGTAGCTCATGCCTGTAATCCCAGAACTTTCGGGTGGATCACGAGGTCAGGAATTCGAGACCAGTCTGACCAATGTAGTGAAACACTGACTCTACTGGAAAAAAAAAAAAAAATTAGCCGGGCATTGTGGCGAGCGCCTGTAATCCCAGCTACTCAGGAGGTGGGAGGCAGGAGAATCGCTTGAACTTGGGTGGTGGAGGTTGCAGTGAGCTGAGATCACACCGCTGCACTCCAGCCTGGGCGACAAGAGTGAGACTCTGTCTCAAATAATAATAATAATAATTATTATTATTATTTTGTAAAGTCATATATGAAGGCTGCACATTTTCCCTTTGGCCTCAGGCTCCAAAATGACTCAACAAGGCGCTGGTATCATTAATTTGCCTTTGCAGAGGGTGGCACCAATTGATGCTTCCACTGACAGCAGGCTCCGTTTTTTCAAGCACCTTTTGGGATTAAGCTGCTTTCAGCAGAGGGTCATTATCCCCACATTTGGGCCCTCATCTGGGAGGAGCCAGGAGCTGGTATGCCTACCCAGGCTGGCTTTCCATCCTCCCTTTCTTGTGAGAGCTTCCCAGATGCCTCTGCCAAGCCTGGGCAGCTCAGGTTACTACAGACTCTGAGAGCTGCCTTATCTCAGATCTGCAGAGCCCAGCACTTCATTCTCAGGAAAACCTTTTAACTCTGGGGTAGACAAACTCCAAAAACTCTAGAGCTGCCTTGGGGGCAATGACAGCAGCTCCTCAATGGACTGGATCTGGGACCCCTGCAGAAATAATCTCATGAATGTTCCTTACCTGTGGCCAGCAAGACCTGCTCCATTCCTTCCTTTATTTACATCCTCAGTGGCTACCCTGAGTCACTGCTCTGAGCAGCCCTGAGTCAAACCCCGGGACCAGGCAAGTTAGTCATGGTCTCTGGAGCTCAAAGGGGCAGACAGACGGGTAAACAAAGAGTTTCCAAGACTCTTTCATGTCTGCTATTATCTCACCACACTGTCCCCAGAGACTTGGGAGCACTTGGGCCAGATATAATTGGATGTCAATGGGCATCTCAATCTTAACATGTCTAAAGCAGTAATACTACTAACAAAACTGCTAGTAGCAATAATAAGTGTTTACTGCACAAGGCACTGTTATAGATGCTTTACACATTGTAACTCACTCAGTCCTCATCAGGACCCTCTGAAGTACCGCTTTTAGCTCCATTTTACAGATGAAGAAATCGAGACATTAAGGGACTCAGTGGCTTGCCTAAGTTCCTGCAGATGTTAAATGGCAGTGCTGGGATATGTACCCAAGGGTCTGGCTCCAGAGTCCGTGCTCTTAACAATGACCCTGTGATCTTCAGTTCCTCCCCATTCCCCCTCCATCTTCCATATCTCAGAAAATAGCTTCACAAAAAAATAAATAAATAAAAACATCTATGCACCATTTTTATTCCACTCTTACCCAATTATTTTCATACCCGACTTCTTGTCATCACTCAAATATCAGAGATACCTCACATTTCAGTTTTCCTGAAAGCAATCACTGAGAAACGGATTCAAGGGTATGTAGTTTATTTAAGAGATGAGAGGGGATGGTTCAAGGAGAAGCAGGGAAGAAGACAGAGGAGAAAAGTCAGCAGATACAGTGTGCCTTATCAAGCCAGCCACCGCAACAGGTGACCACAGACAGCTTCATCCCTCCAACAAACTCTGGGAAATAGTGCAAAGCACACAGCTCAGAATTATTCTGCCTACACTTCGAGGGAGCTAGGATATTGATACACTATCTCCTGAGAGTCATTGGTTGAGATGTACTGGGGAGGAGTGTGCAGTGTTAAATCGTGGGAACTTCTTCCAGCCAGCAGCAAGTCCTTCCAGTTTCAGGGAAAGAAACCCAGGTACTTTGGGAGGCCGAGACGGGCGGATCACGAGGTCAGGAGATCCAGACCATCCTGGCTAACACGGTGAAACCCCGTCTCTACTAAAAAATACAAAAACTAGCCGGGCGAGGTGGCGGCGCCTGTAGTCCCAGCTACTCGGGAGGCTGAGGCAGGAGAATGGCGTGAACTGGAGGCGGAGCTTGCAGTGAGCTGAGATCCGGCCACTGCACTCCAGCCTGGGCGACAGAGTGAGACTCCATCTCAAAAAAAAAAAAAAAAAGAAAGAAAGAAACCCAGGTAAAGATGCAGATACTGGCAATTAAAAGTCACTAGAGCATCTAGAGACCATTTCTCATCCCTCACCTACTTCTCATCTCTTTCTTCTTGTAGGTAAGACACAGAAGAAAAGGAAACGAATACAGAGTATATTACCAAGCAGGTTTTCACTGTGAGCAAATAGAGCTAAATCTCACTGGGGTGCTTGGGGAGGCAGCACAAAATATGTGCCTCAGAGTGATCCCACCTGTGGGGAGAGGGAGTGGAGGTATCTATCCTCCACCCCCGATCTGTGATTTGTTGAGGGCTGCTTCTGGGGCATTAACCCATCAACACTTCTGGCTTGCTCTGAACCTGGGCCAAGCATGCTCCCAGGGCCAGAAAAAGAGCCTCAGATGGAGAAGTGCAAGTGTTTGCAGTAAGCGTTTTGGGTGAGAGGAAGACACTACAAGAGTATGGAGACGGAGCAGCACCAGTGGCTGCTTCAAATAGCTTACTCATCAGAAGGAAACCAGATGACAGTGATCATTTAGTAAGCACCTACTGTTTGCCTGGCTTCACGCTGAGTGATTTCCTTATATAATTTCACTGCAAAACTTGCTTTTATATCGTTATATTAAAAAAAAAAAAGAAGGCAATGTTTACTCAGGATTATAACCAGATCTGTCTGACTTGAAAGACCCAATATTTTTGCCTTATGCTATTTCTCCGGATTTCTCTGCATCTCTGAGATTCACGATTCCCACCAATCTGGCCTATCGGGTAATATGTTATTTGGGCTATTATGAGCACCGAAGTGAATAAAATGCTAATCCTCATCAATAGATTAAACTGAGAAATGCTTAAACCAGAGATCTGCCTGCAATAAAAGCAATTGGGTTACTTCTTTGTAATTTGACTGCTCACATGAGCCCAGGAACCTGCGTTACAGCTTTACAAATCTGTGATAATTTCCTTCAACTTTTCCATTTTATTGCCGCCCTTAAAATCCCGTTGTGTTCTTAAAACAGGAAAAAAAAAATGATTAAAACAGATGTGGCTCTTAAAGTTACAATATGAATTTTACAACCCCAGGTTTTATGATACTGAGAGAAACTTCAGCCACCAGGGTCAGAGGCAAGAAAAATGGGACCGGATTTCTGAAATGGGTCTGGGGAGGGGGGAATGAGTAGGGTGAGAGGTTCAGAATGACAAAGACAGCCAACAGAGCCAATTTCCTGACGTTTACTTTTCTCCCCAGACTCTGGGGATCAACTGCAGAACGTCACATTTGCAGCCCTCCCTCTGCACCACAGAGCCTGGTCCCCACAGCTACCGAGGTTTAACTCAACCGCTTTCCCTCCCTCCAACCTCACTTCCAACCCACCCCCACGCCCCCACCAAATCATAATTTGCCGGTTAAGTAGTCCACAGTGAGCACTGTTTTGTTTTTTGAAGCAGTGTTTTATAGTAAAGAGAGCACTGAGTACCAAGTTCTAGTCCCAGATCTTCAACTAATTCACTATGTGACTTGGGCACATCACTGGACTCTGGGCTTCCATTTTTTCATCTGCAAAACTAAGGAGTTGTACCAGATCTCTCCATTCTCTCTTAGCACTGCAAGTCTATGACCCCATCTGCAGGAACACAATGCCGGGCACAAAGGAAGCTCTGAATATTTGTTGCCAGAAGAAAGAAGTGATTTCCTCAATTTGTCTGTATTTTTCTTTTGCATGGAATGAAGGGGTTATCAACTTCTACAAATAAGCAAAGAAAGAAGGAACGCAACCATAAAGTTTCTTTCCTTTTTTATATAAAAACGGTAATGGTGAGAATGACAAAAATTTTAAAGAGCCCATACACAGTGTTGGCAAAAATGTGCAGAAATAGGAAGTCATCTATACTGCTGATGGGAAGGTAAAATAGTACAATATTTCTGGAGGGTAGCTATCAAAATGAATCTGCAGTGTCACTCTCAGAAAGTGATCCTAAGGAAATAATCAGAAAGATATATTTAGAGCACAAAAAATACAATATAAAGTCCAAGGGAAGGAGAGAAAAAGAATACAAAAATTTATGTACTGCATTATTGTAATTTTAAGTGTTTAAAAAAAACTGCATAGAAAATAACTGAAAAGAAAACATTAAAATGTTGCACAGAAGTGGCCGGGCGTGGTGGCTCACACCTGTAATCCCAACACTTTGAGAGGCTGAGGCAGGTGGATCACCTGAGATCAAGAGTTTGAGACCAGTCTGGCCAACACGGTGAAACCCCATCTCTACTAAAAATACAAAAATTAGCTGGGCATGGTGGCAGACGCCTGTAATCCCAGCTACTCAGGAGGCTGAGACAGAGAATCACTTGAACCCAGGAGGCAGAGGTTGCATTCATTGAGCCAAGAGCATGCCACTGCACTCCAACCTGAGTGACAGAGCAAGACTCTATCTCAAAAAAATAAAAATATATATTTTTATCTGGTTTTATATATATAAATTATTATATATATTATAAATATATATAATATATATTTATATATATAATATATATATCTAGTTAGTAAGACTATGGATTATTTCTACTTTCTTCTTTATGTATTTGAACACTGCTCTCACTCCCTGTCTTCCTTCAGGTCCCTGCTCTAATGTCACCTTTTCATCAAGGTTTCCCTTGACCAGTTTATCTAAAAGAGCAAACTCCTGCTCCTTCTCTCCCATCACTCTCTTTTTCTTACCCATTTTTATTATTCTTCACTGCTGGACGTAGTATTTATAAATATTTAGTTATATGTTAAATTGTGCCTCACAACCTGAAATCCGATGGGGGCTGTCTTCCCCTCACCTGGTATATAACGGGCACAAAATTGAATGATGATTTGAATGGATACATGACATGTGCAAAGATATATGGGCAAAGATAATCTATTGCACTACTGTTTATAAAAGTAAAAATTTGCAAATCAACTAAATGTCTAACAGTAGAAAATTGACTAAATGCAATATACTACATTTATACATTAGAAGTTTATGCAACACTTATTTCAAGTTTTTTTAACATAAATATGTGTGTAAGCATGTCTGTATGTATAATTGTTTTTTTCTTCCTAGCAACAAAAGAAATCCACGTTGTTTGAAACAAATCAATCAACAGAGATTAGTGAAAACAATTCACACTTTAAGTTTTAATAGTTAGGTGAGAATCTTCCCACACACTTTTTTCCCTCCATGCTTATACAAATAAATGCCAACAAACAGTCACATAAATAAGTTTCTCACCCTTTCCGAAATCTGATTAATCATATACATTGTGGACCCCTCTGCAGGTTGACATATATTGATCTAATTCAAACTACAACAGAGAAGCCATGATATGAATACTATATCATTTCTTAAATTGTTACACTATGTCCATCATGGCATTCAGATTGTCCTCAATTTTTGTCTGTATAATCAATGCTGCAGTAAGTATCCTTAGTGATATATCCCATATTGATCATTTTATTTACATAGGATGGATTTCCAAATGTGAGACTTCTGGGTGAAAGGTTCCAAGCATTTTATTTATTTATTTATTTATTTATTTATTTATCCTTGAGGCAAAGTCTCACTCTATCGTCCAGGCTGTAGTGTGGGCAGATCACTTGAGGTCAGGAGTTTGTGGTATGGTGAAACTCCTTCTCAGCTGGGCGCAGTGGCTCATGCCTGTAATTCTAGCACTTTGGCAGGCAGAGACAGGTAGATAAAGAGGTCAGGAGTTTGAGACCAGCCTGACAAACATGGTGAAACCCCGTCTCTACTAAAAACACAAAAAGTAGCCAGGCGTGGTGGCGTGAGCCTGTAATCTCAGTTACTCAGGAGGCTGAGGCAGGAGAATCCCTTGAACCCGGGAGGCGGAGGTTGCAGTGAGCCGAGGTCGCACCATTGCACTCCAGCCTAAGCAATAGAGTGAGACTCTACCTCAAAAAAAAAAAAAAAAGAAAAGAAAAAGAAACTCCGTGTCTACTAAAAATACAAAAATTAGTCAAGCATTTTAAATTTAATAATGCTTTCACGACACTTTTACTTTAATAATACTTTTTAACAATACATCAAGAATCATTGTAGCAATTCACGTTTCATCAGGAAGGTATGACGGTTCCTTCCCATCTTCACCAACCCGGAGCATTGTCAATGTTCTCAATTGTTATCAACAAAGGAGTATAAAATGCTCTATTACCATCTAGATTTGTTTGACCATGAGCAAGTTTACAAAATTTTCATGCATATAGGTCATTCTGTGAGCACACTTTGTCCATTTTGCTCTTTAAATGTTAATCTTTTTCTTGTCAATTTCTGGGAGCTCTCTGTAGATTAGGGACATCATATCTTTGCCTATCACGTTTTTATTCCACATCCCCCCAAGGTGATCCTGAGTATATATAAATATTCTCTGAAGTGTTATTCAAATGTGATAGTTGTATTTCTACGTTTAGATATTGATCCATCTAGAATTATTTTGGTATATACAATAGTATGACGTAGAGTTAAACCTACCTTCTTATTAATGGACACCATTTGTTAATGAAGTAGTCTGTTACTGCTGAATTTAAATGCCACCTACGTATATATTAAAATATATGTACATACATACATTTATACATATAAATACGTATACATAAATTTCCCAAATATACTCAGATTAATTTATGGAGTTCCTATAATGTCCTACTAATCTATTTGTTCTTCTGTCTTTTTCTTTGAACTAACTTTCTAGTAATTCATCAGCTAGGCTCCTAGCCGGAAGCAAACCGTCTACTCAAGTGCTACAACAGAGAAGGGATGGACAAGCTTTATGGAAGCCAACAAGGAGTAGAGCACTACACCAGGGCCAGTGACAGGGGGAGCTGTCCCTAGGGTGTGCTGAAGGTGGCTCACACTAGCTGGCAGGGGCCAGTCATTAGCGACACGCAGCTTCACATTAGTAGCTTGAAATCAGCCATGGTGGGAATACTTACACCAAGGAAATGGGCAAATGCTGTACGTCAGAGCTTCACGTCCCCCTTTTTTCAGAACTTGCCATTCAGCAGTTACCAGGACACCTCTGGGAGGAAGCGTTTTCTGGAATCTGGGACGCAGAGTTCTATGGAGAGGGCTGTCTGCCAGGAACTGTGGTCTTCAGTAGGAAACAGGCAATCCACTGTAACGCCCCAGGGAAGGAGCTGGGGAGGAAACATTCTGACTTGATCTCCTTCTGCCCCCCTCATATTCCTTACAGTACCTCCCACTGCCCAAATCCAACCAGGTATAAGAGGACAAGCAAGCTGGGGATGCAGTCACAGGGGTCAGCTTCAGGGCAGCGTAAAGAAGGGCAGAGACAGATGGAAATGTCCAGCCCAAGGCCATTTTCCACCCCACCCAAGGCTTCATTTTTAAAATTTTCTTAGTAATTTTTGTCTACATCCAGAAAAAACCTCATTGAGGTAAGGATTGGAATTTTATACAATTGAAAAATTAATTTGGGAAAGATAGAAATTTTATGAAACTCAAACTTTCACAAATTTCAAATGATATAACATTTTAAAACTCTAAAGTCTTTTTCAAATTTGAAATTTGAAAGTACATGTCTTTCCACATATTCCTTTTATTTAGGCTTTTGTTTTTTACTCTCTAATTAAATCTTACAATCATTTCCATACGGGTCTTGTACTTTTCTTGTTAAATTCATTTGTATTTTATAGTTTTGATCACTGTTATAAATGAAATATTGTTCAGTGTTCATGCCTAACTGACTGTTCCTAATAAAAAGAAAGCTATTGGTGTCTTCATATTTAGTACATATTCGAGCAATCTATAAATTGCCATTTACAAAGATTAAAAACTCATGTGAATACTATTTTGTAAGTAGGTTCTTTTGACTTTTCTGTGTTTACAATTATATCATCTGCAAAAAAGAACAATTTTGAATATTTATACTGCTTATTTTATTTCCTTATATAATTGTATTAGCTATAAACTTTGAAAGGACAGTGTAGACAGTAGCCATTCTGTCTTATTTATTATTTTGTTGGGCCTGATTCATGTTTCACAGTAAAATATTAGGTTGGTGCAAAATTTAATTGTGATCTTTTCCATTAAAAGTAATGACAAGAACTGTAATTACTTTTGCACCAACCTAATAGTATGTCTACTGTTAGCTTGCACTGTATATTTTTATTTAATTCATGTAGTTTCTTTCTAGAAACAGCTGTAGAATTTTATCAAATGCAGCTCCAGCATTTTTCAGATATAAAGTCTGGCTTTTCTCACTTAATTTGCTGATGTAATGAATTCTGCCCGCTTTTGTAATGATAAGCCATTCTTGCTTCCCTGAAACACATGTTATTTGCTCATAATATATCATTCTTTTAATATGCTGCTGAATTATATTTGCTGACACTTTATTGAGATTTTTAGCATCTTTATTTATGAGTGAACATGATCTTTATTCTAAGTGAACAATTAGTTTTCCTAATTGTATTAGGAATGACAAACCTTGGCATTAAGGTTGTTCTTTGTTTTAGATAAATGATTTGAATAACTTGGCATCAAGTTTGTAGACTGGAGCACTTTAAATAATATTTTGGTAAATTTTGTTCGTCAGTTTGTTTGTTGTTATTGTTTTGTTTTGGAGACAGAGCCTTGCTCTGTTGCCCAGGCTGGAGTTCAGTGGTATGAGCATAGTTCATGGCAGCCTAAAATTCCTGAGCTCAAACAATCCTTCCCGCTCGCTCAGCCTCCCAAGTAGCTAGGACTACAGGCACACACCTCTATGGCCAGTTTTTCTATTTTGTTTGTTTGTTTTATGGAGACAGAGTCCCCTTATATTGCTCAGGCTGGTCTCAAACTCCTGGCCTCAAACAATCCTCCTGCCTCGGCCTCCCAAAGTGCTGGGATTATAGACACGAGCTATCATGCCCAGCCCATATTGGTAAACATTTAATAATGTTTTGCTGCTTCTTCTGGTTAACTGTATTTTTATATTTCTCACCTCTTCTTGAGTCAATTTTGAACATTTATGTTTTGCTTAAAGATTGCTTATATTCCCTATATTTTCCATGGTTTTGCTTTGAAGTTCCACAACTTTTTTCTTATAATTATGTTACTCTTTTCTATATTTGTAATTATATATCCTCTCTCATACTGACTCACATGATTCCCTTTATTTCCTCACAAGGGATTTATCTAGGTCATTTTCCCTGTAAAGAACTGACTTTGGTTTTTCACTCCCAGAGTTTGGCTTTTGGCTTCCAGTATGCCAAGTTAGGAAGGGAATTTGGAGTCAACTATCAGTTCTGCTGCTTACCAGCCAGGGACATCGGCAAATCATTTACTCACCTTGGTGAGCCTCCAGTTCTTATCTGCAAATAAGAACATGCCTCACTCCCAGGGTAGTGATGTAGTAAAAACTAGGAAAAAGCCTGTAAAGCACCCAGCACAGCTCCTGACACACAGTAAGACCTCAGCGGTGATAGTGGTATTACTCAGGGCTCTCCAGAGGAACAGAACCAATAAGAGATATAAATACAGGTTCATGTGATTATAAAGGCCGGCAAGTCCCCAGATCTGCAAATTGAGTTACAAGCTGCAGGCCCAAGAGGGGGAGCAAATGGTATAGTTTCAGTCCAAAGGCCGGCAGGCTCATGATCCAGGAGGAGCCAACACTTCAGTTCAAGTCCAAAGAAAAAAAAAGCCAATGTCCAGGTTCAAAGGCAGTCAGGCATGAGGAATGCTCTGTTACTCCAGAGACAGTCAGCCTATTTTGATTCTATTGAGGCCCTCCACTGATTGAATGGGGCCCACCCACATTAGGGAGGATCATCTGCTTTGCTCAGTCTATAGATTTAAATGTAACTTCATTCAAAACTGCCTCACAGAAACACCCAGAATAATGTTTGATCAAATATCTAGGCACCCCTGGCCCAGTCAAGTTGTCACGTAAAATGAACCATTACAATAGTCACCACACACGTCACCCAGCCTGGACTGTGTGCCCCTACAGGCACATGTGCCTCTCTACCTGAGCACTGCACATGCTTTATTTATTTTATTTGTATTCATTTTGTCTTATGTTGTTATATTTGCTAGTTTATTATTAGTCTTCTCCCCTATAAATGCCCTAGTGGAAGCACATGGCTTGAGATAAGAAACTGAGAGATGGCCCAAAAGCTCCTCCAGCTGATAAACAACTTTAGCAAAGTTGAAGGATACAAAATAAATGTACAAAAATCACTAGCATTCCTATACAACAACAACAGTTAAACTGAGAGCAAAATCAGAAAGGCAATCCCATTCACAAATGTCACAAAAAGAATAAAATACCTGTGAATACGGCTAACCAGGGAGGTGAGCGATCTCTACAATAAGAATGATAAAACACTACTCAGAGAAATTAAAGAAGACACAAACAAATAGAAAAACATCTATGCTCATGGATAGGAAGAAACAATATCATTAAAATGGCTATACTGCCCAAAGTGATTTACAGGTTCAGTGCTATTCCTATCAAATTATGAATCACATTCTTCACAGAACTAGAAAAAAACTATTTTAAAATTCATATGGAACCAAAAAAGAGCCTGAATAGCCAAGGCAATCCTAAGCAAAAAGAACAAAGCTGGAGGCATCATGTTACCTGATTTCAAACTATACTACAGGGCTACAGTAAATAAAACAGCATGGCACTCGTACAAAAACAGATACGTAGACCAATGGAACAGAATAGAGTCCAGAAATAAGGCTGCACAAAGCTGACGAAAACAAACAATGTGGAAAAGGCTCCCTATGCAACAAATGGTGCTGGGTAACTGGCTAGCCATATACAGAAGATTGAAGTTGGACCCCTTCTTTATGCCATACACAAAAATCAACACAAAATGGATTAAAGACTTAAATGTAAAACTCAAAACTATAAAAAGCTCTGGAAGAAACCAAGGCAATACTATCCTGGATATAGGAATGGGCAAAGATTTCATAACAAATATACCAAAGCAATCACAACAAAAGCAAAAATTGACAAATGGGATCTAATTAAACTTAAGAGCCTCTATACAGCAAAATAAGCTATCAACAGGATAAACAGACAACCTACAGAATGAGAGAAAATCTTTGCAAATTATGCATCTGAGAAAGTTCTTATATATAGCATCTACAAGGAACTTAAGTTTACAAGAGAAAAATAAACAACCCCATTAAAAAGCGGGTAAAGGACACGAACAGACATTTCTCAAAAGAAGACATACAGGTGGCCAACAAGCATATGAAAAAAGTATCAATATCTCTGATCATTAGAAAAATGCAAATCAAAACTACAATGAGATACCATCTCATACCAGTCAGAATGACTTTTTTTTTTTTCTTTTTCTTTCTTTCTTTTTTTTTTTTTTTTGAGACAGAGTCTTGCTCTGTCGCCCAGGCTGGAGTGCAGTGGCACTATCTTGGCTCACTGCAACTTCTGCCTTCCGGATTCTAGCCGATTCTCCTGCCTCAGCCTCCTGAGTAGCTGGGACTACAGGCACCTGCCACCACGCCCAGCTAATTTTTTGTATTTTCAGTAGAGATGGGGTTTCACCGTGTTAGCCAGGATGGTCTCGATCTCCTGACCTTGTGATCCGCCCACCTTGGCCTCCCAAAGTGCTGGGATTACAGGCATGAGCCACCACGCCCAGCCCAGAATGGCTATTAATAAAAAGTCAAAAAATAACAGACAGTGGCGAGGTTGCAGAGAAAAGGAAACACTTGTACACTGTTGGTAGAAGTGTAAATTAGTTCAACCATTGTGGAATTCAGTGTGGCAATTCCTCAAAGAGCTAAAAGTAGAACTACCATTCAATCCAGCAATCCCATTATTGGGTATATACCCAGAGGAATACAAAGCATTCTACCATAAAGACACAGCATGTGAATGTTCATTGCAGCGCTATTCACAATAGCGAAGACATGAAATCAGCCTAAATGCTCCTCAATGACAGACTGGATGAAGGAAATGTAGTACATATATGCCATGGAATACTCTGCAGCCATAAAAAATAACAAGATTATATCTTTGGTGGAAACATAGATGGTGCTGGAAGCTATTATCCTTAGCAAACTCATGCAGGAACAGAAAACCAAATACCACATGTTCTCACTCATAAGTGGGAGCTAAATGATAAGAAATCATGCACACAGACAAGGAAACAATAGACACTGGGATCTACTTGACAGGGGAAGATGGGAGGAGGGACAGGAGCAGAAAAGAAACTATTGGGTACTGGGCTTAACACCTGGGTGTTGAAATAATATGTACAACAAACCCCTGTGACATGTATTCACCTAGGTGGCAAGCACATGTACCCCCCAAACATAAAAGTTAAAAAAAAAAAGAAACTGAGAGAAGAATTTTAAATGTATATGTAACTCACATACATCCATGAACCCCTGTATTTAACAATCAACGTTTCATTTAAAGAAGCATAACCCAAGCAGAAATATCAATCTTCCCTCATAACATGAACACATTTTGGATGTGGGGAGGCAGTATTTAGCCATTGATAACTGTTATTATAAGTTTCTTGTGTTCTTCTGTACTTCAGCACCCTGAAACTCTACCTCTCAGTTACTTTGTGCTGTTCCTGCTATTGCTATTGGTATATGTGCCCCTCCTCTGCTTTGATAAATCACTCAAGCAGCACTGTCTTTTCTCCTCTTTGGAAAGTAGAACAAACAGGAGGGTATATTTGCCACCTCTTGGTGACAGCATCCTTCAGAGTAAAACTAACAGAGGATAGCAGAGCCATGATTGTGATTTTGTGGGTCTGAACCCTGCCCAGAAGCCCTCCTACTCTGGCTCTAAGGCTGAGCGTGTGACTCAGGCAGGTCCAATCAGCATAGTTTATTCCCCTAGTCCCAGGGAGCATTTCAGGGATGGACACATGACTCAGCCAATGGAATGAGACTCAATGCTTGGAATTTGTCTGGATTTATTAGGGAAAGAAAAGCTCTCTTTCCACTGGAGTGGTTAGGCTGGCAGGAAATAAGCCTGGAGCTACTGGAGGCATCTTCCCACCACAAGCCTACCTGAGAATGAAGCCAATGCAGAGGTAAACAGATCAGAAAGATAGAGTGAGAGCAAGTCTTTAAGATTAAGCACCTAGATCCAGCCGGGCCTGAAGCCCTTACCTCTGGGTTTATCTGTTGTGTGAACCACTACATATCTGTTGTATTTGAGTTTCTATCACTTTTAACTCAAAGGGACCCAAGTAACTCTGAGGAGTAACCTGTGAATTCATTGGCAGTTGATTTTTTGACCCAGAGGTCCCCTCTCTGTTTCCACAGCCTCCAATGTTTCCATTACTGGGTCCCTAATCCTGGTGTACAGGAATTATCTCTTCTCTTTTCTGTCTTCTCCCCAATACTGCAGCTACTTGAGGCCAGAAACCTGACTTTTTCATTTCTGTGTCCTCTAAGTCTAGTCTAGAATCCAGAACATACAGTTCCTGGAATCCTACAATGTGCTAAGTCCCTTCTCAACATTAATGCTTCCCATCCCCTTAGGTATTGGGGATGGTAGGCATTGCCATCCCCAAGTTACAGGTTGGGAAACTGAGGCACATAGTAAACGTTTCTTAGGAACTGAATAGGTGACAGACTCCAGATTTCAACTCAGGCCTCTCTGACTTTAAAGCAGCATTTGATAAATGCTTGTTGAATAAATGAATAAGCCCACAGGCTGAGTTTGACATTGATCCAAATGACATTTTAGCTTCTGTTCTTTCCCACAGATCTTGACGTTGGGGAGCCTTCAGAAGTTTTCCAGAATGTACCCCCCGCAGAACCTGGAACATCTTGGGTAGCTGGTCCAAAACTGACCAGAGGTCTCCTTCTCATTTCTTCTTCCAGGAATTCAGTCTGCAGCCCCCTGGCCTGCTGTTCTGAATAGCCGCCCCCTGCCCTCAACTCTGGGATGCCTTCCTAAAGTTTCATTGTGAAACTTGGTTTCATTGTGTTTTGGGAGGTCTTCTTCCCAAATCCTTGGGGTCTTAATGCTACATTCTCCCCATCAAGGGCCCAGAAGACCTCAGCCTCTTTTCTCTGTCTCCACTCTCAACACTCTCCTGTCCCGAGTCCCATGCTCTCGACTCCTGTTGGATGTCTTCCTCCTTCAAGTTTCTCAGGACACACTGAACCCGCTTCAGTCCCCATATCAGGGTACATCGTCTCTTACACCAAAGTCTGCACATGTCCTGTCATCCACCTGAAGTTCTCCTTCTCACCCCAAAGCCCTTGACCCTTGTAACCCCTGCTCACCATGCAGACAGCTGGCCAAATACATCTCCACAGGGATTTCCCTGGGTGCCCCCCACCCGGTACACCAGAATCCCCCATTTTGTCCACTCTTACTGTTCTGTACTTCTCTTTAATATCACCCAACACACCTGTAATGACCCACCTGTTGAGTGCCTGCACACCTCTAGATTGTGCATACCATGAGGACAAAGAGATGTCATGCTGTGTTCCAGCCATAGCCTTACCCTGGAATAAGCCTGACACACGATAGAACTCCACAAATACTTACCCTTCTTCCCACCCTTCTTCCCACAACCCCCAAAGATAATATCCACAATATATAGCACTCCGTTTATGTAGCTTAATTTACCCAAAGCAAGACACTGAAAATGCCTAGATGGGTTTAGACCTACTGAACGAATAACATAAACGAATTTGTGCTCAGATTTGGAGGATTCTGATGGGTTGATGATCACTCCCCTTGGATTACAAACTCATTTGCACTCCTCTGAGCAGAGCCCACACTTCCTGTTTGTACAAAAATCCCTACGTAACCTTGGTTCTTTCTCCACTGAAAATCCATCCTCTCCATGCCTTTAAAAGAATAATAAGGATACGAAAAGCAAAGATAATAATAATACATGCCTATGACTGCCAGGTACTGTGCTAAGCACTTAGCACATTTCAGCCCACGTAATGTTTCCATAAACCCTATAAGGTGGCTATAGTTGTTAACTCCATTTTACAGACAAGGAGACTGAGACTCAGAAAGATGAAGTCAGTTATTCAAGGTCATACAGCCGGTAAGCGATGGAGCCAGACAGTCTAACCCCAGAAAAACCTCATATAACCACTAAACTATATAATAATAACTTCCCAACATTTTTTACTGTGACTCATTGTAAAAAATACTTTTTTATATCATGACGCAGTTCACACATATGCACTCACCCACAAAAGACTGAAACAAAAGTTTCATGAAGCAATACTTAGTTTTATTATGTGCTGTGCATTCTACTTCCTTAAAATAAAGGATGGTCATGATTCAAGGCAGTTAATAGGCTATACATTCCAGTAGGTTAAAATTAGGTATGTACCACATATGAGTTTACAGTACTGCTTTTTATTAGGGTTTAAATGAAAATACATACTTGTATGTACAGATCATCTCTTGAAAGATACGATGTAGGCAGAATAACAGCAGCCCCCTAAAGATATCCACAGAGGCTTTGAAACTGTTAGGTTATATGGCAAGGAGGAATGAAGGTTGCAGATGGAATTAAGGTTGGTAATCAGTTGACCTGAAGATTAGGAGATTATCCTGGGTTATCTAGGTGGGCTTGGTGTAATCACAAGGGTAACTGGAAGGATATATGGAAAATGGAGGTAGAAGAGAATGTCAGAGGGAGGCAACATGAGGAAGACTCAATTGGCCAGGGCTGGCTTTGAAGATGGAAGCAGGTGACGAGCCCAGGAATGCAGGTGGACTCTACAGACTGGGAAAGAGAAGGAAATGGGTCCTTTGCCGGGCTTCCACAAAGGGACACAGCTCCGATGACATCTTGATTTTAGTCGATGAGACCCATGTCAGACGTCTAACCTACACAACTAAAAAATAATAGTCCGGGCGCAGTGACTCATGCCTGTAATCCTAGCACTTTGGGAGGCTGAGGCAGGTGGATCACCTGAGGTCAGGAGTTTGAGACCAGCCTGGCCAACATGGCGAAACCCTGTCTCTACTAAAAATACAAAAAATAACTGGGCATGGTGGCAGGTGCCTGTAATCCCAGCTACTTGGGAGGCTGAGGCAGGAGAATCACTTGAGCCCAGGGAGTGGAGGTTGCAGTGAGCTGAGATTGTGACCCTGCACTTCAGCTTGCGTGAAAGAGCGAGACTTGTCTCAAAAAAAAAAAAAAAAAAATCAACGTGGGTTGTTTTAAGCTTTTAAGCTGCTAAATTGTGGCAGTTTGTTACAGCAACAATAAGAAAATAACAGATTCCCAAGAAACCGGTAACAATGTTGTCTCTGGGGAGAGGGAATAGTTACTTAGTTGGGGGACAGGGTTAGGATGATAGAGAATAAAAAGAGCTTACTACTGAATTTTGAACCACATGAATGTATTCTTTTTTAACATAAATAAAATGTTTTGAATGTTTGGGGGTTCCTTTTGGTTTTTTGCTTGTTTGTTTGTTTTTGTTTTTGTTTTTTAAGATGAAGTCTCACTCTGTCACCCAGGCTGGATTGCAGTTGTGCCGTCTCAGCTCACTGCAACCTCCGCACGCTGGGTTCAAGCAATTCTCCTGCCTCAGCCTCCGTAGTATCTGGGACTACAGGCATGCACTACCATGCCCAGCTAATTTTTGTATTTTTATTAGAGACAGGGTCTCACCATGTTAGCCAGGCTGGTCACAAACTTCTGGCCTCAAGCGATACTTCTGCCTCAGTCTCCCAAAGTGCTGGGATTACAGGGGTGAGCTACTGTGCCCAGCCTAAGAAACCTTTTAAGACTTTTTTTTCCCTAGTTGCACCTCCTCCACCATGAAATTTTAATACCACAGATATACTGTATCTCATTTTATGAAATGTACATTTGTGTTTTATACATAAAAAGAATAGGTGTGTTTTTATGGCCCCAAGAACCAGCTTTTAACCCCTTGGGGGCCATACTCCTTTCTGGCCCCCCCCCCCACACACTGAGTATGCACAATTGAGGTATAAAAAAATCACATTCTTTTATGTCTGAAGTACAGATATACATTCAGTACCTAAAGAAATACGCAAAATATTGGTGGATTAATATTTCATGGTGGGAAGTGATTAAGAAAAAAAGTCTAAAAAACCTCCTTAGGAGAGCAATACATTTTAAAAGATTATAGATGGTTGAGAAACTGTGATCTAAACAGGTGGTTTGGAATTGCCCAGTGGGGCCCACATAGGATCAGAAATGTGGCAAGTGTCATGGCAGGAATGGGTAGTGTCTTAGAGGGGCACTAATGGGAAACAGGGACCTTGTCTCCCACTGGCCCTGAACATAGCGGGTAACCCAGAACCACACTCTCACTAAAGCGGACACCTCAGAGTGGCCCACTCTTATTTGAACCACTGAACATGTTTTTTTAAGATTTGGAAATTTCACATAAAATATGGACTTATGACTCTCTTGAAAAATTGGAAGACCCTAATGACACTGGGGCCACATTTCTGCACATGAACAATTAACATAGCTGGGTACGGTGGCCCACACCTGTAATCCCAGCACTTTGGGAGGCTGAGGCAGAGGGATTGCCTGAGGCCAGGAGTTTGAGAACAGCCTGGCCAACATGATGAGACCCTATTAAAATATTTTTAAAATTAGCAGGGTGTGATGTCCTAGCTGCCAGGGAGACAGAGGTGAGAGGATCACTAGAGCCCAGAGTTGGAGGTGACAGTGAGCCATCACATCATTGCACTCCAGCCTGGGTGACAGAGCAAGACTAAGGAAGAAAGAGAGAAAGGAAAGAAAGAAGGAAAGAAGGAAAGAAAGAAAGAGAAGAAAGAAAGAGAGAAAGAGAGAGAGAGAGAGAAAGAGAAAGAGAGAGAGAGAGAGAAACAGAGAAAGAGAGAAGAAGGAAGGAAGGAAGGAAGGAAGGAGAAGGGAAGGAAGGAAGGAAAGAAAGGAGAGAAAGAGAGAGAAGGAAAAGAAAGAAAGAGAGAGAGAGAAAGAAAGAGAGAAAGAGGAAGAGAGAGAGAGGAAGGAAGGAGAAGGGAAGGAAGGAAGGAAAGAAAGGAAAGAGAGAGAGAAGGAAAAGAAAGAAAGAAAGAAAGAAAGAAAGAAAGAAAGAAGGAAGGAAGGAAGGAAGGAAAAAGAAAGAAAGAAAGAAAGAGGGGAGGGGGAGGTGAGGGGAGAGAGGGGAAGGGAGGAGAGGGGAGGGAAGGAAGGGGAGGGAGGAAAGGGGGAGGGGAAGGGAGGGAGGAAAAGGGAGAGGATGGAGTGGGGAGGGGAGGGGACGGTGGAGGGGAGTGGGGAGGGGAGGGGAGGGAGGGAGGGAAGGGAAGAGAAGGGAGGGGAGGGGAAACACCACCAGCACCAAAACAACTGTGTAGGGTTGATTTGTGATTGCCCCACTCAGAAATGCGTAACCACTTTGGTTAGCCACAGACCCCCACCCCTCCTTATTGCTCCCTAGTACTGAACTCAGGTGTCAGTTTCATCCATTAGTTCATTACATTCCACTCTTTTTTCTGAGACTGGCATATTTCACTTATTTGCCTTCCCTGTCTGGCCCAGCACTGAAGCGAAGAAGAAGGAAGGAACTATGGGATGGAACGCAATTTCTTTCCTATCCTTATATCTATTTATCAAGAAGTCTTCAACAAATAACAATAAAAACTTTATTGAACACTTGACTGTGCACCACGTACTGTACTAAGAACTGAGTTTCGTTGTCTAGTCTAACTGTCCCCAGATCTCTCTGGAGTACACATACTCATCTTCATTTTCCTGATCAGCAACCCCAGACTCAGAAAGGTAAAGTAACTCGCCCAAGGTCACACAGCAAGTTAGTGACACACTTTAGTTATTATTTCTGTATAAAAACTACACCAAACTTAGTGACATAAAACAACCATTCCATTGTCTTCAAGTTTACTATGAGTTGGGGATTCAGAAGGGACATGGCAGGGACGGCTTCTCTGTGCTCTGCAGTGTCTGGGACCTCACGTGAGAAGACTTGAAGGCTAGGGATGAGTCAACAGCAAGAATCTAAAAATCACTCACAAATCTGGCACCTGAACAAAGATGACTCTAACACTAACCTCAGCTGGGACTGCCAACTGACCAGAGCACCTACACATGGCCTCCTCATCTGGCCACAGCCTCTCCATGTGCTTGGACTTCCTCACAACGTGGAAGCCTCAGGGCACTTCTTACATGATGGCTCAAACTCCAACAAGAATGTTCCAGCAAACAAAGGGGAACAGCACTGCCTTTTCTGACTTAGCCTTGGAAGTCCCATAGTTCACTTCTGCCACCTTCTATTGGTTACAAGCAAGTTACCCAGGTTCAAAAGAAGGGGACATAGACCCTAACTCTAGATGGAAGGAGGTTCCATTGCAGAAGAGCACACGGAATGGAAGATATTGTTACAGTCATCCTGGAAAATATGATCTGCCACAGGGCAGAACCAGGACACAAACTCAGGCAAATGGCTCCAGAGACATTGTTGTTAACCACTACCTACGCTCTACAGGTGGTTGTGAGAATTAAGTGAGATAACACATGCAAAGTGCTCAGGACAGGGAATGGCACATCATATAAATTCAATAAATGTTGCTTTCCTGATTTCATGTACTCTCTTTGCCTCTATACCTGTGCATAACCTTATCTATGAAGTGCCTGGCTACATGCATCTAGAAACCTGGCAGTGAGCTGACTCAGACTACTGAGTCAGAAAGACTGAACTCAGACTACCCCTCACCACAGCTCTGGATGAGAATTTCTCTGAGGACTCCATGGAGGAGGCCTTGTCTCGCCCATGTGGCTTGGCCATGCCTCTAAAACCCAGGCAGGGCCAGAGACCTGTGCCCCAGCCCCAGCAGACAACCCAGGGGACTGAAGTTCAGAGTTGAAGAGTTCAAACCCTGCACAGTTCATGAATGTTCCTGGGCCCCAAAGAGTAACCGGAGAAATTGTTTGTATCAGTGAGGAATGACTTAACTCTTGGCAAAACCTAGAAAACAGCCTTTCTTCCTGTTTCTAGAGGCCTTCCAAAGAAAAGAAACAGTTTAGATTTTGCTCAGCTCTGTGGTTGACTACGGACTCCC
The DNA here is from genome assembly GCF_009764315.1 of Trachypithecus francoisi. Taxonomy (NCBI): domain Eukaryota; kingdom Metazoa; phylum Chordata; class Mammalia; order Primates; family Cercopithecidae; genus Trachypithecus; species Trachypithecus francoisi. The sequence goes on from NW_022681467.1 coordinate 42,457,397, forward strand.
ACTCCATGGGGAACCTGTGGGTGAGGTCCCAGCTCCTGGGAGCAGGGGGAGGGAGCATTCAGGGAGTGCAAACCAAACTATTTGGTTCTCTGGCCAATGGGGCCTCTAAGTTGGCTTCAGAGACCACTGAGGGATGGGAGTGTCACCAACACTGATCCCAAAATCTCTCCTCTAAGCTTTACCTTCCATTCAAGCTGGGCTGGGTTCCTCTCTACCCTAATTCACCTCATCCCATTCCCTCCCACTGCCTGCCCTTTGCAAGTGTTGAGCTGCCCTCCTGGAACACTTTCCTTCCCACGGCCAAGCAAACTCATCTGTACTTTCAATACCCAGGTGGAGCTCTGTCTCAACCACGAGAAACCATCCCCAAAAACCACGGCTCAACAGTTTTATTTCTCTCCCTGAACTTGCTACGCAATTTACTTCTTCATTCATGAATGAAATAGGTCATTTTTAGGGAAGGCGTTCTCCAGGCCTTTGGCCTCATTACTCGCTTGACGCTCTTAAAAATTATAAAGTACCTCAAAGAGTTTTTGTTTATGTGGCTTTTATCTGTTGCTTTTTACCATATTAGGAATTTACCCTGAGAAATTTTAAAACTATTTATTCCTTCATTCACGTGAAAAGAACAAGAACAAACCCATTACATGTTAATATCGGGGGATGACATCATCACACGTCATGAAGCCTCTGGAAAACCCCACTTCGCACCTGTGAGAGATGAGAGTTTGAAAAGGCAAATCACATCTTGTGTCATATCAAAACAAAAATAGTTTTGATCTGGTGGATTCCCTGAAGGGTCACCACAACATATTTTGAGAATTACTGTCTTAGGCTATTTAGAGGCACCAGGTTTTCTCTGTCTCTCTCTCATCTCTATCTCTTTCTCTCCCTTTTTCAGTAACTTACTATTTCTGTCTCTCTATCTTTGTCTGTCTCCAAATATGCCTTCTTCTCTTTCATCCACCATTGGCTTTTTGGTATAACTTTAGCATTTACTTTACTGGTACTTGTTAACATTTTAAAAAATTAAATAGATAAGGATAGGAAACAAAAAGAAATTAGGAGGTCAAGGCAGGAAATCTTGAGCCCAGGAGTTCAAGACCAGCCTGGGCAACATAGTAAGATCCTGTCTTTACAGAACAGAAAACAAAAAGTTGGCAAGATGTGGCAGTGGTGTATGCCTGTAGTGCCAGCTACCCAGGAGGCTGAAGTGAGAGCATTGCTTGAGCCTGGTAGGTCGAGGTTGCAGTGAGCCATGATTGTACCACTGCACTCCAGCCTAGGCAAAAGGGTGAAAGCCCGTCTCTAAAAAACACAAAGAAAAAAAGAAAGAAAGGAAAGGAAAAATCAGTGTGCAAAGCACAGACTCTTAGTAAAGACTGTGCATATCACAATACATCTTTTTGTTATACATTGTTCCAGATACAGAGAATGATGTAGATATAGGTGTAGATATAAATAATAATGTGAATGTGGGAATGTATTTGTTATTATAGGCTGTGGTCAGAAGATTTTGAAAACAGTATAATAGAAGACCATTTTTGGAGATTTCTCAGGGTAAGGCAAAGTTTAGCAAAATGTGGGGCATTTTCTCCTAGTGGTATGGGAAACAATGTTTTGGTTGCATACTGCATATGCATATGATATTAAACAACAATAGTATATTAACATTAACATTAAATAACATTAATAATCCCTGTTCAGTTGTCATTCAGCTACTCTGATTACATCCAGGAGGAAATCTCACTTGGTGAATAGGGTCTCTTTAACATTCTCTAATATTTGCTAATCTCCCTTGGTAATCAGGACAGACAAAGTCTGAAGTTCAGAACTCTCAGCAGTCAGCAATGTCTCGGTGGGCTCCAAAAACACTGTCTTGGATTCATATATATATATATATATACACACACACACACACACACATATACACATATATATATAAATCCAATACATATGATATCCAAATTCATATATATTGGATTTAGATATCATATATATTTGATATGTATACTCATATATGAATTAAAATATATATTTGATATGTAAATTCAAATGCATATACATATATATATAAATACTGTTTTGGAGTCATATATATGAATATATATATTTTCTTAAGTATTATATATACATATTTATGAATATATATATATAAATCCAAAACAGTGTTTTTTTATGTGTCTATATATATACATACATGTATTTATGGGTTCATATATATCATATATATGAATAAGAATATGGATTATAAGAATATGGAATAAGAATATAGATTCATATATATGAATTAATATGAATATGAATTCAATATATATGAATATATATTTATACATATGTACATATATAAAATGTTACAGTTGCTATTTGTGTGTGGCAATGATGTTACTTTTTCATCATTTGAAATGGAGACATAACATTTCTTATTTAAGTAAGTTTATTGCAATAATCAAATGAGTTTCTGTAAAGAAATACTTACGAAAATAATATCACAGGTGGTGTGTATATCTGTCAAAAACGGTGACATGAAGGTAGTTCCCAAGGGGTTAAGTTCCAGAAATACTTGTGTTCTGGAATGAACACTCAATGGAGTCAGGCAAATGTGGATTCAAATTGCCACTCTGCCACTCATTGTCTTTGTGACCTTGGGCAAGTGACTTAGCCCATGTTGAGGACTCACCGCTCCTTTGGGCTCTGAGAGTTTTCAAGGATCAAAGACATCTGAGGTAACACCAAATGACCTCAGGAGAAAGAGCCAATAGCTCTGTCCCATACTCTCTGCTAAATAAACATTTTGTGGGCATTATCTCTTTTAGGCTTACAACAATCTTGAAATAAAGATTTTTTTTTTTTTTTTTCCTACAGATGAGGAAAGAAAGGCTGAGAGAAAGGGCAATGACCTGGTCTTCCTCTTAATAAATGTCAACTTCTTTTTTTTTGAGACAGGGTCTCACTTTCCATATTTGGAAAGTGTGGGAGCAGGGATTTGAACCCAAGTCCATCTGGGTGTGAATCTATTTTGTTTCTGGCTGCATTTGCCCATCTTCATGGGGCCAGGAAGGGAAGGAGGGGGGACAGGAAGGGAAGGATGGGGACAGGAAGGGAAGGATGGGGACAGGAAGGGAAGGAGTGGGGACAGGAAGGGAAGGATGGGGACAGGAAGGGAAGGATGGGGACAGGAAGGGAGGATGGGGACAGGAAGGGAAGGAGTGGGGACAGGAAGGGAAGGAGTGGCCACTCAGCCACCACTCCCATCATCTCACCTCCTCTTTCTACCTCCTCTGCTGATGCTACTAAGCATGGTAGGAAAAGTTGAGATTGTTTTAATTACTCATGTTTTAGCCATAATTTATTTTCACTAGCTTTGTAATTTACACATGGGAAAAAAGCAGGTTTCCCCTGCTAAGTCCAAGAGACTAAGAAGATCAATGAAGTCATCGTCATTGAGTTAAATATTGAGGCTGATTTGTAAATTCACACTCAAGTTTGCATTTACAAAATATACCGTTGAATTAAATTTTATGAGGACAAGTTGTAGAATATGCATAATTCTTTTCGGATAGAAAAAATCCATCTACCCAGCTTATATTTATATTTTAGTTTTCAAAGTCTGACTTGTAAACACTCAACAGTTTTCACCCATATTTCGATAATCAAATGTAATGGTTGGCACAGGGCTTTGTAGTTTGAAATATTTGGGTCAACAATTCTACATTTCTTTCTCTTAACATGCTATTAAAATGTGAGGCTTCTGATTATAAATTTACTTTCATTCAAGACTGAATTGAACAATTTCATAATTTTAATTGTTCGCAACTGATCAATAGTCTTACTTCCAAATTCAAATTCCTCCAAGGAACAATCGTCGCGGGGCATAGCTTTTATGCAGGGTCATCTTTTGGGGGAGGAGCATCCAGGCAGAGGGGACAGCAAGGATGAGGATTTAGGGATGAGAGTGACCCTCCCTAAGTGTCTGAGGGGCAGCAAGGAGGGAGCAGAACGAGATGAGGTCAGGGAGGTGATGGGAGTAGGCAAAGAAAGATCATTCGAGGCTCATTCTCCATTGTCAGGACTCTGGATTTTTATTCTGAATAAGACCAGAAGCAGTTGGGGGGTTCTGGGAAAAGAAACAGCATATTCTGTCTTACGTTGAATAATATCACTCAGAAAGCTGAGCTGAAAATGGATAATAGTGGGGGAAGAGGGAGGATTGTATTCAATAAGCCATGTGAGCAATTATGCTGGCTTGGGTCAGGGTGAGGGTCCTGGGAGTGGTAAGAAGGCCAGGATTGGATGTTGGATGGTGGATTAAAGTGATGTGAGTGTGGGGAAAAGGGAGGAGCCAAGAATGATGGCAAAGTGTTTAGTCTGAGTCACTGAAAGAAAGAGTTGGCATTTATTAAGAAAAAGACCAAGGGAGGGGTGTGTGTGTGTGTGTGTGTGTGTGTGTGTGTGTGTGACCATGAGTTAACTTGGGCTGTGTGGAGTTTGAAATGCCCATTTAGACACCCAATGGGAGATGTTAACTAGATGACATGGACGCAGTACAGAATGCAGGGATAGTAAACCCTGAGGGCTGTTGTAGTAGAAATTATGTTCAAAGTTCCAAAAGTGATTGCTGAATGACTGAAGGTTGCTGAGGGAAGGAAAACTTTTCACTAAAAGCCAATTTGAACATTAACATGTTAGAGCTTCTCAAGAAATTAAAAGAGGCCAGGTGCGGTGTAATCCCAACATGCCTGTAATCCCAACGCTTTGGGAGGCCGAGGCAGGCGGATCACTTGAGGTAAGGAGTTCAAGACCAGCCTGGGCAACATGGCAAAACCCCAGCCCTACAAAAAATACAGAAATTAGGTGGGTGGGGTGGGGCACATGCCTGTAATCCCAGCCACTCAGCTGGCTGAAGCAGGAGAATAGCTTGGACCTGGGAGGCGGAGTTTGCAGTGAGTACACTCCAGCCTGGGTAACAGAGCGCCATGCTGTCTGAAAAGGAAAGAAAAAAAGAAAAGAAAAGAAAAGAAGGAAGGAAGGGAAGGAAGGAAGAAATTAAAGGGGTCTTCTCAGGCCAGGCAAAGAAAAAGTGGAGCCCAGAGGGTATCATCCCACTGGGACCCTAGCCTGAGAGCAGGGATTGTGCACAGGCATCTAAGCCAGGGCAAACCACCTGGTCTGGCTACAAAATTACACCCGATATGTGTTTCAGAACTGTAACCCAGTCACAAGCCTCTGCCTCTTCTTTAAAGTCTTTTCCCCTGACTCTGCCTGCTTCCTGCTTTTATGTTCCTCTCTACCTCTTTGTTGCAGGGGGCCCCAGTAAACAGAGCTCACCTCACCTCTCCTGATAGATTGCTTAATGAGTACACATCCCTCCCATCCAGCAGGCACGCCCCTTTGCGAGGTGACCCTGAGGCTCCTCCCCTCCAGAGGTGGGTTCTGTTCCTCCAAACTTTCAATTCTGGGCTTCATCTTGTGACTTGATTTAACCAATATTATGTAGTAGAAATGCCAGTGCGTGAGTTCCAGAGCTTGAGTCTTTAACAGGTTTGAAGCTTATGCCTTCACCTTCTTGGAAACTCCAGACTACCATAGAAGGCAGCTGGTGCAGCCTCCTGGGGAATGAGACACTCTGTGGAGTAGAATGGAAGCAGCCTCCAGTCAACAACCAGCCAGACATAAGAGGGAGGCTATCAGGGCATTTTCAGCCCCAGTCAGTCTCCCAGCTTTGTGCAGCTACATGAGTGAACCTCAGCAAAACCAGCAGAGAAACTGCCCAGCCAACCTTTAGAATCACGAGAAAGAAGAAATCATTGTTTTGTGATTTGTACACAATGACAGATAATGGATATACCTTTCTTAGCCTCATGTTCCTCATCTGTGAAATGGGAATAGCAGTCCCCAACTAGTAGAGTTATTTTGCACACTAACCAATTTACTAGATGTGAACGTACTTGCAATCTATAAAAAAAATTGCATGTGTGTATTGTTAATAGGCCTAAATATATTGGGTAAAATAAAATTTGGGCCCCTGGAAAGGTGATCTGACAGTATTTTGGCACAGTTAACACAAATAGAGTGTTTGGGCACAGACCAGGCACTGTTCTAAGTTCTGTAATTGTGCTAATTCATTTAACACTCATCATGGTTGGGAGCAGTTGTTCATACCCGCAATCCCAACAGTTTGGGAGGCCAAGGCAGGAGGATCTCTTGAGTCCACGAGTTCAAGACCAGCCCAGGAAACAAAGCAACACTCTGCCTCTGTGAAAAATAAAATGTGAGCCAGGCATGATGGTGGGCACCTGTAATCCCAGTCTGTCAGGAGGCTGAGTTGTAAGGATCAGTTGAACCTAGGAGATCGAGGCTGCAGTGAGCTAAAATAAGCCTGATTGATAAAACTAGACACTGTCTCTGAAAAAAGAAAGAAAGAAAGAAAGAAAGAAAGAGAAACGCAAGCAGCATAAGCAAGTGTACAAGGTTGGAACCATGTTTTACAGGTGAGGAAACTGAGTCCTAGAGAGGTTAAGAACTTTTCAAATGTCATTCAGCTAAGAAATGATGGAGCTGGGATCCAAGCCCAGGTGACCTGGCTCCTGAGCCCTGGTTCCCATGAGATAATGGCAGGCAGACACGGCCAGGTGCGGTGGCTCATGCCTGTAATCCCAACACTTTGGAGGCCGAGGCGGGTGGATCATTTGAGGTCAGGAGTTCGAGACCAGCCTGGCCAACATGGTGTGACCCCGTCTCTACTAAAAATACAAAAATTAGCCTGGTGTGGTGGCAGACGCCTGTAATCCCAGCTACTTGGGAGACTGAGGCAGGAGAATCGCTTGAGCTCAAGAGGCAGAGGTGGCAGTAACCCAAGATTACGCCACTGCACTCCAGCCTGGGCGACAGAGTGAGACTCCATTTCAGGAAAAAAAAAAAAAAAAAAAAAAAGAAGACAGGCACATCCAAAGAGACACTTCGGACAGCTGGACACTGCAGGAAAAGCTGCACCCTGCTCTAATGTGAGAGAGGGTTTCCATGTGGTTGTTATTTGGTGGTGGCTGGAGATGGAACCAAGGTCAGTTGTCTCTGGAAGGTTGGCTGCATCAGATACTGACTTCTGTCCTTCCTGCATTCCATTACCTTTCCCTTCCGTTCAGCTGGGGATCAGGCTTTGTGGGCAGTTGTTTCTGGAGACTTTTGTGTCAGGGCTTCCCGGCTTCCATTTCCCAAAGCCATAATCCATTTGCAGAAGACTGGGATTTTCCTACAATAAGAAGAAATTTCCCTGAATTGGATAAAGAGAAGTGAGTTCTGTGGGTTCTGGAGCCCCAAAGCAGGCAGGGCTGGGGGGTGCGGTTGTTATTCCCTGTTCTCTGGCAGGATATATTAGGGATCATTGCACGCTGCACCCCACCACCTTGCCCCAGTCACTTTAGTTTCCTGTCTCAGCCACGGTTTCCTGCCCCAGGCGTGGAAGGGGACATCAGAACCACCGCATCTGAAGGGGCCCTGTGGACTGGGACAATGGGCTTCTCCTGGGTCACCAGTGAGTACCATTGACTGGCACTCCCTAAAACTGCGGAACTGAAAATCTTGGTACAGCCCAAAAGGAAGGGCCCAGTGAGCCCCAACCATGACAGTGGTTCAGGGCTCAGACTGGTAAAAAGGTAGATTTAGTACAGCATTTCCAAATTTCAGTTGTTTGCAAATTCCCTGCAGGTAGAGTGGCCAGATAAATGCAGAATACCCAGGTGTTCAGCCTGTCTTTTCTCCTGACCACCCCCACCTTTCCAATATTTTGGATATTCTTATACTAAAAAATTATTTGTTGTTTATCTACTATTCAGATTTAACAGGGTGTCTTGTATTTTTTATTTGCTAAGTCTGGCAGCCCTAGCTTCAAGATTTTTACCGTAACCACACACTACCTCATATACTTGACACTTTATGAGAACAAACCAACTGTTCTAACATTTAGTTCATATTTTCTTTAAATCCATATGACTTTTTCATTTAGGTAAAGTTATTTTTAAGGGAATTTTATTCCACTAATAAAAATAGAAAACTGGCATTAATTGCCTTAAACAGAAGTTACTGCAAAAATGATATTTGTTGAGAGCCAAGCAATGTTTTGAAGCTCTAGCTATGTTCTTTTGTCTCCCTGAGGCCCACCCTCTCTCTTACAAAAAGATGGGAGTGTTAGAGAAATGCTAAAGACAGGCTAGCAGTCTAGGGAGACTTTTTATTTGAAGGACTAGCCGAAAAAGGATGGAAGTGGAAGGAATTTCTGTCCGTGTGAGTCGATGCTATATAACCTCAGGTCCATGTACTGCTCTCACCTAAATCTTTTTCATTTTTTATTTTTTAATGTTTAATATAAAGACAGAGTCTTGCTGTCCTGCCCAGGCTGGTCTCAAACTCCTGGCCTTAAGTGATCCTCCTACCTTGGCCTCTAAAATCATTTTAGCATCCTATGTTTTAGGACACTCTGATTTACAGAACATAAAGGAATGTGGCATTTGTTGTTCACCTCAGTTTGCGACTGGAGATTGATATCAAAGTTCAAAATTGATAAAAAGAAATATCTGCACTAGACTTTGTTCTGGGCGTCTCACCCACCTACCCACATGACCCCACTTATTTCTCCTGACCAACTCAGCAAAAAAGTCCTCTCATTTCCCCAACCCTTTATTTACTTACTTATTTATTTATTTATTTTGAATACGGCAATAGAGACATCACTTCCCATCAGGAGCGCCATCTGTGTTCTCAAGAACTTTGCTTATGTTGATCTCTCTGTACATACCTACCCTCCTCCCAAGCTCCACAGATACAGGTTAAGAAGGAAGCATCCAAAGGAAGCCTTTGGGGCTGACTTGCCCATCTGTCCTCCTGAACCTTCATGCTGCAGCCCTGCTCCCAGGTTATACTTGGGAAACTCAAATAACCTAGTTTCAAGGCAATAAAAGTTTCCAAATTTCCCAGAGGACAGAAGATTTTACCCTGAGTGTTACTCACAATTTGTAATAACTTTTCCTTTGAATCGCCCCGAATTCTTCTCTGTCCTAACAAGTCAGTAAGATCTGGCTTGAAGTGCTCGTCCATGTTCCGCCTTTTGATCTGCCTTCTGCTTAGATGGGTGTGTTACCTGAAAGACAATTTATTGAGCTGTACCCTTATGATCTGGGTACCATTCCGTATATTTTGACAAAAAGTTTTGAAAACTAAAAAATATCACTCTGTGTTTATACCTAAAAGGATTGAAAGATTTCAGCAGATACTGGTATACTCATGTTACTACAGCATTACTTACAAGAGACAAAAGATGGAGACAACCAAAAGGGCTATGGAACACTGAATGGATGTTTAAAATGTAGCATGCACACACACTAGAATGTTCTTGAGCCTTACTAAGGAACTAAATTCTGGTACATGCTACATTATGAATGAACCTTGAAGATATTATGTTAAGCCAGACACAAAAAGACAAATACAGCGTGATTCCCCTTATATGAGGTACGTAGAATAGTCAAATTCATAGAAACAGAAAGTAGGGTGGCAGTTACCAGGGGCTGGGGAAGAGGTAAATGAGGAGTTTTTACTTAATAATCATGGAGTTTCAGTTTGGGAAGATGAAAAAGTTCTGAAGATGGATAGTAGTAATGGTTGTACAACAATGTGGATATACTTAATACCACTGAATTCTACATTGAAAAATTGCTAAAATAGCAATTATATGTATATGTGTGTGTGTGTGTGTGTGTGTGTGTGTGTGTGTATACTTTTTCTTTTTCTTTTTTTCTTTTCTTTTTTTTTTTGATACAGAGTCTTGCTCTGTGGCCCAGGCTGGAGTACAATGGTGCAATCTCGGCTCACTGCAACCTCCGCCTCCCAGGTTCAAGCGATTCTCCTGCCTCAGCCTCCTGAGTAGCCGGGATTACAGGCATGCGCCACCAAGCTGGGTTAATTTTTGTATTTTTAGTAGACACGGGGTTTCACCATGTTGGCCAGGCTGGTCTCGAACTCCTGACTTCAAGTGATCTGCCCAACTTGGCTTCCCAGAGTGCTGGGATTACAGGTGTGAACCACCACGCCTGGCCTATTATGTATATTTTACGATAATAAAAAATGCTAAAAACAACAACACAAAAAAGAGCTGGCTGATCGCTCAGAAGGGCTGGGTTTCAATGTCTTGTAAACACCATTCAAATCAGAGATGTTCTGATTTTGATCTGTTTTTAAAATATTCAATCCATTAACTTTTTAATTTAGAGTTTTGTTTATTGTTAGAACAACTTTAGAACAACTCCCCATCTTTCAGAAAGAAAAGCGCATCTTTAATCTATTTGCTTAAACATATATATATTTCCTTCTAGTCTTGTTTAAGCATTAGCAGTATTATGTTATTGTTATGGGGGTAGAGGGATACAATATACTTACAGTTTTGGAGTTCGCTTTTTTACGCTTCATAAAATATTGGATGTACCAGGGGTCAGCAAGCTTTTCCTGTGGAGGGCCAAATGGTAAATATTGGAGACTTTGCAGGCTATATGCTTTCTGTTGCACTGCTTGTCTGTCACTGTAGCACAACAGCTTCCAGAGATGGTACATTAATGAATGGGTGTGTCCGTGGACAAAGGAAAATTCTTTTTTTTATTTCTATTTTTATTTTATTTTATTTTATTTTTTGAGACAGAGTCTTGCTCTGTTGCCCAGGGTGGAGTGCAGTGGCGCAATCTCGGCTCACTGCAAGCTCTGCCTCCCGGGTTCACGCCATTCTCCTGCCTCAGCCTCCCGAGTAGCTGGGACTACAGGCACCTGCCACTACGCCCGGCTAATTTTTTTTTTTGTATTTTTAGTAGAGACAGGATTTCACTATGTTAGCCAGGATGGTCTCGATCCCCTGACCTTGTGATCCGCCTGCCTCGGCCTCCCAAAGTGCTGGGATTACAGGTGTAAGCCACCGTGCCCAGCCGACAAAGGAAAATTCTTACAAAAACAGGTGGCCCAGGGTCACTGTTTGCAGGCCTCTGGTATCCTGTACCTTTATGCAACGTAGCGCTGTGGTGAGGGGCTGAGGGCTTGGTATCAGGGGAGCCTGGGTTCCAAGTTTGGACATTCCAGCACTAGTTGTAGGGTCTATTTGTGCAAATTGTAGAACATCTCTCTGCCTCAGTTTCCTCATCTGTATAATAGGACTAATAATAACCAGATCCCAGTGTTGGGATTAGATGAACTAAGGTGTGTAACAAACACAGCCCAGGTCCTGTGCATGGCAGAATCTGTAAAAACAGTGGATGCTACGTTAGTTGCTATCATGAGCCAAGCTTCTTGTTTGTCTTTCATTCTTCTGCACGTTAGTCCATTGAGTAAATACACTTTAATCTGCTTCATTATTTCTCCCAGACTGTCTGCTTTATAAATCATTCAACACCCTTGAAGCACCGAGGATGAAGAAAAGAAGCTGATTTTCATTTTTGGACTGTCTGAATAAATGTGTGCATGTGTTTGGGGAGGGGAGGGTGTTTAAAGACATAATAAACAGTGAAATACTTGCTTGGGAAGAATTTTTCTCCCCTCCCCCAACCAAGAAGCCTACTCAAAGATATGAACGTATTTCAGAATTCATTGAGAGCCGGGCAGGGTTAGGTAAGCTCTTTGCTGAAGGTAAGATAAACTTAAAATTGCAATGCTGCACCTCTAAACAAAACAAAGGGATTTGTTGCAGGGAAGTCAAGGGTGTTTTATGGAATGTAAAATCCAAAAATGCAGCCCAGCCTCAGCAGGTACAGGATAATGAATGAAAAGTGATTGCAGTCACGTGAGGTCAGGAGTTCAAGACCAGCCTGGCCAACATGGCGAAACCCCGTCTCTACAAAAATACAAAAATTAGTCAGGCATGATGGCGGGTGCCTATAATCCCAGCTAACTGGGGGAATCACTTGAACCCAGGAGGCAGAGGTTGCAGTGAGCCGAGATAGCGCCATTGCACTCCAGCCTGGGCAACGGAGCGAGACTCCATCTCAAAAAAAGAAAAGTGATTGGGGCAAGAGGTCAAGGTTCCACTGGGCCAAGACAATGGTATCTCTCATTTTCGTACAACACAGTCTCTCCTGTCTGCAATTCCCTGTAGAAACAGGTTGATAGAGTTTGGCTATTTGTCCCTGCCCAAATCTCATGTTGAATTTTAATCCCCAGTGTGGGAGGTGGGGCCTGGTAGGAGGCATCTGGGCCTTGGGGGTGGATTTCTCATGGCTTGGTGATGTCTTCGTGATAGTGAGTTCTCATGGGATCTGGTCATTGAAAAGTGTCTTGCACCTCCTCCCAACTCTTTCTCTGGTTCCTTCGTTTACCATGTGACATGCCTTCTTCCCCTTTGCCTTTTGCTATGATTGGAGGCTTCCTGAGGCCTCCCAGAAGCAGATGCTGCTAGGCATCTGCAGCATCACTGTTCCTGCAGAACTGCGAGCCAGTTAAACCTGTTTTTTGTGTGTGAATTGCCCAGTCTCAGGTATTTCTTTGTAGCAATGCAAGAATGGTCTAATATGAAGGTACCTTTTAATCTCACCCTTTAAATCTTGTTCTATGTGCAGCCTCCTTCCTTGGATCCCCACCTTGAAACTTGTTGTCACATGGTGATGGCAAGCACTCTCCTGACTGAGAGGTGGAAAGAAAAGTAGGCATTTGTTTGTGTCTTAATTTCTCATCTTGGCTATTGGCTCGGAGATGGGGATTTTGGCCAGGAGATGTGGGGATTGCATCAGACAGAGGTAGGGGAGCCCAAGGAAAGAGGAGTTCTCCACACTTTGATCACCACTGAAGGCTCTGGATCCTTCTCTCTGGCTGATTTGACCGCACCCAGGAGCAGTGACATGGAAGTGAACTTGGAGTGGCAAGTTGGTGAGACCAAGGGTGGCCTTCGCTTCCTGCTTTCTCCTGCCCTTCCTGGTTCCTGCGCGGTAAGGATGCCACCTGACCGTTCACACGGCTTCAGAAGGTGGGACTCAGAAGATGGCTAAATTGAAATCTAGTACTGTCTAGCATGAGGCCTGCATTAGTCCGTTCTCACACTGCTATAAAGGAATACCTGAGACCGAGTAATATCTAAAGAAAAGAGGTTTAATTGGCTCACAGTTCTGCAGGTTATAGAGGAAGCATGATGCTGGTATCTGCTCGGCTTCTGGGGAGGCCTCAGGAAGCTTACTGTGATGGTGGAAGGTGAAGGGAAAGCAGGCATGTCTTACATGGCTGGAGCAGGAGAGAAGGGGGAGGAGCTACACATTTTTAAACAACCAGATCTCACGAGAACTCACTCACTATCATGAGAACAGCACCAAGAGGGAAATCCAGGCTTGTGATCCAATTACTTCCCACCAGGCCCCACCTTCAACACCGGGGATTACAATTCAATGTGAGATTTGGATGTGACACAGATCCAAACCATATCAGGGCCTGTGGCAGTGAGTGCAGCATAACCCTTTGCAGAACATGTGGCGAAAGATAGACTGCCCAGGCCAGAGGCTGGTGGATGGTGTGGCAGTCGCTTGCGGGGAAGGGGTTCGCTCAAAGAGTCCCAAAGCTAAGGAGAGAGGGAGCCAGTGGTCGAGTTCTGGCTGAGCTAAAGAGCAGAAGTCCAGTTAGCCATCAGCTTCCACCACAGAGGTGAGCAGCAATTCGAGGATCCATGAGAGCAGGACAAGCTACAGGTGCAAAGACACCTTCCCTCCAGGCCACCCAGGTCACCTGAGCTCACCCACCCTCAAACCCCTGGAGGTCATCTTGGCAGAGCAGACACAGAAATAGGATACCCAATTGACCCACAGGCTGAGCATCACCTGGAAGAACTATTTGAATCACTAGATTAGACTTATTTTTAAAGATAGTTTTTTTTTAAAGAAACTTCTTCAATGTAAGAGTGAAAGGGTCAGTACATTTTTCCATAAAGGGCCAAATTGTAAATGTTTTATGCTTTCCCGACTATAGGGTTTCTGTTGTGAAGACTCAGTGGTGCAAAAACAGCTATAGACATTTGTAAACAAATGAGTATGTTCTAATAAGTCTCTACTGGCAGTGAAATTTAAATTTCATATTCTGTTTATGCATCATGAAATGTCTTTTTATCTTTTTCAAACATTTCAAAACGTAAAAACTATTGTTATCTCGTGAGTTGTACACACATGGGCTACAGGCTGGATTTGGCCAATGAACTGCAGTTTGCTGGCCCTACAATATTTGATTCATACAAAAATTATGTCAGATATGTTATAAATCACAATAATAAATCAAAAACCTATGAACCCAGCACCCAACTTAAACTCCCAAATAGTCGTACCATTGACTCCATCCTCTCTCTCCCATTGCTCGGCCTCCCCCAACACCCTGTCCCAAGGGGACCACAATTCTCAATTTTGTGCTTTCAGTTCAGCTTTTTCTTTTATAATTTGTCAAATACATATGCATTCCTAAGCAATATTTGGTAAAATTTTGCTTCTGTGGGGGCTTTGTAAAAATGATATCATATTATACACAATTTAAAGAGACAGGTGCTCTTTAAAGTCAACATCATATGTCTAAGATTTCTCCATGTTGTTACATGCAGCTGTGGTTCATTAATTCTCACTAGACAAAGTTTTTGAGGTGAGTCCACTGGTACGCTGCCTCTGAGGGTACTGCTAAAGGGAACGAGCTTTCTGAACAGGATTGGAAGCCACACGCCACTCCCCCACCACCACCCGCCCCGCCCTGCCACCACTGCTGGTGCTATTGATGGTGCCGCTGTCATACTGTCAGAAGCATCACCACGAGCTGGAGAAACGGCTTCTCCTCTCTTGCACCTTCCATTGTCCCACCAGTATCTCCCATTGGTAGAATCGACAAAATGTCAGTGCATAGGTATCTGGGAAATGTGGTTAGCAGCTTTCCAAAAGCCCTAGCAGTAAAGAAGAGTTGAGTGTGGGTAAGTAGAGCTGAGAGGCAACCTACATTATCCAGCTCACTCACTGATGTCATTCCTAGGGATTCTTGAAGCCTGTTGTTTATTTCATACTTAGGGAACATTGTGACCCTTTGATTGGAAGAGTTATGCTGCTGAATGCCATGAAATAGCACGAACATCAAGTGGAAACAGTAGGGAAAGGTGACTATATCCCTCTCTGCCTTTCCTAATACACAAAATGAAAGGAGCAAATCCTGGTTCCTCCCTCATTGGGCCATGGAGAAGTGGTGGGGCTGACTGGAAGATTATAGCTGTGAAGTCTCCAGTTTTTCACTTTGGAAGGACATAGCCCTGTCTTCCAGCAAATGTTTACTGAGCACTTGGATGTCTGATGCAGAGAAAGTAGTAATGCTTGAAAAGTCAAACATCTGGTCCATGCATTCAGAGAGATTACAATCTAATTGAAGAGCTAAGTTATTCACTCACAGAACAAATAGAGAACAAAGAATTTGGGGTAATAGACATCAAAGGTGGTGAGCATGTGGCACAACTTTCCACTCCCAGACTCATAGCAGACATTACTAATCAATCAGAGCTTTTTTTCTTTCTTGATGAATCTGGATTCAATCACAGAATTCTTAACACAGTGATTCAGACATTTACTCTTAATTTCTCAAAATTGATAGATGTAGCCCACTATAGAGAGGTTCAGTAATTTTTGTTAACTAATTGGTCTAATCAATGCAAATTACTAACAGCCTGCCATGTAACATTTACAGACACAGACACAGTGGTAATTACCACAGGAAGACTTGTGCTTGTGGCTCAAAGTCTAGACAGATAATCAAAGAAGCAAACAGAAAACAACAATGCAGTGGTTTAAATGCTAATATGTGGAAAATAGAGGGTTCTGTGAATGCACAGAGGAGGGACCCAGCCCCTATTTGGGAATCAGGGAGGACCCTAGGCTGATATCTGAAGGATAAACAAAAGTTAACCAAATAAAAGGGAAAGTGTATTCTTGAGGAACCTTTTAGTTACAATTGACAGAAACCTAGCTCAATTTGCCTTAAACAAACAGAGATATACACATGAGTTCATGTAACTGAAATACATTGGCTTATGTAACTGGAAAGTCCCAGAGTTGTTTGCTTCAGGAATGGCTGGATCTAGGTGCTTGAGTGATGTCATTAGGAATCCATCTCTATCTCTTGAGTCTGCATGCCTCTCTGCAGCTTCATTTTCAATCAGCGTACACTTTCATGGTGGCAAAGACATTCCTGTGCAGCTCCAGGCTGACATCTTGTCTGCTTGAAACCTCCATAGAAAGGCACCTCACAATAGTGTCAGAAAAAGTCCTGAGGTTGACTCTACTTTGTCCAGGCTTGATCCTGTTCGATCCCGTAGCTTGGTCATACCTACCCACAGTATGCGGATAGAGGAGATTCCCAAGGAGACTGAGATGCTTTTACCAGGAAAAGAGGTAACTATGCCAGGCCAGGAAAAGGGAGGTGAAAAAACTTGATCTCTGCTTGGAAGAAGGAAGCAAAGGAGAGTTCCAGGCAGAGAAGCTGTGATGCATCCAAGGAAAAGTTCAGGATGTGATGTGCAGCATCTGAATGTGGAGTAGAGAGATAATCTGGAAGGTGGCAGGAGTCAGGTCAGATGGGGCCTCTTAACCACATTGGGGATCAGCCTTTATCCCAAGCACGGTGAGAAGCCATTTCAGGGATTTAAGGAGACTGAAGATTCTAAATTGCTTTCACTTTTGATGAGTTAACAGCATTATGGGAAGTGGGCAGAGAGGGAAGAAGCATTACTTTTCAAGATCAGTCCTTAAAATAACCCCTGTCAAAGCAAACCATGTAATTTGGCAATCACGATTTCCATCGAAACTCATTCAGGTAATACGTGCTCCTCCAATTAGTGTAACAGCCCAGAGACGCTTTTCCAGGACAAGATGGCCTTTGAGTCATCATGTTCTTTGCCGCAATTCACTCAAGTGATTTCATTCCTTAGTTGAAAGAAGTGGTTGCTTGTAGCAAGGGCCAGCGAACACCAGCGGCTACAATTTTTAAAAATAGGCTTCTTGTAGCACCTACTGACCAACAGCCTCAAGCCTGAGGCTTTGAGAGAATGCGCAGAGTTAACCCTTCAGCAGCCTCAGCCCTCACCCAGCAGGAAAGCCACAGCCATCCTCCAGAGCAGGACAAATCCTGCCCTGGAAAAAAACCATATGGGGCAAGCCTCGGTTCCGCTCATAAATCAATGTCTGCAAGTCTGTTTCTACGTGTAGTTAAGTTACACAGAAAGTACAACTGGATTTGTCCCCGGTTTTCCCATTAGGGATAATATAAAGTGGAGGCGGAAGTTAATTGAGTTCAGAGTTCGCTGTGTGATGTCAGGGAAGCAGGGCTCTGGCAAGCAGGTCGTGTGTAACATGTGTTCTGAGGGTAGTGTTTGCACACGACCTCCCTGGGGGAGAAAAGCGTTCTTTCACCAGGAGTGCGATCTTCAGAAAACAGGCTTCTGGGGTTCCAGAGGGGCTTTCACCTACATTACAGGATAAAGGTCTCATTTTCCTCACAGAGACTTTCGTGCAATGAGTATGCTTGTGATATTTAAGAAAGGGTAATAAAAACTGCTGCCTTTCAACAAGAGTCATAAAGGTCGGTGGTTCAGAACAGAGACCCTGGAGCCAGATTGCCAGATCAGTCACAAGTAGGAAGACAGTGCAAGGATCACTTCACTCTCTGGGCCTCGGTTTTCTAATCTGTGAAATAGAGCATTCAATTAGAGTCTCTACCTCATAAATTCACCGTGAGGATTAAATATGTTAATATATATCAAGTACTTTAAACAGTTCCTGGCTTTCAGAAAGCACTACCTATGGTAGGGTGTGGCACTTAGTTCTTTATATGCATGATTTCATTTCATAATTTAAAAAATAAAGACAAATGCTGTGGGTTGGTGAAGATGGATTTACCATGAGGCTGCTGAAATTTAAGTGTCAGGGTCTTCACTTGCACCGCCTCTTCCAAAGCTCTGGAAGGGCCCCAGAAATAAGCTCACAAAGGCGTGTGTTGTAATAATTGCAAAAGTAAGGTCTATTTCTTCTTTGTTTTTTCAAGACAGTCTCACTCTATCACCCAGGCTAGAGTGCAGTGGCACAGTCTCTGCTCACTGCAACCTCCGCCTCCAGGTTCAAGCAATTCTCCTGCCTCAGCCTCCAGGGTAGCTGGGACTACAGGTGTGCACCACCATGCCTGGCTAATTTTTGTATTTTTGTAGAGATGAGGTTTCACCCTGTTGTCCATGCAGGTCTTGAACTCCTGACCACAGATGATCCGCCCACCTTGGCCTCCCAAAGTGCTGGGATTACAAATGTGAGCCACCGCGTCCGGCCATTAAGACCTATTCCTGTCTTTATTCTTATAAGGGACTCCAAAGTTGTGTAAGCTTCAGCCCCCACAAAAAAAATGGATTCTCCCTGGAAAGAAGGGCTTCTTATTCCCATGCTGGAGATGAGAAAACAGGCTCAGAGAGGCCCAAGGTCACATAGCTAGAGAGCAGCGGAGCCAGAACTCCAACCCAAGTCTGTCTGTCTGGCATCCACTGCACTTCTCTGCCAGCCTCGAGGTGGGGACAAACTGAGCCACAGGTCCTCAGCAGCCGGGGCTTGTCTCTTCTTGCCTTTCCTACCTGAGGCTGGCCAGTTGACCATCACAAAGCATGGCTTCTGGGAAGCACAAATATCAACACTTTCTGGATGAGTGAATGAATGACTTTGTACTCTCTCCTCCCATATCCAATTCAAGAATTCCAGAACTTCTTTCCCCCATTGTATGCATCTCAGGGACCGCAGGGGGTTGTTACTGAGGTGTGATCTTCCTCTGGCCTGGGAGAGGACACGGGAGTGACCCAAGCTAGGATGACCTGGGGCTTCCTCAGTGGAATTTGAACTCAGAGTGACCAAAAGACTGAAATACAGGTGAGCTCATTCCTCGGTGCTGCCTGTTTCTCTCCCTGGCTCTGCAGCCTTCCTAACAATTCCGTGAGTCCTGATGTCCTACGAAGTCTCCTTTCCTGGAGACGGCCAAGAGTGGGGTTCCATGGCCCACAATCAAAACTGCAATCAAATGACATGTGGCTTTCTCTGAGGCTTCATCGCTCACTCTGGCCACACATCTGTAAAAGTGATGATTCAGCTGTTTAGAGGGATATGGGTAAAAGGAATCTTAAGCATTCTTTAGCTCAGGCACCTTTTGAAGACTCTTTCTCTCAACATCCCCTAACCAAATGGTCACCCAGCTTCTGTTTAAAACCTTTCAAGGGAGTTCATTTCAACTTTGAATAATTCTCTTAGAATGTCTCCTCCTATTAGACGAAAATCCATATTCCTCCCTCTCACTGTCCTTTTTCTTCCTTCGTTTCTTCCTTCCACCTTTCTTCCAAGTTTTCTTCCCTTTCTCCTCTCTCTTCAGGAAGATTTCATTTGTCTACCCACCAGAGGCCAGGCACGTCCTGTGTCAGGCCATGCAACTACTATGATAAATGTTACAAAGTCCTTGTTTTAAACACGCCTCTCCCTGAGGACTCAGCAATTTTGTTTCTAAATATTTACCCAAAAGAAATGAAAACATACATCCACCCAAAGACTTGCCCATGAAATGTTCATAGCAGCATGATTCATAGTAATCAAAAGTAGAACAAGCCCGATGTCCATCACCTAGTCAACGGACAAGCTCACTATGGCACAGGAGTCCTACCTTATCCCTGGGGGATACATTCCAAGACCCTCAGCAGATGCCTGAAACCTCAGTCAGTCCTGAACCCTATATACACTGTGTTTTCCTATACACACCTATGATAAAGTTTAATTTATAAATTAGGCACAGTAAGATAACAACAATGGATAATAAAATAGAACAATTATAATAATATAATGTTCACCTTTTCACATACAGAAGATCCATCCTTATCATAGATCTTAGCAATCTCGGCATACAATTTTTTTTTCTTTTCTTCCTAAGTCAAGAACTTTCACATTTTTACTTAAAGGAAGCACTTTCTGGCTTCTCTTTTGCCTATCTGAATTGTTGTCATCACGACTACCCCTTATGCTTTGGGGCCATCATGAAGTAAAATAAGGGTTCTTTGAACACAAGTACTGCATTACTGCGACAGCTGATCTGATAACCAACACAGTTGCTAAGTGACTAATGGGGGGGTAGTGTCTACAGTGTGGACATGTTGGACAAAGGGATGATTTGCAACCTGGATGGGAAGGAGCAGGGTGGCATGAGATTTCTATCACACTACACAGAGCAAAGTGCAATTTAAAACTTAGAAATTGTTTATTTCTGGGATTTTCCATTTAGTATTTTTGGACCTCAGTTGACCTCGGGTCACTGAGACTGCAGATAAAGGGGGACAGCGGTATATCCACACAATGGAATACCACTCAACCACGGAAAGGAAAGAACTTTGGATCCGTGCAATAACATAGATGAATCTCAAAAACATCCTGAAATGAAAAAGTCAGACCCATGAGAGTAGATACTGTGTGATTCCTTTTCTATGAAGCTCTAGAAAAGACAAACCCAAGCTGTAGTGACAGAATCCAGACCATGATTTCTGGGGACCAAGAATGGCAGTAAGGATTGGCTGGGAGAGACGCAGGTAACTTTCTGAGCTAAGGCAAATGTTCTGTATCTTAAGTGTGGTGGTGTTTTCACAGATGTAGGCATTTGTCAAAACTTATCGAACTGGCTGGGCGTGGTGGCCCACGCCTGTAATTCCAGCACTTTGGGAGGCCAAGGCAGGCAGGTCACCTGAGGCCAGGAGTTTGAGACCAGCTTGGCCAACATGGCAAAACCCTGCCTACTAAAAATACAAAAAATTAGCTGTGTGTGTTGGCAGGTGCCTGTAATTCCAGCTACTAAGGAGCCCGAGGCAGGAGAATCGCTTGAACCTGGGAGGCAGAGGCTGCAGCGAGCCAAGATCACGCCATTGCACTCCACCCTGGGCAACAGGAGTGAAACTCTGTCTCAAAAAAAAAAAACAAAGGCCGGGCACCATGGCTCATGCCTGTAATCCCAGGGCTTTGTTTGGGCAGCCAAGGCAGGTGAATTGCTTGAGGTCAGGAGTTCAAGACCAGCCTGGCGAACATGGTGAAACATCATCTCTACTAAAAATACAAAAAAATTAGCTGTGTGTGTTGGCAGGTGCCTGTAATTCCAGCTACTAAGGAGCCCGAGGCAGGAGAATCGCTTGAACCTGGGAGGCAGAGGCTGCAGCGAGCCAAGATCACGCCATTGCACTCCACCCTGGGCAACAGGAGTGAAACTCTGTCTCAAAAAAAAAAAACAAAGGCCGGGCACCATGGCTCATGCCTGTAATCCCAGGGCTTTGTTTGGGCAGCCAAGGCAGGTGAATTGCTTGAGGTCAGGAGTTCAAGACCAGCCTGGCGAACATGGTGAAACATCATCTCTACTAAAAATACAAAAAAAATTAGCCGGGCTTGGTGGCACACACCTGTAGTCCCAGCTACTTGGGATGCTGAGACAGGATAATCTATTCAACCTGGGAGGTGGAGGTTGCAGTAAGCCAAGATCACGCCACTGCACTCCAGCCTGCATTACAGAGCAAGACTCTGTCTCAAAACAAACAAACAAATCTCATTGAACCGTAACTTTAAATGTGCACATTTTATTATATGTAAGATTTTCAAAAACTGCCTGCTTCAACAAGCTCTCAGCCTGATTAGGGGCATCATTCAATAACGTAACAAGCCCTAAATATTCTTAAAGGTAAGAATTTTCTGGGTTTTTTTAACTTCAAGATTATCTTTTAACTCTAAAGTTATTCAATAATATAAAATGATTTATTTGACAGTACCAAATATTCAGCAGCATGTGGACTAACAGCAGGTGCCACAAGCCACTGGTGGAAGATCAGTCTGTCATTATCTTGTATCCAGGACCCAGCAGCTCCATTCTGTCTTCTACATGGGCCCCGGGATACCTGCATGAAGATGTTCATTGCAGCATTGTTTATAATTGCAAAAAACTGGGGGTGGGAGGAGACTCTGAATGTCCAGGAGAATGGAAAAATATACCATTGTGTGTAAATGAACATTAAATGGCAGAGAAGAAGGACCATGTATCAAGAGAGACACGTCTCAAAATCTGTCAAATATAAAAAGCAAGTTTCAGAAAGATATGTATTGGATAATAACCTTTATAGTTTCAGAAAGATACGTATTGGATAATGTCATTTACAAAGGGTTTCTGAAACATGGAACATAGTATTATATATTCTGTACACTTGCATATTTAAGTAGAAAAATTATAAAAAACAGGAATGGGAATAAGGAAGTTACCAGTATAAAGATTACATTATGGGACAGTGCTGTGATTAGGAGTTTGCGTTTTGGAATCAGATGAACTGGTTTGAATCCTGGCTTGGACTTGATTTCTCTGAGCTTCTGTTTCCTTATATGAAAAGTGGGACCAATAATGTTATCAACCTCACAAGGTTTTTGTGAGGATTAAAGGAAATAATATGTATAAAACACTGTACTCAGCCATGTAGTTATAATAAGATTTAGATGTACAGGATGTATAAAGAGGTGACAGTAAAACCACCAATCTCAGGACTGTCTTAAATGAAGATTTTTTTCTAATTAAAAATTAATTTTGGAATTATGCTCATCATAGAGACCTTGAAAATTATAGACATATATAGATAAAGATATGTATTATATATAAAGATATGTATTATATATTATATAAAAATATTATATATTACATATACATATATATATATATAAAGAAAGAAAACAAAATTAACATGTCCCCAAATCTCCCTACCCTGGAAAACGTTATAACATTTTAATGACTTTCCTTCCAGTCTTCTTTTGGCAATAGGCATTCACACATGCTTGGGTGAGGGGGTTCAGAGAAGGGGCATGAATCTATGCATCTCTCTGTCTGTCTGTCTGCCTATCTATGAGAAACATCTCCCAGCTTACTATTTGTATTCTGCCCTTTTCATTATCACTTGGGGCAGACTCTGTAAGTGTCTGAAGCAATTCCTTCTCCTTCCCTACCAACATAACCCATTTTTGTTTATGTATTGGCCAGAATTTTCATGATCTCAGAGAAGATGTATAGGGTAGTCATGTGATCTAGCTATGGCCAATTAAAAGTAAAAATAGGCTGGGCCTGTAATCCCAACACTGAGGGGCCAAGGTGGGTGGATCACTTGAGGTCAGGAGTTCGAGACCAGCTTGGCCAACATGGTTAAACACTGTCTCTACTGAAAACACAAAAATTAGCCGGCATGGTGGTGCATGCCTGTGATTCCAGCTACTCGGGAGGCTGAGGCACGAGAATCGTTTGAACCTGGGAGATTGAGGTTGCAGTGAGCTGAGATCTCGCCACTGCGCTCCAGCCTGGGTGATAGAACGACACTGCATCTCAAAAATAAAAATTAAAAAAAAAGTAAAATAAGTTTGATGTGGAAACTTTCAGGAAGGAGTTTTTGCATCCTGATAAAAAGCAAGACTGAAGTTCTGCCCCAGCCCTGGTCGCACATATCCTTCTTGTCCTTGAACAAGACCATGATGCCAGGAGCTGTGCAGTCATTCTATGTTCATGAGACAAGCAGCCTGATGACAACTGCCAACACAATGAAGAGGATGGGGCAGAAAGACAGAAGAGCCTGTGTTCTTGATGACACTGTTGAGGGGCCAGCCCAGCCCTGAGGCCACTAACCTTCAGACTTCTTACAAATGAACAAAAATAGCCTCATGCTTGAAGGCACCAATGGTCTGACTTTCCATTACCTTGAGACCAAAAGTATTGCAAATGCAGACTGATTGTAGAATTCTTGGAAATTACACAATGTTTCAAAGAAGAAAATGGACATCATCCAAAATCTCACTACCTGGAGATAAACACTATTAAATATTTTGGAATATTTTCTTATTTTCTTCTAACCATAGGGAGAAGTCTTTCTCTTTTTTTAAAGCGTATTGCTTGCTGTTTGGCTTACTATTAAATTAAGAGTTTCTTTCCTTGTTATTAAAGAGTCTTTGAGGCTGGGCGCGGTGGCTCAAGCCTGTAATCCCAGCACTTTGGGAGGCCGAGACGGGTGGATCATGAGGTCAGGAGATCGAGACCATCCTGGCTAACACGGTGAAACCCCGTCTCTACTAAAAAATAGAAACTAGCCGGGCGAGGTGGCGGGCGCCTGTAGTCCCAGCTACTCGGGAAGCTGAGGCAGGAGAATGGCATAAACCCGGGAGGCGGAGCTTGCAGTGAGCTGAGATCCGGCCACTGCACTCCAGCCTGGGTGACAGAGCAAGACGCCGTCTCAAAAAAAAAAAAAAAAGAGTCTTTGAAAAGTTCATTTTTAATATCCATTGCTTGGATGTATTGTTACAACTGTCATGTTTGGTTTGACTTCTGTCATGAAGATAAAACAAGAGGCTTTCTGTTTGTGAGTGTTTGTGCATTTTCTTTCCTGCTTCCTTTGTTTCCAGCTTTTGCTAGGTGCATTTTTCACTCTGCCTGAAAAAGTTCCCTTCCTCTAGCATTGTAGAAGGTAATTCACTCTTCACAGGACTCTGGATTTCAGATTTATAGTTTAAGGCTCGTTTCCTTGATCCTTTTGAGAATCTCACATTGCTGAGTCCTGAATTTCAGCTCTTACAGGGGCGTTTCTTACCATTTGATGAGTAAATCTCACAAATGCCAGCTGTTGCTAGCTTATGAGGAATCAAGTACCGGAAGTTCTTTCTCCAAACTGGAGTGCATTCCCAGCATAGGAGTGCATCCTATGGGGTCCAAACCTCCCCATTTCATGATCTTTGTCAGGGAGAAGTGGAGTAGAGAGGACAAAAGGAAAGAAGTTTTCTTTGCTAGATCATAAACATGCTAAAGGGCAAAATTAATTCAGGTGATACCCTTTTAGCAACACCCGAAGGAGTGAGCAAGGGTAATTTCTATGTGTTGCATCTTTGTGTCTAAAACATTATGTGCAATTGTTTGATTTGGTTCTCTCTGAACAATTCTTCCTGGACTCACAGGAGCCAGATGTGGAAAGGTGAAGCCAGAGGAGGCATAACAGATCTGTTGGCAGACTCTGGCCTCAGCCAAGAGTTATGTCTGAGTGCATTCGGCTCAAGTTGGGGGCTATCTGGTTTGATGTTTCAAAAGTATTGGTGGCTGCTTTGCTAGAAATAGTTTTATTTTGTTTCTGATCCCCCAGTTGGAGTTCTGATGGCTAATGTGCACTTTTCCTTCAGTTACAAAAATTTAGAAATTACGCTTATTAGAATAAAATGCATCAAAATGTAGGGTCTGTAAAGTCCATGTAATTTCCCCTGAGATCAGTCTCGATGCACGTTATATTCAAACGCAGATATATTAAAGACCGTTGGAGGCTAGGTATGGTGGTTTATGCTTGAAATCTCAGCACTTTGGGGCCTACCTAGGCAGGAGGATCACTTGAACCCAGGAGTTTGAGACCAGCTTGGGCAACACAGAGAGATCCTCTCTCCAAAAAAAATTTAAAAATTTGACTGGGCATGCTGGTGTAGTCCCAGCTATTTGGGAGGCTGAGGCAGGAGAATCGCTCGAACCCAGGAGTTTGAGGATGCAGTGAGTTAGTGTCGTGTCACTGCACTAAAGCCTGGGTGACAGAGTGAGACCTCATCTCTAAAAAAATTTAAAAATAGTAAAATAAAATAAACACACCCTTGGATTTAAGGGATTTGGTCACTTATTTATGCTTTTGTTTATACTGGAAGAGAGAAACGGCAGGAAACAAAGTACGTGGGCGGTGGTTTGAGTTTCAGGAAAGTTAGGAATTGTGTCCCACCCTTACGAACTTCCTGACTGTGGGATCTTGGGCAGATTACCTAACCTCTCGAAGGCTCAGTTTCTTCACCATGAAAATGATATATAATGCTACCTGTTTTATAGGTGTTAAACTTTAAGGCAAGATTTATACTGGTATATATTTACGTAATCAAATGCACAGTTCTTAAATGTTCTGTTCAATGAATTTTTACATTTATATACACATAACTAACCAGCACCAGAATGAGATACAGAATATTTCCAAGGCCCCACCTGGAAAGTTCTTCCATGCTTCTTTCAGTCAATGTCCCCCTACCCCAGCCAACCACTATTTCTTTTTTTTTTTTTGAGACAGAGTCTCGCTCTGTCGCCCGGGCTGGAGTGCAGTGGCCGGATCTCAGCTCACTGCAAGCTCCGCCTCCCGGGTTTACGCCATTCTCCTGCCTCAGCCTCCCGAGTAGCTGGGACTACAGGCGCCCGCCACCTCGCCCAGCTAGCTTTTTGTATTTTTTAGTAGAGACGGGGTTTCACCGTGTTAGCCAGGATGGTCTCGAACTCCTGACCTCGTGATCCGCCCATCTCGGCCTCCCAAAGTGCTGGGATTACAGGCTTGAGCCACCGCACCCGGCCGCCAACCACTATTTCTATCAAGAAAGATGAGTTTTGCCTATTCTAGAATTTCACATAAATGTAATCATACAGATTACTATTTTGTATCTAGCATCTTTTACTCAACCTAATTTTTAGAAAAATTCACCCATGGGTGTATCAGTAGTCCATTCCTTTGTGCTGAGTAGCATTCCACTTCATGGGCATACCACCATTTTTTAATCCATTAATCTGTTGATGGGCATTTGAAGTTGTTTCTAATTTGGGGGTATTACAAATAAACATAGCTTTTAAATTTTGATGTATTTCAATGTATCTATTTTTAAAATACAATTAGTGCTTTTCATGTTCTGCACAAGAAATTATTTTCCCAGATATGAGGGTGATCTGACTGTGCCAACTGTCACCTCATTGATTGACAGGGTTGATTCGGCTGATCTGGCTGGCTAGGCAAGTGTCCCCTTCCTCCCTCACCATTCCATGTGTGTCCCTCCTGAAGCTGCACGCTCAGTCGAAGAGGATGGCCATCCCCCATAGAGGAGGACCAGTCTTCGGTCAAAGGTATATGAGTTGTTGTGCTCCCCTGCTAAAGCCTCCAAACAAGCTCTCAAGAAATCATTTTCCCTCCTCCTCCCCAAGGTTTTCTTCCAGGAGCATTATGGTTATGGGTTTTGCATTAAGGTCTATGATGTAGCTAGAATTCAGTTTTGCATATGGAGTGAGATAGAGCTCAAGGTTCCATTTGTTTCTTCCAAACAGATGTTCAATTGTTCTGGCACCATTTGTCAAAAAGATGTTATTTTCCTCCATTGGATTGACTTGGCAACTTGGTAAAAAATTGATTGACCATAAAAGTGCAAATCTGTTTCTGGATTTTCTGTTTTGTTTCAATAATCTATTAAGCTATCCTTATGCCAACACTATACTGTCTTGGTTACCATAACTTTCTTTACATTAAACCAGTGTAAGTTCTCTAGCATTCTTCCTCCAGATTGTCTTAGTTATTCCAGAGCCTTTGTATTCCCATGTAAGTTGTAGAATCAATCTCTCAGTTTCTCCAAAAAGGACTGTTTGCAATTTTGTCCCTCAGTTTCTCTAAAAAGGACTGTTGCAATTTTGATAAGAATTGTGTTTACTCAATTTAGGATGAATAAACAACTTATCAATATAGAGTGTTCCAATATAGACTGTTCCAATCCATGAATATTGTATATTTCTCTCCATTTAATTAGATCTTCTTTAAGTTCTTTATAGTTTTAAGGGTAGACCTCTCACAAATCTGTTAGGCTCATTTCTAGATACTTTATGTTTTCCATACTATTATAAATTGTATTTAAAATTTTTATTTTTCAATTGTTGGTTGCTAGTATATTTTTCTATGTTGACTTTTATCCTTTAAACTTGCTAAGTTTACATTTTAGTCTTAGTAGCTCCTTTGTAGATTCCATAAAGGTTTCCACATAAACAATTGTTACTTATAAAAACAACAGTTCCCTTCTTCCTTTCCAATCTCTATGCCTTTTTTCCTCTTCTTTTTGTTGTCTTATTCCATTGCTTAGGGCATTTGATACGATGCTGATTAGAAGTAGTGAGAAGGGATATTTTTGCCTTGCCTCCAATCACAGAAGAAAGCATTCAGTCTTTCATCACAAAATGTGGTGAATGTTGTAGGTTTTCCATAGATAGATGCCCTTTATTAGATTGAGGAGTTTCCTTCTATTCCTAGTTTGCTGAGAGTTTTTATCATGGATGAGTGTTGAATTAGATGATTTTTACATATATTGAGGTGATCATATGAATTTTCTCCTTGATTCTGCTAATGTGGCAAATTACATTGACTTTTCTAATGTGAAATTTACTTTATTTACATTCCCAAGTCAATCCCCATTTAGGCATGATATATTATCTTTTTCGTATATTACTTTATTTAATTTGAAAAATTTTATTAAGGATTTGCATCTTTATGAGGAATACTGTTCTGAAATTTTCTTTTCTTGTGATATCATTTTCTCCTTTGGGATCAGGTAATACTAGCTCCATAAAATGAGTTGGAAAGTATTTTCTCCTCCTCTGTTTTCTGAAAGACTTTGTGAATCATTTATATTCTTTCTTCCTTAATTGTTTCATAAAATTCACCTGTGAAGCCATCTGGGCCTAGAGTTTTCTTTAAAGAAGTGCTTTTGACTATGAATCCAGCTTTCTTGTAGCTTAGAGCTATTTAGATTTTCTAGTTTTCTTGTGTCATTTTTGTTAACTTGCATTTTACAATAAGTTTGTCCGTTTCATATAAGTTGTCAAATGTATTAACATAAAGTTGATCAAATATCTCATTAATATCTGCTGGATAATTCCGGTGTCCTTGCTTTCATTTCTAATATTGACAATTTGTGTTTTCCTTTAAGTTTCCTTGATGAGTCTTCCTAGAGGTTTGTCTCTTTAGAAACTTTTGATTTTGTCCATTTTCTCAATTATTTGTTTACTGCTTCCTTTATTTCTGCTCTTATTTTTAAATTTTCTTGTATTTTCTTTGGTTTTATTGGCTCTTATTTTATTAGTTTCTTAAGTTAGATGTTTAAATGACTGATTTTATCCCTTTTATAATATAATTTCTAATACATTTCAAGCTGTAAATTTCTCTGTAAACATTTTTTAGTAAATCTCAGAAGTATGGTGTTTATTATCACTCATTTAAGAATATTTTCAAATATCTCTTGTTATTTATTATTTATCTCATGACTAATTTAAAAGTGCGTTTCTTAATTTTGGAGTATTTTGGTGTTTTATGGATGTATTTTATGTAAACCAATCCTTTGATATTTATTGCGACTTTTGTTTTATGGCCCAGGAAATAGCTCATTTTTGTGAATGTTCTATGTGCACTTGAAAAGATATGTAGTCTGCAGTTGTTGAGTGTATGTTCTATAAATGTCAGTTAGGTCAAGTTGATTGATGTTTTTATCATCTACTTCTTTATCGACTTTTTTGTCCAGTTTTTCTATCGATTACTGAGTGACTGTGTTAAAATACCTGCCATGATTGTGGATTTGTTTATTTCTCCCTTTCATTCGGTCCATTTTTGTTCCATATATTTCACAGCTCTATTGTCAGCTGCCTACTCATTTGGGATTGTTATATCTTCTTCACTTGATCGTAGTCAATGGGCTAGGAAGTGATTGTTATATCTTCTTGATTAATTTACCCTTTTATTGTGAATTATCCACTCAAGACTAGAGCACTGTAGTTGTGCTCTTTGTCTTGAAGTATATTTTGTGTGATACTAATATTGCCATACCAGCTTTCACTATTTTATGTTAGTATATGTCCTTTCCTACTTGTCTGTCTTTAAAATTAAAGTGTGTCTTGTGAACAAATCATATTGAATCTTGTATTTTGAATCCAGTATAACAATCTCTGCCTTTTAATTGGAGTGGTTAGTTTAGTTCATTTACTTTTAATGTAGTTATTGATACGACGGGCTTTAAATCTACTACCTTGGTATTTGTTTTCTATTCATCTCATTTGTTCTTTGTTCCTCCTTCTCTACATTCTTTTGGGTAAATCACTTATTTTTCAGCTTTCCCTTTTATTTATACTATTGTCTTTAATTATATTTCTTTGTGTTATTTTCAGTGACTTATCCACAACATACATTTTAAGGTATCTCAATCTACTTTCTAATAATATTAAACTATTTAACATTAGTATAATACATTTACATGATAATTCCTCTTATACATGTGTGTTACTTGTGTATATGCAACTCCACAATATCTTGCTATTTTTAAAATATTCAACGAACTTTTAAAAAATTACATAAAGACACTTAAAAGGATATTTTACATTTACCTGAATATTTAAACTTTCTGGTGCTCCATCATGTATCATTTTCCTTCTGAAAAGATTTTCTTTTAGTATTTCTTTTGGCTAGTTCAGATCTTTTGGAGATACATTATCTCAGCTTTTTTCTATCTGAAAATGTCTTTATTTGACCTTCCTTTTCAAAACCTGTTTATACTGGATGTAAAATTCTAGGTTGGTAGACTTTCTTTTTAACTTTAAGCACTTTTAAGATGTTCCACTTTTAACATTTCAGTGACTTTTGTTCTCCAGTGGTACAGTATTAGGAATTATTTGTGTTATTGTTCTCCTGTATGCAATGTGTCCTTTTTTCTCTAGTTGCTTGGAAGATTTGCTCTTTATCTTTGGTTTTTAGCAATTTAACTCTGATATGCCTACATGTAGTTTTCTTTGTGTTTATTTTGCTGGGGGCTCACTAAGCTTCTTAAACCTTTGGGTTAATGTCTTTCATTAATTTGGAGAGAAAAATTAGCTATTTTCTCTTCAAATATTTCTTCTGACACATTTACTCTCACCTCATCTTCTGCGGCCTCTAGGGTCTCTATGCTTTTCTCTCTTTGTGTTTCAGTTTAGATATTTTTTTCTTTACCTATCTCCGAGTTCACTTGTCTTTACCTAGGCTCTGCTCAGCTTTCAGTTAAGTGTATCTGACAAATTCTTCATTGCTGATAATTGTATTTTTTTTTAATTTCTGGCATTTTCATTTGGGCATGGGCATTGGCCATGTGAAGACTGGTAAATAGTATGAAGTTCTTCTCTTCCTCAATGATGGTTCTGGTTTTCTCCTTCTTGTAGACATTCTGTATGGGCATTAGTGGTCTTGTCAGTTGGGCAACCTATTTGAATTCTTCACAGAACTGTCTCCTTTCTTGGGGCCCAAGGAGTTCCTGGCAAAAAGGATAAGCTTAGAGCAATACTCCTTCAGCCATTGCACGCTGGATACCAGGGACCCAGAGGGCTTGTTCTACCTTCTTGGATCCATAGAGATGCTGATGGTCCAGTCTACCTTCTTGTGGATACCAGCCACCCTTAACTCTTCCAAGCTGAAGGCCCTGCCAGCTCATACTTTGGTGTGATACCTTGTGGGGCACCTTACTATGGGCTGGATGGGTCCAGATGAAGCGCATGCTTTTGCTTGCCTGGCTTTGAGTCTGCAGATATTCCAGGCCAGCTGGTTGAAGCAAGTAGCCATGTACTGCTGCCAATCCTTGTGGAAGTGAGTCTTCAGGATCATGCCATCCAGCTGGGCATGATGGCTGCCTACAACCCTACTCCACAAGAGAACTGCTGAGCAGAAACGGCTCTTTTTGGTTCTTTTTAGAGTGTATATGTCTTGACCATCTTTTCATGCATATTGCCCACCTTTTCTGCTGTATCCTTCAGCATTTTTGTGTGATAATGCTCACTTCTGAGACATTGCTGGGTCTGTTTTCATTTAATGTGTTATGTTTTAACTTGTTTCCCTTGCTTTTTCATATATCATACAATTTTCTTCTATATATCAGACATTTTGTATAAAAGAACAGTAGAGAAAAAAGTAACCAATATTTGTCTCTTGAAAAGGGCATGCTTTTTCTTCCATCCACTGCTGGAGTGGGAAGGGGGTCTTAATCTCTCTGATGTTAGTTGAACCGTGTCTGGGCTTTATTGCAGTTTCAGCTTCATTCAGTTCACCATTGGTTTTAAATATGTTGAGGATAGGTCAGGACTTTGGGCTCGGAGCCCTGTTGAGATTCTGGAGATCTTATTGTGATTTCAACAACATTCTACACTATGGGAGATTTCAGCCTTTTTTTTTAGACAGAGTCTTACTCTGTCGCCCAGGAATGCAGTGGTACCATCTCGGCTCACTGCAACCTCCACCTCCCAGGTTCAAGCAGTTCTCCTGCCTCAACCTCCCTAGTAGCTGGGATTACAGGCATGCATCACTATGTCTGGCTAATTTTTGTAGTTTTAGTAGAGATGGGGTTTTTACCACGTTGGCCGAGGTGGTCTCGAACTCCTGACCTCAAGTGATTCATCTACCTCGGCCTCCCAAAGTGCTAGGATAACAGGCGTGAGCCACCACATCTGGCCAAGATTTCGGTCTTCTTTGCAGCCCTGCTACAAGGTTTTCAGTTGCTGAGGAGTTATCTTCCTGTTCCAGGACCTTTCCTGGGTTTCAGAGCCTCTAGAGCTTTCTCTCTGCCATGCTACCCTCCCTTAGGACTTGGAGAGCTACTGCCTTATACACTCACCAAGGTCCAGAATGCCTTGGGAGAGTTCCTGTTAATGCTCCTATCCAATTCTTAGCTTTGGGTGGCTAAATTACCTAATTTTTAAATATAAAATAATTAATGTTTAATTAGTTTACACAGAAAAGGGAGGTTTTTAAATTTTTTTCTTTTTTATTGTTGATGTATATTTTACATACAACAAAAGTCACCCATTTTACATGTATATTTTAGTGAGCTTTGGCAATGATCTGTAGTCATGTAAGCACTACCATAATCAAAATGGAAAACCTTTTTATATCCCTAAAAAGTTTTGTCATATCCCGCCTTTGCAGTCAGTCCTTCCCGTAACTTCCAGACCCAGGCACCTCTGATCTCTTTGTCACTATGATTTTATTTTTCCTAGAATTTCATATTCATTGAATCATAGTATTTGTCTTTTATGTTTGTCTTCTTTCACTTAGAATATTGTTCTTGAGACATATCCATGCTGACGATGTATCTCTGTTATTCATCTTTATTGCTGAGTAGTATTCTATGGCATATTTATCACAAAATGTCCAAAGATTGATGGACATTTTGTGATATCCGTACCATGCAATACTACTCAGCAATAAAAATGAATAACATTTCAGTTGCTTCCGATTTGGGGCTCTTATGAACAAGGCTGCAAAGAACACTTGAGGAGGAGTCTTTGTGCAGATGTAGTCTTTCTTTCTCTTGGATAAATTCCTAGGAGTAGAATTATTGGGTTGTATGGTAAGTATCTGTTTAACTTTACAAGAAACTGTCAAATTTTTCCATCTATAGTGGCTGGACCACTTTGTGTGAGTTCTGCAAGCTCTATATTCTTGCCAATACTCGATATTGTCAGTCTTTTTCATTTTAGCCATCCTAGTGTGAGTGTTAGCTCACGATGGTGTTAATTTGCATTTCTCTGAAGACTAAGACAGCATCATTTCACATCCTTAAAAAGAATCCTTATGCCTGTGTTTCCCATTTTTAGTTGGTTTGTCCTTACGTTGTTGATTTGTAAGTTTGTTTTGTTTTGTTTTGTTTTGTTTTGTTTGAGACAGGATCTTGCTTTGTCACCCAGGCTAAGAGCAATGGCATGAATTTGGCTCACTGTAGCCTCAACTTCCTCAGGCTCAAGCAATCTTCTCACCTCAGCCTCCTGAGTAGCTGAGACTTCAGGTGACTGCCACTAAGCCCAGCTAATTTTTGTATTTTCGGTAGAGACAGGGCTTCACCATGTTGCCCAGGTTGGTCTCAACCTTCCTGGGCTCAAGCAATCCTCCCACCTCCACCTCCCAAAGTGCTGGGATTACAGGTGTAAGCCACCATGCCCAGCCTCTGTAACAACTGTTTATATATTCTAAATACGTGTTGTCATATGTGTTTTGAAAATATTGCCTTTCAGGATACGGGTTACCTTTTCATTTTCTTTGTGATTCAAAGAGCAAAAGTTTTTAATTTTTATGAAGCCCATTTCATTTGCACTTTTATTTTATTTTATTTTATTTTATTTTATTTTTTTTTGAGACGGAGTCTCGCAGTCGCCCAGGCTGGAGTGCAGTGGCCGGATCTCAGCTCACTGCAAGCTCCGCCTCCCGGGTTTACGCCATTCTCCTGCCTCAGCCTCCCGAGTAGCTGGGACTACAGGCACCCGCCAACTCGCCCGGCTAGTTTTTTCTATTTTTTAGTAGAGACGGGGTTTCGCCGTGTTAGCCAGGATGGTCTCGATCTCCTGACCTCGCGATCCACCCGTCTCGGCCTCCCAAAGTGCTGGGATGACAGGCTTGAGCCACCGTGCCCGGCCTCATTTGCACTTTTAAATGAGCTAAGTCCTCTTTGCTTAACTCCAGATCACAAAGATTTTTACCTGTGATTTCTCCCAGAAATTTTATCGTTTCAGCTCTTACATTTAGATCTATGATCCACCTTGACTTATTTTTATGCGTAATGTGTGTGGTTTTGCTTGGTTTTGCTTTTGTTTCCTCACATACATACCCAGATCTTCCAGCACCATTTGCTGAAGTTGCTATCCTTTCCCATTGTATTTCCTTGATACCTGTGTCAAAAATCCATTTACTACAAGTGTGAGTCTATTGTTATACACTGAATAGAACTGGTGAAAGCAAAAAGCCTTACTTTGTTCCTAATACGTGGGGAAAGCTTTTAGGATATGACCATAAAGTGATAATTTTAGGCAAAGCTTATCTTTCTTTTTTAAATTTTACTTTAGGTTCTGGGATACATGTACAGAACGTGCAGGTTTGTTCCATAGGTATATATGTGCCATGGTGGTTTGCTGCATCTATCAACCCATCATCTAGGTTTTAAGCCCCTCAAGTATTAGGTGTCTGTCCTAATGCTCTCCGCCCTTTACCCCTCATCCCCCGACAGGCCGTGCGTGTGATGTTACCCTCCCTGTGTCCATGTGCTCTCATTGTTCAACTCCCACTTATGAGTGAGAAGATGAGGTGTTTGGTCTTCTGTTCCTATGTTGGTTTGCTGAGAATGATGGCTTCCAGCTCCATCCATGTCCCTGCAAAGGACACGAACTCATTCTGTCAAATTTCACTCCATTTATTTTGAAGCTCTGTTATTAGGCACTTACACATTTGTGATTGTCATATCTTTCTATTGAACTCATCCTTTTATCATTTTGAAATGTTCCTCTTTTTTATACTTGAAATCTATTTTATCTCATGTTGGTATAGTCAGTCCTGCCTTCTTATGCTTATTGTTTGCATATTATATATGTTTTTCCATCCTTTTATGCTCAACTTATTTGTGTCTTTATTTGTAAAGTGTATCTCTTATAGATAGGGCATCTTGGGTCTTGGTTTTTTATCTGAAAATCTCTGCCTTTTAATTAGAGCATTTGCTTCATGACCATTTAATGTAATTAATTATATGATTTGGTTTCAGCCTGCTATATTATTGTTGTTTTCAATTAATCTCCTCTCTCTTTTTTGTTATTCTATTCCCTTCTCTTGCCTTTATAAAAGTATCAATTAATATATTAGTTTGTTAGGGCTGCCATAACAAACTATCATGGACTGGGGTGGCTTAAACAATGAAAGTTTACTTTCTCGTAATTCTGGAGGCTAGAAGTACAAGATCAAGGTGTCAGCAGGGCTGTTTTTTCCTGGGGCATCTCTCTTTGGATGGTCATGTTCTCCCTGTGTCTTTACATTGTCTTTCTTCTGTACCTATCTGTGTCCAAATTTCTTTTTCTTATAAGGACATCAGTCATATTGTCAGGTACTGGAGTTTAGGACTTCAACAAATGAATTTTGAAGGAGGGGGCAGGATAATCCAGTCCATAACTATTGGTTTTATAATTGCATTTTAATTTTTCTATTAACTTTCAGCTATACTTCTTTGCATTTTTTGCAGTGGTTGCTTCAGGAATTACAATATATATATCCCTAGCTTTTCATAGTCCACTTCCAATTAGTCTTGTACTACTTCATGTAAAATGTAGAAATATTATCACTGCACAGGTCCACACTCTCCCATATTTTATGTTATAATTGTTATATGTTTTCAGTCAATATAAATTATAAACCGAAGAGTTACAATTTTTGTTTAAAAAGTCATATGTATTTTTTTTTTAAAAAAAGGGAAAAAGCAAAAACATAGTCTTTCTTATTTATCCAGTTGTTTAATATTTGCAGTGATTTTCATTCTTTTCTGAGGCACTAAGTTTTCATTTAGTGTCATTTCTCTTTAGCTTCCTTTAGTATGTCTTATAGTACTGGTCTGCTAAAAACAAATTCTCTTCATTCTCTTTTATCTGATAATATTCTTCATCCTTGAAGAATATTTTCATTGGATATAGAATTCTAGGTTGACAGGTCTTTTTTTCTTTCAACATTTTAAAGATGTTGTTCCGCTTTCTTCCGTCCTCTGTAGTTTCTCATGAGGTATCAGCCATTAATCAAATTATTGTTCCCTTATATGTAATTATGTTGTTTTTTTCTTCTTGTTTGCATGATGTTTTCTTGAGTCCAACTTCAGCATGACCTTTGCCATCTTTATTCTTCTTGGTGTTCATGGAGCATCCTGCATCTGCGAATTTGTGTCTTTCATAAAATTTGAGACATGTTCAGCTATTATTTCCTCAACTTTTTTTTCTGCCTCATTTTTGCTCTCCCCTTGTTCTGCCCCTGTCTCCCACAAGATCAACTTCAAAGCGTCTTTTGAATTACTTGCAAGGGGAGGGTTAGGGAAGGCTTATCAATACCCAGATTCTTGGGCTCTACCTCAGATCTGTTGACTCAGTGTCTGGAACTGAGACTGAGGACTCTGTGCTGTAGTAAGTTCCCCAGGTGACTTTTATGCACTACAAAATTTGAGAGCTCCTGCACACGACTTTATGGGCTTCAAGAGCAGGACCACATCTTACTGATCTGTTGGATGCTCCTAAATTGCTCTGTAGTACCTCACTCCATGCCTTACACATGGAAGGTACTCAATATGCATGTTGATATGCATGTGATATTCACACTAATGCATAGGATTGTTTATCCTCCCTACTTCAAAAGGCATCTCTTATGCTAATCTTTACCTCATCAGCAGGTCTTAAAGTTTAGGTGGTTGTAGTTCACATTCAAGTTAATTAGGACT
Source organism: Trachypithecus francoisi (assembly GCF_009764315.1). Taxonomy (NCBI): domain Eukaryota; kingdom Metazoa; phylum Chordata; class Mammalia; order Primates; family Cercopithecidae; genus Trachypithecus; species Trachypithecus francoisi. The sequence goes on from NW_022681467.1 coordinate 42,494,506, forward strand.
CCTCTGGTTTCTTATTATAGGAATATAACTCAATGACTTAAACAAAACAAAGAAAATGTGTTGACCCATGCAACTGAAAGTCCAATGATTGTACCAGCCTGGGTCACAGCTGAATCCAGGGCACCAACACAACTTCATTAGTACCATCTCTCGCCATCTCTAAGCTCTACTTTCCTTTAGGTTGGCTTTATTGTCAGGCAGGCATCTTCCCACTTTGAGATAAACACTGTTGTCAACAGTTCTGAGCTCATAGGGTTCTCACAAGTGTGTTCTCAAAGTAAATAAAGCAACACATCCTGGGCAGCTCTACCCAAAGCCTCAGAAAGGACTCCTATTGGCCTGGCTTTAGTCATGTGTCTATTCTTCAACCAATCACTATAACCAGGGAGATAACTTGCTCTGATTAGACATCCGGAGTCATGTGGTCAGCCCTGAGGTAGGAGAGGCAGGGCCATGAAATCCACAGCCTCTATGGATAAGGAAGGAAGGATTGCCAAGCACATAAAGCGACAGATGACTTCTACCACAATCTTCAACATAATGGATGTGAACTCCTGTTCGTGCCTTTCAACAGAGAAACTTTAGAACCATGTTTGTGAAATGGACCCTTTTTTTTCCTCCAGGGAGGTTAGAGCAAATTCCACAAAGCCAGTCGTTCCCAATCTTGGCTGTAAATCAAAATCCCCTTGGCTTGCTTCCTAAAAATACAGATGCCTGGACCCGTCCTCAGTCCTAAAGAGGCAGAATCTGAGAGATTGTGACTAGGGAGGGTATACAAAATTTTAGGTGTAGAATGGTAATAATTTTGCCCAGTCAGCATATATGCACCCTTTCCATTTCCCACTTTTCCTTCTGAAACTCGTTTCACCAGGTTTCAATTCATGTGGTTGGGGGATAATCCTATCCCCCTACCAAGAATGAGCGCATAACCCAGACCTGATTGATCAGAGAATTTGATCCCTCTGTCCATAGTGACTGGTTCAGGGATGGGCATTCAGTGCAACCTGAGCCACTGAGACCGAGGCCCAGCATTTTATTGGAAATTTTGGGAAAGAGAAGTCCTCTTTTTTGTTGGAAGCACTAGCCATGAAGGTAATACGAGCCTACAGCAGCCCAGGGGCCACCACATGGCAAAGGGCCCCCCAAGAGTAAAGCTCAGTAGGCAAAGTAGAGCACAAGGAAAGAGATGATTCTAGAGATTCTTGAGGAAGAAGCCCAAGAATGGGCCAACAGACAGAAGACCCAGAAAGTAGACAGAACCACAGAGAAAGCAAGCCAGAGTCCTGAAAACATCCTCCCACAGCCTGGCCCTCCTCTGGCCTTGCAGTTAGTTAGGAGACCCTCTAACCGCCCTTGAGAGAAAAGTCAGTTTGAGTTGTGTTTTTCTGTTCCTTACAAAGGAGGTGAGGCTTCCTAAGTCTTTCATGTGGTTGAACATGCTCCAAAGTTTATTCATTCATTCAACAACATTTAATTGAGTGTCTACTATGTGCTCAGCACTATCCTACACACTGGGGATACAGCAATAAACAAAGCACACAAACTCCCTGTCCTCATGGAAATTATAGCTAAGAGGGTTGACAGGTAATCCATAACACCTATTTGCATGCATACATAATACATCAGGAGTTAAAAATAATATATCAGGTGGAGAGAATTAAAGCCAGGAAGGAGGATAGGGAGTGGAATGCCTGGGTTGTGGGTGGGATAAGAACAGTCATCAGGGAAGGATTCACTGAGAAGGTGACATTGAGCTGAGACCCAAGGAAGTGAAAAAGTGAGCAAAACAGATAGGGGTGCATGGGGGAGGTTCCAGGCTGAGGAGACAGCCAGTGCAAAGGTTCAGATGTGAGGACATTTTCAAGGAAAGGCCAGGAAGCCACTGTGGCCCAGGGAAAGTGAGTGAGGGGGAGAGTGGGATATGAACAAAGTCAGAGGCATCACGGGGTCCAGACTGTGGGGAGCCTTGGGGAAATTTGTCAGGACGTTGGCCTTCCCCTCAAGGGAAATGAGAGCCATGGCCAGATTCTGAGTAGAAGAGGGACGTGGAATTGGACCTTGGACAAGTCACTTCAGCTCTGTGAGCCTCATTTACCTCATCTATGAAATAGGGGTGAATCCCAGTAGGCAAACACCACAGTAATAATTGCTGCAGGCAAGATCCACCCATGGATGCTAAGATTAGTGGATGAAAGTTTGTGGAAAAGCAGGATATTCATGAAGTCTCCAAGTATCACCTCCAAGATATTATTAATTACAAAAGACAACCAAGTAACTTGACATGAGAGACACACAGTAGATGCCAACTTAACCAAGTGATCAAGGTTAACACTACCAGTAATAAGAAATATTGGCATCACGTAGCCCTTGATGTGATTTCCTGAGGATACAATATCACTTCTTGCCAAAAATGCTCAACCAGAATCTAATCATGAGAAAGCATCAGGCTAGCCCAAATTGCAAGACATTCTACAAGATAACTGACCGCTACTTATCACAAGAGTCAAGGTCATGAAAAACAAAGAAGGCAGAGAAGTTGTCACAGACTAGGGGACACTAAGGCACAAAACATCTCAACACAAAGTGAAATCCTGGATTGGATTATGGTGCAGAAAAATGACGTGAGTGGAAAAGCTGATGAAATGTGAATAATGTCTGTAGTTTAGTTAATAGTATTGCATCAATGTTAATTTTCTTGGATTATATATGTTTGTGCCATGGTTATATAAGTTGCTAAGATTGGGGAAGCTGAGTGAAGGGTAAATAAGAAAGCTCTGTTCTATTCCTGCAACTTTTCTGAAAGTCTGAAATTATTCCAAAATACGAAATTAAAAATTGGGCTGAATACCAGTTCTTACTGTGCAAGGATGGTGTGCGGATTAAGCATCCTTCAAGCCCGCAGTGCAGTGCTGAATAAGCACTCTGTAAACAATAGCAAGCATTGCTGCGAGCTTCATAGCAAGCATTGCTGCGAGCTTCTTTACATCTGTTATCAAACACTTACTCATGGAGCATCCACACACTCACCGCTGCCTGGTGGCTTTCTCTGTCTCTTGCCCTTGTCAGTGAGTTCTCTATTTGGGACTGAATAAACAGGATTCTGCAAATCAGTCCTGAAAACAAGAGTTTAAACAACAGTAAACTGTACTACTCTGATTACAAAACAGAAACCAGAGTGCTCCTGAGGGCTGAATGGAACAGACTCACAACCCCACCCCTCTACCCCCGGAAGCAGATGGCAGAATTTATTTGAAAAGGTCTTCGAGGAAAATGAAGAAGGCGTCTATTCTTGGATTGACCAGCCAAAGCGTCGATGTCAAAGGCGCCATTTTGGGTTTTATCCAGGATCTCATTCTCCCCTAAATCAATGGTCTGCAAACTTCTGATCAGGCACACATATGAGGAAAATATTTTGAGACAATTCCTCTAATGTTTATGCATTTACTTGCTAATTATATACATTTACCATGATATTAATCTGTCATATAGGTGGTAAAGCATATAAAAGGACAGCTGTAAAGAGGAAGTGATAGAGAAGAAATAAGTGATACTTTGAAAAAATGTACTCAGTGATGTAAAAAATGTCCTTACTCTCACTTAAGGATTATTGCTGTTTGGATACCGAATATCTTTATTATTTTAAAATTCTTGGTTTATTTTATATGGTTTGAAGTTGTGCAGTATGGTTTATATCAATACTTGATTTTTATGATTGTCATAAATGAAAAACTAACCTCATAGAGATACATCTTCCAACTGGATGAAGGGTATCACTTGCTATACCTATTTTTAAAAATGCTTTTCATCTTTCAATTCCATATACCAATTTTGCAAAGGTTTTTGTTGAAATTTGTCTAGTTACTTTTATCTTCCCTGAGGTTAAGCTGTTGTTGAAAACTAAATAAAAAGTGTTGAATTTTTGCACTTTTAGCATGAGTTTAAAATTCACTGAAATGCTAGGTTGAGATAATTTTAAGTTATATTAGAATATTTGGTTTCCAGGACTTTAAAGTGTTTGCATATTGAAGCATTTATATAGGGAACTTACATATTTTTGAATAATGTAAATATGTCAACAATAATTCCTTAACAAGAACATTTCCAAACATCTGTTTTTTAAAATGTTTTCTCTAGGCTGGGAGCTGTGGCTCATGCCTGCAGTCCCAGCTCTTTGGGAGGTCGAGGTAGGCAGATCACCTGAGATTAGAAGTTCGAGATCAGCCTGGCCAACATGGTGAAACCCTGTCTCTACCAAAAATACAAAAATTAGCTGGGTGTGGTGGTGCACACCTGTAATCCCAGCTACTTGGGAGGCTGAGGCAGGAGAATCACTTGAACCCGGAAGGTGGAGGTTACAGTGAGCTGAGATCACTCCATTGCATTCCAGCCTGGGTGACAAGAGCAAAACTCTGTCTCAAAAAAAAAAAAAAAAAAACAACAAAGAAAGAAAGAAAGAAAGAAAGAAAGGTTATCTCTATAGCCCAAGTTTCTTTTAAAAAGCAATCATGTTCTCTCGTTTTTAAAAGTGTCACCTTTACTTTGAAGGCCCTGAGTAAGTGTGTGGCTGACCAACCATTTGCACTTAGAGGAACATTAATGGCGCCTTCTTCCTGACCTGTGCATTATTCTTGCCACTTCCTCCCAAGGAATCTCTTTGGCCACTTGTCCATTTCCATTTGGAAAGGGTTGGTTCTATTCAATGTAGCATGGCCACCAACTTGTCATCTGGTCCTCCCTGGCTGTGCCCTCTCCATGGGGTCGGAGTCAACAAGGCTAAGGGATTGTGCATATCCACAGCCCACATCCAATCTCCCAGACCATGCACCCTAAGATCCTGGAATTTTCTCCCAGAGCTGTGTGAGCCTCTTCCCCAGGGCTATTCTCTGTCCTCCCAAGAGCAGATTACAACCCCCACGTACACACCCTGCAATCCAAGGAGAGGCCAAAGGGTGGTGAGAAGGCTTGGACATAAGCTGGCAAGTACAAACACTTTTGCACAAGACCTTCATGGTGCAGGATGGAGCTGGAGGTGGAATAAAAAAGGGAAGTGGGCTACGGGCTAAATTCTAAAGAATTCTGAATCTGAGCCTGGCTCACCAGGTCACTACGAAGCCATGTTTGCAAAAGGAGAAGGCTAGCACATGTTTTATTGAATATTTTGATATTTAGTTATACGGTAAGTGGACCTTTTGTACTCCTACCCTGGGTCCTGCAAATTGATTGGGACAGGCTTGTCACCTGCTGTTGTCTTTCAATTGCCTCCTCTCTGTGGACAGACACCTCTGAAGGTCGTTTGATGAACCTCTTCTTATCTCATGGAAGTGTCCAGCAAACTCTCATTTGAACTCTTCTTGCAAGTTCCCTAGGCAGTTCCTACCTTGCAATAAGATGGTGCACCAGGATTTATGCTCTCCCAGGGAGAGGCCATGGTGCTGACTGATCCAGCGAATGCTCAGTTGGTGTGAATCTGAAAGTTCAGAGCTACCAATAGGAGATCATTTGCTCTGGGGAACTGGGAAAGGGAAAAGTTCTCAGCTCCTTCCAAAATCTAAACACCCATTTCAAGGGCTGCTCTGCTGACTTCCGCCTGCCAATGTGAAAGGTATTCCAAAAATGTGGAGGGGAAATGAAAAGCTGTCCTTAGAATGGAGAAGGTAGACCTGTCATTTCTAAGAAGCATCGGTTAACTGATGTAACTTCAGCGCATCACAGAAGTCAATGAATGAGGTCAAATGTTTTGTTTCCAACTTCTCACCATTGGAAAACTCCAGCAACTCCTTCCGGATGTCTCAAACACCTTGAAAGCCCCAAGACTTATGACACACAATCAGAGGGGCCACCACTGCCAACTGGAATAGTAAATCTTGTAAAGCTTAATGTTTTTTGTATTATTTTAGATTAAAATCATACTCAGAAATAAAAGTGCTTATGCTGTCTTCTTCAGTGTCAAAGGATAATCCGACTTACTCTACCTTGGCAATATGCCCCTAAATTATGAATTCCAATTAGGGGTAGCTAAAAAGACTCGGAAAAGACTTTCTGCTAAAACAGATGCCAGGCAATCAAGATTTCTCCAGGAAAAGAATAAAAGTTAATAGTACATGTTGGTCACATAGTTGAAAAGAAATTTAGAGAATTTCAACTTCTGATAATAAATGTGGAGAAATAGAGGTAGGGTCACAGAAGAAAGAGGAATTGCTTAGAAGTCAGGAGACTGAGAGCCAGCTTCCGTTCATTCCCTTCCTAAGTGTGTGATTGCCTCAGTTTCCCCATTTGTAAAATCAGAGGGTTAGACTTGATTCTCTCCAAGTTGAAAACTCAGCTATGCATCAAATTTAGGGCTGCACACTCAAATTCTTATCAGGGATAGGGAGTAAAGATAAATGAGTGACAGGGGTCAGGTGTGAGACAATAAAGAGAGGTGGAGACTGGGGTGAACTAGAGATATGGCCCCTACTCAGCTGCAGCCAGCTGATGCCATTTAGGCAGAAATATAAGCCTAGTGTCGTAGTGTTGACAGTTTCTTCCACATTTTTTAGAAGTCAGGAATCGAGATGTTATATAAGATTTCCATGTTATTAATGATGGCACTTATTTTTTAAAAATCATTTTTGAAACACTATGCTAGACAAACAAAATCTCCCATGAAACCAGTTCATGACCCATTGCTTGAGAAGACTTCAACGCATTCACTACATTTCAACTTCATTGGCAATAATTGCTGGAAAGTTCTTCATTTTGCCCTGTCCTCACACCTTTACGTTTACTTCTGCCAAAGATGTTTATTTGCCCGGGAAGTGGTTCCCTAACAGAAACATTTGTTTTAACTGTTGTGGCAAATCATCCATTTGCTGGGAGAGGTGGAAAAGAACAGCTAAGCCTTTTTTTTGCCCCCACAAACATTTCTTTAGGCCAGCTTATGAAAGCCTTTGCAGATTGGTTTGTTTCTCTCTGTAACAGGGCCCAGTATTGTCTTGGGATGGGAAGATGTCCATCTTTGTGGATGGGGTACAAATTTCCATCCCAGCACTGCAAATCCAGCATCTGATGAGGAGCCCTGGGTAATCACAGTGGAAGTTCCACTCAACCCTAACACTCAGCAGCCATGGGAAGACCCATAACTTCTCTTCCTCTTTCTCTCACCCATCTCCGTTAGCTGGGCCTGCGTCTTGGTTGACATTGCCATATTTATGAAAGAATATCAGGTTAATTCCTTTCCTCTTTGCTTCACGTGATTTCATGCAAATAATCGCTGCCTACGTGCACATTTCAAAAGGGACCCTTTTAAAAATCTGATCCTTCAAACTTAACTTTGCCCTCCAAGCATTCCAGACTCACCCAGGGCCTCGATTTTTAATATATTTGCACAGAAAATTATGGAAAAAATGGAATCTAAACAATGGACTTGATTTTTAAAAATAATCAGGCAGGAATTAATGTTTCAAAATAATTGTCTAGAGGTGATTCAATTTCACATGCTCTTTAAATATGTATTTTTCAGTGCACTATGGCTTGAAGGGACGATTTAAAATTAGTGTATATAGCAGCCTGTGAATCATAAAAACTCTTACAGTTAAGTTTTTCATTTCTTTTCTGCAAAACTTCATTTCAAAAGTGAAATTCTACCTTCCTGGTAAATCTTCTTTCCTCCCCTGCCAAAATAATTTTATCAATACAAAAATAAAGGATTGACTTTTAATAAGTACAACTTAGAGATTTTGCGGCAAGCAGCATTCAAAGATGCTGGTGTTGGCCAGGCGTGTAGCTCACACCTGTAATCCCGACACTTTGGGAGGCTGAGGTAGGAGGATCGCTTGAGCCCAAGAATTCAAGATCAGCCTGGGCAACATAGTGAGATCCCATCTCTACAAAAAACTTTTAAAATTAGCTGGATGTGCTGGTGTGCCCCTGTAGTCCCAGCTACTCAGGAGGGTGAGGTGGAAGACAGGAGGCTGAGGTGGGAGGATCTCTTGAGCCCAGGAGGCAGAGACTGCAGTGAGCCACAATCACACCACTGCCCTCCAGACTGGGTGACAAAGCAACACCTTGTCTCAAAACAACAAAAACAAAAACAAAAGATGTTAATATTAATGCCCTGGATAATTTCTTCTTCTCAAGTGTAGGGGACACGTCTGCCTTGCTTCTGGCCAATAGAATTTGGCAACGACAATAGAATGTCACACCTATGAGTGTGTGTATATATACAATATAAAACACTATATATGTGATTTTTAAAATATTTTAGGGACAAGGTCTCCCTATGTTGCCCAGGTTGGACTCCAACTCCTGGGCTCAAGCAGTCCTCCCACCTCAGCCTCTTGGGACTATAGTTGCCAGGCTTTTTAATATATAACCTTACGTGTGTGTGTGTGTGTATATATATATGTGTGTGTATATATATATATATATTTATATATGAAATAATCTTGCACTAGAGTAAGAGAGAGATTCTGGCCTTGAAAAAGCAAACAGCCATGTTGTGAGTTGCTTACAGGGAGGACCACGTGGCATTGGCAGGTGGCATCCAGGAGCTGACGGTAGCCTCCAGCTGACAGCCATGAAGAAGCAGAGCCCTCAGTCATATAACCACCTTTTGTACCTGCAGATTGGTAAACAGGAAAAGGTGAAACGAGGAAACAAAGTGCGCCAGCAAAACCTAAATGAACTTCGAAATGGTTTCTTTCCTAGAGAATGCAGCCTGGCCATACCCCGATTGCATTCTGGTGAGACCCTGAGCAGAAGGACCCAGTTAAGCCATGCCTGTGCTCCTGACCCATGACAACTGTGAGCTACTAAATGTGTGTTGTTTTAAGCTACTTAGTTTGTCGTGATTTGCTACACCACAACAGAAAACTAACACAAAATTTATTTGAAAGGACTATTGCAAAATTTACCAAATTATAGAATTTTAACAGAGAGAGACTTTTTAGCTCAACCCTTTTGTTTTACATGTGAACAACTGAGAATCAGAAATGGAAATAGTCACAGAGCAAGTTAGTGACAAAGCCAGGAACAAGTTTCTTTTGGCCCTGTTTCTAATGTCAAGCTTCTTCCCTGTAAGGAACCACTGGTATTGACTTATTCTCTTTTTCTCTCTCTTTCTCCATATATATAGATCACTCTCTGTCTCCTCTTCATATGAATACATTGATAAATATATCCATTTAAAATATAATATGTGTAAATATATACATATATTATTATTGGTTGAATCTTCCCATTAAAAAAAGGTTGAACAATTTACATATCTCACAATACTTGGCTAGCAAATCCATTTCCTCATAGTTTCACACAAATTTGGTTACTCTTCACCTTCTCCTGTTTACCAATCTGCAGGGACAAAAGGATATTTTGGCGTGTTTCATTTTAGCCATTCCTAATTTTTAATCAGGTTGAACATTTTGCTTAATGTTTATTGGCCAATTCTATTTCATGGTTTATTAACTGCACGTTCATACTCTTTGTTCACTGTTATACTGGCTTGTTTTCCCTATTGATTTGTAAGAATTCTTGATAAATGTGTCCTGAGTTATTAGTAGTTTATGTGGAGGTAGGTATGGTGGCTTACACCTGTAGTCTCAGCACTTTGGGAGGCTGAGGTGGGAGGAACGTTTGAGGCCAGGAGTGGGAGGCTGCAGTGAGCTATGATCCTGCCCCTGCACTCTAGCCTGGACAATAGATTGACACCCCATATGTTAAAAAAAAAAAAAAAAACTAATAAAGAAACAGTTTAGCTGTTTAAATTTAGCAACTGTTTCTTCTAAGTTGTTCCTTGTCTTCTTCTTCTTTTTTTTTTTTTTTTTTTTAGAGGTAGGATTCACTTGGATATGCAGGCTAGGGTGCAGTGGTGCAATCACAACCACAGCTCACTGCATCCTTGATTTCCTGGGCTCGAGCCATCCTCTTACCTCAGCCTCCCAAGTAGCTGAGACTACTGGTGCAGCACCACACCTGGCTAATTTTTGTATTTTTGGTAGAGACAGGGCTTCATCATGTTGCCCAGGCTGGTCTCGAACTCCTGGACTAGAGCAATGCACCCACCTCGGGCTCCCAAAGTGCTGGGATTACAGCATGAGCCACTGCACCTGGTCTCCCTTGTCTTTTAATTTGCTTTCTGAGATTTTTTTTGCTATGCAAAGAGTTTTAAGCCTTTTGTAGTCACACTTATCAATCTCTTTCATTATGGATTTGGATTTTTTGGTTACCTGTTTCATTTCAGTTGTTGCTGCTTGATCTTGCTCAGAGGAGGCCTCCCCACCCTCGTGTTACAGAAGTAGTTCCATGCTTTCTCCTAGTGTCTTTAGTTCTTCTTTCCTTTTTAAAATGTGTACTTTTTATTTCACATGGAGTTTGTTTTCATGACTGAGGTGGGGTAAGAATCAACCTTTCCCAGGATAGCCAATTGTTCCAACAGCATTGAATAATCCACGCCTTCCCCAACTAAGCAAAACAGATGTGCATAAATACGTGCATACTCCTAAACTCATATTCTAGTACATTGCTGTATTTGTCTGTCTTTTTTTTTCTCAAGATGGAGTCTCGCTCTGTCACCCAGGCTGGAGTGCAGTGGCACAATCTTGGCTCACTGCAACCTCTGCCTTCTGGGTTCAAGCGATTCTCCTGCCCCAGCCTCCCGAGTAACTGGGACTACAGGTGTGTGCCACCATTCCCGGCTAATTTTTGTATCTTTAGTAGAGATGGGGTTTCGCCGTGTTGGCCAGGCTGGTCTCCAACTCCTAACCTCAGGTGACCCACCTGCCTCAGCCTTCCAAAGTGCTGAGATTACAGGTGCGAGCCACCGTGCCTGGCCTATTTATCTGTTTATGCCAACACTTTTCCATTTTAATTATCATAGCTCCCCTGTCTGTCTTGATATCTGATCAGGTAATTTGTTATTCATTTTTAAGATGTCCTTGTCAGATATTTCCTGTTTCTGATGAATTATAGAATCAGCTTGTCACCCTTGAAAAATCATGTGGGGCTCTTCCTCTGCCATTTTTTCCCTTTTCCTCTTTGCCTTTCTTCTTTTCTCTTCCATTCCTGATCAATTCAAAGCAAAAGCCATTCAAAAAATGATAGGCACCCATGGTGGGGCAGTGTCCAGCACAGAAAACCTGACCCCCCAGGCAGGAGGTGGCTTCCCCACAGGAGAAGCAGGAGTGGAGCCTGGCAGGGGAGCCAGAGTCCTAGGGAGTGAGGAGGGTGACTTTGCGGGGATGCTACCCTGCACAGGGTGGGTGCCCATTGCCTGAGAGTGAGGAGGTGGGTATGCCTGCTGGAGGGTGGCAGCTCCTGGACAAGGTGCCAGAACCCCCGCAGGGTGAGGTCAGCTTCTGAATGGAGGATGGATTGGATTGCAAACAGGGGGAATGAGCAAATCAGTAAATATCTCAAGGATCCAGCTTTCTCACTTTTGGGAAAAGCAGTACTAATTATGTAAAGGGAGAAAACAGAGTGGACCCCGAAACGTTGGATTGGTATTGAACTATGGTCTGAGCCAGGGCTGATATCATGGATGTGTGATCCGTGCATTTGCATGAGGCCCCGTGCCGGGTTATACACTTGGGTGTTTATGCTGCACCATCACTGTCTTGAAATTCTTAATAACTTAATCTTTGAATTTGTACTTCGTAAGTCAAGTGTAATGGGACAATGGGGCATGCACACTGACTTGGAGCCTCAGCTCAGCAGCGGTCCCATGTCCCACCATCTCCCCGCCTCCCCAGGATCAGGGTCTCAGCCACCTTTTCCAATTCCCATGGTTCCTCAGACCCCTCCCAGCCTCCTTGTTCCCCTCCCCACCCAGCAACCACTGCCATCTTCTGCCTTCAGTGCCTACAGCGAGCACGCCTATACCATCCCCACCCACAATCCAGATACTTAGCCATGTCCTGGCTCAGAGGTTGCAACATCCCTGAGGTTGCCCACCTGCTGTGGGTTAGAGGAGTGGGTCTAGGGGAAGAGTGGATGCCTTGCTTAATTTTCGTGCCCCAGCAGGAGCACAGCACGTCAGTCTGGGGACTGGGAGCAGAGACTGCAGCTGGTAGGCTGCACTTGCTCTGAGTCCCAGTGTAGGGTCCCTGGGCACCTGTGAGTGTCTGCCTTTACCCCAGGAGTATCCTCATGCAAGATGCGAAGTAGCAAATAAAAGCCACTGTGACAAATCCAGAGAGAGACCGTGGAAGAAGGGAAGAGCTTGTATTTTAGTACCTTTATTGGCTCTTCGTTCCTGCTTTTTGAACAGGATCCCCCATATTTTCATTTTGCACTGGACCCTGAAAATTGTGTGCCAGTCCTGGTATAAAGTCATGATTTTCAATATATTTAAATTGATTCAGAAATAAATATTGATGTAAGTGTATGCATGTGTACATGTGTCTGTACATCTGCATGCATCTAGCTCTGTCCATGGAGAGATCCTGAGAGCAGCTGCACAGTAGGAACAACAAACACGCTTAGCACCCAGACCTTGGCTTCTAAAAATTATTTTATTTATTTATTTAGACAAGGTTTCACTCTGTCACTTAGGCTGGAATGCAGTGGTGCAAACACGGCTCACTGCAGCCCCAATCTCCTGGACTCAAGCAATCCTCCTGCCTCAGCTTCCCATGTAGCTGGGACTACAGGTGTGCACCATCACACCCAGCTAATTAGTTTATTTTTTGTAAAGATGGAGTCCTGTTTTGTTGCCTAGGCTGGTCTCGAACTCCTGGGCTCAAGTGATCTTCTCACCTTGGCCTCCCAAAGTGCTGGGATTACAGGCATGAGCCGCCACACCTGGCCAGTTTCTAAAAATTATTTTCTGCTAAAAAGAACTGGAGATTTTTGGAGAAATGGCTAATTCTAGATCTGGCGCAAGACGAGTAGAAGATAAACTTGAGTACCTGTTCAGCCAAAAAAGAAGGAAGTACTCAAAGAATGATGGGGACATGTCAAGAGGACACGGAAGCCAGCAGGAAGAGGCTCCCACTGGCCACACAAAACACTTCTTAATTACAAACGAAGAAAGAGGAACCTGATAGTGGAGAAGCCTGGCAGACACCCCCTTAACTGGAATCAGAGTTAATGTCACCATTAAGGGAACAAATCGAAAACGTGCTATGAAGAACACACCATTACTTCAATGGTCTTCTTGCCAAAGATGTATAACTTGAATCTAATCGTGAGAGAATGTCAGATTAATCTAAATGAGGCGCATTCTGCAAAATAACTGGTATATCAATAATAATCATATGATATATAATACTGTATAGTATACACATATATACTATACTAATATTATACTATGAAATAATGTAATAGCATAGTATTTAATAGTATAATAGTATAGTATTATATAGTATAGTATATAGTATATACTATATAATACTATACTAGTGTATAACAGTATAGCAGTATATTATACAATATAGTATTATATGCACTATATATTGAATATATAATTGTTTTCTTTTGAATATATGTTTTATATGCATATATGTTTTCTTTTCTAAAATATAAATTTTTCCAGATCTTTTTAATGTACAAGTTATTTCAAATAGTCCTCTGAGATTTTTTTCTCTTTTTAGAGATAAGGTCTGGCTCTGTTGCCCAGACTGTAGTACAGTAGGCTCAAGTGATCATCCCTCCTCGGCCTCCCAAGTAGCTGGTACTACACACAGGCAACACGATACTTGGCTAATTGTTTTTATCATTTTTTGGAGAGGCAGGGTCTTGCTATGTTCCCCAGGCTGGTCTCAAACTCCTGGGCTCAAGTGATCCTCCCAACTTGGTCTCCCAAAGTGTTGGGATTACAGGCATGAACCGCTGCCCCCAAGCTAGTCTTCTGAATATGGGATCGAGTTTCAACATGAGTTTTGGAGGGGACAAACACTCAAACCAGAGCGATATAAAAGCCACTTTTTAAAGATGTCCTTCTGTCACAGTGGCCAAACTGACACCTTCGTTAATTCAGTCACTGAATGCTGAAAGAGAATTCTAGGTAAAGGAAGAAATCATTCCAATTCGGGAGATCATAAAAAGATTATTTTGTTTGATCTTCCCAATAATCTTGTAAGAAGGTAAGTTTGCATGTTGGTGTTTAACTGCCATGAATATTGTAGGTTGCTAAAAAATGCTTACGGTACAGCTGTGTTTCCCCCTTTGGGATCTGTCTACACTGTTGGAGAGGGCAGGCCAAGGGATTCAGTTCTGCTGAAGGAACCAGGGAAAAATGCTGTCCAAACCAACTGGGTTTTTGGCAATGAATGCACATTTGTTCACCAGCTGAGCATTTGTTTAGATTCCTCTGTTTTGAAAAATTAAGTGGTTCAGTATTTTAAATTTGCTCCTAAGCCCAGTATAATGAATGACCTCTCGTCTTCTTAGGTCACTGAAAAGAATTTTCTTGTGTTTGTGGCTAATTCCTCACTGGCAGAGGCCCAGACAGGGGACAGGAGGGACGCTTAGGCTGCTTAGGCCAAAAATAAACACAGGAGGAGGGAAGGACCCCGAATGTTCTGTGTTCGTTCATTTTCAATCATCCACACTGTCGTGTATGAGTTTGGGTGGTTTTGTATACAGCATAAGCTATACACACATTCTAGGAAATAATTTTGAATGACTAAAGTTGCAATTTACCAAACCTAGTTTCCCTCTTGAGTTTTAATGTTTCCTTTTCAAATCTGTGGTTCCAAATATAAGAATAGAATAACAAAAATCAGTCACTGTGTTTGAGAACGTCATTGATTCATATTTGGTCTCATTTATAAACTTAGCCTTCAAACGTTTAACATGTAAATGCTTTCAAATATTTTAAACTGCATTTCTAAATTTGATATTCTGGACTTTGTTTTCAAGTACTTCAACTGTCCAACACTTCTGCTTTCTCAGGTAAGTACTTATAAATCTCATAAATCACATTTCTACAAATCTTAAACTCTTAAATGTTCCAGTGGTTACATATTGGCTTAGTGAGATTTCTGTTTTAAAATGGCACGTTTAAGCAATGATTTGATTCCATTTTAAATTACGATTAACAAGTCTGACCAACACGTTGTTCTTACAGACCGAAGCCTCCTAAACACAAGGCTCTTAAAGTATGTAAATTATTAAATACAAATGATTCCTTTTTAACAAAAAGAATAGTAATTCAGTGATGCTGAATCTGTCAAATATTTCCATGTTTAGTTCCGAATCTTATCTCTGTTACATATGCTTCCTGATAAAATCACTTTCCCATATAGGACATTCCTATAAATAACTTTAAATATTCCTGGAATTTAAAGGTGCTTCCCTCCCGGGAGATTATCATATTTCTGGGTACCTAAGCTTGCTTCCAACTAGACTTTTTAATCTGGGGTTTGTGAATACAATTAAAAGGGTTCGTGAACTTGGACGGAAAAAAAGTATTTCTACTCTCACCAACCTCTAACTGAAATTTGGCATTCTCTTCACATAGGAACACAAACAACAAACCACAATTGTGTTAGCAGGACCTGTGACTCTGTCACCCATAGAAATGACAGGTTTTGGTTTTGTTTTGTTTGTTTGTTTTTGAGATGGATTTCTTGCTCTGTCACCCAGGCTGGAGTGCAGGGACGCAATCTCGGCTTGCTGCAACCTCCACCTCCCAGGTTCAAGCGATTCTCCTGCCTCAGCCTCCCAAGTAGCTAGAATCACAGGCGTGTGCCACCATGTCCAGCTAATTTTTTTGTATTTTTTCATAGAGATAGAGTTTTGCCACATTGGCCAGGCTGGTCTCCAACTGCTGACCTCAGGTGATCCACCTGCCTCAGTCTCTCAAAGTGCTGGGATTACAGGTGATTTTTATGTCACATTATGGTTGTTGTATCTCAAAATAACTTTTCTAGGCAGCACTAACTTTAAAATTAGCTTGCTGCTAGATCCTGTTATTTAATGCATTAATGAAGAAACTCATATGACCATATTACAATATTTTCATATTTGTATTGATCATATAATTAAAGTACAATAAACTGGAAATACTTCAAGTGTTAAGTTTTTTTTATCATTTTTGATAAATACACCATGAAACCATCACCACAATCAAGACACTGGACTTTTCTGTCACCCCCACCAGTTTCTCTGTGCCCCTCTGTAATCCATTCATCCCTCCACTCCCACCCACAGATGATCATTGATTTGCTTTGTGTCACTATACGTTAGTTTACATGTTTAAGAAGTTTACATAAATGGGCCAGGCGCGGTGGTTTACACTTGTAATCCCAGCACTTTGGGAGGCTGAGGTGAGCAGATCTCCTGATGGATGTCAGAAGTTTGAGACCAGCCTGGCCAACATGGTGAAACCTGTCTCTACAAAACATACAAAAATTAGCTGGGTGTGGTGGCACAAGCCCGTAGCCCCTGCTACTCGGGAGGCTGAGGCTGGAGCATCACTGGAACCCAAAAGGCAGAGGTTGCAGTGAACTGAGATCCTGAGATCACGCCACTGTACTCCAGCCTGGGTGACTGAGTGAGACCTTGTCTCAAAAAAAAAAAAAAAAAAATTACATAAATGGAATCATGATTCTTTTTTCAGTAGGGAAGGTTCTGCCTTTTTCACTCAACACCATGGTTTTGACATCCATCCGCATTATATGTGTACCAATAGTTCATTCTTTTTTATAATTTGATAGTCATCTATTGCATGGATATACCACAATTTGTTTATTCATTTACCTGCTGATGGACATTTAAGCTGTTTCTAGATTTGGGCTGTTACAAACAAACTTGCTATTAACAATCGTGTACAAGTCAAGTCTTTGTGTGGATTTGTGTTTTCCTTCCTCTTGGGTGTCAAATAGCTGGGTCAGATGGCAGAGGGATGTTTAACTTTTAAAGAAACTGCCAAACTGTTTTGCAAAGTGGTTACGCCATTTGACATTCCCACTAGCAATGAATGAGAGTTCTAGTTACTCTACATCTTGCCAGCACTTGGTCTGGCCAATCTTTTTGTTAGCCAATATATTGAATACATGGTGGTATTTTGTTAGAGTTTAATTTGCATTTCCTTGATTATTAATGTTGAGCATTTCTTTCTGTGCCTGTTGGTCATTTGCATATCTTCTTTTTGAAGTGCTGGTCTGAAATCTTTGCCCATTTTAAAAGTTGAGTTAATAGTCTTCTTAATTGTTGAGTTGTAAAAGTTCCTCATAGATCTGTTATAGATTCCTTACAGATTCAGAAGATACGTCTGATACATCACGTGTCTTTGGTACTCAGAACATGTACAATGTACGTATCAGACACATCTTCACATATCTGTTATAGATTCTGTTAGAAGGATAGATTCCTTATAAAATAGATTCCTTATATGTGTGTATATAATATGTGTAGGTGTAATCCCAGCTACTCAGGAGGCTGAGGCAGCAGAATCGCTTGAACCCAGGAGCCCAGGAGGCAGAAGTTGCAGTGAGCCGAGATCGCACCACTGCACTCCAGCCTGGGCAAAAGAGCCAGACTCTGTCTCAAAAAAAAAAAAAAAAGTTTTATATATATATAAAACTTCTAGAAGAAAACATAAGAAGAAATCATTGCAACCTTGGGGTAGGCAAAGATTTCTTCAAACACAAAAAGTACAAACCATGAAAGAAAATATTGATAAATTGGATGACATCAAAATTTAAAACTGTCATTCTTCAAAAGACAAAATTGAGGAAATAAAAGGCAAGCTATAGATTGGCAGAAATCCACCACATGTATCAGACACATTTTCATATATCTGTTATAGATTCTGTTATACAGATATATTCCTTATAATGTAGATTCCTTATAAGAGAATTAGAGGTTAGAAGCAAGATGGTTAAGTTAGATCTCTTTGACCGTCTCAGTCATAATTTTGCAAAGGTGGTTCCAGGCAGAGAGGCCATCTGTCCCAGTTTGCTGGGGACAATCTTAGTTTATGCTGTTACTAATGCTCCTTTCGCTCTCAAAAGTGTCCCACTCTCCAAAGGTCTCTAGACCTCTGACCTTGAGGGGCTCCTATAGTCTCTTCAGGTACTCCTTACGTCTTCAGGACCACAAAATCTTCTAGAATTTAGAACAACATCTGAGTTCTGGAGATCTCTGGTGTCTCTCAGTCCTTGCTTCCGAGATAATTCCACTTATGCACGCTGAGATCAGTTGACTCCATTCACAATCCAAGACATTATATCCAGCTAAAAGCCAGGCAAAACGACAAGTCAAATGTATTAATAAGCCTTCTGGCTTCATTCTATTTGCTTTTACTCTCTTGGGAAAAGAGAATGCAAAAAGTGACAGATCTTGGAAGGAAATGGCCAGGAGGTGAGGGGTAGAGATTCTTGTGCTTAGCTGAGAGGGCCAGGGTGGAGCTGGGTGAGGAGGACACGGAGGAAGAACAGTTAGAGGAGAATGTTGTTTTAAACAGGGTGGTCAGGGACTCTCTGGGGTAGAGGCATTTGAGCAGAGACCTGAATGGAGTGAGGGTGAAAACCACAGGACTATGTCAGGAAGGGGTGGTGCAGGCAGAAGGAGCGACATGCCTGGGTGTCTCAAATGTTCCTCATCACATGAGTGAATAAACCTCTCCCACTGAACATTGGTGATCCTGAAGTTCTGATGCTCTGCCAGAAAATGCACCCAAGAGTAGATTTCCCATTGTTTTAAATGGGAAAAATGATAATGCGTGACAGGTCAACCCAAGCCCCCAACACCCCAATCCTCATGGCCTAATCACCTCTTCAAGATCCTGAACTCAAGAGATACTTCTGCCTTGGCCTCCCCAAGTGCTGACCCACTTTCTTGATAATGTTCTCTGCCTCAAAAAAGTTTTTAACTTTGATGAAGTGTAATTTATCTTTTTTTTTTTTTTTTTTTTGAGACAGAGTCTCACTCTGTTGCCCTGGCTGAAGTGCAGTAGCACGATCTCAGCTCACTCTCTTGAAATAGAAGTAAGCACTTAAAATGCTGTCTTAGTCTATTTGCTCTGCCATAACAAAATACCTGAGATTCTGGTATTTTATAAAGAACAGAAACTTATTTCTTAGGGTTCTGGAGGATGAAAAGTTAAAGATCAAGGTGCCGGCAGGTTTGGTTGTCTGGTGAGAGCTGCTGTTTGCTTGCAACATGGCGACTTGTTGGTGTGTCCTCCAAAGGAGAAGAGGAAGCAAGCTTTTTAAGAAGGGCCTGAATCCCATTCACAAGGGAGGAACCCTCATGACCTAATCACCTCTTCAAGGACTCACTTCCTTTTTTTTTTTTTTTTTTTTTGAGACGGACTCTCGCTCTGTCTCCCAGGCTGGAGTGCTGTGGCACGATCTCGGCTCACTGGCAAGCTCCGCCTCCCGGGTTCACGCCATTCTCCTGCCTCAGCCTCCAGCTGGGACTACAGGCGCCCGGCTAATTTTTTGTATTTGTTAGTAGTGACGGGGTTTCACCGTGTTACCCAGGATGGTCTTGATCTCCTCACCTCGTGATCCGCCCACATCGACCTCCCAAAGTGCTGGGATTACAGGCGTGAGCCACCGTGCCCGGCCTGGAATCACTTCTTAATTCCATCACATTGGCCATTAAGTTTCATCTCCTGAATTTTGGAGGGGATACATTCAAACCACAGCAAATGTCTACCAGTAAGTACCAAAGCAGTGTGTTAGGATATAAAATGTTTAAAACATAGCTTCCTGATCACCAAATCATCAGGAAAGTTTTCAACAAATAATTGGTTTGTTTGTGGCAACACCACTACATCTGATTGCAGGCCCCTTTCATTGCGTCTTGGTGCAGTTTTCTAAATGTGATTCTGATGTTCTCTCAATGGTAGTTGACATGCTGCTTTTCCTGCATGATGTTTTGGTGGAGATGCTGAATCGAATTTGGGGGATACAAATATCCGTTTTTCTTTATAAATATTCATCTGATAATTGTGAGAAATGTGCCTTCTAGGAAGTTTGAGTATTAAAAAACAAAGTCATTTTATTGGGAAACTACTTACTGAAGAGACATTTGAAGCATGCCTGTATTTGTCTTATTGGGTTAGGAAGGATGTGAGATTTCTCTCTGTGTGTCTGTCTTTTTTTTTTTAATGTTTGCAAAAAGTCCCTGCCCGTCCCCACATACACACGGTATGATATACTGCCTTTTTTGTAAAGACCCACGAGAAAATTTCTCTCCTGTATCAATATCAGGCAAAGCTCTGATTTGCCCAAATCATTTGGTTCCTTTCTCATAGAGCAATTAGGAATCATGAACACTGGCCGGGCACGGTGGTGGCTCACGCCTGTGATTCCAGCACTTTGGGAGGCCGAGGCAGGCGGATCACCTGAGATCGGAAGTTAGAGACCAGCCTGACCAACATGGAGAAATCCCGTCTCTACTAAAATTACAAAAATTAACTGGGCGTGGTGGCGCATGCCTGTAATCCCGGTACTCTGGAGGCTGAGGCAGGAGAATCGCTTGAACCCAGGAGGCGGAGGTTGCTGTGAGCCGAGATTGTGTCACTGCACTCTAGCCTGGGCAACAAGTGTGAAACTCTGCCTCAAAAACAAACAAACAAAACAAAACAAAAAGAATCATGAACACTATGGAGCACTTTGAAATCCATGATTTTTAGTCTTGACTCTGCAGAGCTTTGGGGGTTCCTTCAAGACCTTTTCACCTACCTACAGGAGAAAGGGGTTAGGCATAAGGCTGTGGCTGGGATCCTTCACCTCCTTTTTCCATACTGAACTTCTATACATGCTAGATTTTAAATAAAGGAAAGTTTGAAAGCCACTGATGTAATTGATCACATTTCTGTCCTTGCACTGGCTGCCTGGAAGCTCAGCATCTAATTCTTAGTTCTCCACTGACAAGTGTCCAGGACCTTCTAGTCCACATTTTGTGTGCAAACGTTACCTTGACTTTTTGCATTTTCTTTCCTGTTTCCCTGTTATCTGCTTTTCTTGTTTTCTTTATTCTGCTGCCATATATATGGTTTTGTATGTTGCCTCAAATCCTTTTTGGAAAGAGCCAAGGTTTAAGTGAATGTATTTTTAAAACTTGAATGCTTTTTCTGTAGAGGTGATCTTTACAGGTGGGAAAGGAATGTGTTTAGAAAAAAGGGCATGATTTGTCACATAGAATTCACATGTGTGTTTGTAGTATATGTATATATATATCCTACAGTGAATATACATACATTGGATATATTGTGAGGTTCATAGTTTTCAAAATTAATGTGGTTTTCTGGCTTTAGAGGGCATTTACTTGGAAGACTTGGGGGGGAGTGGGGAGAATGTCTTTTACTCCAAGGTAGGCATGCCTGTGGACTACACCACAAAGAATCTACTTTATGGCTTAGCACTTTCAAATTTTGTTTGGGATTATTTTGCTCGTTGTTATCAAATGAGGACAAATACTTAACAAGGAGATAGCAAGGGAAGAAAGAGACAGAAAGGGGGTGCTTCTACATAGGAAGGTGGCTGAATTTTCAGGGTTGTGAATAAGGATTGGGGACCTTAAGTCCTATCAGCTTCTGCTCATCTGTTGTGACTCTGTGGTCAAGGTCTTACTCTCCCAAAGATGGGGATTCCCTTCTCTGCTGTATGTTGGAATCACCTAGGGAGCTTTAAAAAAGGATGATGCCCGCCAAGTGCGGTGGCTCACACCTGTAATTCCAGCACTTTGGGAGACCGAGGTGGGTGGATCACTTGAGGTCAGGAGTTCAAGAGCAGCTTGGCCAACATGAAGAAATCTTGTCTCCACTAAAAATACAAAAATTAGCTGGGCATGGTGGCACATGCCTGTAATCCCAACTACTTGGGAGGCTGAGGCAGAACTGCTTGAACCCAGGAGGTGAAAGTTGCAGTGAGCCAAGATCACACCACTGCACTCCAGCCTGGGCAACAGAGTGAGGCTCCATCTCAAAAAAAAAAAAAAAAAAAAAAGGCTGATGCCACTGTTCCATCCCAGAGTCTGGTTTAATTGGTCTAGGATGGGGCCTCAGCATGGGGATTTTTAAAAGCTCTCCCTGGAGATTCTGTGTACCCAGAGTTGAGAATCACAGCACTAAGAGAAGGAAAAATAAAATTAATAAGCACCTGCCTCCTGCTTATCTCTCAGGGGCGTTGGGGTGTGTCCGCAATTTATGAAATAATGGGCCAGATTCTGGGGAAGGAGTAAAATGGTATGAAGGAAATAGATTAACCCTTTGCATTCTATGGGGTACCTTTGGTTAACAAGTGTTCAAGATTTTTCCCCATGAGCCACAGGAAGAAACATTTCACATCCTGGCCAAAGACATAGATATAGATACGGATATAGATATAGATACAGATATATGTGTATATATGTATATATGATATATGTATACGTATATACATATACGTATACATATATGTGTATACATATATACATATATCTCTCTCCATTGTAAATTGAAAATATCCTAAGTTCAAAATGCATTTAATACACCTAACCTACTGAACATCACAGCTCAGCCTAACCTACCTTAAATGCACTCAGAACACTTGCATTACCTCGCAGTTGGGCAAAATCATCTAACATAAAGCCCATTTTGTAATACAGTTTTGAATATCTCACAAAATTTATCAAATATTTTGCTGAAAGTGAAAAATAGAACTGTCGTATGGGTATCCTAATTATGGTTTCTACTGAACACACATTACTTTCACATCATCATAAAGTCAAAAAATCATTAAGTGAAACCATCATAAATTGGGGAACATATGCATGCATGTAACTATATAGGGGATCATCATATGTATGCATGTGACTATATGTATATGTATGTATATATATTCTTCTCGCGTACAATTCACTTGATATTTTCTATTCCAGTGTATTCCTTTAGAAAAAAAGTTAAAGTCCATAGGCCAAGACAAATTAAACACTTCTGGAGGTCATTAAGAGGCTCAATTTATAATGGCTTGGAACACTTAGCAAAGATACTATGGGAAGTGAAGCTGTGTGTACAGTAATAATATTTGTTGAGCAATTGCTAGTGCCAGCTGCAGTCATAGTAGAAAGTGTTTTATGAGCATGAGCTCAGTGAATTTTCACAATAATAGTATAAGATGAGTACTGTTATCTTCACTTTGGTGATGAAAAAATCAAGGCCAAGTACACATGTACATTCTGTTTCTAGAAGCCAGAAGCAGAGCCGTCTCCAAGCCTACCGCAGCAGGCCCAAGGAAGAGAACAACCATGTTTACTGAATACATTTGCTTCTGTTTGAAGTTTAGGGAGTAGAAAGCGGAGTAAGCTATGACCGGAGGTGGGTCCAGGAATGGTGAAGCCTGATAACATGTGCAATTTGCAGCCCCTATTCAAGAAAAAGAGTACAAAATTATGAGTCCAAGATTAGATAAGAAAACGATTATTTCTTTAAATTAAGAAAAAAAAAGCACAACAAATTCAAATTTTAAGAAGCTGAAAATTACCACAAAATCACAAAATTCCCAACTCAACTTTCCTCCCAAATGCCAGCAGCCACCACCCTACTCAAGGGCAAGTTGGGGGTGGGGAGTCGGAGTGGAAAGAGAGCAAGCTCTACTGCCTGCAGCCAAAGGTCCAAAGCAAAGGACTTCTGTACGCTTTACATCAACAAGCAACCATCTGAACACTTTTCTAAGTCCCCTTAGAAAGGAGTCCAAGCAAGTCAGGGGCCCAAGAACTTAACCTCCATCAGCTTCCCTGTAACCTTACAACTGGAATTGAAGATTATGGCTCAAGAGCAAGAGCTTTGGAGTTAGCCAGGCCTGAATTTCATTTCTGGCTCAGTCACTTTCTGCCTTCTTTGAGCCTGGACCTGCTCATTTGTTCAATGAGTGTGCTGACAGCAGCCACCTTGGGGTCCCTCTTGGAGATTACATGAGTTAAGGAAGAGTTGGGCATTGGATGAGCTTAAGGTTGCAAGTATAAATATAGGACACTCAGTTAAACTGGAATTTCAGAGAAACAAGAAATGCTTTGTAAATGTAAGCACATACAACCTATCACATAAGATATGTACTGCAACTGATTCCTCGTTTCTCTGAAATTCAAATTCCCCTGGGTACCCTGTCTTTTACTGCACTTAACAAATGACAGTGGTTGATTTTGCTTTTGGATTGAAGCATCCTGAGTATCCCACAGTGGAATTCATAGACATTAGAGAGTGGGTGACGGGGTAGGAAAGGCTGCATAGACTCCAATTAACACAGTTCATTGTCAGGGAGACCAAAAGGGGGGTGGCTATGAGAGGATGGAGTAAGTGGGGTGCCTTGATTTGGGCATGTAGGTGGAGGGGGCTATACCTCTCACCTTCACTAAACCAGTTAAGCTCTTGAGACCTCACTTTCCTTAGCTGTAAAATGGGTGAAACATTGGGGAGACCCCTGAACCGTTCTCACCTAAATACCACACCAGTGGCACTTCCTCGTAATTCAGATGTCACCTCCTCAGAGAGGTCTTCCCTGACTGCTCTAGCTAAAATGACCGCCTCTCCTCCACTCCCCAACAGCAGATATGTATATATTTTTTTCTCCTTGTAACTGTAACTTTCTGAAACTGTCTTGCTTCTTTACTTGGTTATTTGTTTACGGTTTGTCTCTCCATGTGAATGTAAGTTCCGGGAGGGCAGAAAACTAGTCTGTCTTGCTCTAGCTGAGTCTCTCAGGAGCGGTACCTGGCACAGTAGATGCTCAATATATTTTGAATGAATGAATGGGTGGTTGAGTGAATGAATGTTAGTGTCACTACCGAGGTCCTCTCCGAGCCGTCGTTCCTTTCACAGGGGTCATGCCTGGGTTGCAGGGAGGATGTACTGCCCCGGGGAGGGAGGAGGTGCAGGGTGTCGGTGGGTGGGGAGGAGGCTGGGCCCTGGCCTCCCGGACCAGCGAGAGCGAGCGCGCTCTGCTCGGCTGCAGGCGCAGGAAGCGGCGCGGCGGCAGCTGCAGAGCCAGAGCCCCGCGCCCCGCGTCCAGCCGCCGGGTGTGTGCGCCCGCGGAGCCCAGCGTCGCGCCTCGGCGCCCCCACGCGCCCACGCAGCGGCGCGGGGACCCGGGCGGGGGCAGAGGGAGGGCCCGGCCCAGGGAGGGGAAGGGGCCGGTCCTCCCCGCGCAGGCAGCAGCCGCGGCAGCCCAGGAGGCGGAGGCAGCGGCAGCGGCAGAGACAGCAACGTGCCCGCCGCAGTCAGCCCGGCCTCTTCGGACCCGCACCGGCCCGCCCGCCTGCACCGCGTCGGGGCGCCCTCTCCACTGCGCGCGGTGAGTACCGCCCGCGGCGCCCACCCCAGGCCGCCCGCCGGGATTCGCCGGGCGGGGTGGGGGTTGTTCACCGGGACCCCCTCGCCTTGCGCCTCTTTCCGCCACTCGCCAAGCGGGGCCTCCGCAGCTGTCGGGGCGTTCTGGGGCGCACCGGCCTCCCAGGGCCACGAAGGCACAAGGGCAGAGGGGACAGCAGTAGAGCCCCCCCTCGGGAAAGGCTCTCCCAGGCTCTGGGCCCCAGTTTCCCCTTGCGCTTTGGGGCAACGACCCTGAAGTTTGCTCTCCCGCGCGCGGGACAAGTGCATGGCGCGCAGGCGGTGTAGACGCGGCTGGGTCCTTGGCGTTTTGTTCGATTTATGGTCCCGGAGGTTCGCGATAAGGGGCGCTCCCCCATTCCACCAACTCAAGCCCTCAGGTAGTGTTTATGGGGTAACCTAGAAGCAGAGCCAACCTCTGGAATCCTGGGATGGGGCTGGAACGGCCCGCTGAGCCTTTGCCTTCTGGCTATTGATACATTTCTTTTCAAAAGTCCATTTGCGCTCGGCCCGCTCTGGTCCAGGTCTGGGGCTTTGAACCGGGGCAGGGAATCCTGGCGCCTGCTGCGAGTAGAGTTGAAACTTAGAAAAGTTTGCATCCGAAGAGTGTTTAGCAGGCGGCAAGGGTTTCGTTGTAATGGGAGAAAGTGGGAAATGGAATTGTTTTTTAGTCATGAAGTCTGGAGGTTAAACGGCCGGCCGTGCTGGCCCAAGCTCCTTCAATATATTCCTGCCTCTCCCGCCCCCCCGCCAAATAAATAGTTCATAAACTCAAAGAATACTAGGAAAGCGTGACTGGTGAACGTACCACCCCTATCGCAAAATCCTCAGTGCGCTTTTCTCAGCTGTTGAACTGGAAGCGCCTTTTGCAGCGCGAGGTTCCTACTTCCCCGAAGCCGAGACTGAGAGTTGACAGCGTGCACCCTGCCGCGCTCTGAATTCTTTTTAAAAAGCAAGACTGATGCTGGATCGGTCTTTTTATGGATACCCTTTTCTTTTCTTTCCCCTTTCCCCGAAATGCTATGTAATCTTTAATTACTTTTTAAAATATAACGTGGAGGTATAAATCAGCCCTGGTAAGGGGTACCTTTTAATTACGAGGTGCAGTGGAAGAGGTGAACATCGGAGTCTAGCCGTTAGCGAGGGTGGAGGGGCAGGGGGATGATTTACAAACATCATGTAAGAATTTGAGCACTGAATTATGTTTGAGTTAGGGAGATCCCTTACAAAGGAAATTATAACCAGTGGACAATTGTATTTCAAGCCGAATCTATTAATTTCATGAGCCGTTTCTTGATTGAGTGAAATGTCTGTGACCATAATAGATACAGAACTAACCAGACTATGACCCATTTGTTACCAACTAACATACACGTATAACCATCCTGCTTACACACAAAAAAAGAGTACACAAAGAAAGAGAAACAGGGAGGAGAGAGAGAACCTCTTTTTCAAAATAATGTTTGTGAAAGAATCTTTCACGATTTTACTCGATAAATGTTCATTTTTTCCACTTTTCTTTCTTCATCACCTTAAGCCCCTTCATCCTTTACATATCTCTGCATTTAGACACTCTCTCGCTTGGGTAAGTTCTTCTATAATTTATATAACAAATAACAAATGAGAGTGGTTTGAATCTTGCTTTTGACTAAGCATTAAATCGTGTTGGTATTAAAAAATCTCCTTGCCTTTAGGAAACTCTTAACTTTTGCCGTTGTGAATAGACCAATGTGGTTAGGTCCAAAAGAGCCTGAACTTTTTTTACTTTAAAGCAATTTATATGTCCCCATTCTCTTGTAACTTTAGCTTCACAATATTATTCACTATTTGATCTGAAAGGAATTGGCAGTTTTCTTTTCTGTCTTAAAATAGCTCACCTGGTGTAGTGACCATGTGTAGAAGAATACTCTGTCAACACATAAATCAATTCCCCAATATCAGAAAACTAAAGGAAATATAAAATAAAATAAAAAGATGTGTATCCGAATACTTTAGGATTTTTAAAAAAGTTTTAATCGCGTAAGTTTTAGAATCTTCTTTTCATGTCTTTTGTGTTGCATTAAACACATCATAAAGAGGTATGATTTGTTGACTTGTTATAGGATTACCATTTGGCAAAAACGCCCAAGACACGCTGTTTCAAATATGTGGTATTACTTCTGCTTTAAATTGCATGTAAGAGATTGCAAACCTTGTTCCAGATGGATAAATTGATAAAATGCTAGCTGCTGTTGGGAGAATGGAAAAGCCCTCAGCAAAAAGGCTCTGTGTTGTAACTAAGCACATTTTGAATTAGGGTGAGCAAGCTATGGAGACCCCAGGCATTTGTGAAAAAATATACACAGTCCAAGCACGTCCACTTTAAGACGTTGTTGGATCCTCCGTGACAAGATGACTCCTTTCCCACAAAGAAGAAACCGTTTCCTTATTTTTTCAGTTACTTTTCCAAAGACAACTTGCGTCGGGCGCGAGAGACCAGAGTTATGCAGAAATCCAACCGTAACCAGCTCAGAACGAGGACTCATTCTCACTCCTTCCACCAGATGTTTTTTAGGTGTCCTCAGCTGGAATGCCCAGTTTGAAACTAATTAGGCCAGCAATAAACTCCTTGTATAATAAAATCGTAGGCTGTAATGGTGAATAAGTGAGGTTCCAAGCCACTTATGACAGATGCCTTTCTGGGCAGAGAGAGAAGAGAGCCTGTGGCTGTCAGGAGAAAATGAAGGGAGTGGAGGTGCCTACTTTAGACACATGCCTTTCCTAAATATCCATGCACATGATCTCAGTGTGGAGGAGTGGAAGTTGTGACTGGGGTAGAGTTTTGTCTTTGCTGGGCAGGCCTTCTTCACATAAAGATGCTTGGTGGAGAATAAATTATAAGTATTAGGCAGTGTCTTCAGGTCTTAGGTATATGCTGTGTGCTTGTGTGCAAAGGCTTGGGGAGAAAGATTGGTGTCATGTGTGGGGCAGGGTAAAAAATTTAACTGCTTCCCACCTGGGCGCAAGATGAAAAGAAAGACTGCCTGGCCAGACATAAATTCCTTGGGAGAGAGGAGAACCTGCTTCCCCAGAGACTTTTGATAAAGGGAGAATTTGCCTAATGATGCGGTTCTCCTTATCTGTGAGGTTTGTGAGGGCGAAGGAGTTGGTTAGTCTGTTACCTCCAAAGACTGGACTTTCTGACTGTTACTAAGACTGTGTTTTGTTGGTGGAAGGAACCGGGTTTTTTGGGTTTTTGTTTTGTTTTTTGTTGTTTTTGTTTTTGTTTTTTTAGTTAACTGTTCTGAAAAAGGAATTGGTAGACTCTGCTCAAAAGGAATCTCTTCACAGAGAATTAATCCCAGAGTTAAGAAAACACAGCCTGTTGACTGAAAACACACACACGCACACACACCACAATTCCTCACTCACTCCCAATCCTCTTCCCTGATCTCCATCCCCCAATATCGTAACAGCTTCCTGAATGGCCCACTTCTCCCCCCATCATTTGTGGCAGTTCAAAGGGTCCTGAACATACAAAACAAAAAGAAGATTCTGGTAAGAAAACAATTAGCAGAGAATTCGCTGGAGACAATGCTTCATTTTCACTGTTTGAAGAACGTAACTGGCCTAATGGTATTTGACTAACACCCTCTTCTAGTCAGAGCGGGATAAACCCCCTTGTCAGGTGGCAAAAACTTGAAGTGACAGTGACTGAGGCTGCAGACCCACTTGGGTCATTGTAAGTGAATTAGAGGGGCAGGACCTTGTTCTTTATGGCATGCTATTTAAAATCAGTTTCAAGGTACCTGCCAGGTGTATTTAGAGGAAAAGGCATGAAGGAAGCCAAAGGCTTATACATGTATTTTTAGTGCATATTTCTTTCTGTTCATTTTCATCCTATTGGATTCCTTTGTCATTTCTCTGACTTGCAAATTATATCCTTCTGTTTAATAGTAACGATGAAAATAGCTGTTGTTTATTGAGAACTGGTATGCCAGGCCTGCAGTCAGCTCTTCACGTGTATTTTTAAAGTCGATTCTTGCTGCAACCCTTTGAGTATTATTATCATCATTTCAACTTTGTTAACAAGGAAACTGAGTCACAGGTCAAATGACTACCACAGGGCCAGACTGAGTGAAAATGAAATCTAGGCTTTTGCTTCTCTGCAAAATATGCCTTATCTATGTGCAGTACAAGCTTTGGCTCAAAACCTTTCTGCTATCATTTCCTTTGAAGGAAGACGCTGAATTTGGATGGTTTTACATGTGCAGGACACAGTTATTTTCTGAACCTGCCCTGACGTTTTTTGCCACTGTCGTTTGAAATGGGGAAACAAAATCGTATTAAATATTTAGAAACACAGATACAAACCTCTGCGAGCCATGACCCTTAGCCGGTTGGGTTCTGTAAAGGAAAATGATGGTTTATTTAAGGGCTAATTTGATTTATTCCTTCGATACTAACGCTACGCGTTTCAGGTCCTAAAAAGAGTCAATAAATTTACCGGCAGTGGAAAGGCCCTAAAACATTACAGTAGGCACAGCCCAAGTCAAGTTTACTGGAAGGTGCTGGATCGCTATGGGTGGGTGTTGTTTCGGGGTTAGATTTTAAACATTTGGAGAGCAAAGAATAATTTGGAACAGGTGGTGCCGAGAGTCAGGTAGCCGGAATGATTTATCTTTGCCTCTTTGAACGTTAAGGGAGGCCATTGGTTGCCTGAATCTGGAACCAGCAGGCTGCAGGTCAGTGGGGGCCGAGAGACGCGTCTCTGGGACGAAATTTGGCAGGATCCAGGGGCTTCGTCAGCGCTGTCATCGCCTTTGGATGATAGTAGTCAGAACACAGTTGTGCCTGCTCGTGCATTTTTGAAAAGTCTGCCTCTGCCTTCAGATATACGCAGAAATTTAAAACAGGAACTTAGATGTGCCACAACGCCAATTTAAACCTCTTTAAAAATGAACAAAGTATGTAATCGAGGTTAGAAACTCTTTTGTCATTTGGTATCAATAGTGTTGTGTCAGTAATGTGAAAATGTGTGTAATTTCAATGGCATTGGACTTTCTTCTTTTTTCTTTTTGAGTATCTAGTAAAGTTACATTTTTTGAAAGTCTGTGCTCCCAGATGTAATAGATACGAACGTGTCTACTCGCAGTCATTCAGAGGAGAATTGTCAACTCTCTGCTAATGTAACTAAAGGAAAAATGATAAAATCAACATATTTTTCCCCAAAGAATGAGGAACTGGAGGGTTTAACTACTGTATATGGCAACTTACTTTTGTCTCGCATCAGTTAAATCTGTCAGTTCCCCTTTCTTTTCTATTCATCTCCCAAGAATGGCCTTTCATAACTGAAATATACAGTGTATTAGCCAAAAGACATTTTAATTTTGTAAAGAAAAATCATGCCAGAGACAGCCGGGTCTGTTTCAACCATTATTGTTTCTGCAGCGTGCATAGTTTGGGTTTCATGGTACGATGTGGGTTTGTCAAGAAAGAAAATTACAGCAAGAAGCTATGCTGAAAACATATACACTTCTGTTTAAGAAATGAGAAAAACACAGAAAAATTCCACACAGTAATTGCTTTAACGTGAGTTTTAAATGTCATTGTTTGACTTATGTCAAAAAGCCCCTCTTAGCTAATTCTCACATACTCTGTTACCAAATATCTCACCTTAGAAACGGCAAATGTTGGACTTCCTTTGGATGATCTTTGAGGCTTTTAGAGATATCCTTAGTCCTAGTGGAAACATTCCAAATTTTTAGATTGTGCAGGCCATTTTTTTTTTAAGGTTACTTAGATATCGATTTTATTTTCTTGACCCAAAATGAGAAAACACGGGGAATTCTCAAAAGCTTTTTACAGGCTGCTATTATGAGAAGAGAAGCCAAACCAACATGTATTAGGTCATGAGCTTGAAGTGCATAAATAAGCCCTATGAAGGTCACCAAAACAGGGTGAAAACCACTAGTTCTTGTTACCTTGGCCAACTCTGAATTCCTGCCTGTTAGACATGTTTGGTTGAAGTGGACACAGAAAGCGGGTTTCTGAGCCCATGGTTGAAAGATCTCAGTTGACTTGGGTCCTGAAGGTGTCCTTGTGGTAAAGGGAGCTAGGAAGGCTGAAATTCTGGTTTCCTCCCACGGCTCCCTCTCACGGTTCAGGAGAAAAAGCAGGTTCTGGGGCCATCTTTTACTCCAAAGCAGATGTTTCCTACCTGGTATTTGGATATGCGGAAGTCAGAAGCTGAAAATAAAATGAAATGAAAACGTTCCTTCTGGTCAGTTTCTTCACCTCCCATTCCCTTCCTATAGTCATTTTGTGGTTAAGGTATTCACGGTTTCCAAAACAATTTTTTGTTCCCACTGTGTTTTCTAGCATTTAAGATGCAAGGTATAAGTACACACCTTTAAATCTTTATTGATTGGCAGCTTCCTGAAATACAGTCAGAGAGCGTGTCCACCGTGTCCTGAGTTTGGTACCAACCCAGGTGCTGATGGAAATTCACGTAGGGAGAAAACGTCCCCTTCGGAGAGGCAGGGTGTCAGCGCAAAGAGGTTATTTTCTTTTGTGGGTGTGTATTATTTGCACATATCAGGACTTTCGTTTCAGGGTGTTCTGGAAACATTGATCTCTCCAGCAAAGGTCTGCGTGTCCTTCTTCGTTGGGAAGGGGGTGGAGAGGAAAGAGCCCGGAGGAGAATCGTGTACCTCTGGCCTTTTGTGTGGCTCCTAGAGTAGAGGGAAGCCTCCCATGCTTGGAAGGTGTCACATGGTATAACAAGTTGTGACTTGTGCCTGTGTTGTCAGCAGAGTTTTAGCCCCATCCAGACGTGTAAAAGAATGGAGCCTCGAAGATGATTCACCTCCGGTCTGCGATGGGCCCAAGCTGTCCAGTGCTCTCCTCTTGCTAAACGTACTCCCTGGAGGAGTTAATGGCTGGGGTGTGGAGAGGAGGGGAGGGGGGTAGGAGGGGAGAAAGAATGTCTTAAACTCAGCAAATGTTTAAAACGCTCAAAATGTCTCAGCATTGCTCAGGCACCTACAAGAAAGACAAAGTGATAAAAGGACGTAGAATCAGGCTTTTTTGAGGGGGAAGCACAGAGAGGCTGGGGGGATTGCTAGAGGTTTGATCTAGCGTGGAGAATTTTTCTAACACCTTGGGACCCCCGCGGCACCTTGAGGAACCCGATTTTGGAAATGCCTTCCTGTAGTTCCTTTGTGCTTATTTTTAGTGAATTCGTTTTGGGGATTTTCTTTTGTTTTTAAGAAAACACAGAGTTGTAAGACTTGTTTGGGAATCACAGGTTTTATTGAATACTTATTATTTATTGAATATTATGCCCCAGGCACTGTGCTGTGGAAATACTTTATATGTACTCCAAATGGCAGTAGATGGAACGTGCTGTTATTATTATTTCTATTTTACAGATGTAGAAACTGAGTCTGGAAAGTAACTTGTCCAGGATCACGTGGCTTGTGCCAGAGCCAGGATTAAACCCTGTTTGGATTCCTAACCACTAGGATATCCAGCCTCCTCCCTTGGTATAACAAGAACTTCCGTTTCTCCGTCTGTCTGCCCTGAAGAGCTAGATTTAAAAGTCATTTTCCCCTTGCGTTGCCTTGTAGATATTTATTGATGGTCAGGTACAAAAATCAGGTTGAGAAAGTAAGAGACGCCAGCAGATTCTCACAAGATTTTGAATCTGCCCTTGTAGAAATGAAAGAATGTTTCGAACTGGGCCGATGGAAATGGTGGTAGCATCACTGCAGTCAGTGGCCTAAGCCATTGCCTATGGCTGCTCTTGCCCTGTAACCGCAGAGTTAAACAGCCGTACTACAGAGACCATACGGCCTGCAAAACCTAAATATTCACCATCTGGCCCTTTACAGGAAAAGTTTGCTGACCTCTAAGCTATTGCAATATGACAAGACAATCTTTGTAGACCAGAAATAACATGCACTTGGGACATTTCATATTCCATTTCAATAATTTATTATTATCAAGGGCTTCTGATGTGCTTGACACATTGCACAGTGATAGGGGAAGATTACAAGTGCCTGCATTCCTTCATCCGTTTACTTAACAACACTTATTTAGCTGTGTTCTGGGCTATTTACTGGAGAGCCAGAGGTGAGAAGGACCAAATCCAGCATCTCCGGTAGGAGGATCCCAGTGTGTTCTCACCAGTATCCCATGGCCTCTTCTTTCCTGAGGGTGCAGAGGGTGTTGACATGACTTTTTGAGCTTTCTAATGTTCAAGCAGCAGAACGGAGGAAACACCTCGTCTGTACACCCTCACCCACGAAGCCATGCCTGGTTCAGTAAGAGCAGTGCCGCGGCTTCTGTACCTAACACCGCACCAGGCATATGGGACTTCCTAGTGCCTCAGGCTCACTACAGCCGACAGCAACTCTCTGCTTCCCTCAATGCATTGTGCAGAATGAGGAGGAATGTAGAGAATCAGACTTCCCGGACCTCAGCCTGGGTACTGACTTTCAGCCTCGAGACTAAGAGCCTGAGTCCAGGAGCCAGGCTGCTCAGGTTACACTTCCTCTCAGTATTAACCTACTCCTGCGTTTAACTTGGGGGTGAGTTACCAGACTTTTCGATGCCTCAGTTTCTTCATCTGTAAAGCAGGGTGAGTAATAATGCACCTTCCTCAGAAAGCTATCGTGGAGATTGAGTTAACAAACATGGAGTGTTTGGAACTACGGCTGGCAAGTGGTATGAATTCTATCAGTGTCAGCTACAGTTATTATTATTATTTATGAACTTGACCTGAAGCAAATGACTTAGACTCTTTGGGATGATAATAGTAGTAGTAACAATAATAATAAAATAACTTTCATAGGGCCATTGTGAGAATATAAATGAGACGATACATGGAAAACACTTAGCTTTGCTACACTGCCTGCCTACATTGAATGTTCGATAAGCTAGCTATTGAGATTATGGGGAACCGCACGCTGGGTCAATGCGATATCTTTAAGCTATTGACCAGTTGAGTCATTTCAGGTATCGAGAGAATGTTGGACAGTGGTTGATAGCACAGGCCCTGGACTCAGACAGATCTGGTCTGAGCCTAAGTCAGTCCATCACTCACGGACTGCCATCTCCGGCAGGGGTCTGACCCTCTCAATGTCCCAGACATTGGGACGGCAGTTACTCATCCTGGGGTGGTGGGGAAGCTTAGAAGAGTGACTGGCACACACAGAGCACACAGCAGGGTGTTTGGCACATAGTAGGCACTCAATAAATGGTAGCTTGTACTATTATCACCCCCATTTCTTGGTGTACCCCCACCCCCAAGAAAGCACTGAACATTAGTAAATTTTCATTTGAAAATAAAAGAACACATTTTGAAACTGCCAAACAGATTTAAAATAATGTTCATTAAGCAAAATTAAAATCTTCTATTAAAGCCAGACTTTGGGCTCAGACCAAATTTTTATAACCCAAGCTTAAAGGCCAGGGAGTCCCCCAGCCACAATGGGGACATTGTGATTGAACTTGAGACTTCAACGCTGCTATTGAGCAGTCTTTGAAATGCACGTTTCCCCTGAAATAAAAGGGAAGTAATGGGAAGGAAAAAAAATGAGGTTCTTGCTCCCCTCAACAAGCCTTAATGAGTTGAAAAAGAAAAACAAAATATTTCTCATTTTTCTCCTGCTACTCGATCCTGCCAAAGACGCATGGCCCCTCCTAACCCTGGCTTTGAATGGTGCCTACTCAGAACCTTCCAGATCTGATATGCTATAGGAGCAAACCTAGTCTACGTTGTAACATTGTAGTCTTCACCAGGTTTTACAGATGGCGGAGTGTATCACTGGGAGTCCAGAATGGGGAGCCCAAATTCCTAGGTTCAAGTCCTAGTTCTGCCTCAGTTTCCCTATTCACAAAACACAGTCCACCTACTGCATAAAGTGGTGGTGGGAGTCTGGAAGGGTTAGCTCTTCCCATGGATGTTTTAATCTTCTGCTGTTATCTAATGAATGAAACTTGCCCTGAGTTCTAGGACTTTGAAAAATTAAAGTATACAGGTATGCCTCTGAGAGTTATAAATAAAAAACAATCTAAATATTCAGGGAGGAGAATGGAGGAGGGAAGAAGGTGACATAAAAACGGCTCGCAGGACTTATTATGTGCCAGACAGCAGACACTTTCACAAAGCTCATTTAATCTTCTCAAAAAAAAAAAAAAAATCCATGATATAGATGTGTCCATTTAACAAATGTGGAAACTGAGACTTGGACAGATCGGGTGACTGCCCAGCGGCGTTCCATTCCAGGTTTGTCTGACCAAAGCATGGGCCTGTTGTACCACATGACCCACAGCTCTCCTGGAACAAGGTCATAAGCAATCATGGTGGACTGCAGAGACTTCCCTGACCAACCAGTTACTTATGATCTGTTCTTCCATTTCAATAGCATCCTTCATCCTCCATGAGCCTGAGTTTCTGTGGCCTTTTACCCCACATTCCATTGAGAACCAGTGGATTTTTTCTTGAACAGCAAATGGAAAAAGTAACGTAAGTGGGTTGCAAAATCCTTTTCTGGATGAAATCCTTCAAGAATCCCTGCCATTTCTTGCCAACCAGAATGAAGTGACTTCCTCCTCAGACCAGGCCAGGCCCTTGGCTGTGGTGCAGGACCATAGGACAGAGTTGTCTGAGGCTGGGCAGCTCCTGGAGAGGGTATGGGTCCCCTCTATCACCAACCTGCTGTGTGTCTTTGGGCAGATCACAAGAGCCCTCTGAGCCTCAATCTCCCCATCAGCCCATGGAGCAGACGTCTTCTGTATAGGATTTGTTATACAACTTAAATAAAATGACAATGGAATTCTTAGGGTACTGTGGAATTGGACCCACTCCCAGGAGTACTCAAAGAAAGGGGAGAAAATGAAATTTACTTGCCCCTGGGCATATTCCTGACTGTTCTTCAGGTAGCTACCGTTTGGGGACTTTAGACATTCTGGAAGAATCTCTTAGTATCTGAAGGGCAGACTTCTTTTTAATGATGTGGGCACTCTTTCCACATTAACTTGAAGTGCATATGAACATTTTTTTTTCTTTAGAGTTCTGTCTCTATCTTATTATGCATTGGAAAAGATGTAAAAAGCATTTCAAACAAAAGGTTTCACAATCTTTTACTGCTTAAGACAAAAATGGTTTAAAAACCAAGTCCATCAAGTAATTAATAGCAAAAGTGGCACACAGCCATGGCAGAGTTCATGAGGAAAGTTTCAGAAACGCGAATCTGATGATACGAAGTTTCCCCTGTGATCTATTCATTTAAAATAAAGTATTTTAGTTTTAAAACTCATCCCTGCAGGCTGCCCACGACAAATTCCACCCAAATACCCAGAACCTTTTACTAACCAGGATTGCAATTCTGCGCTGTTTTCAGGGGAATAAAATGAAACAAATGCAATGTCTTAGGGATATTGGTAAAGTCATCTCAGAGTACATTAGTGTCCAGGCACATCTAGTCTGTGTCTTGTGTCTTTGAAAGAATAACTAACCTTTGGATGACTATAATGTTGATAAAAAATAACCGCTGAGTGCTAAAAACATAACCGCTGAGTGCTAACTTTATGCCGGGATATGTTCCGAAAGATTATAGGCATTAACTTATTTATTCCTCGCAATAATTCCACGATGAAAGTACTGTTACTATTCCCAGTTTAAGTGAGAAAAGTAAAACACAGAGAGGTTAAGTGACTGGTTCAAGGTCACCCAGCAAGTGCAGGGGTAGAGCCAGGCTTTGTATGTGGGAGTATGGTTCTAGAGTTTGTCCTCATAACCCCTGACTTCCCTGATTCTTGAACCACCATTAAAAAAATTAAACTCTCTGACCCTCACTTACTTACACAATGAATTAATTAAGGACAGGCATGAGAAGGGGCTGAAAGTGATGTTAAATCTCAGTTATAATTTTTCAGTTTCTTACAAGGATGTATTTGTGTATTCCATTAGCTTTAGGGTACAGTACAGTACAGAAGCCAGTCTCTTCACGACCAAATCCACAGTCTACCACTTACTAGCCTTGGACTTCCTTCACCTCTCTCAGCCTCAGTTTCCCCATTGATGACATGAAAATAACGGACTCTGCATATCAAATGCATCGAAGACCACTCGACACACACAGTGATTGTTAAAAGCTATTTGTTACCTGTGGAAGAAAAATTAAGTCTAGAAATCACATCTTCCTACAGGGCACAAATGCAGTTTGGTATAGTTTGGAGTGAAAGAGAAGGGAAAACCGCCTGAGCTGTGAGGCTCAAGCTGGAAAATAGCTCAGGTTTTTCCAGATGCCTTAAGACTGAGCCAAAGAGACCGGCTTTCCACGTCTCCACTTGAGAAGTTACCGAGCTAAGTCCTCAACAGGCAGCCTACAAGCCATCGGTGTTAGAATCTGTCCAGGTGAGGAAGCAGCAGCCTGCAGGAGGGTCTTGCCCATGGCCACATGGCCAGTCTGTGGCAGAGTGGGGACTCCCCACCCTGTTTCAAGATGAGTGAGGGATATTGGGTGGCGTGGGTCAGAGGTGGAGAGAAACACATAAAAACAAGCGTGAGGCCGGGCGCGGTGGCTCACACCTGTAATCCCAGCACTTTGGAAGGCCGAGGCAGGCGGATCACTTGAGGTCAGAAGTTCGAGACCAGCCTGGCCAACGTGGTGAAACCCCATGTCTACTAAAAATAAAAAAAATTAGCCAGGCGTGGTGGCCAGCGCCTGTAGTCCCAGCTACTCAAGAGGCTGAGGCAGGAGAGTTGCTTGAGCCCAGGAGGTGGAGGTTGCAGTGAGCCAAGATGGTGCAACTGTACTCCAGCCTGGGTGACAGAGGGAGACTCCATCTGAAAAACAAAACAAAACAAACAAACAAAACAAGCATGCCTGGAGCGACTGTCTATGCAAACTCTGACATCAGCTCTAAGCTCTTGTTTCATGATTTTCATTTTATTTGTTGTTCCCTTTTTTATATGGGGAAAATATGTTTTTCTCTCGAAGCATCTCCCTGGTTTTCAGTGGCAAGGTGTGCAGACTTTCTGGGTTTTCGTCCATTCACCTTTCTCCTCCACTGCACCTCCCGCTTCCATTTCCTCTTCAGTATGGAAACTGTACTTATTTATTCATTCATGCAAAAATATGTATTGAGCATCTGCTGTGTGCCAGGCCCTACTCGGGACATGGGGAATGCAGTCAAGAACAAAAATGACCAAAATCTCCTTCCTTGTGGAGCCACAGTTAAGTAGAAGACAGAAAATAAACATATATATATATATAATATATATATATATAGTATGCAGAATATCAAATGATGATACATCCATGGAGAAAAAAGTCAAGAGAAGGTGACAAGAATATGCCCAGGGGAAGCAGGAGGAGTGCAGCGCTGAGGGAATGCAGGAGAACATTCTAGAAAGAAGCAGTAGCAAGGACAAAAGTTCTGAGTTGGGAGCAGCCAGTGAACAAGGAGGGTGGGGAGGATGAGGCCAGTTCTGGTAGGGTCTTACTCAGAACCCAGCTGCCGTTCTGTGTCAATCAGTCATGTCCAGAGTCAAAATTATTATAATTTAAAAATGATTTTTCAAAGTACATGGAGCCTAAATCTGAAACTGCAACCGCAGATACGCAGAGAGCCCAAACAGGTAAGAATTAGTGGAGTAGGTATACTAATAGCAGGGACTCCACCTGGTGCCATTCAGGAATGGTCTCCATGTTGCCAGGTGTTCTGATTTTTCAAAATCTGAATTTTTAAGAGAAATGTCCCACTTTCAAAATCACTATGAGGAACCACCAGAAATATATCTCAAGGCTCATAGTGTACAACCCCTCTCCCAAACATCGACACAGACCCTGGGAATCAAATTTCAGTGAAAAGGCATTAAGCCTCTCTCCCGCCCTTTTTTTTTTTTTTTTTTTTTTTTTTTACCAATTCCTGACCAGAAAGGATGCCAAGAGATGCTAAAAATTGTTTCCAGGAAAAAGTAGGACTTGAATCTCACGGGGATGAGGCTGAGACTTCTTCCAAGGAGCAATCAGCTTGCTTCATTTTTATGTCTTTCTCAGGACTTTTTCCTGATTTCCCTCATCATGGGGAAAGGCAAGATGGTCCAAATCTATCCTCCTTCGGGTTTTCATTAGTTTCGTGATGATGATTATTATGTCATCTGGGGTTGATTTAAGAGTGGTGGAATGTTTGCAGATCTCATAAATGGTTGTCAGCCACTGTTTAGAATGGCAAAGAACTTGTGTTGTTCCTATTGTAAGAAGTGGGGTGATAGTTTCCAATGGCTACAGACAAAAGGGGGAAAGTGGGCTCTGAAGCCTTTTACAAGAGGAGATTGGAAAGTTGAGTAATTCAATGGAGGTGCAGGTGGGAGGCAGTAAGGAAAGCTCCAGGGGCTTTTTAAGAGCTGAGATGCCTACATTGACAATACTGAAATCATCGTCAGCCTCCCCAGCCCCAAAGCTGGGCTTAAGCAAAATCCCAGCCAGTGGTCGCCTTAACTCTGGAGGTTGCTCTAGATGTAAGTGACAAAACACTTACTTCTGAGTTGGTTTAAGAAAAAAGAAAATTTATTGCCTTGGGAAATGAAAAGTTCTGAGGACGGCTGGTTTCAGGTACAGCTGGTTCAAGAGCTCAGATGCAGGTCATGTGCCCATCTCTTAATCAATCTCTCTTCAGGAGGATTCCGTACTGTGCCACCTGTGGAGATGTGGATGGAGAGAAAGGTAGATTTCCAAAGTGAAGTTGGCAGCATTTTCTGGAAGTGTGGGTGGACTGGTTCCTTATAGACCCCAAACTGTACCTATTGGTATGCCTTCTCCACCCCTCTCCTGGACTACAGTGCTGTTTATGAAATTTGTGCTTTTTCCAGGCATGATGTTACACTCTTTGTGTGCATGTTTTACTTTTCTCCTCAAACATTCTTACTAGGTCAGTATTTTTAAGACCTGCTACTATTCTGCCCTCCACGTACTCTTCCCCATGGGCCTGGAAGGTTATCTTTTATTTCAAGTAAGGGTGTTTGTCTTTCTTATTTCAAGTAAGGATGTTCATCTTAAGGGTGGGTCATCTGTATTGGTCTGTTCTTGTACTGCTGTAAAGAAATACCTAAGCCTGGGTAATTTGCAAAGAATAGAGTTTTAATTGGCTTACAGTTCCACAGGCTGTACAGGAAGCATGATACTGGCATCTGCTCCACTTCTGGGGAGGCCTCAGGAAACTTACAATCATGGTGGGAGACGAAGAGGAAGCAGGCATGACTTACCTGGTGGAGAGCAAGAGGAAGAGAGAGAAAGAGGCGGGAGGTGCCACACTCTTATAAACAACCAGGTCTTGTGAGAACTCTCTCATGAGAACAGCACCAAAGGGGAAAATCCAATCCCCCTTGATCCAGTCACCTGCTACCAGACCCCACCTACAACACTAGAGATTCCGTTTCAACATGAGACTTGGGTGTGGACACGCATCCAAACCATCTCATCATCTCTTTTCATGGTCTCTGCTACAAAAGTTGAGGCACTCCAGCCAAGCATGGGACATGCACTGGGCTTCAGAGGAGAAGTGGGAGATGAATCAGGACCACTGGGAGTAGAAGGGTTGCTGTGGCGATGCACACATTCCCAGGCCCCTGGTGGTTAGCCTGGATTTCTTTTTCTGCTCTGAGCTTTTGCTCCCGTTGCTTCCTGTATTGAACTTTCTCATGCTCCATCTAGGGGCATGGCAGTAACATCGGGTGCACACAGAGCTTGCACACTGGCAGCCAAAATGTGTTTTGTTTGGTCTGCAGATCGTTTAAAAAATAGAATGGAGCCAACTTTGAAGATCTGGATCTTTCACACAAAAATGCAAATTTCTGGCTCCAATTAAAACATCACAAGATCTGTCAACACTGTGCCCACATTTCCACATGACCGCAATTGACTGGGGCTGGAAAATGTCTGTCCCTTTTAGGTGGGTAAGTTAGTTCACCCAAGTCCTCACCTCTCCCTATAGTCTCTCCAACACCGAGGTTCAGGTTAGTTGCCATTTACCATTGGGACCATGCTGTTGGCTCTCCTACGGTAGATTTAAGAAAGAAAAGGAATCTTTCCTATATCCAGATCTCCATTAGAAGTATGAAAATGAAGTGTGGGCCGGGCGCCGTGGCTCAAGCCTGTAATCCCAGCACTTTGGGAGGCCAAGACGGGTGGATCACAAAGTCAGGAGATCGAGACCATCCTGGCTAACACGGTGAAACCCCGTCTCTACTAAAAAATACAAAAAACTAGCCGGACGAGGTGGCGGGCGCCTGTAGTCCCAGCTGCTCAGGAGGCTGAGGCAGGAGAATGGCGTGAACCCGGGAGGCGGAGCTTGCAGTGAGCTGAGATCCGGCCATTGCACTCCAGCCTGGGCAACAGAGTGAGATTCCATCTCAAAAAAAAAAAAAGAAAAGAAAAGAAAAGAAAATGAAGTGTAAACCGAGTTGGTTCTTGGTATTTACAAAAGGGAGAAAGCATCTGTCTTCGGGTAAACCAAGGTTTCTCAACTTTGGCACTATTAAGTTTTGGAGTTGGATAATTGTGTGTGTGTGTGTGTGTGTGTGTGTGTGTGTGTGTGTAGGTACGCCCTGTATACTCTAGGATGGCATTTAACATGTCCCTGTGGACATGATGCACCATCTAGAAGTAAACAGGTCCCTGTACTCCAGGTGCTCACCACCAGGTTGGTATAAAGAGTTACCATAAGTGAGGAAAGCTGTTCTTCTGCATGGTGCCTGGGCAGGCCCAGCATTGGCAGTAGAGGTTATGAGTTGGCTGATTTTTGGTTTAGTCCTAAGTGGACTTGCCAACCATTGAGGCTGTTTACGACTGCCTGTCTGAGACGTTATAGAAGGAATTCAGTGTTGAATGAGAGGTTCAATGATTTTAAAGAGTCTTTGGAGAATTTCTTAACTCTTAGCTGAGCGAGGCCATGGTGGATGCTACTTGCAAAAAGTTTGAAGGTAGCATGGATAGAACTGGAGACCATTATGTTAAGTGAAATAAACCAGATGCAGAAAGACAAGTATCTCATCATCCCACTTATGTGTGGGAGCTAGAAAACTCGATCTCGTGGAGGTAGAGAGTAGAATGAGGGTGACCAGAGGCTGGGAAAGTGGGGGTGATGAAGAGAGGTTGGTTAATGGAAACAAACATACAGCTACGTAGAAAGAAAAGTTCTAGTGTTCAAAAGTACAGTAGGGTGACTGTAGTTAACAATATGTTCTATATCAAAATAGCTGGAAGAGAAGATTGAAATGTTCCCAACACAAAGCAATGTTAAATGTTTGAGGTGATGGATATCCTAAATGCCCTGATTTGATCATCACACATTGTATGTATGTATCAAAATATCGTATGTACCCCCATAAATATATACAATTGTTATGTATCAATAAATAATCTTGCAAATAGAAAATGGAGCATGGGCAGTGGTTGGGCTTATTTGAGAGTGAACAGAAGGACCAAATGACCTCTGGATGTCTCTTATGTCGCCTCTAGCTCTGGTTCTGTGAGCTGAGGCTTAGTGAGTTTCAAAATGTTGCCTACTACATGTTCGCAGCGCTAATCATGGTCTACCGTGGAAACTCAAAGGCATGGATACTCAGGGAGGAATCTCATTTTTCCCTAGGCTAGTACTGTGTACACGGTGAGACTTTTTTTCTTTTTGGCTTTCCCCCAGTGTTACAAATCCTGTTGAGTGTCTGAAATACCATCCATGTGAAGATTTCGCATAATAACTGTAACAGCTGCCATTCATCCATTGAACACATATTTATTGAACACCTCTATGAGGCAGCCATTGTTCCAGGCATTTGGCAAGCAGTTGTGTACAAAACTGACAAGTCCTTGCCCTCATGGAGCTTTTGTTTGAGGGGGAAAGAAGATAGACAGTAAAAAAGCAAATAGTAAGACAGAGAGTCTTGGCATTGCTATGGAGAAAAAGTAAGTAGAGGGGAGGGAGGTTGATGGGAAACACTGAGGTAGAACAGGGAAGAAGAATTTTTAATTTTAATTTTAAATAGTTTGGCCACAGTGATGGCATGCTGGTAAACTGGTTCTCTGGAAATTAAAGATCCTGATTTGTAGCCTCTGCCACTTACAGTGGTGTAAATACTCCCACCATGGTCACTTGCAAGTGATCAGTGATTTTAACAAGAGATTCACAACATTCATGCACATTTAACAATTGTTTCTTGCAGGCTGGTATAGGCTGTCTGCAGCACATCACTGGCAGGCAAGGCCTCCCTGAAACTATCTGTCAGAAGAGCCCACACAGAAGCTCTGAGTGGGGTTGTGCCTCGTGTGTTCAGGAATGACCAGGAGTTCATTGTGGCTGTAGCTGAGTGAGAGGAGAGGGGCAGGAGATGTGGTCAGGGAAGTAACCAGGGGCAGATAATATAGGGTGTTTGAGGCCAGGGTCAGATTTTTGGCTTCTAAGCTGAGTGAGGTGGGAGCCCCTGGAGGAACGGGATCTGAGCAGGGGAGGGATAGGATCTGCCTTAAGTAGAGCAGAACCCCTCTGGCTGCCAAGAGAACAGACTGCAGGGGGCAGAGGGTGGAGCAGGAAAACTGTTAATAGACTGTTCAGGCAGGGAGGTGACGGTGACTTGGACCAGGGTGGCTGCAGTAGGATCAGGGAGAAGAGTTGGATTCTAGGTATGTTTTGAAGATAGAGCTGATGGAATTTGCTGAGGGATTGGCTCTGGGAAAGGATATGAAGGGAGGAGTCCAAGGTGACTCCAAGGCCTCTGGTCTGAGCATTTGAGAGGATGGAACTGCCCTTTGCTGAAATGGGGGTGGAGGGAGGAGCAGGTTGGGAAAGGAGATGGGAGCACCTCGTGTGGACCTGGCATTGAGCCAGGTGTTTGAATATGTGATCATCTCCTTCTGTCCATTTTATCATGCCCATTTTGGAGAGGATGTGACAGAGACTTGAGGTTAATTAGCATGCCTAAGATGGTCCTGCTGATACGTGGCCAGGTCAGGCCTCCCACCCCTTTACCACTCTGCTGTCCTACTGTGTTTTCTTGGCTTTCTCAATCCCGTTCCTCCTCTTCATTTTGAGGAAATGACGACAGGAGAACTCTGCAAAAGAAACCACCTAGGAGTTGAGACCTCTCCCTCGTTCCTAAAGAGCTGTCCAGCGGTTAACGCTGGGCACACGTCAGGTCTGCTCAGTGGATCTGTCACCCACATTTTTCCCTGACAGATTTGTTAGATTAACCTCATGGGCCAGGCGCGGTGGCTCAAGCCTGTAATCCCAGCACTTTGGGAGGCCGAGACGGGCGGATCACGAGGTCAGGAGATCGAGACCATCCTGGCTAACATGGTGAAACCCCGTCTCTACTAAAAATACAAAAAAAAAAAAAAAACTAGCCGGGCGAGGTGGCGGGCGCCTGTAGTCCCAGCTACTCCGGAGGCTGAGGCAGGAGAATGGCGTAAAACCCGGGAGGCGGAGCTTGCAGGGAGCTGAGATCCGGCCACTGCACTCCAGCCCGGGCGAAAGAGCAAGACTCCGTCTCAAAAAAAAAAAAAAAAAGATTAACCTCATGAAGATGAATATTCCACAGTAGAACTCACACTTAAAAAAACAGTAGTCAGTGGCGTAAAGGCTTTGATTTTTCTGTGGACATAGGCTTAAATCCAGATTCCACCACTTGACGGCCGCCCCATGGGAGCCTC
The DNA here is from genome assembly GCF_009764315.1 of Trachypithecus francoisi. Taxonomy (NCBI): domain Eukaryota; kingdom Metazoa; phylum Chordata; class Mammalia; order Primates; family Cercopithecidae; genus Trachypithecus; species Trachypithecus francoisi. The sequence continues at coordinate 42,539,443 of NW_022681467.1, forward strand.
AGTTTTCTCATCTGTGGAGTGGGAGTGTATTACTCCATTCTCATGCTGCCAATAAAGACATACCCAACTGGGTAATTCATAAAGGAAAGAGGTTTAATTGACTCACGGGTCAGCATGTCTGGGGAGGCCTCAGAAAACTTACAGTCATAGCAGAAGGGGAAGCAAACACATCCTTCTTCATATGGCAGCAGGAAGGAGAAGAATCAGTGCCCAGGAAAGAGGGAAGCCTCTTATAAAACAGTCAGATCTTGTGAGAACTATACTCACTATCATGAGACCAGGATGGGGGAAACCACCCCCATGATTTAATTATCTCCACCTAGCCCCTCCCATGATACGTGGGGATTGTGGGAACTACAATTCAGGATGAGATTTGGGTGGGGACACAGTCAAACCACATCAAGGAGTAAGAAGAGTTTCTCTCTCAGATTCAAGGAGATAATGCGCTGAGGCACTTAGCACTATGCCAGCCCCATCGTCACGCTCAGCACATGGAGGGAATCATGACCATGATTGTTTGAGAGAGGGAATTAGAAAGTTGGGTTCAGTTTTAGGCAAAAGCTGACCTGCCTTCAAAACTGGAGTGTGGGGACAGGGGGCCGTGCTTGGGATATCGTGCTTGAGAGCTTTGCAGTTTGGCCTTTTCTTTTCTCTACTGGAGATGGGAGGCCTCTATCTGTGTTTCTGCTGTGCTCACCAGGAGGCCAGTTTGGGGCAGTTACTGCTCCCCGTCTCCCAAAGGAGCAGTGTCTCTAGCTTCGAGCTCTTGTCTGTGGCGGGCAGAACAGTGTGTACTCGCAACAAGCAAATCCCCAGATGTGAGCCCATTCGGGGCTGCCACGTTTTTCCTGATGAAATTCCTGACTTGGTGTGTTGTGTTTTTTTAAAAAACACGCCCACTGCCTCCAAAAACCTCAGCTGGGGAAGAGAAACATTTCTCGTTGCATTCCCGGTTTTTGAAACGGTGTCAAATTATGCCCCTTTCATGGCCTGGATACGCCATTCTTTCCACTTGGTGCTTTTCGGAGAGGCCTGGGTGGCAGAGCGTGGTTGTTATCTAGGCCAGCCCTTGCATTATACAGGTGGGGAAACTGAGGCTCGGACAGGCCAAGGAGGAGCCCCACATAAGAAGTTGGTTTCAGAGCCTTGATGATACCCAGATCTCTTGATTCCAGGCCCACTTTCTTCCTTCTTCGTCAGAGGTCACAAACAGGCAGGCCGTGGCCACCTCTGCCCCACAGATGTGCTTTCTTTGGCCTGAGATTGTTTTGATTTGAATGAGTTGCCGGCATTTAAAAATTAGGAGATTCCATATAAAAACTGAGATTTCTGGCTTCTCTGGGACCATTGGGAGATCTGCCAAATGAGCTGTGCATTCCTGCATGGTGACAATCGAGGGTCTCAGTCACGGCCACTCCCTTTAGCCACAGCATGTCTTCATCAGTTCACCACAGTCCCCGCCCCTCCCTCTAGTACTCCCAGACCTGGGGGCTCAACGTCACTTTCCCCGCCCCTCCCTCTAGTACCCCCAGACCTGGGGGCTCAATGTCACTTTCCCCGCCCCTCCCTCTAGTACCCCCAGACCTGTGGGCTCAATGTCACTTTCCCCGCCCCTCCCTCTAGTACCCCCGCACCTGGGGGCTCAATGTCACTTTCCCTGCCCCTCCCTCTAGTACCCCCACACCTGGGGGCTCAATGTCACTTTCCCGACCCCTCCTTCTAGTACCCCCGCACTGGGGGCTCAATGTCACCTGTCATTGACATTGACAGGTGCTTTCCCTCCCAGTTCTATGGGGGTGCAGTTAAGAGAAAAGTGAAGCATTTCTTGAAACTGTGTCTCTATCAAAAAGAAGGAAACAAAAGATCAACCAAAATGACCACTTGTTTAAACACTAATGCTACAGAGCATGATTTCTTTGCGGCAGAGCAAAAAATGTCTATGAATTTCATATGCAAAGGGAATACGTCAATGTCGAAAATCGCTGGCCCCTTCGCTCTCTGAGCTTACCTTCCCCGTCTCTGCCAGTGTTACACTTGCCATCCTTGCGTGCCAGGGCCATAGTTTCCACTTATTTTTTTAAGGCAGCATTAAACTTACTTGACCTACATCTGCCCCCCTCCTGTGAAACTTGAAATGCCGTTAAACCAAATTAAGAAGTTGTTAAAAGTTGAAATGGTCTTTAACTGCTCGAGAAAGGGTGTGTGTGAATATGTGAATGTATTGTGCAGTGTGAGTGTGTGGGTGTGCATGAACAAGTATGCTGTGTGTGAGTATATGAACATGGGTGAGTGTGTCACAGTCTGTGTGAATATGTGTAGGTGCTTGACTGTGTGAGTGTGTGTGTGTGTGTCTGAGTACGAATGTGTTATGTGTGTGTGCACGTGTGATGGGTTCTTGATTTATAGACTTTGTACCAAGTAGAGTTGGACAAAGTGTTTTTCTCTGGCTCTGGGACTGGCACTTCTGTACTTTACCATACATTTAAGCCAAGCTGCAAAGCCAAGTTGGTTTTAACTCTGATGCCATGTCAGTGAGCTGGGTTGAAGTAGAGTTAAGGTTAACTTTCCTTTCTTCTGGGATATAGTGGGGGGCTTTTGGAGGGAAGAGCTGGGGGTACCAGCCTTTACAAATGATGATCACTTTCTTCCCAGGGCAGATGGCCAGAAGAGAGGGGGCTCACACTTTGAGAAGGCCTGCTGTGTGCCAGACATTCATGTGAAGATTATCTCTCTACTGTCCAAAGTGAGCTTTGGACCTTTCTTTATTTACTGATGTGTTCATTTTGGTGTGTGTTAGGAAAAGTATATAGAGAGATAACCTATAAAATACATAAATTAGTAGTATCTCTTAGAACAACACTCAGTGTATTTAAGGAGGAAAAAGAGTTCATTTAAAGAAAAATACGCTAAATAATATAGTTTGTGGAGGTGAGAAAATCACAAATAATTGATCCTTACCATGTGTAGGAGTGGTCAGGTGGGCAGCACCCCCCGAGTCTAAATCTTCCTAACATCTTGTACTTCCTCAAAGCACTTAAACTTGTTGTTAAATACTTAATTGTATATGCTTTTACATAATTTTGTCTCTTTTCTACTAGGACTGTGTATGTCATTTCAAGGTTGCCTTTCCAGCATCTAGCAGAGTGCCAGGTACACAGGACGTGCTCAGGAAATAGCAGCGAATGCATACACAGACTCCCTGCCAAGATAGGAATTACTGTCCCCATTTTATAGATGAGGAAACTGAGGGTCAGAGTGACTTGCTTAAAATTTGGCAACTAGAATACGGTGAAACGAAGATTTGGACTCATGACTCTCAGGCTGCACAAAACTTTTTGCCAAACACCAATACATGGGACTCAGGTCAGACTATAACCACTGGCCCATTGCAAAATGAGGAAAGTGAACGGGATGTAAAGAGTTTTATAAAGCTACGGGCATTCCTTGGAGATGCTGCGAGGTTGGTTCCAGAACACCAAAATAAAGCCAATATCGCAATAAAGCAAGTCACACGAAGTTTTTGCTTTCCCGGTACGTATAAAGGTTATGTTTATGCTATTACTGCACGTAGGCCATTAAGTGTGCAATATTATGTCTAAAAGAATGTATGTGCCTTAACTTAAAAATACTTCATCGCTAAAAAGTGCTAATGATCGTCTGAGCCTTTAGCGAGTTGTAGTCTTTTTTCTGGTGGAGGGCCTTGCCTCGTTGTTGAAGGCTCCTGACGGATCAGGGTGGTGGTTGCTGAAGGCTGGGGTGGCTGTGGCAGTCTCTTAAACTAAGACAAGCATGAAGCTTGCTGCATTGATGAGTCCATTCTCTTCCTTTTATGAAAGATTTCTCTGTAGCATGCAATGCTGTTTTATAGCATTTTACCCAAAGCAGAACATCTTTCAAAATTAGAGTCAGTTCTCGGTCAGGCGCGGTGGCTCACACCTGTAATCCCAGCACTTTGGGAGGCCAAGGCGGGAGGATCACGAGGTCAGGAGATCGAGACCATCCTGGCTAACACGGTGAAACCCCGTCTCTACTAAAAATACAAAAAATTAGCCGAGCATGGTGGCAGGCACTCCCAGCTACTCAGGAGGCTGAGGCAGGAGAATGGTGTGAACCCGGGAGGCGGAGTTTGCAGTGAGTCGAGATGGTGCCACTGCACTCCAGCCTGGGCGACAGAGCGAGACTCTGTCTCAAAAAAAAAAAAAAAGAAAGAAAAAAATATTGCAGTCAGTTTTCTCAAATCCTGCTGCTGCTTTATCAACTAAGTTTATATAATATTTTAAATCATTTCTTGTAATTTCGACAATGTTCATGACATCTGCACCAGGAGTAGATTCCATCTCAAGAAACCACTTTCTTTGCATCTGTAAGAAGCAACTCCCCTTTTCTCATGAGAGAGCAGTGATTCGGTCACATCTTCAGGCTGCACTTCTCTTGCTATTTCTACCACATCTTTTTTTTTTTTCTTTTTTTTTCTTTTTTTTTCTTTTTTTTACAGAATCTCACTCTGTAGCCCAAGCTGAAGTGCAGTGGCATGATCTCGGCTCACTGCAACCTCTACCTCTGGGGCTCAAGCAGTTCTCATGCCTCAGCCTCCCGAGTAGCTGGGACTACAGGCACGTGTCACCACACCCGGCTAAATTTTTTTATTTTAGTAGAGACAGGGTTTCACCATGTTACCCAGAGTGGTCTCGAACTCCTGCGCTCCGGCAACCCATCCACTTTGGCCTTCCAAAGTGCTGGGATTACAGGTGTGAGCCACCGCGCCTGGCCTATTCCCACCACATCTGCAGTGACTTCCTCCACTGAAATCTTGAACCTCTCAAAGTCATCGATGAGGACTGGAATCAACTTCTTCCAAACTCCTACTAATGTTGATATTTTTGCCTCCTCCCGTGAATCACACATGTCCTTAATGACATCTAGAATGGTGAAACTTTTCTAGAAGGTTTTCAATTTACTTTGCCCAAATCTGTCAGAGGCATCACGACCTATGACAGCTATGTCCTTATGAAATGCATTTCTTAAATAATAAAATTTGTAAGTCAAAATTACTCCTTGATCCATGGGTTGCAGAAGGGATGCTGTGTTAGTGGGCGTGAAAGAAATATTTATCTCCTTGTATATCTCCATGAGAGTTCTTGGGTGACCACATGGACTGTCGTGAGCAGTATTATTTTGAAAGAAACCCTTTTATCTGAGCATCAGGTCTCAATAGTGACCTTAAAATATTCAGCATACCATGCTGTAAGCAGACATGCTGTCATCCAGGCTTTATGTTATTCTATTCGTAGAGCACAGGCAGAGTAGATTTCACGTCATTCTTAAGGGTCCTAGGATTTTCAGAATGGTAAATGAGCATTGGCTTCAACTTAAAGTCATCAGCTGCACTGGCCCTTAACAAGAGATTGAGGCTGTCATTTGAGGCTTTGAAGTCAAGCACTGACTTCTCCTCTCTAGCTATGAAAGCCCTAGATGGGATCTTCTTCTAATAGGAAGCTGTTTCATCTGCATTAAGAATATATTGCTTAGTGTAGCCACCTTCATCGTAGATCCCAGCTAGATCTTCTGGAGAACTTACTGCAGTTTGTTCCATCAGCACTTGCTGCTTTGCCTTGCACTTTTATGTTATAAGGATGGCTTCCTTCCTTAAACCTCCTGAACTCTCGGTAGCTTCAAACTTTTCTTCTGCAGCTTCCTCACTTCTCTCAGCTTTCATAGAATTGAAGAGAGTTAGGGCCTTGCCCTGGATTAGCCTTTGGTATTTGGCAGTGTTGTGGTTGGTTTGATCTTCTGTCCAGACCACTCAAACTTTCCTGTATCAGCAATAAGACTGTTTTGCTTTCTTATCATTCGCGTATTCATGGGAGTAGCACTTTTAATTTCCTTCAAAAACTTTTCCTTTGCATTCACAACTTGGCTAATCATTTTTTGCAAGAGGCCTAGCTTTCATCCTATCTCAGCTTTCGACATGCCTTCCTCAGTAAGCTTAATCATTTCTAGCTTTTGATTTAAAGTGAGAGCCAAGCGACCCTTCCTTTTACTTGAACACTCAGAGGCCATTGCTGGATTGTGGATTGGCCCAATTTCAATACTCTTGTGTTGAATGGGGAGGCCCGAGCAGAGGGAGAGAGGTGGGGGAACAGTTGGTTGAGGTCAGAACACACGGAACATTTAGACATTAAATTCACCATTTCGTATGGGCACAGTTTGTAGTGCCCAAGCAATTATGAATACCATCAAAGATCACTGATCAGAGGTCTCCGTAACAGATATAATAGCAATGAAAAGAGTTTGAAATATTGGGAGAATTACCAAACTGTGACACAGAGACATAAAAATGACGCCAATAAACTTGCTCAATAGAGGATTGCCACAAACCTTTAATTTGTTTTTTAAAAAAACAAAACAGTATCTGCAAAGTACAATAAAGCAAAGCAATAAAACAAGGTCTGCGTGTATTTGCTTAACTGCGCTGACCTGGCCCCAAGCCCACGATATCTCCAAGGTGTGCCCGTACACTGTTCCAATTTAAGGAATGTTCTGTAATTTTTATTTTCTTCCTATTTTGAGGATGTGACATGTTATCTTTTTATGACTAAAATTTCTCATTTTTTTGTTTTTAAATATTTCACTGGACAAATCAAAATGGCAGCCTCCTTTTGTGGGTTCTCCCAGTTTTTTTCTTTGTATTGCTTTTTTTGGGGGGAGGGAGATTTTCTAGTTGGTGGAATCCCAGAGTCTGAGAATCATCAGACAACTTCAAGCGCCTCTGGAGATATTCTCAGGTCCATTGGGGAAATCTCTGAGCTCCCCGCTGACTTCTTTCCAAGTCACTTCACCATTTCCCCTTCACGGGGTGGGGCCAGTGTGTCTCCCTCATTCCAGGCCCCAGGGACCCAAATGCAGAAACCAGAGCTACATCTCAAAGATGTGTCCTTGGACTTCTCCAGGGGGCCAGAGCCTGTCCTTACTGGTTTTCCAGGGAGCTCAGGACTCATCATCTCTCTGGGAGAAACTGGTGCCACCCAGGATGCCCTGGGTTGGCACGGCATCTCTTCATGGGCTCTGATCACCTCTTTTGGTTTCAGCACAATGCAGATTTCCTTTTCATTTTCTTAACCAATTCAGATGCCCCTCATCTAACTGCTAACCATAGCTCCCTGCTGAGCAAGGAATCACCTCTGAAAGTCTGCCCATTGTTGACCCTACGGTCTCTTCTTCCAGGCTTGGAGGACTGGGTAGATGCCATTTCTCTGACCCTACCAGAACTCTAGCTGTGCCCACACCTCCGCTGGCTCTTAGTAGGGGTGCCTCCTTGGTGGGGAGGCTGTCACAGGGCTGTGGAGACTTGGAGCCAGAAATGCCCCAGCCCTCGCCTCAGAGAGCTTGGAGCCTCATAGGTGAGACCAGGCAAGCGTAGATGTTTCATTGGGACTAGATTCTAGGCCCTGTTGAGGGCTGGAGGGTAACCTCTTAAGCTTGCATAGTATATTACAGTTTACAAACAGCCTCCACGTTTATTTTCCTGATTTCCATTTGTAGTCTTCTGGAATACATGATGCTTATCTTGCCCGTCCGGCATCCATTTATCTCCTGGTTTTCTTTTCTTTCGTCTCCTTTCTTGTTTCTACTGCACCTTCAGGCCATTACCCCACTCTTGAGTTCTAAGTGCAGACCTGTGACGTCCCCATGGGCAGTCACAACGTGCTATCCCTCTGCCCTCAGAGTTGGGGCACAGGAACTGGACTCAGGATGAGTGGGACCCAATTCTGGGAACTTTGCTGGAATTGTTGAGGAATGATGCTCTCTTTTCTCTGGGTTGCTAAACTCATAGAATGTGGCCATCTTGATTTAGGCAAAGCCTGCCTGAAACTAAAGGCAACTTAAAGGACAACAGAGACAAGATACAGATGTAAAAAGATTCCCAGTGACCTCATTTGAGCACCCGGATCCAGCTGCTCCTGAAGCCAGATACTATGTGTTATTCCCTTATATTAGCCAATACATTATTTGTTTTTTACTTAAAGAGGTTTGAATGGAGTCTTCTCCCACTTGCTATAGACTAATACAGCTGGTTTTGCATTTATTAAATTGCCCTGCTTCCTCTAATCACAATAAAACTCCCTTTCATCTATGAAGCCCTCTTGTAAATGTTTTCATAGCAATCGGACTCATGTCTACTAGACAGCACTGGCCTAATTTTGATGAAGAGGGATTTGAGGCACAGAAGAGAAGGTAAGCAAGTTGAGGCTGGAACCTGGGTTTCCTAACACCTGTTCTAGTGCATTTTCCACTTGGAGCATCCTCACCACCTTTCAGTTTGGAGAAGAAGAGTTTTTAATACCCAGGACATCTTCACCGCAGAGGACAGGAGGGCTAATTGATTTGGTGAACAACCCAAGCAAGATCAGAGAAAACTCGAACCGCATCACAGAGTAATCAGAAGAGTTATACTAATGGTAATTTTAGGTGCCTAGAAAATCTCTGGTAGATGAGAGAAGAAATAGTTAACTGTAGTTACCCAGGGGAAAGGAAATGGGGAAAAGGAGAGTCTTACGTTTTTACTGTGTATATTCTACTGTACATTCTAAAATGTTTTCCTAGGGGCAGCGATTGTTTCATGTTCAAGTAAACAGTGAATTTTGAAATGTAACAACAGCAGGCTTTCATCTGAGACAATTAGGGAATCAAATAGTGAATTATAAGCCACTGAAAAAATACAAGCCTGGCCGGGCGCGGTGGCTCAAGCCTGTAATCCCAGCACTTTGGGAGGCCGAGACGGGCGGATCACGAGGTCAGGAGATCGAGACCATCCTGGCTAACACGGTGAAACCCCGTCTCTACTAAAAAAATACAAAAAATTAGCCGGGCGAGATGGCGGGCGCCTGTAGTCCCAGCTACTCGGGAGGCTGAGGCGAGAGAATGGCGTAAACCCGGGAGGCGGAGCTTGCAGTGAGCTGAGATCCGGCCACTGCACTCCCACCTGGGCGACAGAGCGAGACTCCGTCTCAAAAAAAAAAAAAAATACAAGCCTATGAATATATACCACCAATAAATAGGTACATAAATCAATAGGGAAGAGGGAGGTTTTGTGCTTGCAGTTGAACACCACGGACCAGCTAGAATTGTGAGGGAGAGCTGGGTTAGAAACACAGCATGTTGCAACCACTATAATAAAGACTGATTCAGTCAAGAATCATCATCAATAGATACTAAATTTGGGGTGGGGGATATTGATAAGGAGTAGCATTTTGCATGGTCTTAAATGATCTCTTCACAGATGGCTTATTGATTTTAAGAGAAAATAATAGTCACTATGCAGTGGAGAAATTGGTGATCTGTATCAATGTCGTCACCGAGAGGCCAATAGACAGGCTGTCCTGAGAAGTACACAGCATCGCGCATGCAGTATTCTGGGAGGATGCATGACCCTAATCTAATAAGAAAAGAGCAGACAAACCTAGAATGAGGAACATTCAGTTTCAAAAAAGGGTACCTTATTCTTCAAAAATGATGCTGTTGCAAAGGACAGAAAAAGACTGAAGAAATGTTCTAGATGAAGCCAGGCACAGTGGCTCATGCCTGTAATCTGAGCACTTCGGGAGACTGAGGCGGGAGGATCACTTGAGGCCAGGAGTTCGAAACCAGCCTGGGCAACATGGCGAAATCCTGTCTCTACTAAAAACACAAATTAACCAGGTGTGGTGGCAGACACCTGTAATACCAGCTACTCAGAGGCTGAGACAGGAGAATTGCTTGAACCTGGAAGGCAGAGGTTGCAGTGAGCCAAGATCGTGCCACTACACTCCAGCCTGGGTGACAGAGTGAGACTCTGACTCAAAAAACAAACAAACAAAATAAATGTTCTAGAACAAAGGAATCTGAAGGGATAGGACAACTAAATGCAGTGCCCAATTCTAGACTAGATTCTAGATAGAGGGGGAGATGTGATACAGGAAATTATTAGTCAATTGATAAATTGTACATGGAGAATGGGTTGGTTAAAATATGGTATCAGTGTCAAAGTGATTGAAGTGGGTAATAAACCTGAGATTCTATAAGAGAATGTTATTTTTCTTGGGAAATACATATGGGAGTATTTATGGGTAAAAGGCCATTATGCAATATGTAACTCTGAAATGATGCACAAAAGAAAAATAATACACATGTGCTGAGTGTGTGGCACGCGCGCATGTGTGTTTGTGCGTGTGTGTGTGTAGAGAGAGAGGGAATCGGTAAGCACATGGGTGAAACAGTAACAGCAGATGCATCTGGGTAAAAGGTCTATGAGTATTCTTTGTACTACCATCACATAGATCAGCCTCTCTCCAAAACCTGCACTCTTGCTTACTAAACCAGTATTTCCCAAAACGTAGAATGCCTTAGTGATTTTTTAAAATCTCATTTTGCTAACTTTCAGCTGTTTTAATTAAGTCCAAAAGAAAATCTTAAGTTGGTGCTGGATGGTTTTCAACACCAAACACTTGCTAATTCTCTTTGTATAACAAAGAGAGTCATGAGGCAGGCAGTGGCCTCTAGAAAGATCTCTCTTTCATGGGGGATTCCTCCTATTAATTTTTCTAGTTATCTTCTATTTTTTGACAGTGATTTATATTTGTGATTTTTAAAAATTCCTTTTTAGGTATATTAATTTAAGTTTATTTTTAACTTAACAAGTGAGTCAACTCAAAGAAAATATTAAGGCAGTGACAGTGCATGGTATGGGTGGCACATGGAGATAGCAGAGGCTGGGAAGGACTAAAGTTTGAGCCACTGTGGCTGGAAACTCCTCTCAAGTTCAAAATGTTTGGCTCAAGGTGACACTTTCCTATCTGTGGTCCCTATTTCCTTAACACTATCATTTAGAAAGGCCCCAAGTGGGTCATTTCCTCCATTCCTTTCCTTTCCTCTAAGGCAATAACCAGAACAAGCCCTTCTCTATCACCAATGCATGATGTTTCCATTATGTTTCACCTCCCTGATCTTCAGAACTTGGAAGAATGAGTTTGGCGATGTTAGGCTGGAAATTCAGACGAAGGAAACTGTGTTAGTTTCCTGGGACTGATGTAAAAAAGTACAGTAAACTTGGTGACTTTAAATAACAGAAACTTATTCTCTCTGGAGGTGGAAGTCTCCAGAGAGCCTGCAAGGTGTTAGCAGAGCCATTCTCCCTGAGCCTAGGTAGAATTCTTCCTCACCTCCTCCTGGTTTTGGTGGTGGCCATCCATCCTTGGCATTCTTTGGCTTGTAGCCGTGTCACCCCAATCCCTGCCTCTGTCATCACATGGCCTTGTCCCTGTGTGTTTCATGCAGCCTTTTATAAGGACACCAGTCACATTGGATTGAGGACCCACATGACTCCAATATGACCTCATCTTAACTAATCACATCCACAATGACCCTATTTCCAAATAAGGCCAGAGGGTGACAACTTTAATATGTCCTTTGGCAGAACACAATTCAATCCATAGCAGAAGTTTACTCAAACACTCAAGGGCTAGGAAAGAAAAGATTGAAGACCGGCCCTATGTAAAATAAAACACCTCAGCGTAACACAAACACCACGTGCAAAATCAAAAGATCAATGACAAACTGGGGGCAATCTTTGCAGTTCATATGACAAAGAAGCTGGTTTCTCCAGTGTAGGAAAGAGAGTTCCTAGAAATTGTTCAGAAAACAGTAACAATAATCCATTAGAGAAATGGACGGAAGGTATGAACAGGTAAGTCACAGGAAAGGAAATACAAATGACCTCTAAATATGTGAAAATATGTTCGATCTCACTTAAAAAAGAGACACGCAATTAAAACCCACCCACAAAATCAAGAACAATTTCAAAGTTTGTGAACACACGCTGCTGGTGAGGCTGTGGGGAAACAGACACTCTCATCTATTGTTGGGAGGAGTGTGTGTCACTATGGACCTTTTGGAGGGCAGATTGGCACGGTCCCTCCAGATTACAAGTGCGCCCTCCTTTAATCTAGCAATCTGTCTCTAGGAATTTACTGCAATTGTATGTGTGCAAACTCAGTGTTTATTGTAGGCTTATTTGTAACAGCAGAAGTTTGGGAACTGTCCAGGTGCTCACAGATAAGAGAGAACTGGTCACGCAGATTTGGTATCTCCTTGCAATGGAAAATTATGCAGCTGTAAAACAAAATGACCATCCTCTCCAGGCACTGATTTGATAAAAACCCCTGGAACAATATTACTAAAAGGAGGTAACATAGTATGCTACTATTTGTTTAAGAAACAAGTGTGGAGTGAATAAGAATATATATTCACATTTGCTTCTGTTTACAGAAAGAAAATTTGAAAGGCTACACAAGAAATTAATTATTAGGACTAATTAATTATTAACTAGGATTTTTCCAGAGAAACAGAGAAAAATAGGAAATTTATATGTACACACGTACAGTGATATAGAGAGGGGGGTTGATTTATTATAAGGGATTGGTTCATTGCAATCATTCAGTTATGGAGGCTGAGAAATTTCATGATCTGCCACTTGCAACCTGGAGACCCAGGCAAGCCAGTGGTGTAATTCTGTCCCATTTCAAAGACCCGAGAACCAAAGAAACTAATGATGTCAATCACAGTTCAAGGGTAGGGGAAGATGAGATGAGATGTCCCAGTTCAAGCAATGAGGCAGGAAAAGAAGGGAGAAATTCCTTCTTCTTCTTCCTTTTGTTCTATTCATGTCCTCAGTGGATTGGATGGTGCCCACCCACTTTGGGGAGGGCCATGTACTTTACTGAGTCCACTGATTCAAATGCTCATCTCATCCAGAAAGACCCTCACAGGCATACCTAGAAATAATGTTTCATCTGGGCACCCTGTGGCCAATCAAGCTGACATGTAAAATTAACCATCACACTAATGAAAGTGGCTATGGAGGGTGGTAGGGATAGAAATGAGACTTTTCCACTGTATCTCTTTATAATTTTAATTTTTGAATTATGTGACTGCCGTGCCTAATTAAAAATAAATGCAACACCCTGGATGGGTGTGGGAGCAGAGTTGCCGTGGACTCACTGGTTGCTGCACATGTTGCTTTGCACGTCCTGGGTTCCTTTTCCTCTGGGTGCTCCTTCTTATTCTGGGAGAAAGCAGGTACCGTGGGATACCTGAGACTAATAAATAAATGCAGGTCAGCTTGTGGCCCACAGCAGATGGCCAAGCAGGCATGGGGTGCTGTGTCATAGGCAAGGGCATGGGCCATTCTTCAGTGGCAGTTATTTTCCTTGATGGGAGCCCAGAAGCGCTCTGGGAAGGTAGCCTCGTGCTGGGCGTGTCTGCCCTAAGTTGAGTTTACCAACACATAGGAAGGTCTGAAATTCATTTCAGCATAAGAGCAAAACTAACCCTGTGTGCTTACGTTGGAAACCACAGATGCCCCGTCCCTCAGTCAGGAAAATTACCCAGGTCCTCTGGTGAGCAGAATGCCTTGCAGAACAAGTGCTCAATGGACAGTGTGACATATGAGCCCGGCCAGGATCTCCCGCTGCAGCGGCCAGGAAGTAGTGTGGCGCGGTGGTTACGTGTTGCAGTTTCAGAGCTGAATTCACAGCATGGCTGTAGTAATCTGTTCTCATGCTGCTAATAAAGACATACCTGAGACTAGGTAATTTATAAAGAAAAAGAGGTTTAAGGGACTGACAGTTCCACATGGCTGGGGAGGACTCACAATCATGGCAGAAGGCGAAAGGTACATCTTACATGGCAGCATGCAAGAGAGGATGAGAGCCAAACAAAAGGGGAAACCTCCTATAAAACCATCAGATCTCGTGAGGCTTATTCACTGCCACAAGAACAGTATGGGGGACGCCACCCACATGATTCAGCTGTCTCCCACCAGGTCCCTCCTACAACACGTGGGAATTATGGGAGCTACAGTTCAAGATGAGATTTGGGTGGGGACACAGCCAGACCATCTCAGTGCCCTGCCCTCTTACTAAACATGTGACCTTGGGCAGGTCACTCAGCTCTTTAACCCTATAGGTTTTGTCACCTATAAAATACGAGTCACTAGTACCTGTCTCCAAAGGTGTATGAGGATCGGGTGAGGTAATGCAGTAAAGTGCACATAGTAACCCTAACCCTGACCCTAATCGATAGAATGCTTACAATTATCACAAAATAATAACAGGTAATACTCATGTAGCATTTACTATGCTGCAGGCACTGTTTTAAGCCCTCCAACTATATTTACTCTCCCTGCAACTCTGTGACGCAGGTATTGTAATTATTTTCACTTTACAGGTAAGGAACAGAGACATAAAGGGTAAATGTCTTGCCCTGCATTACTCAGCTCTGCACTGGAGGAGGTGGGATCTGAACCCAGGTGGTCTGGCTCAGAGACTGCTTTTACTGACTTCATCACTGTGTTCAGTGAGTTCCAGGACGTGAGTTGGAATAAATGGAAAAATGGGAACCTGAAACCCTCAGCAAAGTCTGCTGTGAGCATGTGTCTCTGATCTTTCAAGTACTGCTTTGGCCACTCTTAAGCTTCGTGAACCTTATTTTCCTCATACATAAATGGGAAGACAGTAGTAAGGACATCTACTACTTATTAATCCCCTGCTGAGCATCAGGGGCTGTGATGAGTACCTTACAGGTCTCATTTTATCCTCACTGGAGCCCTGTAAGATAAGTACTGTTATCCCCATTTTATAGACGTAGAGACTGAGGTTCAGAGAGGCCCAAAAATCTTAGGCAGCTAGTAAGTGCCAGAAACAGAATTTGAAGCCAAGTCTGTTTGATGCCAGAGCCTGGGTCCATCATCAACCCCTGGACTCTGTGCCCTTGGGGAGCTGTTGCAAAGATGAGAGTTATTTTTCTGTGTGGTGCCTGGCACACAGTGCTGGTGTGCAAAATCACCAATGCTTGGGTTGTTGATGTAACATGTGCTCATGGAAAGCTGACCTCACCCATGTTGAAGCTCCCTTTCCTCGTTTGCTGAGTCAGGATGCAGATGGGGCAGCTTTCAGGGACTGCTGTACAGACAGAGTTCTAGAAGGTTGTGTGGCCCAGAAGCGGTGCTGTGCCGATGTTAGGGGCCTCTACTTCTGAACTACAGGCAAATTCTCCGCTCCAACAAGAGCACATTGTGTTCTGGCCCCGGTCTCCCACTCAGGCTACTTTAAATGCAGATCCTTCTGCCAACAGCTACTTTTAGCAAGGGCAGACTATCATAAGGAGAGAAACTTGCAAGAAAATAGCAAAATGGAAGCATTGTTCCTGAGGGTTTGGAGCAGGCTCAGGGAACGGTGGGGTGGGAGAGCCTTGGAGACGTGCTTTGCCATCACAAATAAGTTGTGCAAAAAAAAAAAAAAGAAGAAGAAGAAGAAAAGAAAATTCACTTAAAGTTTTTCCTGAAACCTGGAAGGAGGAGAGGGCAGGCAGAACTAACTTTGGGAGGATTTAAAATGCCACAGTCCTGTGGAAGCTCCTCTGAAGGAACCGGGAACTGTTTCTAGCAGGAGAATTGCATCTTGAGGCTGGAGGGAGCACAGGGCTATTGATGGATGAGTCTCTAGTAACACGAGAGGATGGAGGCAGGGGAAAAAGCTTGTGGACTGAGAAGAGGCTTTTTTTTTTTAGGAAATTTGTGTTCTCAGGGATGAACTAAGGCAGTATGATAAAAGATTATAAGGATAGTTTCAACTTCACACCGTTTAGAGCCTCTGGCACTACGAGGCGGCTGGCTTGTGCGGTAGTGAGTGGACTGTCCTCAGAAGCATTCAAGCAGAGCCTGGGTGATGATACAGGGAATCCAGCTTTAAGATAGGACACAGGACTTGAGCAGAGGCTCATAAACACTGGGCCTTGTGCAGGGTCCGCTCTGTGCCAGCTCTCACACTCATCCATGATGAAATGAGAGCAAAGATGACTGAGGCTGGGCGCGGTGGCTCACATCTGTAATCCTAGTACTTTGAGAGACCGAGGTGAGAAGATTGTTTGAGCCCGGCCTGGACAACATAGTGAGACACTGACTCTTAAAAAAAAAAAAAAAAAGATTGAGTAGTGAGATTTTAATCCAAAAAGACTGTTCTTTGAGACCACACCCCTCCTAAACTTAGGTGTTCAAATGCTCTTTATAAAATGACCTGTCTGTAAAAGCCTGGAAATATTGGGATTAGATAATGTCCAAGTCTTTTCCATTGCTAAGATTCTGGGTTCTAGGAAAATATGTTTCTGATTTGGATGAAACAGAATAGGAGGAGTGTAAAAGCAAGCCTAAAACTGACACATCGAGAAATGGCCATGTCAGCATGCCAGTTAAGATGCGGAGTTACTAACCAGGAGGAACAGTCACAAGTTGACTGTGGTCCTCCTGGAGAACAGGGCTGGAGGTGAGATTTTGCATAAGTATCAATTCTGCATTGGTTTATGAACTTTAAAATGACATGCATGTACTATATGACCTTTAGTTAACACTAAAAGCTTTTAAAAAATAAAAGACAGATAATAATTATAGCTGCCCTTTACTGGCTTCTGTGCTAAAAACTTTTTTCATATTATTTCCTTTAATTAATCCCATCTTAGGGATGTGGAAACAGGCTCAGAGAGGTGAAGTTACTTTGCTGTACAGACAGGGTGAATGTCAGGGTTTTTTTGACTTGAGAATCCAAACCAGATGCATATACACGAAGCTCAGTTGTCCTCTGAGCTTCGTGGGTGAGATTTCTGTGGGGTTTCAGGAGAGGAGGAGGATGGGGGGCTGTGGGGGTAATGCTATAGAAAGCAGAAGATAACTGGAAGACAGATGATGACAAAAAAGGGAGTCCCGGTTAGGTTTCTGGATCGAACATCTTGAGGAATTCAGCAGCTTGTCGTGAACTAAAAAAGGCACACTTGCACATTAAAAGAGAATTGATTAAACAATGGCGTGGGACACTGGTGTTCCTTTCTCCCCTCAATTTGGACTTGATGGGAGGGAGGCCACGTGGGAGGAAGCAAGTTGTTTGCAAGCGTTGCCTCTGTGCCAGGCACTGTGCCGGGAACCTTATGGAAATATCAGCCCATCTAGTCTTCACCATGACTCTGAGAAATAATATTAACCAAAAAGGTCAGTTAGGAATGCCTACCGCAGCGCCTCTCAGCCTCAGCCCTGCTGATATTTGGGACCAGATCATTATCTGTTGTGGGAGGCTGGCACCCATTAGATGCCAGTGTGATAACCAAAAATGTCTCCACACATTGTCAGGTGCTCTCAGGGAGTCAAAGTCACCCCCAGTTGAGAACCACTGTCCTCAGATGACTAGGCATGTCATATATATTATTTTGAGTCACCCTGCCAGCTAGCTGTCATGATGCCCACTTGATAAATGAAGACACTGAGGCTGAGAGAAGGGTCACATCGTTGTCAGTAGCAGAGGTAAGAACTGTGCCATGTGTTTTCAATACTGAACTTAGGGAACCAGCGAATGAAGACCCCAGCCCAGTGAACCTCGGGCTAACACTAAAATATAGATTGTATCTTCTCTTTTTTAACCACAGTGAATGTCTTAGAGGAGGGGCTGGTGTTTCATTACGTTTTGTTTGTTTTTGTTTTTAAGTAAGCTGGCGACATGGCACAGGCTCCAAGCACCATCACGTATTATCTCTGAAACCCTGGCATGTTACTTAACCTCTCTGGCTCTCAGTTTTCTTCACTGTAAAATGGAACTGATGATTATACCTCCTCATAGGGTTGTTTGGGGATGAAATGAGATCACGTGAGTGAAGCAGTGCCTGGCAGATAGAGACTCAGCATCAACAAATGTGAGCTGTCATTCTTAGGAGCAAGTTGTTAAATCCATTTCACATACTCAGACCTGGAAGCAGCCCCGGTGGCATCGTTCAGAGCACTGTCTCTGGGTGGCTGACTCTGCTTCTTTGCAGTCAAGCCCTGGGGTTGCAATTCATGTTGGATTTTCGCTGACCACTGAGCAATCCCCTCTGGGCTGCAGGAGTAGCCGGATTTGGCTTGAGCGTCCCGAGGAGAAGCCGTCCAAGCTGATCAAGCATTTGCCTTCTCCACCAATAGGAGTCTCAGGAGGATTATGGAACCGTCTTTGCACATGGAAGAGATTAATTCATGTGGCCACAAATAGCTTGAACACTGTGTCCTCAGCGCTGTGATCTAGTATCCCCTGAAATTTACACAGGGTGCCAGCCCGGCAGCCAGAAAAGCCACAGGGCCGCCTTAAGCTGCCCAGCGCTCCTAGCCGGGGGACCCCTCAGGAATTTCAGAGGGTGGGGACAAGATTAAGTAGTTTGTTTTTCATTTCATCCACTTACCTCGCCCCCCGCCTCATAAGCCTGCTTTCTGGCCTCCCATTTATCAGCCAGATGGAATGACTGTGCTGCCCTCATCCCCGGGTTTGGACCTCCAGGCTCGGTCCGTCTACTTCCTCCACCTGGCGTACCCTCTTTTATCGTCATGCCCACCTTCCAGTCTCTGCATAGCTGAATGCCACCATCCTCCAAGCCTAGTGCCTCCACCTCTGCTCCCCCCACCAAGTGGTACATGGCTTTGAAGGATGTGGGCTCTGGAATAGAGTATAAACCCTAGCTCTGTTAGATGTAGGTGAGGGGCGATATGGTTTGGCTCTGTGTCCCCACCCAAATCTCATGTTGAATTGTAATTCCCGTGTGCCAATGGGAGGGGCCTGGTGGAAGGTGATTGAATCTTGGGGGCGTTTTCTCCCATGCTGGTCTTGTGACAGTGAGTGAGTGTTCATGAGATCTGATGCTTTTAAAGTGTTTGGCACTGGCCAGATGCGGTGGCTCAAGCCTGTAATCCCGGCACTTTGGGAGGCCGAGGTGGGCGAATCACCTGAGGTCAGGAGTTCAAGACCAGCCTGGCCAATGTGACAAAACCCTGTCTCTAGTAAACATACAAAAATATTAGCCAGGCATGGTGGCGGGTGCCTGTAATCCCAGCTACTTGGATGGCTGAGGCAGGAGAATCACTTGAACCCAGGAGGCAGAGGTTGCAGTGAGCTGAGATTGAGCCACTGCACTCCAACTTGGGTGACAGAGTGAGCCTCTGTCGCAAAACAATATTAAAAAATAAAGTGTTTGGCAGTCTTCCTCACCACAGCCGACCCCTCTCTGTCCTGCCACTATGCAAGGACATGTCTTGCTTCCCCTTTGCCTTCCGCCATGATTGTGTTTCCTGAGGCCTCCCCAGCCACGCAGAACTGTGAGTCAATTAAACCTCCTTTGTTTATAAATTACCCAGTCTCAGGTATGTCTTTATAACTGTGCGAGAACAGACTAATACAAGGGGCTTACTTTGCTATGAACCTCAGTTTCTGTCCCTATAGAGTGGGGTACTAATGGCTGATTAATTCCTGCCTCATTAGATCATTTGAGATTTAAACCAGAAAAGGCAGACTAGGTGCTTGGCTCCCTGCTGAGAACGTAGTAAGGACTCCATCAATGTGAGCTCAGGGCAGGTCAGGCAGGTAGCTGGCCTAGACAGCTGGGGCAGGAGAAGAGCATCCATGCAAAGAGGCTAGAGTCCCTCAGCAGCAGCGTGGAGGCAGCTGCTGGGTCAGATCTGACCCATAAGGAGACAACACTCCCAGATGGATGTAGGTGGGTTCTTACATCACAGTGGACAAGATCAGCTTGGTGTCGGCTCCCACATCCTAGTCCTACAGGGTGACCCCAAACTGGAGGGGCCAGATGACAGATGGCATGAGTAGTGGGTCACTCTGTTATTGAGGAAGGAACTCTGGACACAGTAAGTGGTTTGTAGTCTTCATCTGTACCAAAGAGGGGCAAGATGGAAAGTGCCAGGTCTCACTAGAACAAGGGAGACTGATGAGAAATGACCATGCTACAGCTCCTCATGGGACTGCTGTCTTGCAGCACCCCACGCAGGATCTCAGGGCCTTCCGTCAAGATTTGGGTTGGACTGTGCTTGAGTCTTGCCTCTGGGGCTTTTGCAGAAATACACAAGGTCACTGGGGCCCAGAGAGTAATGGGAGAGGCAGGAAGGCATTCGTGCTCACCTAGAACAGTGCCTGGCACATTGTATATGCTCAACCAAAAAGTGTTGGATGAATGAATGAATTTACCCCACAGTATTTAACAATCCCTGCCTGGAGCAGACCCTGTGCTGGGAATTTGAAGATAAGCAAGTCTTAGCCCATGCTCTCAAGACCTCACATGAGAGTGCCAGAGATGCTTCAACTGATCATTAGAAAAGGGTTCTGAGATCTCTGAAAAAGCTAAGCATGGCTCGGAGGCACCGACAGTGGAATGTCTGCATTTATGAGAGCATTTTGGGTGGCAATTGGCAGAAATGTCAAAGCCGTTGAAACAAACAAAAGAAAGAGATTTAATTGGCTCACGAAACTGAAATGCTACCTGTAGGCATGGCTGTATCCAGGCCCTCAAACAACATCAACGTAGTCTCTCTCTCTCTCACCCCGTCCCCACTCACCCATGTCTCTTGGCTCTGTTTTTCTCTGTATCACCTTCTTCCCAGCAGGCTTCGTGGTGGTCCCCAGCCCTTCTAGGTGTCCATCATCCTGAGGACTGGCAGTGGCAGCACATAGAGGGCTCCTCTTTCCCAGTAGCTCTTCCAAAAGTCAAGGATTGACTCAAACTAGCCCAGTTAGGTCATGGGCACATCCCTCCACAAATAGGACTGTGGGACGTGGAAATGATCAGCTCCGCCCAAAGGATGTAGAGGGAGGGTGAAGCGGGAGAGGTTCTCCAAGGGAAAATGAGGATGCTGCTAGGGAAGAGGAGATGGGTGCTGGGCAGGTACAGGCAACAGATGTCCACTAGATCCACCTAGAAGACCATTCATTTGAACTTGATTATGTGCACTGGATGGAAATTTTTTAGATGAGACAGGGGAAATCAAATGGGAGGAAGGGAATCTCTGGCAGAGGGAACAGCATGAGCAAAGGCCCAGAGGCAGAGAATGATTTGTTTGGGAAACATAAAAGGAGTTGATGTGAGTGGATCACAAGGAATTGGATCAGGAGATGGGTAGGTGGTCAAGGTTGGAGGATTGAGCAGAGGCCAGATGACTGAAGTCCTTGAATGTCAACTGATTCAAAGAGGAAAGAGCTATGGTTAGATTTGTGTTTTTAAATTCATTCAGCCAACACATATTTACTGAGCACCTACTATGTGAATAAGCAAAGTCCCTGATGATATTCTAATCATACCCTAGGGTAGTGCTAGGAAGCAAGACTGGAGACGCTGAGTCTGGAGTCAGGGAGGAGGCTGCGCACCAGTCCAGACGGGAGTGGCTAAGACTTAGCTGGGGCGTGGAGCACATTTCCCCTGCATCAGCTCTACTCAGAGCCAAACCTTTGCTATGTAGAGTGAGTGCAGGAAGCAGATCTCCAGGTTCTTGTGTGATGCCCCATCAGGGTAGCCTGCTGGGAACATTTTTGGAGCATCTGTTTGCACAGGCTGTCACCAACAGAACTACTCAGCCTAGATTTGAATCCTTGCTGTCCCATGCACTGGCTGTATGACCTGCCTCACCTCTCCGGGCCTCAGTCTCCTGTGTTAAATGGCTTTGTGATGGCACCTACTTTGCACAGTTGTCATAATGATTAAATGGGTTAGTGTTTGGCGCCTAAGAAGTGCTCAGTAAATGACGATGTTATTAATTACTGTTGTTACTGTGACTATCTTCGAGGGACATCCACTCCTGAAACTCATCTTCCTCTCTTGGAAGCTGGGGACCATGATAGCAAGCACCTTAGTGGAATGGTAAACCACTTAGTGGCCATGTGACCTTGGGTGCATGACGTCACCTCTCTGTGCCTTGGACTGCTCATCGGAAAAACTGGAGCTAATATTAGTACCTGCTTACAGGGCTGTTATATGAATTAAATAAATCACGTTAAGTCCTGAGGAGAGTTCCTGGCACATAGTAAACTCTCAATAAATGTCAAATAAATAATCATTATTATGTATTTATAATATTATGTTGTAATATATTATTATATTAATATAATATAACACAGATTGTATTATATTGCAACATAATAATAATAAGCATTATTATTTGGTAGTAGTAGTTAGATTGACCATATGCATTCTGAAAATCTGAAATGCAAAATACTCCAAAATCTGAAACTTTTTGAGTGCTGACATGCAGCTCAAGGGCAGCGCTCATGGGAGCATTTTGGATTTTGGATTTTCACATTCAGAATGCTCAACCGCTAAGTATATATATAATGCAAATATTCCGAAGTCTGAAAAAGTCTGAAATCCTAAACACTTCCAGGCCCACGCATTTCGGATAAGGGCTACTCAGCCTATAGTATGTTATTAATGAGGAGGGATTATGGTGATAGCAGAGATTAATTATGACATTAAAAAGAATCCTTATTAGGCCAGGCATGGTGGCTCACACCTGCAATCCCAGCACTTTGGGAGGCCTAGGTGGGCAGATCACCTGAGGCCAGGAGTTCAAGACCATCCTGGCTAACATGGCAAAACCCTGCCTCTACTAAAAATACAAAAATTAGCTGGGTGTGGTGGCGCATGCCTGTAGTCCCAGCTACTCAGAAAGCTGAGGCAGGAATATCGCTTGAATCTGGGACGCAGAGATTGCAGTGAGCCAAGATCACGCCATGGCCCTCCAGTTTGGGTGACAGAGCAAGAATCCGTCTTGATAAATAAATAAATAGCCCTTATTAAATGGCTATTCTCAGAATCATCATCATTATCCATCAGACACTTAGAGGGAAAATAACTGCATTTGGGTTTGGGGACAAAAGGCCACCATTTCCTCCCACAAAGGCAGGTGTCTTTCTCTCAGAACACGTGGTTATTAAATATTGCTGTTATTAATATTGTGAGACGACATCAGTTGAGGAAAACTACCCAAATCCTTCTCCCAGCAGAGCAGGAGAAGAAGGCTGGCTCCCCTCCCCTGATCTGTTTCTCCTAGGCTGACCAGAGGGGTGTCCCGTCCCCCGCTTCCCCTCGACGATTCTGTGACTCCCAGAAGGCCATCCCAGCTGGTGCTTCAGTTTTGTGATTCGGGGATTTCTTTTCTCCCTCATGCCTGGAATAATTTGTGGCTCCATTTACAAGAGCAGAGCTCTTGTGATCAACTCCGCTCGGGTCCCGGAAGCAGTGATGCCTGGAAAGCAGTTTGAAAAGGTCAGCTTGGGGCACAGTCCAAAGTAATTTTAAGTACCCCAGCTAAGTGCCGGCCAGAATGGGGAGCGCCTTTAATTTATAAGCCTTGCCCTGTGAAGAAAGAGACAACACTGCTCTGAAGCAGTTTGATTGCAAAGTAATAAATCCCTTTGTGTATATAAAAAGTACAGACGTATCTAGCTCACATTTCAGAAGAAAAAAAAATCTCTGTAGTTAGGGCATTGGAGTTGAACTCATGTACATGAATCTACGGGAGGAACTTCATCGAGAAAAAGGAGTTTATAATCGTCATACATTTTTAATGTGCAAGAATTTGTTCTGAGACTGCCTGAGATCACAGTTTCCTAAGCTGTGTGTCCTTGAGCCAGTTGCTTCACTTCTCTGTGTCTCATCTGTACAATGCAAAGAGTGAGTACTCACTTTTGGATTGTTGTAAAAATTAAATGAGTTACTAGCTGTAACACATTTAAAATAGTGCCTGAAACAGTGTACACATTTAATAATGTTAGTTACTATTTAATTAACACATTTAATTTAATAAGGGTTAGTTACTATTACTGTAGAGAACAGATTTTTGCTTTGGGATTGGTGGCGATTTTCTGCCTGGCACACAGGAAAGCCAGTCTACAGAGTGGCGCTGTTTGCAACAGAAACCTGTAATTGTCTGTTTCTCCTTGGTTTTCTGGGTTGAGAGTCCAATGCACACATTTCATCTTGCCTTTTTTTTTTTTTTTTTTTTGTCCTTTTTAAATCCAACCTTTCAGGACGTACTTTCAGCAAGGCAATTTGGAATTCTTGAATTCCAGAGAGACCTTTCTGGCCACATTAGCTAACAGAGGAACTTTTCAAAACCAAGAGAAGCTTGCAAACCACTGGTTAGAAAATCGACTCATTCATTCATTCATTCTACAAATATTTCTTGTGGGCTTGCTATTTGCCAGGTCTCCGTCCCAGGCTCAGGGATTTCAAAGAGAGCATGTCATTTTAAAGGTGTATCCTATGGGGAGCCAGCCCCTGATTTAAGAGCTGTGTATACATCAATCCGTTCAGTACTCACCACAATCCTATGAGATCGATTTTATTTTATCCCCCATTGCACAGATGCAGAAACTGAGGCAAAGAGAGGTTAGGTATCCCTAAGGACACAAAGCTGGTAAATAAAGTCCAGATTCAAATTGAGGCAGCTCAGCTCCAAAATTTGTACTCTTCTCTTTTTCTCCCCAGGTCTTTAATTTGGAACATTTCAAACCTACAGAAAATGTACCAGTATGGCACAGTGAACATCATATATTTGTGCCGCGGACTTAAGCTTGCCACATTTTCTTTACCCTTCCCTTTCTCTGTAAATTTTTGTGAAAACATTTGAGAGTTATTTGCAAACATGATGATTCTTCACCCCAAAATACTTCAGCATGTGCAGTAGTATCTATTACTGCATAACAAGTTACCCCAAACTTTAATGGATAAAAAAAGACAAGTATTTATTATATCATATCTGTAGGTCAGGAATCTGGGAGCAGCTGAGCTGGTCCTCCACTCACGGTCTCTCATGAGACTAGAATCAAAGTGCGAGCTGGGGCTGCCTTCACATCAGGCATGGTGGAGCTCATGCTTGTGGCTGTTGACTGGAGGCCTCAGTTCCTCTCCACATAGGCCTCTTCATGGGCCTGGGGCTGCTCGTGACACATTGGCTGACTTCCCTGATAGCAAGTAGAGACAGACAAAGAGAGAGAGAGAGAGCGAGAAGCCTAGATGGATGCCACAGTGTTTTATAACCTAACGTCAGAGTGACATACCGTCACTTGTGCCATATTCTGTCGGTCACACAGAGCAACCCGGGTACTGTGTGGGAGGGGACTACACAGGTGCGTGAAGACCAGACAGGCAGAGACCACTGGAGTATCTTGGATGCTGGTGGCCATAGTGTGTTTCTCTGAATGAGGAGGACATTCTCTTACAAAACCACCATATTATGACCACACATGAATACTGTACTACTACCGAACATTCACTCCATACTCAAATTCTCCCAGTTGTCTCAATCATGTCTTTTTTTTTATCAGTCTAGATCCTTTCCACCTTCATGATGTAAGAACAGCTTAGTTGTCCTTTTGGGAAACACTCCTTCCCTGCTCTCAGTCCACCTAGCTCAGGAGGGGCCAATTCTGATGTCCCAGCCATGGGTGGGCTTATGGCTGAGATCCAGCTAGTGAGCGCTCAGCATTGCCTTGGTGACAGTGATTGGTTCAGGGATGGGCATGTGACCCAAGCTGGGCCAATCAGAATAATTCCTAAATTTTAGCTGGTACTATTAAGGAAAAGGCACCATCGCACCACTAAGGTTGCAGAGCTGGTGGGGTCAGATTGAAGGCACTGGGAGCCATCTTTTCTAGCAGCTTGCAGGAGAGGCTTCCTGAGAATGAAGTCAAGGCAGTAGAAAGCAAACCTGAGCAACAGAGATGGGGGGAGGGGAAAAAGAGATAATGACTTGATTTTTTTTTTTTTTTCAAAAATCCCTTGATCAAGCTGTGTCTGAAGCTAACTACCCCTAAGGATTCCAGTTATGTAAGTCAGTAAGTTCCCCTTTTTATTAAAGCCAATTTGACCTAAAGTTCTTGTTATTTGCAACAGAAAGGGTCCTGACTAATACATGCATCTTCCAGGGAAAGAAAATGACTTACTGTAAATCCTTAGCACGGAAACTAATTTGCAGCAGAAGTGTGCTATGAGGAAGCAGGACTGATATTCTTAAATTCTTAGAAATTAGAGTTGTTTTGTCTCCTCTATTTGTAAGAGTCTAAGAGATGACACAGCAAAATCTCCAGTCTTCATACCTTCTGTAACATACTTGTTCATCCCTGGAAGTTCATGAAGTTCCAATTATGCCACTTATTACTGTTGTGACCTTAGCTAAGTCATTTAACCTCTCTAAGCCTCAGTTTACTCATCTATGAAACGGATATATTATGAAGACATAAAATGAGGGGAGAGTAAAATAAGATGGGCCATGTTAAGCATGGGGCAATACTGAGCATATTGTAAGTGCTCAATAAAACGTAGCCATTCATAGCAGTTCTAAGATGAAAGACCTACTACGTGCGAGGATCTTGCAGAGATACACAAGAAATATAACAGGCTCACCTGAGTATGTCAGAAATCTTCATGGAGGAAGAAGGCTCAATCTGGCCCTTCAAGGAGTCACTCAAATTTAAAAACATAAGCACATGAATAGAGGTGGGCTTCCTACAAAGAATGTGCAGAAATGCAAGTCAATAATAAGAACAGCCGAGATGTATTGAGCAGTTACATGTGTAAGTGCGTTTCACACATCAACTCATATAATAGTTGAGATCCTCCCAGCCCTTGAGGTGGGGATTGTGATGGACAGTTTTGCAGATAAGGACACGGAAGCCCAGAGAGGTCAAATCATTTGCTCAAGGTAAGTTTGGTCCTGTGTGGAGAGCCAGGATTCAGACCCCAGGTGCCTGAATTCAGAGCCCACATCCTTAACCGCTCTGCCAATGCTACTATTGCTCACCAAACAGAAGTAGTAACAACGACAGCAGTCACTGAGGCCACACAGCTATGCCACAGACACAAAACCCAAATGATATGGATATCAAAGAAGAGGCACAAAGGCCACCCATGCAGCCAGGACCCAGGCCCAGGTTTGTGGGCCTCTTGTTCCTGAAGGATTTAATGCTCTGTTCTGTGACAGTGGCCAGGACCAAGCACAGAGCTCTGGGAGGGAAGGTGACAGGCCTGCTCAGGGTGGCGGCCAAAGCTCCAGGCAGCTGGTAGCATCGGGGGCTGTGGCCAGCTGTCTCCTGCTGACCAGGCCTGAGCACCCCCAGGCCTCTCACCAGCAAGACCTCAACAGCTGTCAGAGGGCAACAGTGCTTGCCATCCACGGGCAACCCGCAGAATGGGGCCAGTGACCCTGGGGTGAAAGGTTCGCCTGCCAGGCCCCTAGCCTCCTGACTCCATCTGTCTTGCCACCTGCAAGCACCATTTCTGACTTTTTCCTTTGATATAAATGGGGAGACAAGCACAAAATCAACAGTGGGAAATGTGCAAGAGGCCCCCTCTTCCCAGAGCCCGAGCCTGCTGGCTGTGGAGGCGTATAGGCTGAGAAGGCTGAACAGGGGACACTGACTAGGAGACCCCCGTGCTGATTGGTGCCATGGGCAGGGCTGTCTTGGAATCCCACAAACCCACATTCAAATCCTGGCTCTGCCTCTAAGAGCTGCCTGAACTCAGGTGAGCCACGCACTCTGTCGTGTCTCTCCACTGTAAAGTGGGCACGGCCCACCTCACAGAGGAGCTGGAAGGATGTAATGAGGTGCCTTCAGTTTCCTTCAAGGCCTAGGAGGGTGTTAAGTCCACCAGAAGTAGAACCAAACTCCTAAGTCGAGTCCCAGCTCTCCTGCTTCTCAGCTGTGTGGCCTTTCGTAGCCTCCTTCATCTTTCTGGGGCTCAGTTACCAAATCCGCAAACTAAGGGGCATGATATCTATCTGACAGGGCTATTGTGAGAAATTCAATGCATTTCTATGTGTCAAGTGCCTGGACTTCAGTAAACACTATTAAGAGAAGCAGTAACGTAGTGGTTAAGGCTCTGACATTTACCTGCTGTGTGATATTGAGCAAGTTACCTTCCCTCTCTGTGCCTCGGTTTCCTCACATGTATCATGGAGATACTCATGCCCTTATCTTCAAGGCTTGTCCTAAGGATTAGATGAGACATTATAAAGGCCTTTGGAGCTTAGCAGGTGGTGGGTACATGATAGACATGGGTTCTTTTTTCTTTTCTTTTTTTTTCCCTTGAGACAAAGTCTCATTCTGTCATCCAGGCTGGAGTGCAGTGGTGCCATCATAGCTCACTGTAGCCTCAAACTCCTGGGCTTAAGGAACCCTCCAACTTCAGCCTTCTGAGCAGCTGAGACTACAGGCACATGCCACCACCTAGCTAATTTCTAGATTTTTTTGTAGAGACAGGATCTCATTATGTTGCCCAGGCTGGTCTCAAACTCCTAGGTTCAGGTGATCCTCTTACCTCAGCCTCCCAAAGTGTTGAGGTCATACACATGAGCCCCTGTGCCTGACCTAGACGTAGGTTCTGAATGTTACAAAAGTGCTTGGCAACGAATGTTACTAAGTTCTTATTAGTAACATGTTTTCTGTTACTAGCCCTCCTCACCAAGGAGTGGATGGTGGACTACCTAAGGAAAAGTACCTTTTTATTTTATTTTATTTTTTACTTTTTTTTTTTTTTTTTTTGAGACAAAGTCTCACTCTGTCACCCAGGCTGGAGTGCAGTTGTACAATTACAGCTCACTGCAGCCTTGACCTCCTGGGCTTAAGTGATCCTTCCACCTCAGCCTCCCGGGTAGTTGGGGCTACAGGTGTGCACCACCACCCCTAGCTAATTTTTGTATTTTTTGTAAAGACAGGGTATTGCTATGTTGTACCATTTTTATAGGGGGAAACTCTCTTAGAGAAAAGGTGGGGAATGGGGCAAGAGGTCCCCTGACATTTAGAGACAGTTTTGTGTAGTTGTGTAGTGTGTAGTTGTGTAGTGTGGATATGTACCCAGTCCTGAAAGGGAACACCTCAAAAGCCTCCAACGAGTGTTATGCAGATGTGACTTACCCACACAGGCCAGCTTTCGAGGAATCACACAGTCGGGCTCTGGAGTGAGACCCTGGAATAGGTCTGTGTACCTTCTCTGACTCTCCTGTATGCCCCTGGGCAAGGCCAGCCACTTAACCTCACCAAGCCAGGTCCCGTCATCTGTGAAATGAGGACACTGACACACCTGCCTCATTGTGGGGGGTTCTCTAACTTTTTTTTTTTTTTTTTTGACGCAGAGTCTTGCTGTCGCCCAGGCTGGAGTACAGTGGCTCGATCTCGGCTCACTGCAACCTCCTTCTCCCGGGTTCAAGTGATTCTCCTGCCTTAGCCTCCCGAGTAGCTGGGATTACAGACATGTGCCACCACGCCCGGCTAATTTTTGTATTTTTAGTAGAGATGAGGTTTCACCATGTTGGCCAGGATGGTCTCAAACTCCTGACCTCGAGTGATCTGCCCACCTCGGCCTCCCAAAGTGCTGGGATTACAGGCATGAGCCACCGTGCCTGGCTGGTTCTCTGAATTAATACGTGCAGAGTAGTGATTCCCAACCAGAAGTGACTCTGCCCCCGAGGGGACATTTGACAGCATCTGTAGACATTTGGCTGTCACATCTAGAGGGGAAGCGTGCTGCAGGCGCCTGGTGGGTAGAGATCAAGGATGCTGCCAAACATCCTACAATGCAGAGGACAGCCCCCCCACCCACCAGCAACAACAAAGGACCATCCACTCTGAATGTCAGTAATGTCGATAGACACCCTCACGTAGAGTGTTGGCTTTAGTATAGTGCCAGTAAAAGGAAGTGCTTGTGTCTGTTGAATGACTAAATGAACTTGCTCACTCCAAGTCTCAGCTTCTCCTGGCATGGAGAAAATGTGTCTCTCTCCCAGAGTTGTCATGAGATTAATGAGAAAGAGGCCAGCCTGAGGGGCTCTCTGGGGCCCTGGGAACTGCTGTTGGACGTTGAATGAATATCGTAGTAAGGGGGCAAAGGGAGTCTCAGATCTGGGATCTGGACAGGAGGGTTCGCCCAGGAGGCCAGCTTGCCTGTGTCTAGCATGTAGTTCTTCCAGCTGAAACTGTTTCTCCCTGAAGGATTTCAAGCACGACGTATACCCAAACAAAAGAGGATAGCAGCAAAATGTGCAGAAGGAAGCTACGGTGGATTCGGCCTCGGTGCTCCCCCCTTGCTCATCTCCAAAGCTGTAAGAATTTAAGGGAAACTTACTCCGTGTTTTGTTGCCTCATTTGTGCATAATTCATCAAAATGCTCTTCTGTAAAAGAACTTCTCTGTGGCTTGAAACTCTTTGCACACTTTTATTTTTATCTTTTCCTACTCTCTCTTTTTCTTTTTTCTCTCTCCCCCTTTTTTCTCAGTAAAAAGATGCCTTTTCTCTCAAGTGCAAGAAGCCGACTTGTGCCAAAAACAAGCAGGGTGGATGCTGAAAACTCCCAGGGTTAGCCTGGAGCCTCCCAACACTAGACCTTGAGCAGGCTCCTAGCTTAAGTAAAATCCTCCTCCCTGTTCCGTTCCCCCTGAATGGCTCTGGGGAGCCCCAGGAATGGCCAGGACAGAGGGAACCATGTGAGGGCCTGGCTGCTCCCAGGAAAGAGAGGGTGTCGTGGTCCTGTTTCGGCCAAGCAGGACCTGTTTCGGCCAACCAGTGTTCCTGTGCGCGGATCCCTGTGGTGATGGGAGACACTTGCAAGGGTCAGGGTTGGAGACAAGATGTTCAAAGGTCTCTTCCAGTGGTGGGCATCTGACTCCAGGGCGGGTTCGTAAGGGCTGCACTAGCTTCGGGGCAGGTGCAGCCTCGGTCTCCTCACCTCGGCAGTGGGAATTAAGGGGTCTCTTCAGATTGTTGGGATGAGCAGTCAGTGAGGAGGAGGATGCCAGGTGTGTGGGTGCTGGGCATGACACCAAGCACTCAGGGCATGCAAGCCACCAGTGTCTCTGCATCTTCAGGGCACTTTCTGAACCCCAGCACCTCCCCCTCCAAAATGAGGAGAAAAATAGCAACCGCTCCATAGTCTTGTTGGGAGGATTCAACAAGCTCCTTGCTACAAAATTCCCGGTAGGATCTGGCGTGTAATTCCTGTTCTAAAAATGTTTGTGTGTGTCTCACATCTTACCTAATTCATGCCCCTGCCTGCTCATACCAAGAAGAGGTATCCGGTAAAAAGGGAGGAGAGTATAGAAGATGAAGATGCTACATTAATTTTTTCCTGGCAGTTCATTTGATTTTTTAAAAAGAGGCCATGTGTGGTGGCTCATTCCTACAATCCCAGCACTTTGTGAGGCCGAGGCGGGCAGATCTCTTGAGCCCGGTAGTTTGAGACCAACCTGGGCAACACAGCAAAACCCCATCTCTACAAAAAATACAAAAATTAGCCAGGCGTGGTGGTGCATGCCTGTAGTCCTAGCTACTCGGGAGGCTGGAGCAGGAGGATCATGTGAGCCTGGGAGGTAGAGGTTGCAGTGAGCCTAGATCAAGCCACTCCACTCCAGCCTGAGTGACATCCTGGGTGACAGAGTGAGACCTTGTCTGAAAAAAAAAATGTTCCAGTTAGCAATAGGAAGGCCCTTTCTTTATTTGGGTAGCCTTAGCCTTGCTGGACCTCAGTTTCCTCATCTGTAAAATGGGGATAATTATAATACCTGCATGGCAGAGGTATTGTGGATTAAATAAGAGCTTCTGTATAAAGTACTTAGGACGGTGCCTGGCAGTTCGTAAGTGCTGTTTTAAGAGTTCGCCACATTCAGCCAGAGTGGACAGTGACTGATGGATTTTTAGAAAGCCCAGATTCCCTGGGTTTAACCAGCTCTAAAACATCTCAGGAACCTGAGCAGCCTCTCTTGTACCTCAGGTATTTCTGTCCTGTGAGAAAGGAATGATTTTGCCGGCCGCCTGTGGAGTTCCCACAGATGCGCTGCTTAGTGTTTGCTAAGCCCTCGGAGCCCCGCGGAAATGCAGGCTGCTACGAATGCTATTACCAGAATCCACATTCCCCAGAGCTCTTTGGAGACTTGGGAAGCTTGGGTTTGTTTGGACTTTTCATGACTCGAACCAGAATCCACATTCCCCAGAGCTCTTTGGAGACTTGGGAAGCTTGGGTTTGTTTGGACTTTTCATGACTCGACTCTGGTCATCGTGAGGGCGTTTGATGATCTTAGACGGGATCTGCCTTTCACCTCTGTGGCCTGCTGGGCCCTTCTGGGTGTGTTGCAGGAAGGGAATGCATCATTGCTCCTATCTGCCTAGTCAGCTTTTGTAACAAGCTCTTGATATGATGATTTTGTGCTTGGGTTAGCTTTTCAGACCTTCTGCGGCACTTTGCTGCAGAAGGTGGAGGTACTGGGACAATGGAACCAAGCCATCAGCTGTTGACAGTGGGCCTGGCAAGGTCTCACGGTGCAGGAGACACTGAGCTGTCTCAGGCTGGCTCGCAGTTTGGCGTGTGGGATCCCGTGTGCCTGGGATGAGAGCCCAAGGGGGTCTGAAACCCTAAGCACTCTTGGAGGGTCTTGAGAATCAGTGTTGACCTCAGGATCTGGGTCCCTTTCCCAGTGAGGGTTAGAGTCTCAGTGGCCGAGGTTGTCCTCCTCCAGTGCCTGTTTGTATTTGAACTTCATCCTCCTCTGGACCTCACCCATTGGATCCCTGCAGGATTGCTGGACCCTCTGCCAAGACTGGCCATCAGCAGGAGAGCTGCTCCCTTCCCTACTTCTAAGCTCAGAGCCCTAGGAGGTCTTGCCCGTGGAGACGAGGTACATGGCTTTGTGTTTTATTGCCATTTATTGTTCTTGTTATTTTAACATTTATGGAGCACGTTTCAGCTGTGAACTCATTTCTTGAGCATCAGTGCGGTCTCCCCAGGGTGCAGGGCCAAGGGTTACTTTCTTTTTTTGGCCGTTGCCCTATTTCCTTTATTAAAAATATCATTGTGCGAAGGGCTCCCTTTGTTATAAGAACTTTTCTGGACATGACCCTGGGTCCACCCTAGGCCCCTGATTACCGTCGTTTGAACATGAGCCTGGGTATGAGTAAGGCCATATAGGCCAGCGGTCAGCAAACATTTTCTGTAAAGGGTCATGTCATAAATATTTTTGGCTTTGGGGGCCTCTGCTGTAACAACTCAACTCTCCTCTCATCGCACAAAAGCAGCCATAGACAGTATACAATTGAATAAAACTTTATATACAAAACCAGACAGCAGCTAGAATTTGGCCCATGGGCCATAGTTTACTGGCTGCCCCCTCCCTGCCCACCCAGTGTAGATGATGGGGCTTTGTTCTACGAACTCCCTTTTAGTTCTTCCATAGATCTAAAGTGTAAGTTCTTCCTACTGCAGTTTTGGCCTGTTTCTACTTCTTTGTTTGATCCCCTAGAGCGTGAGTTGGCAAACTGAGGCCACCAGCTCAAATCTGGTCAGTTGCCTGTTTTGTAAATAAAGTTTTATTGGAACGCAGCCACACCCATTCATTCTGTGTTGTCTATGGCTGTTTTCCCACTACAACAGCAGAGCTGAGAAGTGGCGTCAGAGACCTCTTGGCCCCCAAAGCCTGAAATATTTCCCATCTAGCTCTTCACAAAAAAACTTGCTGACCTCTGCTCTAGAGAGTTGAGGAATGGCTGGCTGAGAAGCAGACTTTTTTTTCATGTACATGAAGAGCGTTACTAACCCTTCCTAACTCGTCTTAGAACTTTTCTCCCAAGTTCTCTTGTCTGGAAGACAAATATTTTAGATGTTATTCTCTGGACTCTAAGGTTTTTTTCCGAAGTTCCAGACCACTGTTTTTAAACAACTTTGGACTGTGATCCTCATAAAGGACGTATTTTATATGACACCCGTGTAATGACATACGATAAACTGCATACACACAGATGTCCCCACCACACACACACACAAACCACAGAAAACACATACGGAACTGAAAGTTTTAAGAAACAATGCTTGCCTTACTATATGTGATAAGCGCTCATATTTTCCATGAACACCAGTCAGGATCAGCTTGATGATGCTGTGGTAGCAAGCCCACATCTGAGTGCCTTAAATCAACAGACATTTATTTATTCCTCCTGCTCCACGTTTGCCCTGGATCGTGGGGGATCCTGAAACTGCAGAACATCACACACTGATCTCCAAGTGTCTGACAAGAGTGGTACTCACCATTTCTTTGAATATTTCTTTGGTCAAAGCAGCTCACATGACCATAACTTTAAATAGAGTGAAGAAGTACAGCCCTACTGTGGACCCAGAAGGTGAATCTGAGATATTTGGTCAACAGCATTAATATAACTACCATATGGCCAGGCATGGTGGCTCCCGCCTATAATCCCAGCACTTTTAGAGGCTGAGGTGGGAGGATCTCTTAAAGCTAGGAGTTCCAGACCAGCTTAGGTAACACAGTGAGATCTTATGTCTACAAAAAATTTAAAAACTGGTCTTGCATGGTGGTGCATGCCTGTAGTCCCAGCCACTCAGGAGGCTGACATGGGAGGATCACTTGAGCCCAGGAGGTCAAGACCGTGGTGAGCTATGATCTGTACTCCAGCCTGGGCAACAGAGTGAGGCCTTGTCTCAAAAAAAAAAGAAAGAAAGAAAAAAAAAAATTACTACCATATTAGTCTATCCCAGGAGTTGGCAAACTTTTTCTGGAAAGGGCCAAATGCTAACTATTTTTGGCTTTGTGGGCCATACCGTCTCTGTTACAACTACTCAGTACTGCATTTGTCACGTAAAAACAGTCACAGACAACATGTAAACAAATGGGCTTATCTGTGTTCCAATAAAACTTTATTTATAAAAGCAGGCAGTGGGCTGGGTTTGGCCCATAGGCTGTGGGTTGCCAACCCTGGTCTACTCTATTTCATTTTTGAAAAACACTGGTCATAGCTCACTAAACTGATTTTATTAACCCACCTATGGGTGAGACTCTACAGTTTGAAAACCCCAAGTGACTGTAAGTTGCATAAGATGAGGGACTAATATTTCTTATCAGCTTTATCCTCAGTGCCCAGTACAGGGTTAGTGCTGAGTAAACATTGTTGAAAGAAGTCACTGAAAATCCTCTCCAACTTTTTTTCTGGTGATAAATACTCTGTTCAAGATGCACACATTATCGCATTTCTCTCTTAAGGTTGCCTGGAAAATAAAATAAAATAAAATAAAGATGCACACATTATTGCTTAATTCGTAAAAGGTTGACCCTTCTTCCAAGGTAACTTTCATTTCCAAACTTACAGACACAAGTATTGTGTTCACTTCTCTAAGAGCACTGTTTTTCATTCAAGTTTCAGACGATCGCTCCATAAATGTAGTGTTGAAATCTATACTTGTGGAAACCCAGGTCATTGTATATCTGTTTTCTTCATGTATCTTTACTGTTTATTGTGTCAGGGAATTTACATGCACTATCTCATTTAATTTTCTCAAAAATGGCAGGAAGTGGGTGCTAATGTTACTCCCATCGTACAGACGAGAGTATTGCAGTTCAGAGGAATGCGCCCAGCATCATGGAGCTCAAGACTGGTAGAGATGGGATTGGAGCAGGGTCTCTGATTCCAGAACATGGGTGTTTGATCACCTGGCTGTGCTGTCTCTGGGACATGCCACCACGTACCAAGACCTACTCATGTGCAAAGTCTTTAAATGCTATTGGCAGTTGAAGCCACGTTTTAAGTCCTCTTAGAAAGACACTATATTGCACTTCATAAGATGATACCAAACATACATGATCCAGTTCCTTTTATGGGAAAATCTGAAGTTAACAGTGAGATTGGGGAGTGGAGGAGGGTATAACACTTTAACAGCTGTCCTGCTAAGTGTGAGAGTAACTCAGGCCAAACCTAGTCTCACACTCAAGACTTTCAGGTAAAAGTAATAGAGAACCCAAGTCAAACTGGTTCAGCAAGTAAAGAGAATTTAGGGGAGCGAGAAACTGAGAGTCCAGGATCAGAGCTCAGTTCAGATATAGCTGGAACAGAGTTGCTGATGCAGTCAGGATTTCAGTTGTTTTCTGACTCTGGACTTGTTTTGTTCTTCTCCACGTTTTGGTTTTAATCTCCACCTGCACATGGAGCTAGATGGTGGAGTAACTGAGCCACACCCTCTAAGGCACATAGTAGGTGCTCATTAAATATTTATTGAATGGATGGACTGCTCAAGATTGGCTTAAAAACTTGATATTTTTATGTAGGTGTTGGGTTGGTATGCATTTTAAGATCTGTGTGTATCTGTCTGTGTGTAGCCCAGAGGTTAAGAGTAGAAGCACATTGCTTTGGTTGCAACCCTTGGTTTTGCCACTTACCCACTGTGTGACTTTTGGCAAGAGTCCCAACCCCAGTTCTGCACCTGCAACTGCCCTATGAAGTAGGTACTACCATTATGCACCTATGACGCACAAGGATAGCATGACACAAAAAGGCTGAGCTGCTTGCACAAGGCGATTTGTGGAGCTGGGTGCGCACCTGGGCATTCTGGTTCCATAGCCCATGTTTTCTCCACCATGCGTGCAAAGTGCTCAACCCAGTGCCTGGCACAGAGTAAGCTCCCAGTAATCAAAAGAGCCATCAATCCAGGCTCGTTTAAAGGTGGTGGTGGACAGGGCAAGGGTTTCTCCCAGGAGAACACGCAATGAAGCATGGAGTTGAGTGATTAAAAAATAATCACTTTCTGGCCGGGCGCGGTGGCTCACGCCTGTAATCCCAGCACTTTGGGAGGCCAAGGCACGTGGATCACAAGGTCAGGAGATCGAGACCATCCTGGCAAACAGTGTGAAACCCCGTCTCTAGTAAAATACAAAAAAATTAGCCAGGCAAGGTGACAGATGCCTGTAGTCCCAGCTACTTGGGAGGCTGAGGGAGGAGAATGTCATGAACCCGGGGGGCAGAGCTTGCAGTGAGTGGAGATCGCGCCACTGCACTCCAGCCTGGGCAACAGAGTGAGACTCTGTCTCAAAAAAAAAAAAAAATCACTTTCCTAGAGTCTGGGAGAACTGAATTCTTATTTCCCAGCTGCCACTAATCTGCGGTGGGACCTTGCAGCAATGTACCCCTCTCAGACAGACTCAATTTTCACAACCATGAAATAATCTAAGGAGTCTCAAGTACCCTTCTAGCTCTGACATTCCTAAGAGTCTGTGACTTGATGATGCCTGTGAGTTTGGAGGTCTCATGGCTGGGCTCTGGGTTTCCAAGATTGCACATGGTTTGGGGTGCTGGAGCTGTGGGGAAAGCATGAGGAGTCACTCTGTAGCATCCATTCCCTGCTCCTCCTTCTGGGCCCTCCTCTACCAAGGGGCAGGAAAGCCCAGACTCCCTTGCAGCTAGGTTTCTGGGAGTAATGGAACATTAAGCAAGCACGTGCACTTCCATGAAATTTAGAAGGCAGAGGTCGTACTCAAACTGCCTCTGTTGCATTGGTTGTTTCTGCCACTGTGCAGAGTCTGGAGTAGTTTGGCTTGTTGCACTGCTTTAGCAGAGGCCCCAGTGAGCAGGCACTAGCTTTATGTGCATTGAGAGGCATGGTGTCTTTGTCTGGGTTCCCAAGAAGCTGACCCCAAGATCAGGGCTTCAGTGCAAGTAGTTCATTTAAGAGGTGACTCCAAGAAACACCAGAGTGGGAATGAAGAAGGAAGGCAGGAAGCGAAGGAAAGTAACAGTGGGTGTGTGATCCAGCAGGTTACTCCCTGAGCATCTAAGGCTACACCCTGATGAGAAAGGGCTTATAACATGTGCTGCTGAGTTATCCCTCCCTCGGGGTGAGGGAGCTGGGGTCTTTATACTCCACGTATGCCAGAGAGAGCCCTCAGGCAAAACATTGCACTTGCTGCCATTTGGAAGTTGGATGGTTTTCATGGGAATGGTATTTGCCAAAGGGATTTGGGCAAGGTAGTGACAGCATCGGCCACAGAAGGCACAGGGCATCCTTTTTGCTTGTGAGGATTCTGGCAAGTGTGACAAGGTCATGAGGCTGGCACATTAATGGGATGGTTTCCTGATAGAGACATCCACAAGGTGCCTATCATGGAGGGATTTGTTCTGTAACCGGCAGCTTTCTGGTCACAGCACATGTAGCAGTAACCAGTTGTCTGGTGTCGCTTTGCCATTCCCTAAAGCTTATCCTAGCATCTGTGCCCCCAACCTCCCAAGAAATTCTCTAAGTCATTTGCTAGCCTGAATTAACCCCTTCCTGCTTAAGCTAGCTGTAGTGGGTTCTACCTTCTGCAACTAAAGTCTGGTTGATACCAGTTATAACCTACATCCTGGGTCTGCTGGACAAGCAAAAGAATGCCAGTCACTGAGGATTAGAACAAAGTTCCCACAACAGCCCTGAAGGGCAAACGGGCTGTGCACTTCTACATCACGGGCCACCAGGGAGCTGAGTAACAAAACCACCCTCGGGGGTCAGAGGGCTCAGATTCTTGTCCCAGCTCCCCTGCTAACCTGCTGTGGGACCTTATACAGGTAATTTTCCTCATCTGAACTTCAAGTGACTAATCTGTGGCCCAGGTGGGAGAGGATGGGGGCGAGAGTGTGGATTTCAGGATCAGATGGGCCTGGCTCAACCTCTGAGAGCCTAAGTTCCTTCATTTGTGAAACGGGGATAACAGGGTTCCCAGAGAAATGTTCAGAAGCATCAGAGCCTCTCTGAAGAATTCTGCCATGTCCTGACATTGTCAGTTTCCCTCTCTCCCTCTTCCTTCCTCTCTCTTAACAAATATTTATTATGCTCCTACTTATACCAGGTATGACTATTGGTGTTGAAAGTTTACAAGTCTCTATTTCTGTGGATCATAGTTTCTGGAGGGTAGACACAGACAAGAAACAGACAAAGGCACATGTGTCATGAATGTGTCAGGGAGTGAGAAATACAATGGAAAAGAACTCCCCCAAGCAGTGGGGCAGGAGTAGTGAGGGACCCTCCTTCAGGTGGGGTGGTCAGGGAGGTCTCTCTGGCAGAGGCCTGAGAGGGGCAGGGAGAGCCGTGGGCATGTCTGGAAGGAGAGCATGCTTGGTGGGGGATGGGGCTGGAGGGACCGCTAGGAGGCCAGTGTGAGAGAGGGAGGGTGGCAGGAACTGCGCTCCAGAAGTCAGTGGCCAGATCAGACAGGGCCTCATGGGTCGCGCTTGGCTCTTTGGATATTACTCTGAGCAAATCAGAAGTTGGCCTCATTTAACCCCCTTTTAAAAATCAGTGTGATGAATCAATAGCTTTGGCCATTTGTTCATCAGTCATTCAGTCATTCAACAAGCATTTGTTGAACACATCCTTTGTGCAGCTCGTGCTTTTCTAGTTCCCCTGCTGAACAGTGCAGAGCAGAGCAAGCACCCACCGGAATAAGGAAGGAGTTGGGCATTTTGCTGGAGCTCCTGTTTGGTCCAGAGGCTGTACGCAATGGAAAAGTAAAGCCTGGTCCCCTCTGCAGGCCACCCCGCACCCGGAGGCATCACCTGGAGCTCTTCCTGGCAGGCTGAGGCCTGCCAGTTCAGCCCCACTGGCTTCCCCAGGGGAGGGGATCCCCACACTTGCTGAATGAGGACCTCATACCAGATCAGCCCCGCATCCCAAGCAGGGCACCCTAAGGATGCTTTTATGTAAGAGGTTGCATTCCCAGTTATTTTAAGATGCAAAATGAAGCCGTTTTGCCCAGGAAACTATCAGGAGTCATCATACATCTAAACACATGGAAAATGAGACTTCCTGACATATTTCTGTTTCAACCTGTGGCCGTTTTGCACAGCTCATAGAGTTCAATTTTCAAGTGTCGTCCCATTCTGAGAGACCCAATGTTTGAAGTCCTGGAAATCTATCTTTAAAAATACTTTTAACAGCATTATTCCTAATATTAAAACTTGGAAAACACGAAAGGGAGATACTTGAGTTGTCATCATAGCAAATAGTCCTATAATATTTAGTGTGTGTCACTGATGCTTTACATATTCTAATTCATTTCGTCTTCATGACGACCCTCTGAGGCAGGTGTACTGTTAACCCCACTTTACACATGGGGGTGCTGGAGTCTGAGTGTTTGAGAACTCCGCAGGTTAACCCAGTTGCTAGGAGAGGTTATGGGACCGGTTATGGGACCTCAATGCTAAGGAATGTGACGCCATCATAGGTAATGTTAGTACAAAATCTTGAGGAATGGTTATGTCTTCCTGGTCAGCGGAAAGGAAGCATCAACATAGAAGATTAGGTAGGAGCTCTTGCACAATAAAAATGAAAGTCGATTAGAATGAGCGGGGTTGGAAGTGGGGGAAATG
This sequence comes from Trachypithecus francoisi, assembly GCF_009764315.1. NCBI lineage: Eukaryota > Metazoa > Chordata > Mammalia > Primates > Cercopithecidae > Trachypithecus > Trachypithecus francoisi. Next base: position 42,579,486 of record NW_022681467.1, read on the forward strand.
GCCCCAAACACAGGCTTAGAGTTGGGCTTGAGAACGTCAGCGGTGTGGACAGATGTATGGACATTGAGACCTGATGATTCTTCCTTATGGGGCTGTCCTGTGCGCTGTAGGATGGTTAGCAGCATCCCTGGCCTCTCCCTCCCTAGCTCCTCTCCCTCCCCGGTTATGACAACGAGAAATGTCTCTGGACATTGCCATCTGTCCACTGGGAAGTAAAATCACTGCCATTCAGAACCGGCAGCACAGATGCTAAGATCACGGGTGGCATTTTACTTTCCTCTTTCTTGTCTGTGGTTTCCAACTTTCCTTTAATAGGCATAGATTGCATGAATAAGTAGGAGCAAAGGAGCTCTCGTTGGGATGACCATGCCACTCTCCTGTTCAGAACCGGCCAGTGAATTCCCGATACACTTAACTTTCCCGGGGCCTACAAGGCCCTGTGTGAGCTGGCCCTTGGTTACTTCTTGGACATGTTCTCCTCTCCCTGTGACCCTTTCTCATCATGTTCGAACCACACGATTCTTCTTTCTGACATTCAGAGACACATATAGCTCATTTCCATCCCAGGGCCTTTGCATGTGCTGCTCTGTCCCGTTGCTTTTTCCTACCTCCTCTTCACATCACTTGCTCATCCACTTCAAGGGTCTGCTCAAATATCACCTCCCCCAAGAGGCCTTCCCTGATCACCCTGTCATTAATATTTAAGCGTCCCCTATTTATTGCAGGTCACCCCTACTAGAGCATCATCTCCAGGGGGACTGAGACATTGTTTAATTTACTGTTCCATGCTTCACTCCTAGAACAACGATCAGCACAAAGTAAAAGTTCAATAAATATTTGTGGAGGAAGGGAAAGAGACAGGGAGGAAGGGGGGCAAATAAGAAAAATAAAATCAGTAAATTTAGGAGCCTACAGTAAAGGAGCAATCTCTCAACCCACACAGCTGTGTTTCTCTCTAAATTCCAACTCATTTCGACTTGTGGTTTGTGGACAAAAGATTTGCGTAGCACACAGTCTCCTGGCAGCTCGCTCTCTTTGAGGGAACACGCTAATACGGTTTTTATGCCGCCTCTTCCACAAATACCATGCCGATGAGTGGCCAGTGTCAAAACAGCAGCAACAACATAAACAGATGCTCCTTCCTTTCAGCTGGGCAACTGAAGAAACTCTGTGCGTCATTCCTCAAACACCAGGAAACGCCACCGAGAGCCACCTCTCCTCACAGTTTCGTTTTGTTCGGGGCTGTGAGTTCATGTCAACCCTGAGCCACGTCCCAGGGAAATGGGTTCTGATAACAGTCAGTTCTTACTACAAGGCATTCTCAGAGCCGAGGGGAAGCTGGGCTGGTGGTCTGCAGCTGAAAATCTTTGGCAGAAAATTTTCTGGCGGTTTTTTCGTGTGTGTCATTTGCCTTGATTTTGGGAGTAGGGAAGAAGCACTGTCAATATCTTTAGTCATTCCGAGGTCAAAATGGATGTTGGCATATCCTACAGGCATTTTCTCAGCCTGAGTTGATTTCCTGGTGCTTGATGTGTGAGCAGAGGAAGGCAGGGTTTTCATTCTCTTTTCTCTTCTTTTTCATTCTTTTGCTGCATTATTCATTTCCTCCCACACTTGTTCATGCAGTCTTTTTTTTTTTTTTTTTTTTTTGAGATGGAGTTTCGCTCTTGTTGCCCAGGCTGGAGTGCAATGACGCGATCTCGGCTCACCACAACCTCCACCTCCTGGGTTCAAGCAATTCTCCTGCATCAGCCTGTAGCTGGGATTACAGGCTTGAGCCACCAGGCCCATGGGGCCCAGTTGCCATTATTTAATGAGCACCTACTGTGTGTCAGCCAGGCCTCACACCTAGCACTTAGAGAATCTGAATAAATATAAGAACCACTTTTATATTCAAGAACAAAGACCACCTCACCAGAAACCTCTGCACACTTTTGGGTTCAGGTTTCCTGTGACTTTCTTTTCCTTTATTGGTTTCATTTTTAATTATAAAAGTAATTAACATGCTTATCATAGAGCAATAAAATGATGCTGAAGTATATAAGGTAAAAAATAGATCTTTTCTGATATAACCCCTGTAAACTCTTGGGTATATACCCTTGCAGACACGTATTAATACATATAAAAATCATCCACAAATTCAGAATTTTCTTTTTACGAAAAGAGGATCAGACTTTACACACCAGAATTTGCTATTCTCCACTTTCATAATCTGGATATTTTTTCTCTGTTAGTACATCTAGATTTTATCTGCTTTGTTACTAATAGTAGTTCATGTTGCTTATATATTACAATCTGAATCTTTCCTATGTTGATCACTGAGTACAGGCATTGGCAAACTTTTTCTGTAAAGGGCCAGATAGTAAGTATTTATAGCTTTGCAGGCCATGCAGTCTCCATTTCAACTACTCAATTCTGTCATCATAACGTAAAAGCAGCCCTAGACAATATGTAAGCAAAGGGATGTCTGTGTTCCAATAAAACTTTATTTACAAAATCAGGAAGTGCACCAGATTTGGCCTTCAGGCCATAACTTGCCAACCCCTGACCTTTTTGTCTTCCATATTTTTCTTCATACTTTTGGGTTCCTAAACAGATGAATTTAGGTTTGATGTTTAGTTTGGTTTGGGTTTTTTGTGGGAGCAGGTGGCAGGAAGAATCAATTATTGTTTTTAAAAATAATACATTATCCCTGCTTAGCATCTCATTTTTTGCCCATGAGTGATAATCATGGAATTACTTCCAAAGCAATGGGTATAACCCTTACTTATTGTTTTTAACAGCTGCATAAAATTCCATTGAATGGATAGAGGATCTGTATTGGTTAAGGTAATGTTAGCTGCTGTAACAAATAAACCCTGTATTCTCAGGGCTTAACACAATCACAGTGCATCTCTCACCTAAGGATGAATAATAGTGTTCCTGGTAGATGGGTGTCCTCCATGTGGTCAACCAAGGACCCAGGTCTCTTCCATTGCATAGGTCTTTCTCCCTCTAGTGTCTCAGAGGCAAATCCAATCAGCAGGTAGATGAGAAATGAGAGGGAAGAGTCTGGTGTCCAAGGTCTTTATGGCCAGCCCTACACATTGCCCACATCCTGCTCATGGTCCATTAGCCAGAACTCAGTCACTGGCTGCACCTAACTGCAAGGAGACTGAGAAATGCAGCGTGGATCTTGTTCAGGAGGAAGAATATCTGGATTTGGTGAACACATAAGCATCCCTGCCTGTATTAGTCTGTTCTCACACTGCTAATAAAGACAAGCCTGAGACTGGATAACTTATAAAGAAAAAGAGGTTTAGTAGACTCACAGGTTCACATGGCTGGGGAGGCCTCACAATCATGAAAGGCAAAAGGCGTGTCTTACATGGCAGCAGGCAAGAGAGAGCATGTGCAGGGAACCCCTTTATAAAACCATCAGATCTTGTGAGACTTATTCATTATCACAAGAACAGCATGAGATAAACCCGACCCTATGATTTAATTACCTCCCACCGGGTCCCTCCCATGATGAGGAGTGGGAGAGAGCTGGGTGGGGACACAGAGCAAAACCATATCACTTTCTCTAAAATTAAATGACTTACTTGAGGTCAGGCAGTTACAACAGGGCCTGGTATGTAGGAAGCACTCAATAAATGCATCTCTGCTATTGCAAGCTTGTATTTTTAAGTATTCTATGATACTGTCATGTCCTTGGGACCTCTGGTCAGCTCTTTACCCCTGTGGGTAGTTGTACCTCTACCTCCTTCTTTACTGCTTTTAATAGCCAACCAATGGCAAGCCTATCAATTGTACATACTTGCTAAAATTTCACTCTAAAAACTAGTTAATACCAGGCTGAATAAGATATCAGGAAGATATCAGGTTCTTATCACTGGAAACTGTACATGTTACCTTATGTGGCAAAACTACTTTGCAGATGGGATTCAGTTAAGGATCTTGAGATGGGGGATTATCTTGGATTATCCAGGTTGGCCCCAAATGCGATCACAGTTGTTCTTATAGGAGAAAGGCAGAAGGAGATTTCAGACACACACACACACACACACACACACACACACCAGAAGACAATGTGAAGACAGGACAGAGATTTGAAGGTGTTGGCCTTGAAACTTGGAGTGATGCAGCCACAAACCAAGGTTTGCTGGTGGACACCACAGGCTGGAATGGATTGTCACCTGGAGCCTCTGGATGGAATATGGCCCTGTGGACACCTGGATCGTGGCCCAGTGATACTGAGTTTGGACTTCTGTCCTTCAGAACTGCAAGAGGATAAATTTCTATCGGAAGCCACCAAGTTTGTGTTTCTTTCTTACAACAGCCTCAATAAATGAATTCACTGAGGTTTCTAGGACTCTCTTGTGAATAAAATGTATAAACTCCTCAACTTGCAATTTGTCCCAAACCACGTTCCCTGCTCTCCCTACCAACTGCCTTCCCGATGGTCATGAGCTCTACCATCCACTTGGAGCTCACTCTGAAAGCCTGGAAGACCACTGGCCTCTTTCCAATCCCTCCCCTGCTGTGTCAAAGTTGATCACTAAGACTTATCACCATGGCTCAGAAATAGCTTTTGATCCACTGGAACACTTTATTCTCACCATCACACCCTCACTTGCAGTGTCGGCATATTTTGCTTAAGCTAGAACTCGAGTCTTGTAAATGGGTTCAGCAACACTGTGTCTCCCTCTCTGCCTGCTGCCATGCTGCTGCCTGGGGACAGTTTTCCAAAGTTGTTCCTGTGCCCAGCATTCCCCACAGGCTCTCTTGCTCCTTTGAGAGAGAATCTAAACTTGAACCGAACCTGGAAAATGCCCTCATTTCTCACCAAATCAGCCATGATGGGGATGACTTAGGCAGGGAGACAAAATATGCCTGGTTGCAAAAACACTTGGTGATTTTTTTTAATGAATCGGAGCCCACATTTTCTGTAATTATGAAAAAAAAACATGAACATGGTATATAGTTTTTCAGTGATGGCTGGTATGAAGATAGTAGCATTATAGAAATGAGAGACAACTTCTGCATAAGGAACCTCGTTTTTTTAACTGTTAAGTTCAGGATACATGTGCAGGTTCATTCTATACGTAAACTTGCATCACGGAGGTTTGTAGTACAGATTATTTTGGTACTCAGGTATTAAGCCTAGTACCCATTAGTTATTTTTCCTGATTCTCTCCCACCTTCCACCACCACCCTCCAATAGGCCCCAGTGTGTATTGTTCCCCTCTGTGTGCCCATGTGTTCTCATCACTTAGCTCCCACCTATAAGTGAGAACATGCAGTACTTGGTTTTGCCTTCCTGTGATAGTTGGCTAAGGATAATGGCCTCCAGCTCTATCCATGTCCCTGCAAAGGACATAATCTTGTTCTTTATTATGGTTGTGTAGTATTCCATGGTGTATACATACCACATTTTCTTTATCCAGTATATCACTGATGGGCATTTAAGTTGATTCTGTGTCTTTGCTATGGTGAATAGTGTTGCAGTGAACATACACGTGCATGTGTCATTATAATGGAGTGATTTCTATCCCTTTGGGTACATACCCAGTAATGGGATTGTGGGTCAAATGTTATTTCTGTCTTTAGGACTTTGAGGAATCACCACACTATCTGAGGAACCCTCATTTGTTGGGAACCCCCCCAACACAAGATGCTCAGGAAATAAATATGCAATGGATGAATAATATGTGCAGAATGACCTGACTGAGTCACAAAGACCTTTCTGGTTGCATTTGCATCTGTCGTTGTGTACATGGAGCCCTTCCCCTTAGCTCAGAGTCTCTCCCCCTGGCACCGTGGAGATTTGGGACTGGACCATTCTTTTGTTGGGGCTGGGGGCTGGTGCTACGCATTGTAGCGTTTGTTTAGCAGCATTCCTGGCCTCTACCTTCTGGAATTGTGACAACCAGAAAGGTTTCCAGACATTGCCAATTGTTCCCCATGGCAGGGGTGTGGAGTGAAGGGCAGACTCTCCTTTGTTACTGCTTTAGCTGATCACAGTGAGACCCTGTCCATTTGCAGAACTTTATTCCATTCCTGTCTCCCACGGCATCCTCCCCAGCTTCCTCCTGCATCACTCTGCCATTGACATCCCCCCAACACATACGCACGCAAACACGCACACGTGCACGCACACGCACGCACGTACTTTCCTTCAATTGCTCCCCATCTGGCTTATGAAAGTGACAGAGAATAAAGCTTCTCTCTTACCCTCTCCCAACCCCCATATTGTTGTCCTGCACCTGGCCGGCCATCCAGGACTCATCTCTTCTCTCTGAAACTCTCCAAGCATCCCTGTCATTGTCCTGCACCTGGCTGGCTGTCCAGGGCTCATGTCTTCTCTCTGAAATTCTCCAAGTATCCACTGAAGTCAGCAGGAACTCCCAAAGCAGAGACATGCCGTGGAGGGAATGTGGGAACCTGTCGCCTGGTTTTTCATGGCCTTCTGAAATCTCGAGAAAGGGTTGCATGGAAAGGGCTGAAAGAAAATGATTTTTTAAGTGCCCCTCTGGCCACACTGACCAGATTCAGGCTAGGTCTGGCAGCCAGAGCTCAGGCTGGGGGCACCACATCATGCCTGAATTTTGTTTTATTTTTCCATCCATTATTCGAAGGAATCATACTGACTTTGGCTATTAAGTGAGCACTTACTAAGCACCAACAAAGCACTTGGCATGTATTCACTCATTTCATGCCACTGCAACCTGGGAGATGGACACTATTATTATCACCATTTTACAGCAGAGGAAATGAAGGCTTAGAGAGACACCTTACCCATGGGACATATCTAGTAGGAGGAGCAGCCAGGATTTGATCTCAGGACTGAGTCCAGATAGTAATAATAAAAACAGCTAAGTTTACTGATGTATTTACTGAGTGCCGGATGCTGCCTGGGGGGCTTTACATGAATTGATTTACTTTATCATCCCAGCAGCGCTATGGACTAGAAACCTTTGTGATTCCCATTGGTGGATGAGGAAACCAAGGCACAGCAGGGTTCTGTGACTTGCCCGAGGTCGTGTGGCTGGGCTCCCACGGTCCGGCTCTTAAACCCTCTGCTCTAGCGCAGGGGTGGGCAAACCGTGTCTCATAGGCCAAATCCAGTCCACTGCCTATTTTTGTAAATAAAGTCTTATTAGAACACAGTCATCCCATTCATTTATATGCATCTGCTTTCACAGTTACATCGCAAAGTTCAGTGGTTCAGCAGAGACAGTGTGACCCACAAAGCCTGAAATATTTACTGCCTGGCCCTTTACCGTAAATCTTTTCAACCCCTGTCCTAGGACCTTCCCTACCTACCATCCTGCCATCCAAACTGTGGGACTCCTTGCCTGCTGGAGCAGCAGCACATTGAAGAGCGTCAATGAGTGAGCATTTCTGCAGCCACCAGAAAGCAAGCCGGCATCCCAGGAGGTGCTTGGGAGGCTCTCTGAAAAGGCTGACTCCTCCCCTCCACCGTGTTTCCTGAAGGTTTGGCTGATAATTAAGTCAGTCCTATTGTCAAAAAGACCAAAATAAGGCCGAGTACGGTGGCTCATGCCTGTAATCCCAGCACTCTGGGAGGCTGAGGTGGGCGGATCACCTGAAGTCAGGAACTCGAGAGCAGCCTGCCTAACACATTTGAACCCTGTCTCTACTAAAAATACATAAATTAGCCGGGCGTGGTGGCGCATGCCAGTTACATGGGAGGCTGAGGCAGGAGAATCGTTTAAACCCAGGAGACGGAGGTTGCAGTGAGCCGAGATCGTGCCACTGTACTCCAGCCTGGGCAACAAAGCGAGACTCTGTCTCAAAAATAATAATAATAATAATAATAATAATAATAATAATAAAATAAATGAATACATTTTAAAAAATAAAAATAAAATAAAAAATGCTGGCAAGGATGCTGAGAAAGGGGAACTCTTACATCCTGTTGGCGGGAATGTAAATTAGCACCATTGTGGAAAACAATGTGGAGATTTCTCAAAAAAACTAAAAATATAGCTACCATATGATCCAGTGATCCCAATACTGGGTATTATCCAAAGGAAAGGAAATGGATGTTGAGGACATATCTGCAGTCTCCTGTTCATTGCAGCGCTATTCACAATAGCCCAGATCTGGAATCAACTTAAATGTCCATCAGCAATGAATGGATAAAGAAAATGTGGTAGGTACATATACACAATGGAGTACTAGTCAGCCATGAAAAAGAACAAATCCAGCCATTCTCAGCAACATGAATGAACTTGAAGGACATTGTGTTAAGTGAAATAAGTGAGGAACAGAAAGATAAATACCACATGTTCTCACTAATAGTTGGAAGCCAAAAAAGTTAATCTCATGGAAGCAGAAAGCAGACTGGTGGTTACTAGAGGGTGAGAATGGTACAGGGGTGAACCAGATGCTGTTTAACAGATACGAAATTACAGCAAGAGAGGAGGAGTAAGTTCCAGTGATCTATACCATTATAGGATGACTACAACTAACAATTGACTATATATTTTCAAATAGCTCGAAAAGCAGTTTTTTTCTTTCTTTCCTTTCTTTTTCTCTTTAAGACAGGATCTCACTGTTTATCCAGTCTGGAGTGCAGTAGCATGATCAAGGCTCAGCACAGCCTCAACCTCCTGGGCTTAAGTAATCCTCCCACCTCAGCCTCCTGAGTAGCTGAGACTTTAGGCGCATGGCACTACACTTGGCTAATTTATTTTATTTTTATAGAGATGGGATCTTGCTATATTGCCCAGTCTGGTCTCGAACTCTTGGTCTCAAGCGATCTTCCTGTCTCTGCCTCCCAAAGTGTTGGGATTACAGGCATGAGCGACCGTGCCTGATCAGAGCGGATTTTGAATGTTCCCAACACAAAGAAATGGTAAATGTTTGAGGTGATAGGTATGCTAATTACTCTGATACATTGTATACATGTATTAAAATATCACACTGTATCCTATAAATATATACAATTATTATGTGTCAATTAAAAGTTTTTTAAAAAAAGATTGGGCCACTCAAAGTAGGCCCAGGCACCTGCCTCAGCCCTGGAGAAAGAGGGGCATGAAGAAATCTAAGATACTTTCTCCTCAGTCTGCTTGATCCCTGACAAAACGTGGTACATCTTCCACAATGAGATCACATGTCACCTCTTCCATGAAGCCTCCCCTGATTCCTTCAGACAGAGTGGGTGAGGACTTCCTCTGGGCTCCTCACTGCCTTGACTGCCTCATTGCATCCTACCACATAATGGCAAAGTCTGATTTCCCCTTCACGTGCCTGAAGCAGATGCTTTCAGGGCCTTGCCCACATTGCCACTCTTACTGCTTCAGTGCACAGCTGGACTGTGGGTTTCTAGCTGCCAACACCTGTGCCTCTTTACCCAAGGGCCTTCTCTCGCCACCAGAGAGTCCGCTTTGCCTGCCCGTGTGGCAAGTCCAAAGCACCAGAGAGTGAATGCCTCTGTTCCCTGGCATCAGCCTTCAGCCAGTGCCTCACAGGAGTGGGTGTATAAATACCACTGCTCCCTTGCTGTACCCCTCCACCCCGTGGGATGACGGTGAGTGGCATTTTCTACACTGGCTCGCACAGTGCCCCAGCAGGACTAAGCCCCAGTTGCCCATGGTGGTAACTTGCTCGATGACACACCCTGTATCGGCTCCTTTTTTCTCTTATCACATCCCCTACTGGTGTTTCTCAGTATCATCTCCCAAATAAACTGCTTGCCCTAGAATCCTTGTCTCAGTGTCTGCTCTTAGGGATCCCTCATCGAGTCAGCATCCTCTCTCATCCCTCCTGCCGGCAAAAGTTGGGTCTGTCTCTGGTTCCCCAGAACCCAACCTAGGGCCTGCTGTAGAGCAGATGTTCACATCAGTCAGTCGTCAAAAAAGAAATGTACTGAGTAGCTACTGTGTGCCAGGCACCGTGCCAAGCCCTGGGGACACAGTAGCAGACAGAGTCAACAAGGTCCCTGCCCTCATCAGCTGAGATTCTAGGACAATCAAACACAGATAAATACATTAGCTAACTTTAGACGGTCTCAGTGCTCTGGAGGAAATAGAACAGGGTCATGTGCAAGACCTAGGGGTCTTCCATCACTGGATTGTTTTTTTTTTTTTTTTTTGAGACGGAGTCTTGCTCTGCCGCCCGGGCTGGAGTGCAGTGGCCGGCTCTCAGCTCACTGCAAGCTCCGCCTCCCGGGTTCACGCCATTCTCCTGTCTCAGCCTCCCGAGTAGCTGGGACTACAGGCGCCCGCCTCGTCGCCCGGCTAGTTTTTTGTATTTTGTAGTAGAGACAGGGTTTCACCGTATTAGCCAGGATGGTCTCGATCTCCTGACCTCGTGATCCGCCCGTCTCGGCCTCCCAAAGTGCTGGGATTACAGGCTTGAGCCACCGCGCCCGGCCCCATCACTGGATTGTTTTTTAATGACAATGTCCAGACCTTATCCCCAGAAATGTCTGATTCATCTGGTCTGAAGTGGAGCCTGAGCATTGGTATTTAACAAAAAAACACCTCCCAAGGTGGTTCTCATGTGCAAAGAACACCTGAAAGTGGACCGGGGGTGGTGGTGAGGACAGGTAGGTGGCCTCCCTGAGGAGGTAGCCTTTGGCTACGCCAGGTGAACAAGCAGGAAAAGTGCTGTAGGCAGAGGGAGCTGCAGATGCAAAGGCCCAGTGGCAAGAGGTACTATGGTGCAGATATTCAGCATGATGGGAACACGGGCTGCCGGGAGGAGACAGAGAGCGATGAGGCCCACAGTTGCAGGTCCTTGGTCTTAGAGCTCTTGAGCCATTGTGGCTCAGACTGCAGATCTTAACACATCAGCGGGTTGTGAAATCAATTTGGTGAGCCACAGCCAGCATCGCAGGAAAAAAAAAATAGAATAAAAAATACCAGAGTGTGTTGCACATGAGGTCAATGTGGTTTTTTGCAACATTTATTTGAAGTTTTATAAAGGTGTACACTGCACTGCATTGCAAAATGGGTTTCTTACTGTGAGTCTTGGTTGAAGAATTTGAAAGCCACTGTTTTTAGTCCCTGCGAAAGTTTGGAATTTAACCCAAGGGCAGTGGGGAGCCATTAAAGAGGTTTTAGTGGGGGGCATGACAAGGTTAGATGTATGTTTAAAAATCTCACTCCAGGAGTGTGGAGAACAGATTTGGAGGAGGCGGGCAGTGGAGGCTGGGAGGCGTCTTGGCAGGCTGTTGGAGGCAGTCACTGGGGTGTGACAAAGACACCCGAGTACCACCTGGCACACAGAGGTCCGCAGGCGGCTGTTGAAGGGATGCACACGTCTGCAACATGGAAGGATCCTGGGAGGTTGAAAGGCAACATTTCAGGCTTTGCCTCCAACCCCTCCCTGGGATGACCCTCTACTTGTCACCTGTCCTGTGACACAGGTATCCCAGGCATGGCAGATAATAGGCTCTGATTTTAACACTTCCTGTTTGCCAGACACTGTGCTAAATGCTTTCAAAACTCATGTAATGCCCTCAGAACAACCCCATTGGTGAGTACTGTTAGGATTCCTGTTTTACAGGTGAGGAACCTGAGACCTAGAAAGGTTAAGTTACTTGCCCAAGGTTACAGCTATCATCAAGCTGTGTAGCTGGCACTCCAGCCGGGCCGCATGGCTCTAGAGTCTGTGTGCCCCAGCGTCTGCTGCAATTATGTGGGAGCCAAGCTGCCTGAGTTTGAATTTAGGGGATAATACACTGAGTCCTCTGGTGAGGATTCAGTGAGGGACAGTCAGTGAGTAATGCATTCAGGGGAGTAAGGGCCTGGAGCTTAGGACGCGCTAGATAAATGAGAGGAGTTGTGCCACTAGACGCCCAACTGGTAGAGTTGGATTCCAATTCACGTAACTTGTGAACAGATGGTGGAACTGCCAGGGTTCGAATCAGCCTCTGAGACTTTCTGCCTGCATCACAGGAGTGTGGTACCAGCATTGGGTCTTGTAATTAGGTGCTCTGTATCCAGTAGTTAGAACTGAGCCTAGCCTTGGTGAACCCTAAGCATGAGCCATTGATCCTACTGCTCAAAGTCATACAGGCATACAGTTGCCCAGGCTGGGGTTCAGACCCACAGCCAGCGTGCTACTGAGCAACTACAGCCCAGTGTAAAAAGGGCTTTAAATAGTCACGTTTGGTTTTTCTCTGGCCCTTCAAATCCTTAATCCCTTCTCTCCATGTCTGCCCACCAGCAGTGTTCCCAAATTAGAGCTTCAGGCCCAGGCAGACTGCCAGAGTCACCAGGCACCCCAGAGCACAGATCCACCCACAGCTTTGGGCAAAGGTGGGGGGTTGGAGGGAAGCCTCTGAGACAGCTGGAAGGTCCCAGCCCCGCAGTGGCCACCGGGTGCCAGGTGGGCCCCACGCCTCATAGCTCCTGAGTCTGACCTAAGCGTGCCTTCATCCCGGTGTGCAGAACTGTTTGCCTTGGCGTAGGTTGGAGACAGGTGACCCCACCTGGTTGGTTCAGGCCCAGGCTTGTTCAGCCTCCTAGACACTCTGAGTCTTGGCCTCCTGACTCCTCTGGGGTTGGCACAGCCTTGCCTGCCTTGGCTCCCGTCCACCGGGCTGTTCCCTGCACGTACGAGTGGCCCTTTCTAGAATGTGTTTGTCTGGTCAAGGTTGACAAACTTCCTGAGCCCATGTCTGTTGACTTTTGTGGGACGTTCTGGCTACCTGGCTGGCCACGGATGCTTCGCTCATGCCCTGTCTTCTCTCTTGGGGTGTGGAGTCAGCTAAGAGGGCAGCAGAGCTGTGTTCATGGAATCCAGTGTCTGGAGAGAAAGCTGGTGCCCACAGCAGCTGGGACTGGCAAGTGAAGACTTGAAATTCCATGAATGTAGCACCTCGTGATTCTTTGAGAACTTTAAAATGCAACATGAGTATAAACTGTTCTTAACAACCAGGATATGAACGAGGCAACCTCTTACAGACTTTTTTCTTTTTCTTTTTTGGGATGGGAGCTCCCTCTGTTACTCAGGCTGGAGTGCAGTGGTGCCATCATAGCCTTGAGCTCCTGGGCTCACGTGATCCTGCCGCCTCCGCCTCCCAAAGCGCTGGGATTACAGGGATGAGCCACTGTGCCCAGCATACCATTCATTCATTTGTTAATTCAGCAAAATACTATTCATCACATATTCTGTGGCAGGCGCTGTTCTAAGCACAGGGATAGAGCAGGAACAATCTAGCTACAGCCTCTGTTCTCATGGAGCGTGTTAAGGTCTCCAGCAACACTGTCCGAGAAAAATGTAACATGCTTTGCCTGTGTGAGCCACATATGTAATTTCAAATTTTCTAGTAGCCTTGTTTAAAAAATATGTAAGGCCGGGCGCGGTGGCTCAAGCCTGTAATCCCAGCACTTTGGGAGGCCGAGATGGGCGGATCACGAGGTCAGGAGATCGAGACCATCCTGGCTAACCCGGTGAAACCCTGTCTCTACTAAAAAATACAAAAACCTAGCCGGGTGAGGTGGTGGGCGCCTGTAGTCCCAGCTCCTCGGGAGGCTGAGGCAGGAGAATGGCGTGAACCTGGGAGGCGGAGCTTGCAGTGAGCTGAGATCCGGCCACTGCACTCCAGCCTGGGTGACAGAGCTAGACTCTGTCTCAAGAAAAAAAATTAAAAAAATAAAAAATAAAAAATATGTAAAACAGCAGGCCTGGCACGGTGGCTTACGCCTGTAATCCCAGTACTTTGGGAGGCCGAGGTGGGTAGATTACGAGGTCAGGAGATCAAGACCATCCTGGCTAACATGGTGAAACCCTGTCTCTACTAAAAATACAAAAAAATTAGCCGGGCATGGTGGCGGGTACCTGTAGTCCCAGCTACTCAGGAGGCTGAGGCAGGAGAATGGTGTAAACCCAGGAGGCGGACCTTGCAGTGAGTCGATATCATATCGTGCCACTGCACTCCAGCCTGGGCGATAGAGCAAGACTCTGTCTCCAAAAAAAAAAAAAGTAAAACAATACATTTTATTTAACCCAAGATGTCAAAAAAATTATCATTTCAATACTTTATCAATACTTTTAAGATTACTAATACATTATTTTACTTTTTTTGTATCAAGTCTTTGAGATCTGGTGTGTGTTTGGACACATCTCAATTTGTTTTTTATTTGTTTGTGTTTGTTTTTGTTTTGGGGACAGAGTTTTACTCTGTCACCCAGGCTGGAGTGCAGTGAGGAAATCTCAGTTCACTACAACCTCCACCTCCCAAGGTTCAAGCGATTCTCGTGCCTCAGACACCCGAGTATCTGGGACTATAGGCACACAACACCACATCCAGCTAATTTTTGTTTTGTTTGTAGTTGAGATGGAGTTTCACCATGTTGGTCAGGCTGGTCTCGAACTGCTGACCTCAGGTGATCCGCCCACCTCGGCCTCCCAAAGTGTTGGGATTACAAGCGTGAACCACTGCACCTGGCCCACATCTCAATTTAAACTAGCCACATTTCAAGCCACTTATGGCTCATGGCTACTGATTAGAGTCTAAAGAGAGAGAGAAGCATTATACAACTAAATACTAAGCTATTAATTCCAATGGTAGTAAATGTCATGATTGACAAGTTCAGAGTGCAGTGGAAATTAATCCAGTCAGGGAGGATGGTGATAGCAGTAGTGGTATCAGGGAAGGCTTCCTGGAAGCAGTGACTTTGTGATTTTTATGCAGAAACCTAAAGTGGGGTGAAGGGGAAGGATGAGCATTAAGGACAGAGGGAACTGCTGTGAGCAGACCCCAAGGTGCCAAAGAGCTTGCTGCTTTTAAGGGATACCAGGTAAAATGCTGGTATCACCAGAAAGTAGAGTAGGAAGGGATGCAACAGGAGAGGTTAGCAGGAGCCAGGCCATGTAAAGCAGCTCATACAGCTCCTGGTGCAGAGCAACGCTGTGCTCACAATGACAATTGGCACTTGGAGAGACAGCTGCTGCTTGCAGAGTTACATCACACATCGGGATGATTGGCTTGACCTTGTGTATTGGAGGCCTCCAGGACAGCCCCTGGCGGTGGCATAGACAGCAGCCATCATCCCTCCTTGCAGGCCAACAGAAGCTCGATCTTGTTTGGCTGACCATGGGCTCTGCCCAAGGAGATGAAGGGTGATTAGACCAAGCCCCTTGTGATTGGTCTGGATGAGATATGGGGGATGGCTGCTGGATGCTGGTGGAGATGTTCCTCTGAGATAAAATGAAGGGGGCACATGAGTGGAGCCCCTTTTCCCACTTTCTTCCTTCCTGCTCAGAGTAGGGCCATGTCAGTTGTGTTTCTTAAAAATGTGGCTTCTGATGTCCTGTGGCCCTAGGGGGAGGCCAAGAGACAGGCAAAGGTGCCCATCTAGGACCCTGATATTGTTAACCCACCTGAACCGCCATCACCAGACATCTTAGCAATTGTGATCATGCATGTCTGCACATTTTACTGTGACATGCCTTATGTGGGATGAACCCAAGAATGGCAAACATTTACCTGGCACTTACTGTGCTCCAGGTGTTCTTCAAGGCCCTTCCTCTCACTTCATCCTCACAGCAACTCTCTGAGGTTGGCGTCTTTCTTATCCCCATTGTACAGATGAGCTGGGACTCACGCCCAAGGGTTGCGGCTGTATCTTTTAACTGCCACCCTATACTGCCCCTCCTTGTTTAAACACGTTGGTTTGGAAAGTTCATTCCCCTCCCCTTCACCACCTCCCGGAACATCATTCCTCTAAAACAGGTTTCTCATCCTCAGCACTTTTGACATTTTGGATTGGATAATTGTTGTGAGGCTGTCCTGTGTGTTATGAGATTTTTAGCAGCACTCCTGACTTCTACCCACCGGGTGCCAATAGCACCCTCCCCATTAGTGATAACCAGAAATATATCCAGACATTGCCAGGTGTCCTCTGGGCAGCAAAATCCCATCCGCTACCCCCCGCGCCCCCACCCGACCTCACTAAGAACCTCTACGCTAAAAGATGTTTTCCTGACAGTCACCCGGGTAGCTCTGTGTCCTTGTTCAGGTTAACGTTTCTGAACCTCTGTTTCCTCTTCTGTAAAATGAGGGGACGGTATTACTTACCTCATGGGTTATTTTAAGGATTAAATCAACCAATGTATGGAAAGCAGCTGACAGTGCTGAGCGCATGAGCACTTGCTCAGTGTGATGATTTGACCTACATGGCTCTTTCTTGTCTGTTTTCAGCTAACAGGAACTGCTAGCTGGGATTTTTTTTTTTTTTTTTTACCAGCAAAAATGAATTCCTTGATCCAAGGTAAAATCTACCAGGGTTTTAGCTCTGGTAGTCAGAGGCTCCACCTGTCTTCCTCTGCCACTGGATTGCCAGGAATTTTTTTTTTTTTTTTTTTTTTTTGAGACAGAGTCCCTCTCAGTCACCCAGGCTGGCGTGCAGTGGCGCAGTCTCGGCTCACTGCAACCTCCACCTCCCAGGCTCAAACCATTCTCCTGCCTCAGCCTCCCAAAGTGCTGGGATTACAGGCATGAGCCACCGTGCCCGGCCGATTGCCAGGAATTAAATCAGTGCTGGTACACAGTAGGTTCTCTGTAGTATTTGTTGACTGAATAAGTGACTTAAATCTCTTTGATTAGCTATATAACTTTTTTTATAGATTTCTCTTGTTTCTTTCATTCTTCCCTGTCTTCTTCTTTGTTTCTCCTCTTTTTTGTTTGTTTGTTTACTTGTGTGTTTTTTTGTTTTTGTTTTTTTTTAATTTGTTTTTACTATGGCTTTGGTTTTACTACCCAAGAAATCTCAGACTTCAGCACTGTAAGCTAAAGCTGAACTAAGCCAACTCAGGAGCCTCAAATCTATTTCAGTAGTTAATTCCCTTGGCTTGGTTCAGCCCCACAGTGCACTCTCTGGTGGTTCGTTTAATTTTTTGCAGCAGGTTCTGGCTGGATGTTAAACCTGGCCAAGGGAATGTTCTTCAGGCTGTTGAGTTTAGGCTTTACTTAGAATCTGAAGTCCCTCCTCCATTTGTGTGCAAACATCATTATAATACAATTTACTATTAAATGTAGGGGGTGAAGGGGCAAGCAGAGGTCACACATGTTCCCTGAAACATAATCCTATAATTAAAAGTGTGCTCAACCATAAAACTTATGATGTTCCCATCTCTAAGGCTACTTTTATAAAATGCATCTCATGTTCTTCGTCGGATCCTCTGACCTGAGGCATAATGTTAAAAAATAGATCAACTCAAAGGGTCTTTGATTTATATGCTGCATTCGCAGACACTGACTGCAGTTCTTGGTGAAGAATCAGTTCTCAGATTTCCATAGTTAAGCACGATTGAAGTGCGGTGTACTTCCTAAAATCCAGAGCGAATGTGAATTGATCTTTTTCTCAAATAGCCACCATTTTGAACATTTCTCTGTTTCCATTTCACTACTGGCTGCTGCTATAGAAATTAGGGTTTTCTGCTTAAATGTATATAAAAATAGAGGAGAGGTGCTCAACCAGGGTTGACGTTGACCCCAGGGGACATTTTGCAATGTTTGGAGACATTTTAGTTGTTACAACTCGGGGAGAGGGCAGCTACTGGTAACTGGTGAGTAGAGGGGCCAGGGATGCTGCTGAACAGCCTGAAATTCCCTGTACAACAAAGAATCACCGAGCCCAAAAACCTCAATAGTGCCAAGGCTGAGAATTTCTGAGATAGAGAGACGTTCGTTGCATCATTGATTAAAATAGGGGGAAAAAACCCAAACTGTAAATAACCTGGATGTACCTCAGTGGGGGGATGGTTAAATAATAAACTCTGCTACGTCATTTCAATGGAGTACTGTGGAGACGTTGAAGAAGCAGCAGATGGCTCCATGTGTACTGATGTCGAAAACTGTCCAGGGTGTATTTTTAAATGGAAGTAAAATCAAACACAACAGAGTTTTTGTTAAACTATTATCTGTTTTTGGTGATATTAAGGAATTTTGTGGCTTAATATTAAGGAATATTGTGGCTATGTTTTCAAAAAAAAGATCTTTTTTTTAGAGAGAGACTTACATGGAAATATTGACAAATGAAATGATATTATGGAATTTGCTTCAAAATACTATGACGGGGGAAGTAGATGAAGTGGAAATGGGGCAGGACTGGCCATGAGTGCTGGGGCTGTGTAATGAGTTTAGGGAAGCTCCTTAGATGAGTCTGAGTATTTTTGCAGTGTTTTTGGAATTCTCCATAATATAAATTTGCTACACACACACACACACACACACACACACACACATAAATGCACTGAAGAAGATCTGGTAGGAGATAAGAGATGGTGGTAGATAAATACAGACAGATGTAGATTTCTCTCTGTGTAACAAAGAGCTTAAATAACAGTGGCATAAATAACCTAGGAGTTTATTTCTCTCTCATCTAAGAGTCTGAGATGATATAGCAGCTCTGCTCTGCAAAGTCGTCAGCAGCCCAGATTCCTTTCATCTTGTTTCCTCATCCTTAAGGTGCTGCTCTTTTCCTCATTGTCCAAGATGACTCCATCACATGACATTCTGTCCAATAGGAATGGGAAAAAGAGAAAGGTCCACCCCATTCCTTTAAGGACCTAACCTACATGTTACTTGCATCACTTTTGATTCCACCCTAGTGACTGTGCTTAGTCACATGACCACAACCTAACTGCAAGGGAACCTGGGAAATGTAGTCTTTATTCTGGGTGGCTGAGTGCCCTGCTAAGAATCAGTTGTTTTTCGTAGAAGGGAGAAGAGAAAGAATATTGGGGATCACCTAACAGTCTCTACCACGGTGTACTCAAACCGTGAATGATAATTAGTACAGATCAATGGGACCATGGGGAATTTATCTTTTCACCTGATATGTTGCTCTGACTCTTACCACGAGCATGTGTATTTTTTCTTTTGTAAAAAGAATTAAATATAAAAACTGTTATGATAAGTGGTGTGTGCATGATCCTTGTATATGAGGCTGCAGTGTTATTTTTCAGTATTCATTTTGCTGATACTCATTGCCTGTTTAGTGCTGATTACAATTGCTTTATTAGATGCTAAGGACACAGGAATGACAAGACAGACAAAGCCCCCAGCCTCTGAAAGTGAACAGAGAAATATGCAGCATATTTTAAGATAGTGATCAGAATTAAGAAGGCAAATAAAACACAGTCGTGGGATAGAAAGCAGGGGGTGATTGGGGGGATGTGGGAAGAGTTTGACAATATGATCAAGAAAGGAATCTCTGAAGAGGTGACATTTGAGAAAACACCACAGGTGGAAGAGTATTTGTTGCAGAAGGAACAGCCAGTGCAAAAGCTATAAAGTGGGAATCAACTCACTAGGTTCAAATAATAGCAAAAAGGATAATGTCCCTGCAGGAGAAGCTATAAGGACAGAACTTCCAGGAGGTGAGATTGGAGGGTGGGAAGCGTTTTGGATTAAGCGTTATATTAAGTCATTTGGGTATTAATTACTCCAAGTCATTACAGCCAAAAGGTGGTTTTCCTAATTATTTGCAATCATTTTCAAAATAATTAGGAAACATGGAATGTGGGAAAACACTCCACTGGCACAGTGTCATGTGGTGAAATGAGATCTGCGCCTTGTTCCAGCTCTGCCTGTCATTAGCTGTGGGACCTGAGGAAACTTACTTGATTTCTTGGCCTCCCAGTTTCTTTACTTCTAAGGGTGGAGAAGAGCACTTACTCTGTATCCTATTCTGCTCTCAGAACTACACAAGTAGGAAGTCATTTATCCCCACAGCAGTCCTAGGAGGTCGGGACCCTTTTTATCCCCATCTGGCAAGTGAGAAAATTGAAGCAGAGAAGTCAAGGAGGATCCCACACCATTTGCAAGTGGCAGAGCCAGGATTTGAACTCAGGCACCCGGGCACCTGAGGTAGCTGCTTAGTCACCACTCTATCAATTTCCTGCTGGCTCTGCCCACCTCACAGTCCGGTTGGGAGTGTGCAATGAGGAAAGAATTTTGACAGCAACTTTCAAGAATGTAAATGCTGAACAAATGTATTAACATTATTGGAATATTCTGGAATATCTCTCTTCTTTACAAATAAATATTTTAAGGTTTCTAAACTCCTAATGAAAGAATTGATTCAGGCCACGAACGTTAGTGGATGAAACCATCAGATCGGAGGTTAATGGGGAAGTTTATAATGGAGGAAGCAGGAGGTGCTACCTGTACACGAGGGCCCTCGTGGTGTCACTAGAAGGGAGACACCTGGGGCTCCTGATGAGATGCAGTGGTGAGAGCCCAGCACCAATTCCAGAACATTGCTACCCTCCCTCAAATTACTCTGAACCTAATCACATTTCAAGCTAATTTATGGGAAATACAATGAAAAGAGAAATGCATTAACAACACCATAAAGAGGCAGACAGACAAATACAGAACATGAGATAGTCTACAAGACAACTAACCTAGTTTCTCCAACACATCTAGAGTCTGTATAAAAAGGAGGGGGTAGGCGATACAATAACCAAATCTACTATGCAGACTTTATTTAGATCCCGTATCTTACAATCCACCCTTATAAGGGTGTGTTGAGACAGTTGGGGAAGACTGAATGTGGACTGTGTTCAAGACAGCACAAGGAATGAGTGTTAATTTTGTTAGGTGTGATAATAGAAAATGTCCATATTTTTAAATGAAGTGTGGTGGAGAGAAGAGACTTCAAGTTTGAATTTGTTTTAAACACTTCAGCAAAGAGAAAAGTAAATAAACCAAAATTTTGTGAAGAAACACATTTGGTAAAAATCGTGAACGTTGTTGAGTCTAAGTAATGGGTGCACAGCAGTTCATTGCACTGTTCAGTCTACTTTTGTATATGTTTGAAATTTTTCATTAAAAATAAAACTTCTAGCCTTCACCATGAAGCCATCAGACCAAAAGAGAAGGAAAAAAAAAACTCATATGAAATTGCATAAAAATTGTATAAAATAAAAGCCAACCTCAAAACAAGAATAAAAATGTTTTTTAAAAAACTTGGCCGGGCGCGGTGGCTCAAGCCTGTAATCCCAGCACTTTGGGAGGCCGAGACGGGCGGATCACAAGGTCAGGAGATCGAGACCATCCTGGCTCACACGGTGAAACCCCGTCTCTACTAAAAGATACAAAAAACCTAGCCGGGCGAGGTGGCGGGCGCCTGTAGTCCCAGCTACTCCGGAGGCTGAGGCAGGAGAATGGCGTAAACCCGGGAGGCGGAGCTTGCAGTGAGCTGAGATCCGGCCACTGCACTCCAGTCCGGCGACAGAGCGAGACTCCGTCTCAAAAAAAAAAAAAAAAAAAAAACTTATGAATTGGCCGGGCGCGGTGGCTCACACCTGTAATCCCAGCACTTTGGGAGGCCGAGGCGGGTGGATCATGAGGTCAGGAGATCGAGACCATCCTGGCTAACACAGTGAAACCCCATCTCTACTAAAAATACAAAAAAATTAGCTGGATGTGGTGGCGGGCGCCTGTAGTCCCAGCTTCTCAGGAGGCTGAGGCAGGAGAATGGCGTGAACCTGGGAGGCGATGGAGCTTGCAGTGAGCCGAGATCGTGCCACCGCACTCCAGCCTGGGAGACAGAGCGAGACTCCGTCTCAAAAAAAAAACAACAACAACAACTTATGAATCACTGCATGGCTCGTTCAATTTCAGGGTAATGATGTAATTAGAGGAGATCTGTCATTAGAAAAGATTAATTTTAAGACATCTGCTGCTGTCAATGGCAGATGGCAGAAGAGTGGAACATTCAAAGCACAGGGCTCTCAATCCATTTCTGCTGCTTACCATTGATTTTAGGCAAATGTCTTCAATTTCTGTCCTCACTTTCCTTATCAGTAAAATGGGATTAAAGTTCTATCAACCTCATAGTGGCTATTGGTAAGATTAAGGGGACTCAAATATGAAAGGCGCTGAAAACAATGTCTGACTCGTGGACAGTGCTTAGTCTACGTGAACTACTATTATTTTCACTTTCATAGTGGTCAAAGCTTCATGGAGGCACATACAATCATTTGGACCAAGTGAAGATATTCTCATATTTGGTTTCCAATATTCAATTTCTCTTACCCATTTTTCAACATTTCTCTCCTGCCTGTTTCCCTTCCCCCAATAAAAATGCCCTTGCTCTGCAGACTCAGAACAAAGCTCGCCACAGTTTAAATGGTTTCACATGGGTCCAGGTCATTGCAATGGGCTATGGTTGGGGTGAAGGAAAGGAAGAGGAACAGTGAAGAACAATGTTGCTGGTGTGGTATCTGAAAGCAAAATGCCTCTGCAACCTGAGGATTCTCTTTCCTCCCTGGATCTCTTGCCTGCCTCTTGGTAGGATATCAGGACTCCAGGACTCCCCCAGTGGCCTCAAGCACTTTGTGTTCTCCAGCCATCCTTGGCAGGAGGACTCTTCCCTTACAAGTAAGAGTCCTTGGTGTTTTGCTTTGTGCCTTGTTTTGGTGGTTGTGGGTTTGGTTTGGCTTTTCTTTTTTTCTTTTTAATGGCTCTGCATGAGACATATTCTATAAAGTTCTACATTTTGCTCCAGGGCCCTGCTGAACCCAACCAGAAATCAACCAGAACGTGTGTGGTCCTATCCCAGTCTGTCACTGCATGTTGGGTGCCTTTTTAAAGGTTGCCTCTTGTGGGCCTAGAGATTACTGGAACATGCATCGTAAAATGCAGGCATCTGAACTTGCATCATGTGTTTTTCTAAAAAACCAGTATCAAGAGGTTGCATACTGCGTGATTCCATTTATATAACATTTTCAAAATGACATTTTAGAGATGGAGAACAGATTCGTGGTTGCCAGGGGTTAAGGGTTTTGGGTCGGGGGGTCTGGGGTGGGGGGAAATCTTTGTGGTGATGGAATTGTTCTCTAGATTGCAGCGGCGGTTATACAGAGCTGCACATGTGATAAAATGACACAGAGCTACACATGCACTGAACCGACCTCAGTTTCCTGGCTTTGACATTGTACTATGGTTATGTAAGATGTAATCACAGGGTGGAAGACATTGGTTGAAGGGTACTCAGGACCTTTCTGTACTATGTTTTGCAACTTTTTGTGAATCTAAAACTATCTCAAAATACAAAGTTTTGGTCGGGCACAGTGGTTCACGTCTGTAATCCCAGCACTTTGGGAGACCAAGGCAGGAGGATTGCTGGAGCCCAGGAGTTTAGGACCAGCCTGGGCAACATAGTGAAAACCAGTCCCTTAAAAAATAAAATACATAAAATAAAATAAAATAAAATAAAGTTTTTTTTTTTTTTTTTGAGACAGCGTCTCGCTCTGTCGCCCAGGCTGGAGTGCAGTGGCCGGATCTCAGCTCACTGCAAGCTCCGCCTCCCGGGTTTACGCCATTCTCCTGCCTCAGCCTCCCGAGTAGCTGGGACTACAGGCGCCCGCCACCTCGCCCTGCTAGTTTTTGTGTATTTTTTAGTAGAGACGGGGTTTCACCGTGTTAGCCAGGATGGTCTCGATCTCCTGACCTCGTGATCCACCCGTCTCAGCCTCCCAAAGTGCTGGGATAACAGGCTTGAGCCACTGCCCCCGGCCTAAAATAAGTTTTTAAAACTACTAGGGACAGCGGCCGGGCACGGTGGCTCATGCCTGTAATCCCAGCACTTTGGGAGGCCGAGGCGGGTGGATCACGAGGTCAGGAGATCGAGACCATCCTGGCTAACATAGTGAAACCCCGTCTCTACTAAAAATACAAAAAAATTAGCCGGACGTGGTGGTGGGCGCCTGTAGTCCCAGCTGCTCGGGAAGCTGAGGCAGGAGAATGGTGTGAACCTGGGAGGTGGAACTTGCAGTGAGTGGAGATCACGCCACTGCACTCCAGCCTGGGCAACAGAGCGAGACTCCATCTCAAAAAAAAAAAACATACTAGGGACAGCAAAATTGGATTCATTGACCAAATAATGGCCCTTGTTTTACATGCAATCAAGGACGAGGGAAGCAGGCCAGGCACCGTGGCTGATGCCTGTAATCCCAGCACTTTGGGAGGCCAAGGCAGGAGGATTGCTGGAGCCCAGGAGTCAGGACCAGCCTGGGCAACACAGTGAAATCCAGTCTTTTAAAAAATAAAATACATAAAATAAAATAAAATGAAAAAGGTTTTTAAAAATACCAGGGACAACAAAATTGGATTGATTGACCAAATGATGGGCGATGTTTTACAGGCGATCAAGAATGAGGGAAGCAGGCCGGACACAGTGGCTCATGCCTGTAATCCCAGCGCTTTGGGAGGCTGAGGCGGGTGGATCACCTGAAGTCAGGCATTCAAGACCAGCCTGGCCAACATGGCGAAACCCCATCTCTACTGAAAATACAAAAATTAGCTGGGCATGGTGGCAGGCACCTGCCATCCCAGCTACTCAGGAGGCTGAGTCAGGAGAATCACTTGAACCCAGGAGGAAGTAGAGTGAAAGCTTTCCCAATAGCCGTTTTTATTTTTTATTCTATGCCGAGCTCATGTGAATGAGAATTCATCAAGCATAGGTGAGAGAGTTTAGTCTGGAACTGAGATTCAGGACTCAAGCTGGTTTCCTTTCGTCATAAGATTCCCTAGGACTCAGTCTGCTTGGCTGAAGGATGGTGCTGTGAATAGGCTGCTGCGGAGGCATATTGCTTATGCAATTGCTTATGTAAGCTGAGTGCGGTGGCTCACGCCTGTAATCCCAGCATCTCGGGAGGCCGAAGTAGGAGGATCACTTGAACCCAGGAGTTGGAGACCAGCCTGGGCAACAAAGTGAGATCCCTGTCTTTAAAAAAAAAAAAAAAAAAAAAAATGAAAACACTAGCCAGGTGTGATGGGGTAGTCCTAGCTACTCGGGAGGCTGAGGCAGGAGGATTGCTTGAGCCCAGGAGGTAGACACCAGGAGTTTGCTGGGCAACACAACAAGCACCTGTCTCTATAAAAATAGAATAACTGTTTATGTCTTCCTAAGAGAGTTTTTGTTTTGTTTTGTTTTGTTTTTTTAAAACGGAGTCTCGCTCTGTCGCCCAGGCTGGAGTGCAGTGGCGTGATCTCGGCTCACTGCAAGCCCCGCCTCCCGGGTTCACGCCATTCTCCTGCCTCAGCCTCCTGAGTAGCTGGAACAACAGGCGCCTGCCACCACGCCCAGCTAATTTTTTGTATTTTTAGTAGAGACGGGGTTTCACCTTGTTAGTCAGGGTGGTCTCGATCTCCTGACCTCGTGATCTACCCGCCTCGGCTTCCCAAAGTGCTGGGATTACAGGCGTGAGCCACCATGCCTGGCCCCTAAGAGAGTTTTTGGATAAAGCTTTCCTATCAGGGAGTAAAAATAGCACAAGGGATGAAGACATGGGACATGCCGCTGGGAGTATAAATTGGATTCACCACTCTGAGGAGCGATATGCAAACAGGTTTTACGGTTTTAAACTGGGGGGCCCGCAGTCTTTCCTTGGGGTATTACTTCTAGAGAACTCCAGGCATGTGCACCCATGAAGACCTGCTCCAGTCATTGTGGAATTCATTATCCTAACAACAACGTGGGACCCCTGAGGACTGGACAGGTAAACTGTGACACAGACATATCTACAGATACCGTGCAGCAATGAGAAAGAATAAGCTAGATCTCTGTGTCATGGCATGAACACCAAGGTATTTTATTATTAGAGTGAAAAAACATCTTGGAACAAGATGTACATGATCAATAGCGGTCAACAACACATTCACAAAACACATTTGTAAAAACAATACTGTATATTTTAATGAATGTGTGTGGGTGTTTGTGTTTATAAGCTATTTATCCTGTTAATTGTGGATACATCTGGTGGGAGGTGGTGCCCCAATGTGACTCTAATCTTATCTGAAATTTTAAAATGTATTTACAAATGTTTTTAGATGTTATTTGGGTAACCAAAATTTTATTTTAAGAGAGAAAGGGCCATGCAATTCTTATCTTAGCAGGAGGAGGCACAGGTGGGCTAGTTGGGGTCACCCATTGAGGAATTCCCACTAAGTCTGGATGGCAAATCCCACTCTGAAATGCCAACTTCAGGAGAGCAGGAACTTGTCTGTCTGGTTGGACACTGTATCCTCAATGCCTGAGAGAGTCTCTGGCTCTAAGAGGGCCCTTAAAGGACAGGGGAAGGGGAAGAAAGATGAAATCAATTAGTGAAGGAGTAGCAGCTTTGCTCTTTGGTGTGCTACGTAAACAGCATCAGTGATTCTAAATGATGGGCAGCCTAACTCAATGAATGAATCAGTGAATGGCTTTAATGTCAGCTGTGTTCCTGATCCATTTATCTGCCTTCTAGCCTTTGCAAAGGAAACTGAATTTGCCATATTTATCTGGGGAGATGGTTTGCAACGCATTGCAGCCCTGTCCCACAACTTCTATTCAATGACACCTTCCCCGTGTTAAAGGAGACAGGGTAGAGGTAGATGGAGGTGTGGACAGAGGAGGGATTTGTGATCACACCCTTGTGGCTTGTGGAGTTCTTCCCTAAGGTTGTTGAAGTGACAACAGCTGCTGAATTTCACTGGCTGGACCCACAGCTGATTCCTACTCTAATTTTTCACACTGAACACCTAGGGTGTGATACACCTGTATTAAAACACAAAGGCAGTCTGTAGTCTCGCAGGCAAGGGGCTGCCCACGGCTCCGGGTAGACATCTTCCAGGGCTTGTGTGCAGCAGGAGCGAGCGTCTCTTCTCCAGCAGTTCATCTTGGGCCTCCTATTGGCCCCAGGTGGCTCACGTGACCACCACCCTGGAGCCAATCACTATAGACCGAGGAATGGGAGATGCTAATTGCCAGGCTCCAAGCTTGTTAGTAGGGTCAGTCCCAGCCAAGCCACGTGGACTGAGAGTCACGGGGAGACCTAGGGAAATTAAGTAACTCGCAAACACCTGTAAAAACTGTTACAGTGACTGGTGTGTGAGAGAGAGGGCCGTGGGCCTGTGGAAGCTGCAGGAGGGAAATTGCTCACTCAGGGAGGGCCTGGGGAAGTCCTGCTGGAACTGAGACCTCTGCAGGGTGAACAGGAGGGACGGGAGTTCCAGGCAGTGGGAACAGCATGTGCAAAGGCCCTGTGGCAAGAGGGAGCGTGAAGCAAAAGAAAGGCCAGTGTGCTGGAATCAGACATTGAGTGAGGAGAAGCCAGATCAAGGCTATGTTCGGAAGTCTCCTCTTCATCTTAAGAGCATTGGAAAGCCGTCAGAGGTTATAAACAAGGATGAGGTGAGGGGGGCAGGTTCACATTTATGCTGTCATTTGCTGCACAGAGAACAAACTGGAGGGAGGCCATGGTGGCCCCAGGGAGGTGGGCAGGGGGACTGCGGTGGTCTTCCTGGGCAGGGAGAATGGTGGCTTGGACCTGGGTAATGACCGTGGAGGTGACCGTGGAGGTGAACTGGAGATGGATTGAAGGAGAGGGAGAAGTAAGAGCGATCCTGAGCTTTTGGTGTGAGCAACTACCCCCTGAAATGGGGGAAGCCAAGTTGATTTGTGATTCACAGATGTATTTTGAATGGAAATTGAATGAGGCTGGTGGAGGCTGCCAGAGACGTCCAGGTTTGGGCCAGAGCTGCTGTCTGTTCAGGAGCCTGTGATTGAAGTCAGCAGGCTTTGATTTCTCAGCCCGTGAAGGATGCTGGGAGTGGCCCTCTCCAAAGTCCCCCTGGCTGACTGGCCATCTGTCCTCTGCATCTAACAGGCAGGGCCACCATCCTCAGCCAAGGTAGCTGGTGCACTCACGGGGGTGGGGAAAGGTGAGCAGCCCACCCGCTGGGGACCCTCCATCTGCTTTTGATCCCTCCCAGCCTTTGAAGCTGCCCCTGCCCCCACCCCCCAGCTGTCATCTCTCGGGCTCCCCCACTTCTTCCCAGTCCCCAGGGACAGGGGTGGTGACAAGGGTAACAAATGGCACAAGCCGCAGGCAGCTGCAGGCCAAGGAGGCCACAGGGTGGGGGCTCTTGAATGCCTCTTTCTTCCCGCTCCTTCAGGCTCTCTTCTGAGGTAGCCGGGCTATCAGGGTTTTACAACAATGCAACAAAGAAAGATTTTTTTTTTTTTTGTGAATGAATTCCATGCTTTTGCTTCTTTTCCCTTCCCTCCCTTCGTGAAAGGGAAGCTAAGTCTTTCTCCTCCCCCAGATTCTGTGAAGGCTGTCTGAGTTCTCTCTTCCTTCCCCCTGCATAGAGAATAAGCTGGTCTCCGATTTCAGGTAATTGTGAGGTGGGGAGAGTGGGGAGAATGTGAAGGAAGCCTTCCCCTCAAATTGCAGGAGAGCTCAGCTCTGCCCCTCAAACCACAATAGGAACCAGTGGTTTCCGGGTGATCCTCATGACAGTTTCCAGTGTCTACCTGGAATGAAACGAATAGTGTGTTTCGAGCTTTTGTCTGTGTGAATGCCAATAATCTCAGCTGCCCTTTGTTGAATACCCAATGCCTTCTCTAACTCATTTTTCGCAGAAAAACCTGGTGGGGAGGGTAGTATTTACTCCATCTTATAGAACTGAGGCTCAGATAAGTGAAATAACTTGCCCAAGGTTACACCGCTGACGTGGACATAGCTGGGATTTGAACCCCTGGAGCAGATAACAGGTCTGGTGCCCTGACTGGGTAGCTTAATAGACTTTAGAGCTCGATGGACCCTGAGTTGAAATTGTGATCCAGAGCTGTTTGCCAGCTGTGGTTAAGAGCACAGATCTGGAGCCAGATCACCTGGTTGAGAATCCTGGCCCTACCACTAACTGGCCAGGTCAGTCTCTGAACCTGTCTCCTTATCTCTACCTACTTCATAGGATGAAATGAGCCAGTGCGTGCAGAGAGATTTAAACCTCAGAGTAAATGCTCTGTAACTGTGAGCTGTTTTTATTTCTAGTATCCGTAAACCGAGCAATGTAATCAGGGCCAGGTTAAAACCTTTAGCAGCCTCAAACACCAGAGACTGGCCTCCCTCCTCCATTGTTTCCTCCAATTCGATAATGAAACAATGTGGTTCATAAGACAAAAAACTCACTGTGTGCTGAGAAGTTTTTTACGGTTTTGTTTAGTCTTTTTTTATTGGTATATAATAGATGGACGGATTTTCAGGGTGCACATGATCATTTGATGCATTCATATAATGTGTACAGATCAAAGCAGCATAATTGGGATTTCATCACCTTAAATATGTATCTTTTCTTTATGCTAGCATCATTCAAATTACTCTTTATTCTAGGTATTTGGAATGTATGATAAGCTATTGTTAATTATAGTCACCCTACTGTTCTATTGAACACTAGGTCTTATTCCTTCTAACTGTATATTTGTACCCATTAATCAACCTCTCTTCATCCTCCCCACCACCCTTCCTGGCCTTTAGTAATCACAATCTACTCTCTATCTTCATGAGATCTACTTTTTTAGCTCCCACATGTGGTTGAGAACATGCCATATTTGTCTTTCTGTCTTTGGCTTATTTCACTTACATAATGACCTCCAGTTCCATCCACGTTGCTGCAAATGACAGGATTTCATTCTTTTCATGGCTGAATAATATTCTACTGAATATGCATACCACATTTTCTTTATCCATCCATCCGTTGATGGAGTGCGCTGACATTTGAAAAGTTTCTTCTTAAATCTTCATGGCAGAACAGGATAAGTTCACCAAACAGGAACGATTTCACATTTTCTTGGTGACTGCACTTTGCTCAGACTTGAATCTGTGTTTAGTCAGCCTTGGAGGAAATACAGGACAGATCCTTCTATCTCCCAGCGTGGTGGAGAGAATTAAAAGAGATACTGTAAATGTGATCAGGAAAATTGCCTGGCATATAATAGGTGCTTGGGAAATGAGAACCATGACTAGAATTTTTGGAAGAGTTTTACTAACTCTGGAAACCAAGTTGCCTTGAGTTGCTTATTCACATTCCTATACTCTGTGGCTAATAGTTTGCTTCTGTAAGTCACCAGGGCCTGTAGCTGTCGCTGCCCGCAGGAAAGAACAGTTGTCAGGTTCTCAAGTCAGGGTCATGTTTACTTTGTGAAGATTAATATTTCTGTAGCTTTGGCTTTGTTAGTGCTGTTCATTTATTTGCCTCCAAAGGATGATGTGTTTTGATTGCTCTAGGTATTTTAATTGCTATAGGTATTTTAGATTTTTCAGATCTAATTCTAGATCTAACAGAGACCTAGAATCAGTCAAGTCCCTTTCTTCATGCACCTTAATTTTGGAAAAAATAAACTTTTGAATTATATATTGGTGGATTATTTTATCATTACTGTGTGTCCCTGTACATCTCTAATAATGGTTTTTATTTTAAAATCTACTTGGGGTAATGCCAGCTTTCTTTTGTGTTGTATTCATATTATTGAATCCTTGCTTTGAACCTTGGCATATCTTTATATTTAAAAGGGATCTCTTGTAGTTAGTTTTTTAAAGTCAGTCTGGTGATCTTTGTCTCTCAAGTGTTGTATTTATTCTGTTTGCATTTACTGTAATTAATGTAATATACATGAAATGTGTACATTTATTATTATTTAAGTGGTTACCCTAAATATTATAGGATACATCCTTGATATATCTAAAACTTTACTATAAATTAGTACTTTTACCATTTCCAAGAAAAGGCAAGGTCCTTAAAACATGTTGATTATATTTATCTATCCTCCTGCTGCACATATTTACCCTTTTACGTTATTCTTTATCTTTGCTGAATTTTCATGCTTCCAGAACATTTCTTTTTTAGTGCAGGTTTACTGATGGCAAACTATCTTAATTTTGGTTTGTTTCATTTTGATTTTGTCTTCATTTTGAAGTTTTTTTTTTTTTTTGCTGGCATAGAATTCCACATTGGCAGATGAAATTCCATTGTTTTCTGGTTTCCATCAATTCTGCTGAGAAGCTGCTTCTTAGTCTTATTATACCTTCTTTAAAGATTATGTCTTTTATTCTCCCTCTGATTGCTTTTAAGATTAATTTGTGCACATGTGCAGTTTGACCATCACATGCCCAGGAATGCTTTTCTCTTTATTTGTCTTGTTTGGGATTCACAGAACTTCTTGATTCCATGACTTGATGTCTGTCATCCATCTGGGAAGGTCTTCTGTCAGTTTCTCTTTAAATATTGTTTCCGATTTGCTCTCTCTCTCCTCTCCTTCTGTGGCTCCTACTCCATGTGTGCTAGATCTTTTACCATGTTCCATGTTTCTTTTATGCTCTTTTAAACCTGTTTTTCAACCTTATTCCTGAGATCTGTTTACTGACTTACCTTCCAGTTCACTAATTCTTTCATCCACTATGTCCAGTCTGTAGTTCAACTGATCTGTCGAGTTCTTAATTTTATTTATTTCATTTCTCAGTTCTATAATTTCCTTTTTTTTTTTTTTTAGATGGAGTTGTGTTCGTGTCACCCAGGCTGGAGTGCAGTGGTGCAATCTCAGCTCACTGCAACCTCCGCCTCGTGGGTTCAAGCAATTCTCCTGCCTCAGCCTCTTGAGTAGCTGAGATTACAGGCACCTGCCACCATGCCTGGCTAATTTTTCTATTTTTAGTAGAGATAGGGTTTCACCATGTTGGCCAGGATAGTCTCAAACTCCTGCTTCAAGTGATCCACCCGCCTCGGACTTCCAAAGTGCTGGGATTACAGACGTGAACCACCATGCCCAACCAGTAATTTCCATTTTTAAAGAGCCTAGTTGTTTTTAGCAGCATTCTCATCTTAAATCAGTTTTTTAATTATATTATCACAGTTGCTAGGGACTCCATGTTTGACAACTTCAATAGCCGAATCTCATGTGAGGTTTTTGTTTTTGTCTTGGTTTTTGATCATTTGGTTTTGTCTCTTGGTAATTTTTCTATTGTGTATAAAACATTGTGGAGACTCTGGAAGATGACATCTCCCCCAAAAGAAACATTTTTCCTCTGGCTATTGATGATAGTAGAGGCAAATCACGTTTGTCCAATATGGGATTGAGATGACTCAAGGCAGGATCTATTTTGTTTGCCCTAACTCCAAGGAAGTGACCCTTCAGGGTCCCAGTTAAAAGCCTTGAGTGTTTCTCAAGGCTCCTCATCCTTATTGAGGGTGAATTCCATTTTTTGCCTTCCTGTAATTAGGCAACTGCAAAAAAGCTCTGCTCAATTTCTTGCCTTCATAGCTAATCTTGGTTTCTCTGTCTCTCACCACCCCCAGCCTGGGTATCAGCAAATGCCTCAAGGCTGATAACTGTCAACAATATCGGACTCATACCTCTGTGGTTCTCATATTTCTACAATCTTTGCTCCTGTGTCCTAACTACTTTAGTCATCCTGAACTCCAGTTTTTGTCTCCCCAGCTCCATAAGACTGAAAAACTCTAAGCTGTTGCTTCTTAATTCTTTGATTATAAATTGGCAAATGTCTTGAGGGGAAACTTGATAGAAGTCAAACTTAGTCTGTTTTTCATCTCTCTGGGATCTTGGTCCCTCAGGACCTGCCTTGGTTGACTTCCAATCCCTTAAGACAATATTTTATAGCTTTTATTTTTGATCATGATAGTGAGATTGGCTAAAAATACAAGCTATCCCATCATAGCTGGGAGGTGCACTCAGCTGGACAGTGTAATACATGTTAGGAAAAATGGCTTATTTTTGTTCAATATGGAGAAAAACTTTAAACCCCATAAAAAGGCAGACTGTAAATGAATTAAAGACTTAAATATGAAAGGTAAAATTCTAAGTGAATAGCTTAACATGTAGACAAATTTTTAAATCCCAAGAATAGAGAAAGGATTTTTATACCTACAAAAAGAAATTATTAGGTAAATATGTAAGGATTTTTTGTTCTACAAAAGACAGTAGAAATAAAACAGACAAATGAAAGACTAAGAAGAAATTTATAGCATTCAAACAACACAGTGAATACCTAGACTCTGTAATGCACTCCAACAAATCAATAAGAAAAAAAAAAAGATAACCCAGTAGAAAAATGGGCAAGCATAAAAGATCTGAACAGGCAATTTCCAAACATTCATATGGCCTACAATTATGTGAATATATGCTCAAACTCACTAGTAATCCTAGCAATGAAAATCAAAACAACTATTAGATATTGCTTTCCACGCATCAGTTTGGCAAAAAGTAGAAAGTGGGGCAGTGCCAAGTATTAGCCAGAATTTGTGAAACTGGAATGCTTATGTACTTCTGGTGGAATCTAGAATGGCACAGGAATTATGCAGAACAGTCGGCTAGTACTTGTTCAAGTTCAGTTCACATATACTCCATAACAGAAATCCTCCACCTTGGATATAAATACATTTTAGGAATGTGTGTGTATATAGTGTATGTAGGGAGAGATACTGCATTTTAAAAAATGAAGATGAATGGAGATGTTCATTGCAGCATTGTTTATAAGGTGACTGAGAGATAAAGGTTACCTAGCTGTTCACCACCAGGGCATTGCATAAATTCAATAGAGTGGGTGTACAGTATAGAATTATAACTACAAACTAGATATGCATCCAGTAATATGCACATTTTTAAATCAGTGCAGACTGAAAATAAAAAGCCTTCTAAACAGAATGAGATATTGTGCACATTATTCATTAAATTAAAACACATACCACACATAAAACAACATGGCATCATTTATAAGGAAACATTTACATATTTCATATGTCAGAGTCATTGTCTAGGGTGTGGTGGAAAATAATAACTTTTAAAAATCTTGTTGGAAGAAGGTGATGGCTTAAATAAGATTTCCTCCCTCCCTGTCCCTCTTTCCCTCTGCCCCTTCTTTTCTCCCTTCCTCCAACAGTTGGTAATTGGACGATGGAATGAACAAGATTCTGTGTCAAGTGCTGTGGAAGAAATAAAGATGATTTCCCCATTGCCTTGGGCTTCAAGAACCTTAGGCAAGGACCTAAGGTGAATACACCAGAAGCCTTAGTAACAATACTCTGTCCCAGAGTTCAGACTCACAAACACATTCCTGCTCTGCTTAAAATCAACAAATGCTCTTTTGGATGTGTAAGAGCTCTTAAGGATGACAGCAACACTCAGTAAAGTAAATAAGCTACGTGACTGAGGCCAGAAGTGTCACACTGCTGTCTCTTTCCTTAGCAGGCTTTTCTGATAATACATATGACATAGCTCTCAAATGCAAATGCCTGTAGGGACCAGGAGGAAATACAAATGGAAAAAGAGGGTCAAATGTAAGAGAGTAGGGAGTGGTGGGGACTGTGACAAAATGGAGTCCATATACCTTGACTTAATTGGGCAGCCACTGTTCAGTGCCAGTTGGTTGCTGCCACACAAGAATAAGGCAATACTCTTGTAGTTTCAACAAAAGCTGAAAATCTAGATTTTTATGTGAAATTGTCTCATTTTTAAATATTGGCAACTACCTCAAATATTTTTAAACCCTAGGGAGTGGGGTGAAACAATTCACTTTGTTTTTAACCAGATTTGGTCAGTTGGCTAACAATTTGCTACTTCTAATACTCTCATAGCATCTGGATATCTGGAGACTAGTGAGATTTTTTAACCTCATTGTTTATTTTTTTAACCTTTAATTATTTGCACACACCCAAAAGAATGTAGGGAATTAGTTTAGATAAGATGCAAATTTCTGGCACCTGTAGCCAGATAACAGCTACAATGTCTGCCATTTGCTAAGCAGCATACAATATGCTTTGATGTATCAGAGGGAGCAAGACACCTAGGCCTCTATCCTGGAGTGCCTGTGGCATTTGAGAAACAAAAAAACAGGTACCAGGATGCATGTATATGTGGGGACATTTTAGGACTCAACATTGATATAAACATTGTGTGTATGTATGTGTGTGTATGTATATCTATATATACACATATATATGTAGAGAGAGAATATAAACATGTAAACACTAGAGCTGATTCGTGTGTGTGTTAGCCCGTTTTGCATTGCTATAAAGGAATACCTGATACTGAGTAATTTATTTTTAAAAAAGCAGTTTATTTGGCTCACGGTTCTGCAGGTGGTACTAGCATGGCATCAGCATCTGCTCAGCTTCTGGTGAGGCCTTAGGAAGCTGTTACAGTGGACGGTGGAGGGCCAGCAGGCACATCGCACAGTGACAGAAGGAGCAAGAGAGATGCCCGGCTCTTTTAAACAACTAGTTCTCCTGTGAACTAATAGAACAAGAGCTCACTCATACCATGGAGTGGGCACCAAGCCATTCATGAGGGATCCACCCCTGTGACCCAAATTCCTGCCACAACACTGGGGATCACATCACGTTTTAACATGAGAGTTGAAGGGGACAAAGCCCAAACCGTATCGGGGTGGGATTCTCTCATCAGATCAAAATGTCCATATATGGAAAGAATTTCCTTTGTGCAAGCCCTGAGATAAGGGCTTTCTTATTTAAAAATTAAGTGTTTCAGGCATACAAAGATGGATAAAACATACAAAAATAGGGTACCCAGCATCCTGCTTAACTGATAGAGGGGCTGGCAAAGTTTTGCTGCCAGATGCTCAATACCTTCGGCTCTGCAGGCCACACATGGTCTCTGTTGAAACTACTCCACTTAACACTGTGGTGTGAAAGTAACCACAGACAGGATAGTAAACCAGTGAGCAGGGCAGTGTTCCAATAAAACTTTACCCATGGACACTGAAATGTGAATTTTGCATCATTTTCACATATTATGAAATAACATCTTTTTTTTTTTTTTTTTTTGGAGACGGAGTCTTGCTCTGTCGCCCAGGCTGGAGTGCAGTGGCGTGATCTCGGCTCACTGCAAGCTCCGCCTCCCGGGTTCACGCCATTCTCCTGCCTCAGCCTCCCGAGTAGCTGGGACTACAGGCACCCGCCATCTCGCCCGGCTAGTTTTTTGTATTTTTTAGTAGAGACGGGGTTTCACTGTGTAGACCAGGATGGTCTCGATCTCCTGACCTCGTGATCCACCCGTCTCGGCCTCCCAAAGTGCTGGGATTACAGGCTTGAGCCACTGCGCCCGGCCTAATATCCTTCTTTTGATTATTTTGCAACCGTTTAAAAATGTGAAAGCCGTTCCTGACTCACGAGTCACACAAAAACAGTTGTGGGCTGGATTTGGCTTACGGGCCATAGGTAGCGTCAGCCTCTGAATTAAAACACTACACAGTCGAAGCCCCACAGGTGCCACTTCCAAAATTATATCCCCTCTTACCCCCAGAGTTAGCCATTCTCTTGAAAACAGTGTTGATCATTCCTGAGTATAGTTTTCTTTTTGTGGAATGCATCTGTGTCCATTAACCGTACAGTTGGTTCCAATCCAAGGATTCAGTTAACTACAAATCAAAATATTCAGGGGGTGGGGTGAGCACGGTGGCTCATGCCCCTAAACCCAGCAGTTTGGGAGGCCAAGGCAGGCAGATCACCTGAGGCCAGGAGTTCAAGACCAGTTTGGCCAACATGGCAAAACCCCGTCTCTGCTAAAAATACAAAAATTAGCTGGGTGTGGTGGTATGTACCTGTAATCCCAGCTACTCGGGAGGCTGAGGTAGGAGAATCTCTTGAACCTGGGAGGCAGAGGTTGCAGTGAGCCCAGATTGTACCACTGTAGTCCAGCCTGGAAGACAGAACAAGATTTCTGTCTGGGGCAAAAAAATACAAGAATAAAAATAATACATATTTTAAAACAGTGCATATAACGACTGTTTACATAGTGTTTGCATTGGATATTATAAGTAATCTAGAGATTAAAGTATATGGGAGGATGTATGTGTGTTATGTGCAAATACTCTACCGTTTTTTATAAGGGACTTGAGCACCTGCCAATTTTGGTGTCCATGGCAGGGGGCGGGAATGGATCCTGGAAACAGCCCTCCTGGGACACTGAGGGGTGGCTGTATTTTTGAACTTTATTTTGAATAAGCATTTAAGTTGCTATTAAAATAGTGCCTTTTTTTTTTTTTTTTTTACATGAATCACCTTTTTTAATCTTCACCATGACCGTTCTCCAGATGAGAAAACTTTTAGTTTGGTACCTTGCTCAAAGTAGTGGGTAGCCCACTGGGATTGGAATTTGCAACCTTTTTACAGCGGGATCTGAGTTTATAAGCATCACACCACCGATCGCTACGTTGTGTTTCACTAACCGAATAATAATTGATCTTGCCAAGGATGACTTTGTGATAATGATGTGCTCACAATAAATTTAGCCTTTCTCTGAAGACAACTGTGGGTTAAACGTTACTGGTTGTAGTTTAGACCTTGGAAAATTGCTACACCATGTATAGTAGTGTGTGCATTAACCAGAAACCTCATTTTCTAAACCCAGTGGGTGGGAATTTATTTATTAATATTTATTTTGAGACAGGGTCTCACTCTGTCACCGAGGCTGGAATGCAGTGGCATGATTACAGCTCACTGCACCCTCCATCTCCCCTGGCTCAGGTGATCCTCCTACCTCAGCCTCTTGAGTAGCTGGGACCACAGGCATGTGCCACCATGCCCAGTTAACTTTTTTGTATTTTTCGTAGAGATGGGGTTTCGCCATGTTGCCTAGGTTGGTCTCGAACTCCTGGGCTCAAGTGATCTGCCACCTCGGCCTCCCAAAGTGCTGGAATTGAAGGCGTGAGCCACTGCACCTGGCCAGAATTTAGAAGGAGCAACTACCAACATGGTGCAAGAATTGGAAATGTTTTCAGTTAAAAAATGAGAAAGACCAAAGGAGACTTCATCCCTGCTCTCCCCTGCCCACCCCCCATAGCATATTATAAAAATCATGGGTAATTCAGGAGCCAGTATGTTCTGTCTTGGTCAGGACCACAGTGATGAACTGTGGAGTATTGCCACCTAGAGAGCTGTTAATGATGCTGATGCCTTTTGAGCTTTTCTCCGTCCGTGCAAGTAGTACCATGTTTTTTTGTTTTGAGATGGAGTCTCATTCTGTCGCCAGGCTGGAGTGCAGTGGCGCGATCTTGACTCACTGCAACCTCCGCCTCCTGGGTTCGAGCAATTCTCCTGCCTCAGCCTCCCGAGTAGCTGGGACTACAGGCGCCCGCCACCATGCCCGGCTAATTTTTCTATTTTTTTTAGTAGAGATGGCGTTTCACCATGTTGGCCAGGATGGCCTCGATCTCTTGACCTTGTGATCCACCCGCTTCAGCCTCCCAAAGTGCTGGGATTACAGATGTGGGCCACCCCGCCCACTCTCTTAACCACAGTCAACTCCACGTTCTCCCTAAGCCTCTGGCTTTTGGAAATCTAAATCCAAATGCTCCCTCTCTGCCTATCTCTCTCTTCCTCAGCTGGGAAGTTGCCCTAGTTTGCTCTGGCTCATTTATATGACATTGAAAAGAGACCAAAATATAATTTTTCTAATGGCAAAATACAGCAAGAAGGAGGGGAATGTTTTAATCAACTGGGTGTATTCTCCAGCGGGGAGCAAGAACTTCATTTTAATTTCTCATTTCCCTTTGATGAAAACTTCAGTGAATTTTTATCATGTGGAATTTATAAGAAGGCTGGGTTTAGGTAATCAGCTTTAATATTTATACTCTTAGGGAAAGAAATAGGAATCATTAGCAAGCATGCATAATTAATGAATAAATTATATTTCCCTTTGTTTTCTTTCAGGTACAAGGAAATGCTAGAACTAGTGATCTCAGCCAGCCTCACTGTAAACAGCGCTTGTCTGGAGACACTGAAGTTTCACCGTGCTGACGCCACTGTGTGGACTCTGAGTGACAGAGAAGGTAGGCTTCCTGCTATGAGTTTGGGTCAACAGCTGTGGTGGTCCTAGGTCACCCTGAGAATATCGTAAGCGACAGACACGCATCCTTTCCAAAGTACTGTCCTTAGGACAATTTCTCCCCCTGCCATTTAAATGCTTGCCTCTGAACCAAAACTTTGGCATGCATCTCTGACAATTCTGTCTCATCGTTAGAGATAAAAATATGCTCGTTCATATCTTGAACTTCCTTTCTTGGTCTCCAATTCCAAGAAATGCTGACACCACCACAAATGATAGTCACTTTGGGGTGAGTCCCAGGCCCAGCCCTTGGATGTGATTTGCAGTGTCTGCTTCCGGCTTTGAGCTCTGTCCTCTACTCTGTTCTGCCATCCCCTTGTCCAAGCAGGCGTCTTGCTTACAGGGGTTTGACATTAGGACAAGAACTCGTCTGCCTCTTGCTTTCAGGTCGGGTTGGAGTCAAGGAAGCAGAGAAAAGTCAAAGTTGTTTTAAAAAGTATTGGCAAATGATGCAGTCGAACTAGTTTTCACTAGAACAATTCCAGCTATTGTTTGTTCTGTTTGGGATCTGTCAGCCTTCCTGGTAGAGCTTGGAGTTAGCAAAAGGCATTAAGCTATTATGTTTAACCATTGGGCTTAACCCTTTCTTTGGCTGGCTTTGGGATTTGCTGCTGGTGTCCTGAGACCCCCTTGTTGTTTTTCCTTCACTGTCTGTTTGACGCCAACTCACAGGGCGCAAATGCTGTGTAACTGTCTTAGAAAACCAAAGTGACTTGCGTCTAGTGGAATAAAACATCACAAGGAATTGGCTTTGAAGCCAATGCAGGCTCCCATGAGTAATTATTGCTGTCAGCAAGATAATGACGTTTCTCCTTACATGCTGGTTACAGAGCTGGAACTGCGTTGATGAAAGTACCACCAAGTGGCTTGGGCTCTCATGCCAAAACTGGATGGTGAGGAGCACACCCTCATTCTTCCTGGCACTTTGGACCATTCTTGTAAACCGCCCTGGGGCCTTTGAGAGTTTAAGAAAATGTACTGAGCCCTGTTCAAAGACATTCATCATTTTCTTTCCAAATAGAGACACAAGTCTACTTAAGTAGAGACACAAGTCAACTGTCTTCATTTGAGAGCCGGTAGTAACAGGAAAGGGCATAGGCTGCTGAGTGGAAATCCCAGCCCCACTGCTTCTCAGCCAAATGATCTCAGGCAAACCGTTTGACTTTTCTGAGCCTCAGTTTTCTCACCTGTCAAATGGGGGCATAATGGCATACTTCAGAGGGTGCCGATTACAAGGAGGAAGTGAGGTGATGGGATGTAAAGTGTCTGGCACACCTTGGGGGCGTGGTGCATGGTTAAATGTACCATTCCATCGTCGTTCTCCTCTGAACCAAATAACCATGGTAAATTCAAAACGATGGTTGCGCACAGGGCAGCCCGTAGCCACATCTGGCCCTGGAGTTTGTCTTTGTTTGGTTTACACTAGGTTTTAAGTAAAAGTGAGTTTGTAAAAATTGGGAGCACTCACATACAAATCTGGAGTTCTAGTTTCTCTTAAAAGGCTGAAGGCTGGTTAGGAGCAGTGGCTCACACCTGTAATCCCAGCACTTTGGGAGGCTGAGGCAGGCAAATCACGAGGTCAGGAGTTTGACACCAGCCTGACCAACATGGTGAAACCTTGTCTCTACTAAAAATACAAAAAGTAGCCGGGCATGGTGGCACATGCCTGTAATTCCAGCTACTTGGGAAGCTGAGGCAGGAGAATTGCTTGAACCTGAGAGGCAGAGGTTGCAGTGAGATCGCACCATTGCACTCCAGCCTGGGCAACAGAGTGAGACTCCGTCTCCAAAAAAAAAAAAAAAGGCTGAAGGCTTTAGCAACTCTGGGCCTCCACTCCACATTCCCTGCTGGCTGCCACTGGTAGGAGCTGAGAGGCAGCTGTCCTGTAGGTGAATCCCTGCCTCTCCCTTTTGTCCTTCATTTTTATGAGCACCTACTTTCTGCCAGGCACTGTTCAAAGCAACATAACTCTAGATTCATTCTCCTCCTCCCTCTTTATCACCATCAGAGCAAACACTCGGCACTTGTCATATGTCCGGCATTACTCTATTAACTCATTTAATCTTCACAACTCTAAAAAGTGGGTCCTGTTATTATCCCCATTTTACAGATGAGGAAACCAAAATGCAGAGAGGTCAAGCAGCTTGATTGAGATGGCACAGATAGCCCAGATTTGAAGCTACATAGTCTGACTTCAGAGTTTATTCTCCTGATCAGTACTCTGTACTGTTTCTCATTTAATTATTATACAACTACTAGGCTATGAGCCCATTTTACAGACATGGAAGTTGGGGCATGGAGGAGTTAGGTAACCAGGTTAAAGTCATACCAGAATCAAACCCAGGCACTCTGGTTCCAGAGTTCCCCCTTGTAAACCATTTCTAACTCACTTTCTGCCAAGCCGTGAGAGTCTCCA
Source organism: Trachypithecus francoisi (assembly GCF_009764315.1). Lineage (NCBI taxonomy): Eukaryota > Metazoa > Chordata > Mammalia > Primates > Cercopithecidae > Trachypithecus > Trachypithecus francoisi. The sequence goes on from NW_022681467.1 coordinate 42,620,568, forward strand.
GACCCTAGATCTTCAATTCTCGCACAGTGGTGAAATCCACAGACACACTCCTTTTTGTGACTTGGAGCTGTCAGTGCCCTTTCTACTGCCCTGGAACAAGCTGGCTGCCATGGTGAAGGCTTTGAGGGTGGAAGCGATGGGGCGGAGAGAGGTTGCTCCCAAATTCAGAACAGGTAGCGCCAGTGAGGTCGGGTTACACACACACTTTCTCATGGGGCAGGTGGTGAGCTCCAGAAACGCTGCAGGGGACATTCCACCCTGCAGCGTGACCGCCAAGTGCCGGATTATGCCTCTCCCCCTGCCTGGCCTCCTGTTCTCCCTCCTCCTGGGCCATTCCTTCTATTACAGAGTCTTTACTAGGTGGCTTCAAAGATCCTACTCAAAGGAGGACCCCAGAGAGTCGTGAGTCACAGGACCTGCACTCAGGGGGATTCTGGAGGGAGCGTGGAGCCAAGAAGCTGCCCAGTGGCTTCCACTGCATTCTCACCTCTGCTGCTTACTGGCCGTGGGACCCTGGCTAGTGGCCTAACCTCCTTGAGACCCATTTGCCTCATCTGTTTAATGAGAGTAATTATTCCACCGACCTCACAGACTCAATGTAAGGATGAAATAAGTTAAAACAGGGAGTGGTTTATATTAAGTTAAAACTTATTCTATACTTTTTAAGCACACTTAGTTAAAACTTAGTATAGAATAAGATCTATTCCTTATCCTTGGCCACCAGACCCTACTTATCTATCGCTGGAAGCCTCCCAAACTCATCTCCCTCCCTATCGCCTTTGCTCCTTGGGCCCAGCCCCTGGCCCCTTTTCCTTTGCTTTAACTGAGAAGCATGATTCTGTGCCCTGGGCCTTTGCACCTGCTGTTTCCTCTGTCTGGACCAGTCTTCACGCAGGCTCTGCAGGACCAGCCCTCCCTCAGTTCTCATCAGAGAGGTCTTTCCTAATGAAAGGAACTGCCCCTTCCTTCCTTCATTTGTTCATTCATTTATTGAACAAATGTTTAATCAGCCATGTGCCTGGCATGGTTTTAAGTACTAGGGAGACAGCATGGAAAACCCTATCCTCATGGAGCCCACACTAGGGTGCTGACAAAGCAAAAAGCTGACGATGATGGTAAAGAAGTATACAGCACGTTGCATGGTGATGCGTGCTGTGAAGGAAAAAAGCAGGGGAGGAGGATGAGGAATGCCAGGGTGGAGGGTTGCAGTTTTTGTTAGGGTGGCTAGAAAAAGGGTCCCTGAGAAGATAACACTTGAGTTAAGACCTGTAGGAGGTAAGGGAGGGTGCCACATGGCTACACAGAACAAGAGCCTTATGCACAGAGAAGACAGCAAGTGCAAAGGCCCTGAGGCAGCAGTGTGCTCCAAAAACTTTACATATATTAGTACAAACATATACATATACATATTTAAATTTCTATTCCTATTTATCATGTAACTTAGTGCCTGGCTCATGGAAGATCCTTAAAAATTATTTCTGGGTGAGTGAAGGGGTGGGTGGATGAAGACAGGGTAGGTGGATGAAGACAGAGTGGTGCTGAGGAAGCCCAGATAACTTTAGAGGTATATTGGCTCTGAATCCTTAGTAAAGTTTCCTTCACTTCCCCCTGCCTCATTTTCTATATTTGCATCGTACTGATAATAATTTCCTTACTGGGTTGTTGTGGAGAATAAAGAGATCATGCTCATGCAGTCCTTGGCACAGTAACCCTGGTTTGTTTGTAGGAACCACTTGAGAAATATTACCTGTTATTCTTTACGATTCACAGGAAAAATGGATTTGAATTGTATCTGGTCTCAGGGAAGGGGTGGTGGGGAGTTACCCTGAACAGAGGAAAATTTTTCTTTTAAAATGCAAATGCATTTTTTTCAGAAACTGATGCTCTAATCTCATTAAGTGTTTCCAAGGAACTGCTCTCACTTCCTGCACCTCCTCTGCCCTGGGCGTGACAAGACCTCATTTTCAGTTTCAGTCTCACCGGTTCCAACCTGGAGCTGATGGGTTTTGATTCATTTCATCCAAGCCAGGCTGAGCTGCCCAGAGCTTCGCCCAGGTACTGGCCTGGGGAACCACATGTCAGCTTCATGCTTCTCACCTTTAAGGCTTTTGTAGTTGTTCACACCCAGAACAATGTCTACCTGTGTGGAACAGAAATCCCGTTTTGTGGGGGCAAAGGGTGCTATTAATCCCATCGTAGCCTCCACAGGTAAAGAACTTCCATTGATGGCAGTAGCTCACAAATGTCACAGTCTCGAGCCACTTTCTGTCATGTATTCAGACCACCTCTACGGCCACTTGGTACTAATTTTTTTTTTTTTTTTTTTTTGAGACTGAGTTTTACTCTTGCCACCCAGGCTTGAGTGCAGTGGTGCGATCTCGGCTCACTGCAACCTCTGCCTCCCAGGTTCAAGCAATTCTCCTGCCTCAGCCTCCCGAGTAGCTGGAATTACAAGTGCCCACCACCATGCCCTGCTAATTTTTGTATTTTTAGTAGAGGCGGGGTTTCACCATGTTGACCAGGCTGGTCTCCTGACCTTAGGTGATCCACCCGCCTCGGCCTCCCAAAGTGCTGGGATTACAGGCGTGAGCCACAGTGCCCGGCCTGTTGTTTCTTTAGAACAACTCCTTTGAAATAAATTCATTTTAAAAGGATGACTTAAACCAGTTCCAGAAATGAAAAGTTATGACTTTGATGATCTTGTTGTGATTCTAATGTGCATAAAATTAATTTGCAATGTTTTCAGTCAAAGAGGGAGTATTTATGGACTCCCAAAAACCATCGCACTCTAGGACTTGCCGCCTCGTTCCTTTCTGTCCTCAGTGGCACCTCCCACAAGAGACAAAGGGCTTGCCCATGGTCACAGAGCCTCTCAGTGAGAGTCAGAATTGGGGCACACACTTCTGGACGCCTAGCGTCGTGTCTTTCCAGCTGTCCCTGTCCCTAGTATGGGAGTGATTTAAATCACCCACACGAGGAAGATGAACTGATACAGTTTACAGACGTATACCTTTATAGCAGAGACCCGCCTCAAGACATCTCGTTGGCTCTACAAATTGTCTCATCTCACTGGGGGATCCCTTAGAAGCCGGCCCCTGGGGTCCAATTAGGCAACATAACAGCGGTTGCTGCTTTCAGAATCATTAGCTTCTTAATCCTCCCAGTGAGAGGTGAAAAAAGTGTGAACATTCAAATTGGGCTCATGGATTTAAGTGGCTTAACCAAGGGCCCCCAGGAGAGCTGAAGCTAATAATAGCTCCTGTATGCTGAGCACTTAACCATTTGCCAGGTACCTGTCCCGTCTGCATATGTGCAAGATATTGCCCCAATTTGCAGATGAGAAAACTGAGACTCAGAGGGAAGAGGTGAAGGGCACAAGGTCTCATGGCTGTATTGCAGCACAGCCAGGATTTAAATTTGGATCTGACCCCTTAAGCCTATGTGTTTTCTTTGGAAAGAACATCAACAAATTATGAGAATGGGTTGTAGACTTGGCCCATAGTAGATGCATGATAAACATTTGTTGACTGCAAGAATGAATGTGTGTCCTTGGGTAAGTTGCTGCACACAGTCACTCACATACACAATTGCACGTAGTGTGCACTCAGTACACACAGACTGAAGCTTTAATTTCCTCTCTTGAAACTGGATCTTTTGCTTTGCACATTTATATTGTCTCCGTGGCCCCAATACGCACTTGAGTTTGTGTCTTCTGAAATGGAGATTTCCTTTTATGAACCCCAAATTGTGATAATGCTTAGTGATGTGTAATATTGTATTAGCCAGTGGTCTAAACTCTCGCTCCTCAAAGTGTGGTCTGTGAACCTGCAGCATCAGCATCACCTGGAGGCTTCTTTGACCAACAATCAGAGCCTGTGTTTTAATAAGATCCCCAGGTGAATCCTGGTTCCAGGTGCACTGGTCTCAAATGTCCATCGCTTCCTTCGCACCTTGTTACAATTGCAGTTAATTACTCATTTGTGTGATTATTTGTTTGTCATCCATCTCACTCACTAGACAGGAGGCTTCAGCTCCATAAAGACAGGGACCCTGACTGCCTTGGCTCACTGTATTAGTCCATTCTCGCACTGCCATAAAGAAATAACTGAAACTGGGTAATTTATAAAGAAAAGACTTTTAACTGGCTTACAGTTCCGCAGGCTGTACAGGAAGCATGGCTCGGGAGGCCTCAGGAAACTTACAATCATGGTGGAAGGCAAAGGGGAAGCAGGCATATCCTCCATGGCTGGAGCAGGAGGAAGAGAGGGGGTGGCAGGTGCCACACACTTTTAAACAACCAGAATCAGATTTTGTGAGAATTCACTATCATGAGAACATGATAGAACTCACTCACTATCGTGAGAACATGAAGCTATGGGAAAATCCATCCCCATGATTCAGTCCCCTCCCACCAGGCCCCTCCTCCAACACTGGGGATTACACTCGTGATTGTAACCCAGTTCTGAACTCATGCCTGGCACTGAATAAATGAATGAATGAGCTCAGCCCAGAGGCTGTGGCCATCTGCTCAGCTGATCCCTCTCTCCTCACCCTTAGGAAGCTTGGGAAGAAGAGGAGGCTGAGAGTTTAAAATTCAGAAGGAAATAGAGGAGGCACTCTGTCCTCCCTACTTGGCAGCCAGCTGGCCCATTATGCATTAGCCCCAGCCCCTTTATCCTGTGGGTCCATTCTCAAGCCCTGGGGGAGGATGAAGAAGGGGCAAAGCTCAGAGTAAACAGATTTGGTTCTGCTGGGCGCCAGCTCATTAGAGCTGCTTTCACTACCAGCAAAGTGGATCTAAGTTGCCATCAATGACTCCTCCGTTGACCTTGACCTCATAGCCTACATGGTTCAATATGAATCCATCATGGCAAGTTCAATGGCACCAACAAGGTTGAGAACAGAAAGCTATGATCAGTGGGAAGTCCATCTCCATCTGCCAGGCACCAGATTCCAAAGGGGGCCACTGCTGCCAGCATTGCTGCCACTGAAGAAGGTGCCTTCATCACCCTAGAGATGCTTGGGGCTCACCTGAAGAGTGGCCTCAAAGGGGCATCATCTCCGTCCCTTGTGCTGATGGCCTGTGTTCAAGCTGGGGGTGACCTACTCCCTCTAGATTTTCAGCAAGCCATCTGCTTGTCCCCCCAAAAGGATCTATGACAACCATGGGATCATAAAGGTACTCATGACCACTGCCTGTGCCCTCTCTGCCCCTCTGGCAAGCTGTGGTGCGATGACCATGAGACTGTTCAGAGTGTATTCAGTGGCACTGCCAAGGCTGTGGCAAGGTCATTCATGAGCTGAATGGGAAGCTTGCTGATACAGCCTCCTATATCCCCATCCTCAGTGCGTCTGTCCAGGATCTGACCTGCCATCTAGAAAAAGCTATTGAGCACAGGGACATCAAGAAAATGATGATGCAGCCACCTGGGGTCATTGAAAGAAATTCTGGGCGACACTGAAGACCACGTTGTTGCTTGCAGCTGTGACAATGATGCCCACTTCTCCAGCTGTCACACCAGGGCTGGCGTTGCCCACAACCACCAGTTGGTCAAGCCTACTTCCTGGTACTGTGATGACGTTTGGCTGCAACACCTGCAGGGTGGACTTTCTGGTCCACGTGACCTCTGAGGACTAAGAGCTCTGGACCACCAGCAAGTGCGCAAGAAGAAGAAAGGCGTTCTCTGCTCCTGGGCAGTCCCTGCCCACCTCTGTGCCAAAGAAAAGAATCTCCACCCTTGACACTGTCCCATCCAAGGCTCCCAAAGGAGGAAAGGAGCTTAGAGAGCCCTGCCTTATCATGTGTATTAATGATAAAGATGATCGATGAAGTCCACACCACCCTAACCATGGAGAAAGGAAGCAGAAAGGGAGGAAGAAGATCATTCCACATAGAGTTTAATACACTCACTCTCCAGTTTCTCAATTCCCCCGGGTGTCCTGGGATGAAAAGGTTAAATGTGATTGATACCAGCAGACAACAGGAAAAAAAGCCTGTGTTTTTCAAAAATCACACAATTGCCAGAGGAAAATCTCTTTGCACTTACAAATGCCTGTTTCTCGCTTGCACAGTCTTCCTGAGGTTGCTGGGGTGGGAAAGGGAGAGTATTACAGGTCTGCATAGTGGGGGAGGGGAACCTGTCTGCCCGAGGAAGGCAGGTTGCTCAACAATTCAGAGGAACTGGGTGGAAGCTTGAAAAGGAGCTGGGTGAGGCAAACATGCAAATCATGCCATGGAGATTGGCAGAAAAGACGCTTGCCTCCAATTTATGGAATGCCGAGTTAATTCGAGCCCATAGGAATGTCGTTCTCATAGATTTAGATTTTTATGAATATTTACATATTTATGAAAGAAAACATTCAAAATGTTTAATTCAGTAACTTATGCAGTACTAAATGCACTCAAGTCATGGGCTTTTACCAGGAATGAGACTGTGGCTGCTTCAGAATGAGACAGTTCATTCTCGAACCCTGCGGGAGGAGGAAGAAGGGGTGATGGGGTACAGGACACCCCGCCTAGGAGCAAACCCAGGGTAGGGAAATCAGCATTGAGTGAGCGCCTACTGTGTGCCAGGGGCTTCCTTGACATTCGGCTGCTGCTATTCTAACCTTTTCTTGGAATGTGATACATAATGCGAAATATATTTCTACATTGTTGAACTCACATGCATGCACACACAACACATTCTCACACCTGTACCTGCAACAAAAGTGTTACACAATTCCTTCTTACTATGGGCGATACATGCTGCCATCGTATATCATAAAATAGGCAATTCTCCTTTTCTTAATTCCAGTTATGACTCTCTAAATGAACTTCAAGACCACCACCCCCGCCCCGACCCCAGTGGTTTGGGACTTGAACAGAGTTTTGCTCAGCCAGAGGGAGGGAATTAAGAGTGTTGACCTTGGACTCACACAGCTTTTGGGTTCAAGTCCCAGTTCCCTTGCCCATGGCTGTGTGACTTGAACAAGGCACTTGACCTTCGGAGCCCCAGTTTCTTCATCTGTACAATGGGGTTAATAGCGTTGCATGCTCAGAGCACTGTTGTGAAGACTCAGTGAGAGCCTGTCTATACGCAGTTAACAAGGGCCTGGCACATAGTCAACCTCTAAGTGAATGCCAGTTGCTCTTATGACAATGACTGTCATTGTCAGCTGTAGTGTCATGGTTGAGAAGATAGACTCTAGAGCCAGACCACCTGGGTTCAGGTCACAGATCCACGCTATACTTCCTGTGTGGCCTTGGGTGAGTTACTTAAGATCTCTGTGCCTACAGCTGTTCGTCTGAGGATGAGAATAGAACTTTTCTCATAGGGTGGTTATGAGGATTAAAATAATTAATCCAGGTAAAGAATTTAGAAGAGAGCTTGGCACGTGAAAAGCACTGGGTAAATGATGGCTATCAGCATCATCTCATTTCATCCTCTCCTGTCCTTGCAAGATAAGTATTTTCATCCCCATTGCAGAGGGGGGAGCTCTGAGGCCCAGAGATCAAGGCAACCTGCCTGAAGTCTCATAACTAGGAAGTGGCAGAGTTGGAAGTGCACGTTGGTCTCCTCAGCCTCCAGCACAGAAGCTGAGACAGGCTCGGAGCTCCACAGCCTTAGGGTGCGGTGATGACACGGCTGCTGCCCTACAGAACAGGGAGTGGGCATTGGCAGGTTAACACTGTTGCCATCAGTACACACATTATCTAGAATTTGTCCAGGACTCTGCAGTGAGGACATTGAGTTGCATTGTTCAAGATAATGGAGCACAAAAGTACTTCCCAGTGCACTGTCCCTATGTGAAATTATCCTCTGGCAAATGTCTCTCCCAGCTTAACTCTGTCACTTTTTCATCACCGCCTGCATATTGCCTCCCATCGATGACTGGACATTGCATGCCGAGGGATTGGGTGTAAGGTACCTGCATCAGGAGCCCAGGTCTCATCCATCTCTCTGCTCCACCACCCTAGGTGGAGCTCAGGAGATGATCCAAGAGTTTCCTTCCCCTAAAGTGTTGGGGTCAGCTGCACCTGCACCACATGGACTGGAAGTGAGGAGGCAGGGGAGGAACATCAGAGCGATGTCATTAGAAGAAGGGAAGTGGATAGAGGATGAGCAAAGCTAGGCGATGTCTGCCATGCTGGGGTTCTTGGGGATTGCTTTTGAGGAGGGAAGGGAGCGGTTTTCCATCCAGGAGTGGAAATGGCACCGGCTTGTTCCACTTCCCAGCTGTGCTGCTGCCTCGTCATGTGACCTGGCTCAAGCATGTCCCTTCTGTCTCAGTTTCTCCATCTGTACATAGATGGAGAAATGGACTCTACTCTGACGTTTCAAGATGCTATGGATTCTTTATATGTCATTTTTCCTTAACTGCCCAGAGACAAAGCGCACCTAGAAAGGGTTCTGAACTCCTCAAGAATAAAAGTGCTGAGATGTGGCACCTCAGATAAGCATCTGTGGTGGAGAAAGCCGCGGGCAGCACCCCTCCAAGTCTGCTCCTGCTTAAGTGGTGTCTGAACTCACCACCTCTGCAGAACATCACCCTAATCACTAAAACCCTTCCAATTTTTCTTTTTCTCCTCCAGGCATCACCAGATCAGCCCCCCTGAGAGTGTCCCAGCTCTTCTCCAGGTGAGTGCCATTCACCTGTCTCTTGCTCACACACCCTCCTTTTCTTCTCTCTTGGAAGGTAGAGGTTAAGAGAAAGGGCCCTGGAGCCAGATTCCCTGAATAGGAATCCCAGCCTCAGCACTTCCTAGCTGAGCGAGCTTGAGCAAGTCACTCTGCCTCCCTGGGCCTGAGCCTTCCCATCTGGGAGAGGGGGACAGTCATCCTGCCTAACCCCATGAAACAGCAAAAGCAGGTAAAACACACTTAGAATGGGGCCTGGAGCAGAGTGTCCTCAGAGTCTTAGCTATTATTTTCTTCTTTCTTCTCTTCATTCTTTTTTAAAAATTCTTTTCTTTCTCCCCTTCCTCTCCTTTCCCATGCATAGGAAATTTCTCAATTTCTTCCTCCCTTCCCCACCCCCCCGCCGTCTTTTTCTCTCCTTTCCTCATTCCTTTCCTTTCCCTTCTTTTCAACCTCCCTTCTTTCCCTCCCCTCAACCCCAACACAGAGTCCTGCTCTGTCACCCAGGCTGGAGTGCAGTGGCGCAATCTCGGCTCACTGCAACCTCTGCCTACCAGGTTCAAGCAATTCTGCCTCAGCCTCCCAAGTAGCTGGGATTACAGACTCCCTTCTTTCTATCCTTATTTCTCTCTCCCTTTTTCTCTTTCCCTTCCTCTTCCTTCCCCTTTTGTCCCTCATCCTTTTCTCTCCACCTCTCTCTCCTTTTTCCCCTTCCTGCTTTCATTATTTCTTTATTTTATTTTAAGTTCCAGTATACACATGCAGAACATGCAGGTTTGTTACATAGGTCAACATGTGCCATGGTGATTTGCTGCACCCGTGAACCTATCACCTAGGTATTAAACTCGCATGCATTAGCTATTCTTCCTGATGCTCTCCCTGTCCCCTGCCCTCCCCCAACAGGCCACAGTGTGTGTTGTACCCCTCCCTGTGTCCATGTGTTCTCATTGTTCAGCTCCCACTTGTAAGTGAGAACATGCAGTGTTTGGTTTTCTGTTCCTGTGTTAGTTTGGTGAGGATAAGGGTTTCCAGCTTCATCTATATCCCTGCAAAGGACATGATCTTGTTCCTCTTAAATGGCTGCATATGTCCTTTTAAATGGCTGCATATGGTGTACATATACCACATTTTCTTTATCCAGTCTATCATTGATGGGCATTTGGGATGATTCCATGTCTTAGCTGTTGTAAATGGTGCTGCAATGAACATACGCGTGCATGCATGCTTTCTTCCTCCTCTACCACTCACACATCACTCCTCAGTACCTAACCCCACATTGAGCCCTGGAAACTCGGAGATGGATGAGATGCAGTCTCTGCCCCTGGAGAGCTAGTCTAGTGGGGAAGCTAAACCAGGAAATCAGAGATCTCAGCCTGGCGCCATAAATGCTCCACCACAGGCACATGCTGGGGCAGTGGGAGCTCAGTGCTGGGATGGCCTTGCCCAGAGCCCTCTGGGTGCTGCCCTTGGGAGCAGCCATCCTGAGCCTGCTGCTGCATGCCATGCCCTGGGTGCCCCTCAGGCTAGGTGGTGAGCTCCTCAGCATCTGGAAATCATCCTTCTTCTCCAACATTGGAGCAGCTGTTGATAAGGAAGGAATTTTCTTTGCCTTCCTTTCCCTCCAGAAGATGTTTTGGGGAGTATTAGTAGCAACCGAGGACTGTTAAATCTACCTAACTTTTTTAAGGCCTCAGAGTTAGAAAGTTCCACCATCCTTCCTCTGGGTTTTAACTTTAGCCCCTGTTTAATCTGAGCCACTTGAATGGGTTTTGATGGCAAGCAGGAGTTGATAGGCTTGGGTCTCCAGCTTCTATTTCTCTTCTAAGGAAGGGTGTGAATTGGGAACATTTTCAAATAAGGCTGTCTGCTCTGCAGGTTGCATGCTTCTCAGTGCCCCAGAGAGCCGAAATATTGATGAATGAGACGCATTCCAGGACTGGGACTGACATCTCCAGCTCAAATGAGTTTCTTATGCATTTTGCAACAGGTTCCCCCAAATAACCCTTTATCATGGCAGTAGTCAAAAAGAAAGATGGGGATAGGGACATCTGTTTATAATTCCATAAACTTTTGCACTCACCTGCTATGAGGCCTCAGGTGGAGGAGGAACTCTGGAAGCAAACAGGCTTTAACGAAAGTGACGTCATGTAACCAACATTGAATCAGACACAGATTGAGGAATCTCATCAACATTTACCTGTACGCTTAACCCGGTTATGATAATTAGACGCATCATAGTTGTGGTGTCTGGGGGAGGGTGGCAGAGCCGAGGGGTTAAGGGTGTGGCCTCTGGAGCCAGGGTTCAAATTCTGTATCAGCCGTCTTCTTGTGACGTGTTATTCACCTTTCTGCCTCTGTCTTCTTACCTGTAAAATGGGGATAGAAACAGAAATTACCTCCAAGACTTGTCACAGTTGTGGTGGAGTTTAAATGAGCCTATTCACATGAAGTAACTAGGACAGTGCCTGGCACGTAGGCATGAGAATTAACTACCTTTACCACTAAGGGAAGTGGCCCTTGTAGGGATTGTTGCAGACAGGGTGTGATTCGGTCTCAAGAAGTGGCTGCTGCTCAAATCCAGCTTATTGATAGCACCACACAGGAGTGCAGACCCAGGTATGCTGAAGCACCTGGTTTTCAAGAGAAGGGAGACAAAGCGAGTGTGTGTGTGTGCATGCCTGCGTGTGCGTGCATGTGTGTGTGTATGTGTGCATGTAACCTGGTTTTCAAATATTAGCAACAATTTCAAATTAGGAAAAAAAAAATAACTTCAGTGGCCAAAGAAATTATATCCATGGATCTGTGGACTGGATGTGGCCCCTAGGCCACCATTTTGCTCCCTTATGTGTTTGAACAACTCACCTTGACTTTATTTATTGCTATCTGCAGGGCTGGATGAATCCCAGTCCTGTGAGAAATAGCAGATTCATGGTTCCAAGCATGGGCTCTGCAGTCAGACTCCTTCATTTAAGCTCTGTATTTACCACTTTGTAGCTGTGTTTTCAGCTCTCTGAGCTTTGGTTTCTTCATCTCTAAACCAGGAGAGATAAGAGCCTCCACCCCAGGAATTTCATAAGAGCATCCATGAGATATGATGTACATACCAGTTGCATGTGACATAATTCCCAACCCTTAGTAAAAAACACAGTGCTTGGCAGCACCCACAGTACAAATATCTTAAGTAGGGAACCCTGTACATCCTAGCCCATTATAGAACCTGTTGTTCTCCATGGAGTAGAGAACCCATTTGTGATCTTTGGTTGCAAGCAACAGAAACCAACTCTGGCTGATATAAGTCTAAAAGAACTTTTGGGGGAATATCTGGAGTAGCTCACAACATAAATGAAATAATCAGGCCTTGAGAGAGATTAAGAATAGGACAGATTCAGCATTCAAGCAATATGGAGGATTTAAATTCCCAAGACAGAGTCTGATTGGAGGATCTTGCATCATGTCCCCACCCCTTAGCTAAGAGCAAGACATCTTGATTGACAGCCCTGTTAAAGCTGCAGTCAATTGAGAAGGTATCTAAATCAGGACAATCAGGGTAGGATAGGCTATGCTACAGTAATCAGTAAACCTCGACATCTCAGTGGCTTCACACAACAAAGGTTTGTTTCTTACTCACATGAAGTCCAATGTGGATGGGGTGAAACCCTCCAGGGCAGCTCTCTCTCCTCCACAAGCTGACTCAGGGATCCAGGGTGTTTCCATATTATGGCTCTGCCATCTTAACCTGTGCTCTCCACAGTTGCTGTCAAAAGAGAAGAAAGGACAGGAGGGTTGCAGGGGATGTGTTCATTGACCAGGCCTGCGAGTGGCTTACAGCATATCTATTTACATTCTATGGGGCTGAACCCAGTCACACAGCTGAATCTGACTGTACAGGAGACAGAAAATGTGATCTTCCTACTTCCCTGGAAGAGGAAAATGAAATGGAATTTGGTGAACATGTACGTTGTCTCTGCTCTGGAAAGAGTAGAGCCCCAAAGAGGGGTGTTGATATCAAGATAAGGGAGAAGGGGTGCCAGACTGGGCTTGGAGATTTAATCTTCTCTCTTTCCACACAGATCTTGCCCACGTGTCCTCCCCAGCCAGTCTTCCACAGCCATGGCCGCCTACGGCCAGACGCAATACAGTGCGGGGATCCAGCAGGCTACCCCCTATACAGCTTACCCACCTCCAGCACAAGCCTATGGAATCCCTTCCTACAGTGAGTAGCAAACAAGTCCTTACTTTCCTCTTCCGGTCCCCAAATCATGGTCTTTGTTCTGCACTATTGTCTCAGCTAAATGTGGATTGATAAACACAACCAACCTGATTCTGGATTAGAGATAAAGGGAAAAGAGTAACACTTTAAATATGGTTCAAATTCTATAGACTATAATAGCAAGACTCTTTTTGATGGCAAGAATTGGAAATTGAACCCAAGCTGGTTTAGGGAAAATCGGAACTGAATGATTTGTGTACTGAGAGATCTGTGGATACAACCCTCATCAGGTATGGCTTGATCTAGGTGCTAAAGTGTCATCATGAGGAGTAAGTCTCTTTCCATCTTCAGATGCTCCCAGCAAGTTCTCCCTGCGTGACAGCAGAGATGGTGCCTGTCCACTCAAGGTTTGCATCCTTTTAGCTCCACATGCCTAGTGGAAGGAGAGCTCATCTTTCCCAGGAGTTCCAACAGAATCCCATATTAGCCCTCATTGGCCCAAGTTGGGCCATGTGACGATGCTTATAGCAAGGCAAGGAGAACAGGGTGATGGAGATAAGGAGGCTGAAGCCTGTGGATTATCTATGCAGGAGGGGTGGTTTTCTTAAAGGAAAACAGAGTGGTAGTATTGGAAGAAGGAGAAATGGATATGGTGGGGGACGAGGCAGAAACAACAGACCTCCCACCCTTGACTGTTCACATCTTACAGCTAAGAACTGAAGACTTGCGAACTGGCTCACCGTCCATGCCCACCTGCCCTTGCCTCTGACCTTGAGTCAAGCTGTTCCCTCCTAGCTGATATCTTAACCAAAGCCCTTTTAGTAGCAAGTGACAAAAACCCAAGCTAATCAGCTGGAGGAAACAGGAGTTTATTGCGTATGTAGCTGGGAAAACCTAGGGCACTGGCTTCAGGCAGGCCTGGGTCCAGGTCCTCAAGGAATGATATCAGGACTCAGCCTCTGCTTCCCTATCTGTGGACCTCAGGCTCAGGCAGTCTCTCCCACTGTGGTGGCAAAGACAGCCCTGGCAGTTTCAGGCTGCACTGCCCCCCCAAAAAAGAGAGCCCCCACTGTCTAGGACTTCCTGCAGAGTCCCAGGAATTTCTCTACTGGACTCCCATATCCATCCAAGAAGATTGGTGCTGTGGGTGGCCATATTTGGCCACATGTCCACCCACAGAACCAGGGGTCAGATCAGCCTCACCCAAAACAACAGATCTGAAGGTGAGGAAGGGGTGGTTCACAAAGGAAAAGGAGGCAGGAAGAAACAACAGTGTACCTGGCCCCAGATTTTTAAATCTGTATGTGTAATTTCAGATTATGTTGCATGGCATAAAGGAAGCAAAGACTTGTTTTATGTTCTAGGGCCGGGAAAGGCCTTTAAATAAGGAACGAATTCGGCTGAGAACTGAGAGAGGGCCATGTGCAGGCATAGACAGGAGAGCGTCCAAGCAGAGGGGCAGCCCCTGGGAATGGGGAGGAACTTGGCAATTCTGAGAAGACCAATGGCTAGAGCCCGATGGGAGATGAGGTGAGTGAGGTGGGCGGGGCCTCCGAGGCCCAGGAAAGATTTGGGGTTCTGTTCCAAGTGAGACTGGAAGCCACTAGAGGGTTTATAAGCAGTGGGTAATAGGATACAACTTACATGGGGTTTTTAAAAATTTTATTCTTATTTTTATTATTTTTAGAGACAGGGTCTGGCTCTGTCTTCCAGGCTAGAGTGCCATGGTGCAATCATAGCTCACTGTACCCTCTATCTCCCAGGCTCAAGCAGTCCTCCTCCCTCACCCTCATGAGTAGCTGGGACTACAGGCACTCACTACCTCCCCTGGCTAATTTTTTTTATTTTTTTATAGAGACAGGGTCTCACTTTGTTGCCCAGGCTGGTCTTGAACTTCTGGCCTCAAGCAATCCTCCTATCTCTGCTTCCCAAAGTGCTGCAATGACAGGCATGAGCCACCGTGCCCAGCCTAGGTTTTAAAGATCACACTGGCTGCTGTGGTGTGTCTGGCTCAGATGTAATCAGGAAGAGAAGCAGGAAGGCCGGTTGGGAGACAGATGAAGCCTGGAGCAGGAAGTGTTGGAGGCCTGGAGCGAGGCCATGGCAGCGGACAGACACATGTAGACAGAATCAAGAGCAACTCTAGAGGCGGAATTGATAGGTCCTGTCGAGGCATCAGACCAGGCTTAGTAATCGTCACCATTGTTGACTTCCTGTCACTCACACTGATTTATATCCACTAATTCCTTTAATCCCCACCTCAACCCTACGAGGAAGGTCACCTCATTATCCTCCCTTGAACGATAAAGAAACAGAGACTCAGAGAGGTTAAATAACTTCCCCAAGGTCACCCAGCTGGTTGGTGGCAGAGGTAGAATTAAGCCCAGGTAGCCTGACTCTGGACCCCGAGCCCTCACCCGTGGGGTTCCGACGCCTGGCTGTGCATTCTGTAAATCCTGGGGGATTACCTATGACACACCTTGGCCAACAGGTGTGGGCATCTTTTCTAACTTTCTTCCCCTCCTGGGCTAGAAGGCTTAAAATACAATCACACATAAGTTACCCTGCTTGGCTGAGAGCCAAGAAAAATGAAGGCATATTCTTTTTCACATAAAAGAGAAAACTAGCCCTGTTCCCAGACAAAACATGGCATCAGATGGAAATCAATTTGGTGCAAAGTTATTTTACTGTCTCAGTTACTTTTGGAGCATCTGCTCCTGGATGATACAGTGTAGATGATAAGAGCACATGTCCTGGAACTCTGCTGCCGGGATTCACATCCCACCCTTGCCTGTTGCAGGCTGCAAGACTCTGAGGGAGCAGACTCCCCTTCCTAAACCTCAGTTTTCACGTTCATACAATAGGAGTAATACTAAGTCTACCCCTCTCATGATTGCTGGGAGGATTAAATGAGATCATCTACACCAGGGGTTGGCTAACTTCTTCTGTAAAGGCACAGGTCGTAAATATTTTCTACTTTGTGATCCATATGATCTTTATCACAACTACTCAGCTCTGCCATTGTGGCATGAAAGTAGCCAGACCATATGTAAACTAATGTGTGTATCTGCATTCCAATAAAACTTTATTTGCACAAACGGGCAGTGGACCAGATTTGGTCCATGACCCTGATCTAGATGAAGGGCTTCCTTACCAGGGCCCACCCCAAGAGAAATGCTCAACAAATGTCACCTGTCCCAGTAGAAGCGAGGCTGACACACACACACACACAGAATGTCCATGTCACTGAACAATAACAGGTGGATGAAAAGCCGTTTCCCTTTATATCTGCCTGTGCCTGAGCAAGCCGTGTTTGCTCATCGTCTGGACAAACCTTGTTGAATCTTGTCAGGAAACTTTTTTCATTGCTCCTTGGCAAATAGTGCTATTTACTTTGTTTAAATAGCTGCAGGAAATAACACAATTGAGCAAACTAGAGACAAGGACAGAGTATTGAGTGTTTTTTCCTCAATTTATTATGCAATATTAAAGACATACATAGTAGAGTAATACTACGACACCTATGAACTGACCGCTCAATTTAAAAAATAAAGGGAGGAGGCCGGGCGTGGTGGCTCAAGCCTGTAATCCCAGCACTTTGGGAGGCCGAGGCGGGCGGATCACGAGGTCAGGAGATCGAGACCATCCTGGCTAACACTGTGAAACCCCGTCTCTACTAAAAAAAATACAAAAAACTAGCCGGGCGAGGTGGCGGGCGCCTGTAGTCCCAGCTACTCGGAGGCTGAGGCAGGAGAATGGCGTGAACCCGGGAGGCGGAGCTTGCAGTGAGCTGAGATCTGGCCACTGCACTCCAGCCTGGGCGACAGAGCGAGACTCCGTCTCAAAAAAATAAATAAATAAAAAAATAAAAATAAAAATAAAATAAAGGGAGGTGGCCTTCCTTTCCTCTCAAAGATTCCTGTGCCCCCAAATTTCATGTTTATCATTCCCCCGCACTTCTTTATGTAGAAGAGATCAGCAAACTTTTTCTATAAAGAGCCACATAGTAAATATTTTTGTCTCAGCAGACCACACAGTCTCTATCTCAACCACTCAGCTCTGCCATTGTATCATGAAAGCAGCCATAGACAAAGCATAAACAAATGACTATGTCTCCAAAAACTTTGTTTACAAAAATGAACAGCAGATCACATTTGGCCTATGGGCTGGAGTTTGCTGACCTTTAATGTAGAGTATTTTAAGCATTTTTAAAAATTTACCTACTTTGTGTCTTTTAGTACAGATTTTTTAGCAACTTGCTTTTTCCACCCAACATTATGTCTGTAAAATGTATCCATATTCATACAAGTAGCTGTAGTTCATTCATTTTTACTACTGTATAATATTCCACTACTTGACTGCACCATAATTTATTTACTCATTCTTTAGATAGTCTTTTTTTTTTTTTTTTTTTTAAATACCTATTATGCCATGAATTCACAGGGAATAGGTTCCAGTAGCTCAGGCATCTTTCCACTGGTTCTTTTTTTTTTTTTTTCTTTTTTCTTTTTTTTTTTTCTTTTTTTTTTTATTATACTTTAAGTTCTAGGGTACATGTGCATGACGTTTATATCATGTATAACTCCCCAATGCAATCCCTCCCTCCTCCCCCCTCCCCATGATAGGCCCCAGTGTGTGATGTTCCCCTTCCCGAGTCCAAGTGATCTCATTGTTCAGTTCCCAGTCTTTTAGGGCTGTGTTTCTCATTTCATAGGATGCTGCGATCAGCATCTTTGTGCATTTCCCAGGGGTGAAAACCTACGAGAGGAATTTCTGGGTCATGGGGCATAACCATTCTTCACTATCCTGGATAATGGTAAAGAATTTTTGTTGTCTCTGGCTGTGTAAAAAGCCACTCCAGAACTTAGTGGCTTAAAACAACACTGACGAATTATTTCTGTGGGCTGGCCAGGTGGGCCTGTTGCTGGTCTCCCACAGTCCTTCTCACGCTGCTGTGCTCAGCCAGCAGGTGGGCTGGGGCTGCCTCGATGGCGATGGCACACTGGGGCCTCCCTCTCATGTGGTACTTCCTCCTGGGTTTCTTCAGGCATGGTGGGCTCCGATTCCAGCAGGCTGAAGATGGAAGCTTCAAAGCCTCTGGGTGCTGAGTCTCCAGAACTACCGGGCATGGTGGTACACACGTGGTCCCAGCTACTAGAGAGACTGAGATGGGAGGATCACTTGAGCCTGGGAGGTCGAGGCTGCAGTGAGCCGTGAGCGTGCCACTGCATTCCAGCCTGAGTGACAGAGTGAAATCCTGTCTCAAAAAAAAAATGTAGTTATATATTTATTTTAATATGTACTTTATATCTGTATGTGTGTGTGTATATGGAACCTGTGATTTCTTGGTCATTATTGCTTAAGGCAAGCAAATAGTTTTAAAATTGAGCTGATTTTTTTGGGGGGGGGATGCAGTCTCTCTCTGTCACCCAGACCGGAGTGCAGTGGCATGATCTCGGCTCACTGCAACCTCTGCCTTCCACGTTCAAGCGATACTCCTGCCTCAGCCTCCTGAATAGCTGGGATTACATATGTGTGCCACCACACCCAGCTAATTTTTTGTATTTTTTGTATTTTTAGTTTCACCATGTTTCCCAGGCTGGTCTTGAACTCCTGACTTCAAATGATCTGCCTGCCTTGGCCTCTCAAAGTGCTGGGATTACAGGCATGAGCCACCATGCCTGGCCTGATGTTTAAAAATAACATGAAATGAATCATTATATGGATGGTGCTGGGATACGGGAAAACCAAGCAAATGGTGCACAACATTGAAGATAGGGAAGCGCTCATTTGGTCCAAAACCCTCATTGTAGTCATGAGGAAACTGAGGCTTGGAAAGCAGAGGGCACCTGCCTCGGTGATATCCCAGAGCCAGGACAGGAAACGAGGACTCTGGACTGTGCCAAGTGCCATGGGCTGATCCAGAATTCACATCACTGAGCACCTGCTCAGGGGGCTGTTGATATTTTAAACACAAACCATCTCCTGTCTCTCCTCTGCTCAGATCCCTCCAGGCCCCCTCTCAGGATCAAAGCCAAAGGTTTTCCACTGCAGTATCTTTGCCCCATCCCCATCCTGATGATCTTTCTGACCTCATCACTCACCCTCTCCCCAGCCCTCACCCCACTCCAGCCTCACTGGCTTCCTTGCTAATTCGTCCAACATACCGAGTACGCTCCTATCTCAGGACCTTCGCACATGCCTTCCCTCTGCCTGGACAGGTATTCCTTCGGGTACCCACAAATCTTTCTCTTTTGCTTCCTTCAGGTCTTTGTTCAAATGTCTCTTCCTCCATGGGACCTCTTCCTCATCCTCCATGGGACCTTTCCGGATCACTCTGTTTGAAATTTCAAATCCCGACTCCCCTTGACCAACTTTGCTACCTCCTTCCCTGCTTCATTCTTCTTTTTAGCACCATAAGACTCTAAATGGAGTCCAAAAGATTTAATCATGTTTGGAGAATTGTGTTAGTGCGAGGTTCATAAGATGGAAGGGAAAAGGGTGTGCCACTGAGTGCAAGGGAGTCTGGGAGCCAATCATGTTGTCTCTTGTGTTACCCAAAAAGTATTTCGTATGCTTCTCCTCTACTGTGGGTTTTTACTTGTTTTTCTACTGTCATTCTCCTCCCGCTAGTATGTAAGCTCCAACCACTGCAGTATCTCCAGCATCAAGATCTGTATCTCCTGGCCTGTTGCAGGTGCTGAGCTAATAGTTGTGAATGAGTGAATGAATGCTTAGTGGCTGTCTGTTTTTGACACCCTCTCTGAAATCCACACACTCACTTTGGTGCTTCCATGAGCGGAAGCCAGTGGAACTTGCAGATAGTTCACGAGCACCTTTTCGGAGGTCTCTTTCTCTTTGGTATGAAGATATTCATCAGAGATGCCTGGGGAGCGGGAGGTCTGATGAGATCAGTCTGTCTCTGGGCCAAACTGTGACCAGATTTCCTTTGAACACAATCTCTTAGAGCAGTGTTTCTCCATCTGGTTTAAAAGACCAATTTTCAGGCTTTTGCTTTTTAATTGCCATTCCACTATGGACTAATATTTTCGTCAAATAAAATGAACTGCTAGAAAAATCAAATTAGAATATTAATTTATTTATTTAAGATGAAGCCTTACTCTGTAGCCCAGGATGGGGTGCAGTGGCGTGATCTCAGCTCACTGCAACCTCCACCTTGTAGTTTCAAGCAATTCTCGTGCCTCAGACTCCTGAGTAGCTGGGATTACAGGTGTGCACCACCACTCCCAGTTAATTTTTGTATTTTTACTAGAGATGGGGTTTCGCCATGTTAGCCAGCCTGGTCTTGAACTCCTGACCTCAAGTGATCCACCCACCTCGGCCTCCCAAAGTGCTGGGATGACAGGCGTGAGCCACCATACTGGGCCAAATTAAAATGTTTTAAAAGCATACTAAATACAAGTCTGGAGAAATGCCCTTAGATGTCAGAACAATGCCAAGTTGCTGCAAAAGTTTCTGCATGTTTACTTCTCAGTGTCTGACTTTCTCATTCTGAATTTGTGACTGATGCATGGACCACAGTCTGGACAACAGACTTATGGGATGAAGGCCCTCGTGTGCCTTTGCCATTTTCATATTCTCTTCTTTTTCTCATGGATTAGAATTTTATGATCCAACCACTTCAGCAAACAAAAGAAGAGGTGAAAAACTTTATTCTCTTTTCTTTCATAGTCATTCATTCACCAGTTTTTAAGCACCTACTGTGTGCAAGACAGGGAGCCACATATGGGGAGACTTCAGGGTACAAGAGGGACCCAGCCCTGCCCTCCTGGAGCCTCCAGCCTAAACAGAGAGCAGAGGTTCAGCAGTGAACTGGGATGAGTGCCAGGCAGGAGAACTGCATGCTACTCAGGGCTGACTTAGGTCATAGAAGGCCTTTCTAGGCAAACAATATTTGCCTAATAGAGAAGAGGGAGGTGTGGGTTCCAGGCAGAGGAAGCAACATATGCAAAGACTTTGAGTCCAAAGACATTGTTGAAGTTTGTCTGTATCTATTTAAAATGGACAATGTAGGCATCCTTAGTTGCAGCAATTTCTGTCTCGTATCCAACCAAGACAAACACTGTGACATTGCTGGAGGAAGTATGTCCATTTCATCATGGATTGTAATAGTAAAAACTGGAATCAACCTGGATTTCATCATCAGGGAACTGGCTGAGCAGGCAGTGATATTTCCGATTTCGGCTTTCCATCCCATCACTGAAACAAACAGTGTCTGAGCATATGGCTTGAGCAAAGTAAGCGAAGGAGCCCAGGAAAGGCAGTGAGGTCGGAGGGGTGGGCAGAGCCCACACAGGGCCTTGGGGGTCACTGCACTGCAGAGTTTGGATTTTACTTTAGGTGCACAGTGAGGCCGACTGTACCCAATGCAACATTAACCACTCCTGGTGGACTGAGCAAAAAGACGGTGCTGTATACATATTGCTTGTTGCTGCCATCATTGTTGTTACTAAAGTCTGGCACCATCAATGGCTTAAAACCCCTCACACCTATTATTGAGAAGCATTAAGATAAGGAACCTTGACTTCAGAGTTATCTGCCAATTGCAAGACCCCAGTCCAATGGATTGGCAATCTCAATTCTCACATCTTTAAAATGAAAGAAGTACTATATTGCCTGTTTCATGAGACTGATGTGAGGATAAAAGAGATGTGTGCTTTAATTACTTCGTTCAGAGCCTTTATGTGTTCATTCTTTCCTCTTTAATTTCCTAACAACCCATCATTTCACAAGAAAGGAGGCCTCCAACCTGGGGTTGCAGGAGAAACTTTTGAGGTCACCAATCAATGAAGCAAACCATCCAGGACTCCAGCCCAGATTTCCTAATTCATAATCTATCTGTTGTTACCTTACTAAGCATTCTCTTATTTTGTGGGGTTGACAGGGTAAGAAGGAGGTAATTTCAATAAGAAAACCATCAGCAGAACTAGAAGTGTTCTTGAAAGAAATGAAATTTTAAACAGCAATGAGATACTGTTTTACACCCATAAGATAGACAGAGAGATAAGCAATGTTTGATAACACAGTTGGTGTGGTTGTGGAGAAGCAGGGCTCACTCAGTGCTTGGAGAGAATGTCACCTACAATGTAGGGAGCACCATTCAGCAACATCCAAGAAAATTTAAGACGTTCTTGCCCTGGACTCGGTGATTCCAGCCACTGGGAATTTACCTAAAAGACTTGCACATGTGCACAAAATGTGTGTGTGTGGTGTGATGACTATAAGCTGCAGCAAATACATATGTATATGCATATAGGTACATCTATATATTAAATTTATTTTCTGCATGTATGTATGTGTGTATATATACACATTTGCTGCATGTGTGTGTGTTATGTGTGTATTTGCTGCAGCTTAAATTAGAGTCATAAAATCTAAAAACCACCCAAAAGTTAATGAATAGGAAACTGGTTAAATGATGGGGAAACCACACATTAGAATGTCACGCAGCCATCAATACAAAGTAAGGAAGAACTTTATAAGCTCATGAAGAATGATCATTATCACGTATTGTGAAGCAGTAAAAGAAAAAAAAAAATGAAGAACAGAATTTATAGAATACTGCAGTTTATTTTTTAAAAGATGGAATAGGTATCTACATTACATATGTATATTATATACGTAAGTTGGTATATGCACAGAACTTGTCTGGAAGTGAACTGTGTTCCGTAAAGCTGGTAATCGTGGTTGCCTATAGGCAGAAGAGCTGGGGTTTGAGGTCAGGGATAGGAAGAGACACTTTATGCCTTTTGTACTATTGGAATTTTCTACAATGCATTCATTACAGTTTCGATAAAAATTAAGTGAATGAGCTGATGATGGTTAGCCTCACCTCCTCGACACAGTCCCTTTCTCAGCCAGTTGTTCATGGAATTAATACCTATGCTTTAGCTAAGCATGCCACATTTTGCTGAAGCAGAAGACAGATTTGTAACTGTGGCCTTGGGATAAGCAGGTCCCCCCCAAGAGATTGGAGAGTGTGTCTCACAGTTAAGTGACATCATCTTTGCAGAGGAACGGTGGTTCATTTCACACCTGTGCCCAAAATCCTAATGGACATTTAAGCCATACACGGCACTACTCAGTGGAGTAGTGGGCTGCAGGCTTGCATAACTACCAAGCTGGCAGGTAGCATGGGCTGGTGGCATTTACAAAATATGAGACGTTTGTAGCCTGCGTTTCCCTTCCCTACTTTTGATAGGATCCTAGGATGTACCAAAACAAATCACAACTGCAATGAGAAAATAGCATCTTAAAACCAGCCTCAAAGTCCTGCAGATGGAATGAAATCTATGATGACCTGGGAAACATGTGAAAGGGGCAGCTTGTGGTCACATGTGATGCAGACATGGTGTTACTAGACCATCTTGTCATTCAGAAAGAAGCCATATCTCCAGCTTTTTGTGTATGAAATATCCTTACTTTTAAACAAAATCAACTAATTCAGTTTTTCCTAAAAATATGCAGGCCAAGTCAAATATGTCTGTAGGCTAACTTTGGCTGACAAGCCATCAGTTTGCAACTCCTCATTTGGAAGCTGATAAAATTGCATGCTGTCTTGACCCAGTAGCTCTTTTGTGGGTGACAAGGACGCATCCTAATCATGTGTCCTTGGTCCTTTTTTTTTTTCCCCCTCTTCCTTCAAAGGCATCAAGACAGAAGACAGCTTGAACCATTCCCCTGGCCAGAGTGGATTCCTCAGCTATGGCTCCAGCTTCAGCACCCCACCCACTGGACAGAGCCCATACACCTACCAGATGCACGGTCAGTGTGGCACTGTGGCCCCTTCCTGCCCGTCTCTAAGGACCACCGAAGTTGGGTGTCCATTCATTCATTCATTCAGCAGATTTTTTGAGCACCTACTATGTGCCAGGCTCTATCTCAAGGAGTGGACAAAATAGATACAAGATCTGCCTTCACGGTCATTACCTGCCATTGGGGAAAGACTAATGATAAAGTCGGCAAATGAGCCAGATGATTTGGGAAGGGGTTGAATGTAAAAAAACCTGGTCTTTGCATAGAGAGTGATGAGCACTTGGGAGGTCAGGAAAGGTGAGATTTGTGACTTTAGATCAAATCATCAGGGAAGGCTCTTGAAGAGATGACATTGGGCAGAAACCCAAAGGATGAGGCAAAGCAGCCACATAGACATCTTAGGGAAGAGCATTCCAGGTAGAGGGAACAGCCTGTGCAAACGCTGCATGCAGGGAAATGTCTGGATGTATTTGAGGCAGAGAGCTGAGACCCGTGAGACTGGAGCAAAGTCAGAAGGCATGTAGGAGGAAAGAATCTTGGACAAAGAGCAAGGCACAATGATGCATGGCCTTGAGGGATGTGGGAAGGAGTTTGCTTGTATTTTAAGTGTGATGGGACAGGCAAGTCTATTGTAGAGACTCAGAAATGTTGGATGGTGGAAATATTGGACAGTCAGGTAAAGAAGCTGTTATTCCAGGCAGGAGGATCAAGGCTCTGCAGCCCCAGAGGGTGGCCTTAAGGAAGAAAGAACTCCATTGTGTAATCCTCCACCCACATGCCATAAGGAACTGGCTTGCTGGGTTCTCCCATGCTCACCTCCACTCTTTACCATCCAAGAGCCCTTCTCGGTTCTGATGCCCCCTTGGGAGCATGCTGGAGGTGATGCATGGAGCAGAGGACTGGTGGCTGTAATTTTCGGGATCCCCATTCTGCTGTTTCCCTTTATATAAGTTGCTAAAAATGACCATCAAGGATCTGAAAAAGTAAAATGACAAAGTGCTGGGCTGATGAGTGATTGTACTTTTTTTTTGAGACAGAGTCTTGCTATGTTGCCCAGACTGGGCTCAAGTGTTTCTGTCACTTCAGAGTATCTGGGACCACAGGTGTGCACTGCTGCACCCAGCTTTGATAGTACTTTTCTTTTAAAAGAAACTACTTGGAAGTATTATCACTTCATCTTTATTATTTTAATTTTTATTAAGGAAATAATAAAAATGATTGTCAAGGGCAGCATTTCAGGAAAAAAAAAATTGTGAAAGGAGAACAATAATCTTAGAGATGTGTGTAAGGAAAGCAGGTGGTAAACATTCATGCCCAGCCCTGAGAAGAGCTCTCTGGAAAGGTTTGTGTTCAAGTTTGTCAGTGATGCCATCAGCTAGCCTTGACCAAACATGCCAGCTGCCAGGTGATGCCGTGTGGGTTCTCTCATACAACCTTCATGACGCTCTCAAGTGACGGTTCTGTATCATTCCCATTTCACAGAAGAGGAAACTGAGGCATAGAAGGAATGACTGATTTGGCCAACACCAGGGCAAGGAGTTTAGATTTTATTGTAAGCGTAATGGCAAAGGGACTGTGTCAGATCTCTTGGGGGCCTCGTGGAATCCCGACCCCCAGCCTCACTGCAAAGCCCGTCCCTGTAACCCCGGCACTTTCCTGCCTCCTCTGCTTCTGCTGTCACCTCTGTGTCCCCAGTTGGGGCCTTTCTGAGGCCCACTGAAGGGAGTAAGCTGCTGGGACCCATCTCTCCAAGTAGTGAGTGAAAAATGGCACCAGCCCCGAAATTAGGAGGGGTGTAAAGGTACTGAACTTGAACGTGCATTTGAGTCCATTTCAAGCCAGTTTCTTTCCAGCTCTTTTTTTTTTTTTTTTTTTTTTGAGACAGAGTCTCGCTCTGTACCCCAGGCTGGAGTGCAGTGGCCGGATCTCAGCTCACTGCAAGCTCCGACCCCCGGGTTCACGCCATTCTCCTGCCTCAGCCTCCCGAGTAGCTGGGACTACAGGCGCCTGCCACCTTGCCCGGCTAGTTTTTTTGTATTTTTAGTAGAGACGGGGTTTCACCGTGTTAGCCAGGATGGTCTCGATCTCCTGAGCTCGTGATCCGCCCGTCTCGGCCTCCCAAAGTGCTGGGATTACAGGCTTGAGCCACCACGCCCGGCCTCTTTCCAGCTCTTTAAATAGAAACTGGACTTACTGCCTCAGGGCTTCTGAGGCCACAGAAGTTGAACTGGGAACCCAATCCCCCTATCCCATTTTGACACCCCCTCAGCCACACAATAAGTGAGCTAAGGTCTGCAGGAGGAGCCCCCATTCATTCATTCATTCATTCATTCCTTATGTTGAGCACCAGCTTGACACCTGGCACCCTTCTAGGCACTGAGGGCACAGCAGCCCACAAAGACAGTCTCCTCATGGGAAAAGATGGACAGTAATCAATTGACAAATAGATAAATAATTATAGATTTTGATAAAGCCTGTGACAGACAAAAGCAGGGTGGCATGCTGGACCGTGAGCAATGGTATGGCCCAGGAGTGGTGATCAGCATTCCCCAGGTGGTCAGGCACCTCCCGATGGAAAGGAGGCTGCCACAGGAGGGGCCAGAGCCATACAGGCAGCAGGAATGCAAGAGCGAAGGCCCTGCAGCAGGAAAAGGCTCACAGTGTTCAAGGACTCCAGAGGAGCCTCATCCTCTCCTCCCCAGAGCAGGATATGCAGAATAATGTTCTTTCTTCTCTGGTCCTTACAGCAACCATGTGAGGTGGGCCCCATCAGCCCTGCTTTCATAGATGGTGAAAGTGAGGCTCAGAGAGGGCAAGTGACTTGCCCAAAACCACAGAGCCGATAAGTGTTCGGAGCTAGGATTCAGACTCCGGTGTCTCCGGTGCCGCTTCCTCTAAATGATGAGATTTCCTAGACTCCTTCAGGACTCCAGACACTGTCCTAATGTCTGCACATAAACAAG
The DNA here is from genome assembly GCF_009764315.1 of Trachypithecus francoisi. Lineage (NCBI taxonomy): Eukaryota > Metazoa > Chordata > Mammalia > Primates > Cercopithecidae > Trachypithecus > Trachypithecus francoisi. Next base: position 42,647,138 of record NW_022681467.1, read on the forward strand.
CCTCTTAATCTCCCCAGTAGCCCCATGACATGGGCACTATCACTGCCCTCATCTTACAGGTGGAGAAACTGAGGCATAAAGTGTTTCAGTCACTTACCGAAGATCACACGGCCACGGCAGTGGGAAATGAGCCACGCAGTTGCCCAGGCACGTAACCCTCATGCCATCCTGCCCTTCATACTCTCTTAGATCCATCTGGAAGGTGATTCTCAGGGGTGAGCCTAGGGCCCCACCCCCGACCTCAATCCCCACCAGCCAACGTCTCCAGCTCTCTTCTCACCCTACCATGGGAATCGTCCAGGTTATTTTCTTATCCTCCTCGCAGCCCAGATGACAGAAGGGCAGCGGCAGCAGCTGGGCTTTGTCCCAATTAACTGCCTTCAGTCTGATACTAATGGCTATAAACTGCTCTTGAGACAGCCCAGGCATTTTGCAAGCCTGACATATTCCTCCTTAAGTATTTTTTTCAAACACAAACACACGGAACGCTCACACACCATGCCCATGTGCTTCCTATTAACTTTTTTTTTTGTTTTTTTTTGAGTTGTTCCAGAGGAGAAATAAACTCTCGAACTACTGAGAGCATTTCAGAATGGAAGACACTGGTTGAGCTTAGTTTCTCAGAGGAAGAAGAAAATAAAGCAGATTGAGGCTTATGAACTTTTAGGCCTGAAAATGCTGATTTTGTGAAATTGGCCCATGGTGAGAAGCTAGCATAAGTCTTTTTCCTTTCTAAGAATTAAAACCATAATTTTGGCCCATAATCCCAGCACTTTGGGAGGCCAAGGCCGGTATATTTATTGCTTGAGTCCAAGAGTTCAAGACCAGCCTCAGAAACCTGGTGAAACCCATCTCTACAAAAAAAAAAAAAAATTAGCTAGGCATGGCGATGCATGCCTGCGGTCCCAGCTACTCAATAGGCTGAGGTAGGAGGATCACTTCAGCCTGGGAGGTCATGGCTGCAGTAAGCCGTGATCATGACACTGTACTCCAGCCTGGGCAATAGAGCAAGACCCTGTCTCTAAAAAAAAAAAAAAAAAAAAAAATGCTGGGCATGGTGGAGTGCACCTGTAGTTCCAGCTACTCAGGAGGCTGAGGTGGGAGGATTGTTTGCGTCCAGGAGTTCAAGGCTGCAGTGAGCTATGATCACCCCACTGCACTCCAGCCTGGGCAACAGAGCATGACCCTGTCTCAAAAAAAGAAAAAATATATAATTTTATAGAAGCAAAAAAAGGGTGCTCATGGGGCTCACCTCATCATTTTACAGATGAGTAAACTGAGGCACTGCAATGGAGCATCTTACGGAAGGGCACAGAGCAAGCTTTAGACAAGCCAGGATGCCTCCCACTAGGTCTTCTAGCTAATCTCATAAACTTCTAAAAGCTTTAGCACAGCCATCACCCATAAGGCCCTGGTTTGAGATCTGTAGCTGTTTGGCTAACACTGCCCCTCCATAGAATATGCAATAAACGTAAAAGAAAAAAGTTCACAGCTCTCGTTCAGCCTTTGCATGGTTGTTTATTTTCTTTATTTTAAGTTCACCCTGGGGTTTTTAGGGCTGAAGTGTATTTCTTATGGGTTTGATTTTTTTTTTCTTTTTGGCTTCTCCTGGTAAAACACTGCTATTCACAGAAATAACCACCAAGGTTAAAAAGAGGGAAAAAAATCTCCAGAGTGTGTTATAAGAAGTTTCTGGTGCCACAGAGGAGTTAAGAGCTCTGGACCTGGCCTGTGGTCAGTCCTGGCGGTACCCCACACACAGTGGCATGAGTTGGAGAAGCACATGGACTCCTCTGTGCCTCAGTTTCCTCACCTGTGAAACTGGTATCATAGTGAGAGAAGTGACAACATGAGGCTTTGGGAGACTAAATAACATGATTCATGGGCACATCAGATGAGATCCATAAAGGCTGGATTTTCTTTTTATTATCTCTGTTATTCCTTCCTTAGCATGGTAGTTAAAAACAACTAAAAGCAGGGGCTCTCAAGTCAGGTTGAGTTAACATCCGAATCCAGCTGCGAGCCAGCCCTGGGACCTTGAGCTCAGTTCCTTCTCAGTACTCCAGTTTCCTTCCCTGTGAGATGGGGACGCTAAGAGTACCTTACTCGTGGGGTGCTATGATGACTAAATGTGTTAATGTATGTGAAGTATTTAGAGCAGCGCCTGGCACAAACTAATGCTCCCTAAATGTTAATTATCATTGTTATGATTGACATTGTTAGCCTCACTTCAGGTTTGATGGGCCGTGTTCTTTCCAAGTTCACTTCTATTTCCTGAACTCTCAATTTTAGTAAGTGGCCAGGGTAAGAGAAAAGAGGAATACTAATTTGAGACTGTAGTACTGTCTGCATCCACATAAACTCCCCTTCCAGTGAACTCTGTGTTGTAGGGAGACTTAAAAACAGGCCAAGCTCAGTGGCTCATGCCTATAATCCCAGCCCTTTGGGAGGCTGAGGTGGGCAGATCATCTGAGCTCGGGAGTTCGAGACCAGCCTGGCCAACATGGCAAAACCGCATCTCTACTTAAAATACAAAAATTATCCAGGTGTGGTGGCACACACCTGCAATTCCAGCTACTTGGGAGGCTGAGGCAGGAGAATCACTTGAACCCAGGTGGCGGAGGTTGCAGCGAGCCAAGATCACGCCACTGCACTCCAGTCTGGGCAACAAAGCGAGACTCCATCTCAAAAAAAAAAAAAAGCAGGAAAACAGTGGGAGCCCTGTCCAATGGAAACTCCTTTTGCATTTATGAAGGGCCAGGGAACATAAAGACTGAAGCTTAGAACCCCTCCAGCAGCCACTCAGGAGCAACATGGAAACATGCAATTCAAGGATGTGTAGGAAATTAACAGTTCAGTAAAAGCACTTGTAACTCAGTGATCTCAGCTCGAGACCTCCAAGGCTAGATTGTGTTGGATTTAGGAAGTCTCTATGTCAGATTAATGAAATGTACCACCAGTAAACTGTGTGACCTTGGACAAGTAACAAAACTTTCATGATCTGTGTTCCACAGTTCTAGTGCTAACAAGTGCTCCAGGAAAAAATAAAGGGGTTGGTGCGGGTCATGGTCATAGATACCAAATACGTTTAGTAAATAGTGCATGCCACAAAGTTAAAATAGACATCTTTGCTACAAGACTTTTCAGAGCCTTTGCAGGCTGCTGTGCCTTGTACTTCTCCAGGAATAGAATTCAGGAGGCAGTTTTCCCAAGCAGATAGGCTGAGGGCCCCTCTGTCCAAACTCGTTCTGTGGTCACTGAGAAGCCCTGGATGTCATGATCTTTTAGGACCCTTCCTTTATGAACGCTCTTTGAATTTCTGTTGTTTTAAACAATGAACATGTATATATTTATTTTTCCTGTGTTTTAATTAAATTGTTTCTTTTTGAGACGGAGTCTCACTTTGTCATCCAGGCTGGAATACAGTGGTGCGATCTCGGCTCACTGCAACCTCTGCCTCCTGGATTCAAGTAATTCTCCAGCCTCAGTCTCCCAAGTAGCTGGGATTACAGGCGCCTGCCACCACACCTGGCTCATTTTTGTATTTTTAGTAGAGATGGGGTTTCGCCATGTTGGCCAGGCTGGTCTCGAACTCCTGACCTCAAGTGATCCGCCCACGTCAGCCCCGCAAAGTGCTGGGATTACAGGCATGAGCCACTGTGCTCAGCCTTAATTTTTAATTTTTAACTGAGATATAACTTACATATCTAAACTTCACCTGTTTTTTTGTTTGTTTGTTTGTTTGTTTGTTTTTTTGAGGCAGGGTCTGTCTCTGTCACCCAGGCTGGAGTGCAGTGGTGCGATGGCAGCTCACTGCAACCTCCACCTCCTGGGTTTAAGTGATTCTCCCACCTCAGCCTCCTGAGTAGCTGGGAATAGCAGGTGCCCGCCACCATGCCAAGCTAATTTTGTTTATTTTTTATAGAGATGGGGTTTCATTGTGTTGCACAGGCTGGTAAACTTCACCTAAAGTGTTCAATTTAGTGTTTTTAGTATGTTCACTAAAATTGTGCAACCATCACCACTATCTAATTCCACAGCATTTTTGTCACCCCCCCCAAAGAAACCCCATGCCCATTAGCATCACTCCCTAGTTCCCCTCTCTCCAATATATTCCTTTTGTAATAAAAAAAAAAAAGACACATGAATTTTTTAAACAGGTTATGCATTTACCTAGTTCAGGCATCCGTAGAAATCTTTCTTGTGCCTTCATGCTACATCCACCCCATTTTCAAACCCCTAACCATTAACCACTGTAATCGTTTTGTGGGAACTCATCCAGAACTTACTTTTGCAAACATAAGTAAAGTATAAGCAGTCTATTACATTGTATGTTACTATTACAAGAATTCGTTCAGACGTGATTCATAAATAAGAAATCTATGTTAGTATAACTCACAAGTTGCATTGTTTCATTTGCTTCTAGGGGTTTCTTTATCGTTGTTATGTGCCTTGATGTCGTTTTCTTTATGATTCTTGTGCTCTGTGTTTGTTGAGACACTTAGATCTGTGGATTTATCGTTTTCATCAAATTCGGAAATGTTTCAGCCAATATTTTTTCAAATTTTTTTCTGATGTTCCACCACTGCTACCTCCCACTCCAAGTTCATAAATCTTTTCTTCTGTAGTATCTGATCTGCTGCTAATTACACCCAGGTCATTTTTCATCCCATACATCATTTTCATCTCCAGAAGTTTGACTTGGGTCTTTTTTGTTTTGTTTTGTTGAAGACAGAGCCTTGCTCTGTCACCCAGGCTGGGGTGCAGTGGCATAATCTCAGCTCATTGCAACCTCTGCCTCCAGAGTTCAAGGGATTCTCATGCCTCAGCCACCTGAGTAGCTGGGATTACAGGTGCTCACCACCACGCCTGGCTAATTTTTGTATTTTAAGTGGAGACGGGGTTTTGCCGTGTTGGCCAGGCTGATCTCGAGCTCCCGAGCTCAGGCAGTCTGCCCACCTCAGCCTCCCAAAGTGCTAGTACAGACATGAGCCACCGTGCCCAGCCTGGGTCTTTTTTTTTTATAACTTCCATGTCTGTATATAACATGTCCAATCTTCTGGCTTCTTGAACAGATAGAATCCAGTTGTAGTAAACGTTTTAATGTCCGTGTCTAATTCTATCATTCCTGTCATTTCTGGGTTCATTTTCATTGATTTTTCTCCGTGTTAAAAATCATATTTTTCTGCTTCCCTGTATGCCTGATAAGTTTCAATTGGATGCCAAACATAAATTTTACCTTGTCAGATGCTGGATATTTTTGTATTCCTATAAATACTTTTGAGCTTTGTTCTGGGATGCAGTTAGGTTACTTAGAAACTGTTGGATTCTTTTGAGTCTAGCTTTCAGCCTTGCCAGTTGGGATCAGAGCAGCGTTTAGTCCAGGAGAAATTTTTTCCACTACTGAGGCAAACCCTTCTGAGTATTCTACCCAATGCCCCATGAATTGTGAGGTTCTGCAATTCTGGCAGGTGGGAACAGGACCTATTTCCGGCTTCATTATGAGCTCTGAAGCTTGTTGCTTCTGATCTTTTCCAGTGGTTCTCTCTCAGCCCTGGGTAATTTCCTCACACCCGTGTGCTCATCAGTTCTCAGGTGGCCACTCAAGGGGAACTGTGAGCAAACCTCCAGAGCGCTCCCAGCGCAACTCTCTTTTTCTGCGAGTTCTGCTCTGCCAATTCCAGCCACATTAGCCTCCCCTGACTTGTAGCTCCATCTCCCCAGCTCTGAGAGACCACGGGGCTCCACCTGGGTTTTCCCTTCCTGGAAACTCTATCCTGGGGCAGTCATTCAGCTCACCATCTGTTTCTTCTCTTGCAAGGATCACTGTCCATGCCTGATGCCCAACGTCTTGGAAACCTAGTTTTCAAACTGTTTCAGCTGGGAGGGTAAATCCAGACCTTGTTACTCAGTCTTGGCCAGAAGTGGAAATTCCACTGCATTGGTTCGTTTGTAGTTTTTCCAGAGCATAGGCTAACAGCAGCTGAATGTAAAATACCAAACGCAAGCAAATGCAGCAGGCCTGGTACCAGTGCAGTTCTTCTCATAATGCCCTATGTCCTTCCTCTTCCTCAGTTTGGTTACATGTTCTATTTTGGGAGAACTAATTTTGCAATTCCCGCCAATTTTTGTGCATTTTGCCCTTGTTTCCATAATTCAACACCTCCATCATCTCTTCATCACCTCCATCAAGATGCTTTCACTTCCTTTTAAAAGCAAAGATCTCTATTTCATATAATGCTTCTCAGTTTGTTATTTACATATTTGTTTTTTCACCATGCTATCATTTTTACTAGGATTGCCACTGCTTTGGTTAATGTTGTGGCTACAAAGTGGCATTGCTTTGGGGCAGTCAGCTCTAACCCTACTTTTTCCCATAAGCTCTCTGATTTTAGTGCACGGGTTCATGTAACTCATGGCCTTTCAAGAAGGCATTATCACATGATGGCAGAAACACTTGTCTATATTCTTTTCACAGGTAACATACTATGCACACTCTTCTGCACTTTGTTTTCCTCATTTAACTATATACCTTGGAGAGAACTTGCTAAGTCAATATATAGAAAGAGCTTCTTCATTCTTCTTCATAGATGCCTATTATTGCATTGAATGATGTGCTGGAAATGATTGAGCCAGTTCCTTACTGGGGGCCATTTGGCCTGTTTCTACTCTTTTCACAACTGCCTCCAAAATGGTTATGAAAACCCCTATATGCATATTATTTTTTATAAGTATATCTGAATGGCAAATTTCCAAAAAGTAGGACTTGGGGTCAAGGGGCAAGTCTATATTTAAATTTGGTGGATATCTCCAAGTTACCCTCCGTAGGGATTCAACCCATTTACACTCCCCCCAACAGTGTCTGGGAGTAGTATCTGTTTTCACAAAAATTCACCAACCCAGTGTCCTCTAATGGTTGAAGTTTTTGCCAATGCATGAAAAAATGGTGTCTCGGGCAGTAGTAATTTCTAAGTCTTTTCTCACAAGTGAGGTTGAGCATCTTTTCAGACCCTTGACTGATTTGTATTTCCTTTCCTGTGAACCCTGGTTTGAATCTGTGAACACAGGAGATTTGACTTGAAAAAGTATGCAAAAGGAAAGCAATTAAGTACTAGGCATACCGATATTTAAGCATATCATAAAGCTTCAGTAATCAAAACAACATGCTTCTAGTGTGAATACACTCATTGATCAATAGAGGAGAAGAAACAGTCTTAGAGAGAGACCCACACATTTAGTACGTGGAGAAGGTGACATCTTGAGTCAGTGGGAAAATATGAACTATTGAATGAATGGCATTGGAACAGCTAGTTAGCCATCTGGAGAAAAATATCCCTTCCTACTACCAGAAAACAAATCCAAATGGATTGACGGTTTAAATGTTAAAAATAAAACCATAAAAATACTAGAATGAGAATAAGCACAATTTTTTATAACCTTGGAGTGGAAAAGGCTTTTCTAACCAGGACTCAGAAATCCAAAATCCATAAATGAAAAGATTGACAGGTTCCACTACAGAATTTTTTTTTCTTTTTGGCACGGCAAAGAACACCAGAAGTCAAAACAACAAAACAAATGACAAAAAACAAGCAAACAAAAAAAAAAGAAAACAAAATGACGAACTGAAAAGAAATATTTACATCTGAAGTCACAAAGAAATGTTACTTTTTCAAAAATGATTCTACTAGTCTGTGGATTGAACCTGCTCCAGGATGTGGTGGTTCTTAATCAGGATTTTAAACTCAAATATTACAGGGCCATGCAGTAACGTCAAAGAGAGATATGAGCTAGGTATAGGGTTATAGGGAGGGTGGGAACTGTAGCAAACTAGAGACTAAACCCGCCACCAGTGCTGGGGATAGGGGGGCGTTACTTGGCTTCAGCCCATTGCTGCCCCTTTAGATTGGATCCTAAGGAGACCAGATCTTTCCATTTTTCAAAGTGATCCCCAAAACTCTGTTTAATGTGAAATCTCCTTATTCTTTTTCAATATGGACAATTGATTAAACTCTCTTTGAAACACCTTGTGAAGCACACAAACACATATAAGGCTGGCTTCATGCCCACATCTTGCAATCTTGTGCCGTATTTTCTTAACTGAACCACAGGTCCCGAGATGACTGGATGGAGCAAATCACAAGCCTACTGGTGACTTGGGGAACCACACAGATCACCTCCTTTGGGTTCCCCCACCTCTGGCTTGTTTCATCAGTGAGGTGTGTTCCAGAGAACTTGAGTGATCGTTGTGGCAATGGTTGAGAGTGGAGCCCAGTGGCCTCCTCATGGTGAAATGGAGTCATTTCCCTATTTCTCCCTGGTGATGGCAGCTTTCAGGCTGTCCCAGCCCAGCCAGTTTTGAGCAGTCTAAATCTTCCTGATCTCACTGCATCAGTCAAGACAGGAGCCAGGCTTGGCATCCTATGGGTTGTTGGACTGAGGCCGAGTTTCCTAACGTGAATCAGCAACTCTTCTGCACACAATGAAGTGGGTGAGGTTTCCCCATGCATGTCAGCATTCTCGCCCTGTGCAACACCTCCAGCCTGGGGGTCACCTTCCCCTCCCCTTCATGTGTGCTGGCAGACTTGCTGCCTTTTGCTTGAGCTAAAGTCTTCGGAATTTAGAACGTATAGAGTTTAAATGGAGGGTCTTTTCCCTAGTTACATAACAAGTTAGATTTGATCACCCCTATCTCAAAAACCACTGGAGGTAACGGGTGGAAACAGCCGGAGAGACTGAGAATGAGTTTGGGATCAGGAGGGAGTTTAGTTTAACAGCAATTTGCTAAGGCAGTGCTGTCCAATAGACCCTTCTGTGATGATAGAAATGCTCTGAGTGGCTGTGCAACATGATAGCCCCTAACCACAGGTGGCTACTGAGCACTGAAATGTGGTTAATGCAACTAAGGAATTAAATTTTAAATTTTGTTTAATTTTAATTAATTGTAAATGCACCTACTCTATTGGGCAGCACAGGTCTAAGGGATGTTTCCAGACTAACTCTTCAGTTGTGTTATGGACTGAATTGTTCCCCTTCCCTAAAATTCATATGTTGAAGCCGTTACCTCCAAGGTGATGAGTTTTGGTGATGAGGCCTTTGGGAGGTGTTAGGGTTAGATGAGGTCATGTGGGTGAGGTCTTCAGAATGGGATTACTGTTCTTATAAGAAGAAGGAGAGAGAGAGAGCTCTCAACCTCCTTGTCTCTCCCTGAATGCACATACTGAGGACAGGCCATGAAAGGACACAGCAAGAAGGTGACCATCTGCAAGCCAGGAAGAAGACCTTCACCAGGAATCCAACCAGCCGGCACATTGACCTTGGGCTTCTTGGACTCCAGAACTATGAGAAATAAATATCTGCTGTTTAAGCCACCCAGGTGACAGTATTCTGTTACAGCAGCCTGCGCGAAGACAGTAGGTTTTTCCTAGACGTGCAGAAGCAGAGCTGGAAAAGCTAATATCCTGAACATTTTGTTTGTTTCTCTTTTGAAGATGCTTCACCTTCTTCTCTTCTTGCCCCCACTATCAGACGAATTTTCAAAGCAAAGCAGGTCTATGTGTGGCATCAGGAGCTGGTGAGTGACAGAAGCTGGTGCCTTCATACAGCCATCATCCCAGTAGATATTAAGGCAGCATCTCCTCTGTGCCAGGCACTGTACCAGGTGCTGAGAAAGCAGAGGTGAGCAAGAAAAATACAGTTCCTGCCCCCCTGGAGTTCACACTTGGGTTGGGAGATGGACGATAACCCAATGATGGCACAACACATGTAAAATTGCACCTGTAAAGCACTAGGACACAGGGCCAAGGCAGAGTCTGCAACCTTCTGGCTCCAAGCCTGTGCTCTTCACTCAGCCACTGGTCACATACCCAGATGCCTCAGGAGCCGGCCCACACGATCAGTGTGTGAAGATGGCTGGGTGGGGCCTGTGACAAACTAAGGAGCCCCAGCCCTATATACCGGGGTAGCCCCACCCCATTAAAGCTGGTTATTGCAGTGCCATAGATTAGTTATTCAAAATTTAAATTTAAAAAAACAAATGCCAGAAATCTTTTATAAGGAGTTTCCCAATTAAAAAGACTTAAATTGGTAGCAACAAATTTTTAAAAACAAAATAAAATAAAACTTACTATGCAAGCCAAAGCACTTGTACAGATTAGATTCAGGCCACAGGCTGCCATTTTGCTAACTGTGTTCTCCATCATGACCATGTAGAGAACTGATGTGAAGGCAGGGGACTCGGAGCTCAGAAGGGGAAGAAATGGGGGTTAACATATTCAGGACAGGGTGCAAGAAGGCAGAAGGGCCACAGGTTATGGATGTGTCCTGTCTCTCTCAGCCACATCAGCTGGAAGAATAATGATGGTGTGGTTTCTAGAATAAGAGTTGAAGTGGAACAAGGGCTCAGCCCATAGAAGGAGCTTATTGAAGACATGCTGAGGCAACTCTGCCTGGCCACCCTGTAGCTCGCTGGTTACCTTGATGGGCAGCCATGGCTTTTATCCATATTTTCAGGGCAGAAAACAGGTGGAACCAGAATGAGGCCATAATGGCTGTCACCAGTGGGCAGCCAATTTGGGGTTGACATAACTGTATCTGCAGGGGAAGCGTGATCAGGTCCTTCATAATATTTAAGGCTTACCTACTCCTTTTGCCCCTTCCTCTGTAAGTAGCACTGCTGTCTCTTACATCCTTTTCCTCATACCTCCCATTCATTCTTTCTGCAGGGTTACTAACTTTTTCTCTACACTTAACACATCTTTACATTTTGCCTGTATTGCCCAAGCTCCTTGCCTGCTCACTAAGTTTTTATAACACTTCCTCTGCGTTTCATTCACCCCACCTCTTTTTCTTTTTTCTACAACACATACTTGAACACCGCTAAATATTCAATTAAGAATTATTGAATACAGGCCGGGCGCGGTGGCTCACGCCTGTAATCCCAGCACTTTGGGAGGCCAAGACGGGCAGATCACGAGGTCAGGAGATTGAGACCATCCTGGCTAACATGGTGTGAAACCCCATCTCTACTAAAAATACAAAAAAAATTAGCCGGGCGTAGTGGCAGGTGCCTGTAGTCCCAGCTACTCGGGAGACATGCAGGAGAATGGCGTGAACCCAGGAGGCGGAGCTTGCAGTAAGCCAAGGTCACGCCACCACACTCCAGCCTAGGCAACTGAGCAAGACTCCGTCTCAAAAAAAAAAAAAAAAAAAAAAGAATTATTGAATACAGTACAATTGAACACATTACAATAGCATTCTTACAAAGTTCTATGTATGTTAAAGTCCTGAAAAAAAAAAAAAAATTCTACGTGTAAAATGGACTGATATGCTGGAACAGAGGTTAGTAAACTTTTTCTGTAAAAGAGCCAGAGAGTAAATATTTTAGATTTTGAGGGTCATCGGTCTCTGTCCCAGTTACTCGTAACTGTGTCATTGTAGCTTGAAAACAGCCATAGTCAATATGACAATGAATGGCCAAGGCTGTCTTCCAAGACAGTGTTATTTACAAAAGCGGGTGGTGGGTTGGATTTGGCTGAGCTCTGTATTCTCGGGTCATATGATTAAAACCAGATCTTATCTGCCGGAATGTTTGGTTGGATATTTGAAAGTCAGGTGGGACCTGGGAATGGTATTCCTTTTGCTGGACTCTCCACACATTGCAGAATGTCTGCACCTCTGTCACCTGCCCACCAAATGCCACTAGTGTCCCCAATAAAAGTGTCCCCATGAATTTCCAGGCACCCCCTAGGGGTACTGCAGCCACCCAACCACTGGTTTACACAGTGGCAGGTTCAGGCGTGGGGAGAGATGGCTGTGGTGTAGGAATGAACATCTTTCGCTCAGCAAACATTCACCAGTGTAGGCTCGATTGCAGGCAGCATGCTAAGCGTGGGCCACGCAGCCCCAGGCTGACAGTCAAACCCCACCTTCATGGAATTTATATCCCAGGGAAGAGGATACAGGCAGAGCATGAGTCTAGTTGACCTCCCATAACAAAATACCATGGTCTGGGTGGCCTAGACAACAGAACTTTATTTTCTTACAGCTCGGAGGGCTAAAAGTCCCAGATGGAGGTGCCAGCAGATTCTCTTCCTTGTGAAGGCTTGCTTGTATGTGCTCGCTCTGCGAGCACATGACCTCTCCTCTTTGAGTTCACAGAGAAAGAAATCTCTGCTGTCCTTTTTTTTTGAAAAACGGAGTCTTGCTCTGTAGCCCAGGCTGGAGAGCAATGGTGCAGTCATAGTCACTCTAATCTCAAGTGCCTGGACTCACGCGATCCTCTCATCTCAGCCTCCTGAGTAGCTGAGGCTACAGGTGCGCACCAGACTGCTACTTCTTATAAGGACACCAGTTATGACCTTGCCACTCTTATGACCTCATTGAATCTTCATTACTTCCCTGGAGGCCCTATCTCCAAATACAGTCACATTGGGGGTTACAGCTTCAGCATACGCATCTGGGGGCCACAATTCAGTTGACAACACACAGTGGGTAAGGAAATGAGCAAATGACAAGATGATGTCAACTGTGATGAGTGCTCCAAGGAGAATAAACAGGGAGATATAACAAAGAGAAACCAGGAAAGATGCCAGGCTCTCTGAGGAAGTGACAGTGGAGCTGGCACTTGCTAATTCGGAAGAGCCAGCTGTGGGTCACAAGTGTCACCAGCAGATAGGAGGCCAAGTGGCGAGGAGCCAAGGGGAGAGGGATGGGGAATGAGGTGACCGGTGCTGAGACACCAGGAAGCCATGGGGTTCTAAAACAGGGCAGGTGATCTGGTTTGCATCTCAGAAAGACCAGTTGACTACTGGGATAAGTGGACTATGGGCAGATAGCAGGGGCTGCAAGGAGGCCAGGAGGAAGCTCCGTCCTGAGACAGTGCCTGACCTGTGGCTGCCTCTGCCTTCCCCTCCCCTTCTCTAGGTCAGACACAGTGAAGCCGATATTCACAAATGTACCTGTGACAATGCCTGCCAGATCGCAGTGACCCCATTCAGAAAATTCTAGAACTATTACAACTTATCCTTTTACTCCCAAAGGAACGAAGGCCCAGAGCACGGCTTTGATGTCATTGCTTTTGTGTCACTTGTTTATCATTTCATTTGTTTACCATTTTTATTTCTGACGTTTCCATGAAATGAGAACTGGGCCCACAACCAGGGTCTGCACCTGCAAAATTTGTTGAAAAAGTCGTAGAAGAAATCTCTCTGCCATCTGATCGTTGGCAGGGGTGGGGGTGGGGGTAGGGGAATAGAATGAGAAAAAGGAAAAGAAAATGCACCAAATTTTAAAAACCAGTACAAACACACAAAAAATGCAGAGTCCTATCCAAGGTACAAGTCCCTGCCCTGCTAATTCCTTAGAGATAAAAGGAGAGCAGCCTGCTCCCAGCCCCAGCCTTCTGTTCAGGAATTGAAAGGGGTAATTAAGGGATAGGGGAAATACAGCCTCAGGCAGGGAGCCACTTATTAGGAGAGAGGCACAGACAGACACACAGACCCTGTAACTACTCAGTTCAGAGAGGATGCACAGCCAGGACAGAAGCCAGGCAATGGGATACTCAGTGTGTACCCTTAAAGCAAACCAGATTTTTGCTGCTCCTAAAAGTTCAGGTGGTAAAGCGGGGACTGGAGCCCAGATTCCACCTGCCTTTGAGTTGTGTGCTGCTTTCCCTGGGAACATGCAAGGAATTCCTGATTTTTGCATTCTTTCCCATTCAGTAGCTTACACATGTCCCAGGAAGGCAGCTCAGCCCCCTAGTCCTGAATCCACCTGCCTTCTTACACTGCTTTTTATTTTTCATACATTTATTTTAAACCACATCAGTGCTATTAGTGTATCTTTCCCGAACTTTCTCTGTGTATGCATTTACAAGCTTATTTTTCTTCTCACCAGTAGAAAATACTGTTTTTTTAAACATAAATAATATATATTGGTGTGCATCTTGTTTTATAAGTTGTCTTTTATACTTTTCACCAAGTAACATGTCTCAGAGATCTCTCAAAGTCGATTCAAAAAAACCCACTTTAGTCTCTTGTTTGGCTTCTGCAGGCACTGCAGTACTGCATTGAGAAAGCCAGATGCCGGGGTTGAATCTCCGCGTCTGCACTCACTGGCTGTGAGACTTGATTTTCTCATCTGTGAAATGGGATCTATAGGAGTAGCTTTTGTGAAGCTGTATGGGATAATATACACATAGGGCTTAGGACAGGGCCTGGGACAAAGTCAAGTGCTTCCTTGCATTGGTTATCATGGTTATTGTTATGGCTATACCATGGCATTCAGCCATTCCCCTTGAAATGGGCAAAACTTCCCACATTTCACTGTTTTCACAGAGAAGCCTGCAGTCTCAAATTTTGGTTGCTGCAGGCATTTGCTGTCCCTGTATGTGTCTCCCTTTGTGGCAGCCAGGGCCCCCTTCTAATTCCTGCAGCAGGCCTCGCCAGGTCTCGCCACACTTTGCATCTCTGCTACTCCAGCTCTAAATTGTAGCCTGTAAGAACTGGCAGCTAAAAAAGATTGTGCAACCCCCAAGACCAAAGCTCAGGGCCATCCCAGCTGCTGCTGCATGCGGGCCCTAGCCGGCTGCCTGACCTTTAGGTCAGTGGGTATTTTTGATCACTCAGGAGCAAGAGAAGAGAGCCAAGAGGAGGCAGATACCGAAGCCTACTAGAGACAACCCAGGATCTCAGAACTATATTTCTAGAAGGGGTGATAGACATCATCTAGGTCTATCACCTAGACCTAGAGGTCAGTTCAAATAGGAAAAACTTTAGGCTTTGCAGCCTATACAGTCTCTGTTGCAGTTGCTCAACTCTGCCAATGCACTGTGAACATTGCTATAGATGATACATAAACAAATGGCATGGCTGCGTTCCAATAAAATTTTATTTACAAAAACAGGTGACCAGCCCACAGACCATAGTTTGCCAACTCCTGATATAAGTTAGTCTAAGTCAATCCATCCCGGGGCCTGGATGAGTTGCTATGGCTGCCTTGAGTGCTATTCCTGACACTGAATCATACGTAACGACCCAGAGTAGCAGGACTGTACTCCTTGCCCTTCTTGCAGGCAAGGTGTCAGGGAGAGGCAATCAACTAATTCTAGCCACTGAATTGAGAGGAGAAATGATCATGTCATGCCCAGGCCAGAGCATTCAATGACCAGTACAAGACTCTGCCAGTGTTCAAATTGAAGGCTGCTCCTTTAACTGGTGCACTTGAGTGACTCCAGTGAACAGAGTCCCTGATGATTCTCAGTGGATATATAGCATGAAAGATAGATCAACTCTGAGTTCAAGCCAGTGGGATATTGGGGATGTTTGGTACCACATCATACCATAACCTCTCCTGACTGATTTATTGGCACAAGAGATTATTTAACATGGAACATGAAAGTGACACTCAAAGTCATTGGGTCACATAGTGAGGAAGCCATTCCCCTTTCTGTCATCTGTGAGCCCTTCTGATTCAGTGATAAAGGGAGGAAGGAAGTCTCTGTTTGGTGCTAATATGTCTTCAGTGTGTCTCTAATCCCTGCAAATATTTCTTTTTAACAAGATGAGAGGAAACCCCAGGTTTAAGGTCTTTGGCAGACAACAGTATTTAGCTAGGATTAAAAACATTTGCTCCCTACATATTTTTTATGTTTTGTATTTATCATTAATGGCAAGTGGTATTGATTTTCTATTTACAGTAATAATGTAAAGTCTTCTCACACAAATTTATTTAAGTAAAAACAATGAATGATTATATGGATAGGGCTCAGGAAAATGTGAGTCAACATTAAGCTGATATAAGGGAAATTTTTTTATTTTTATTTTTTTTGAGACAGAGTCTCGCTCTGTTGCCCAGGCTGGAGTGCAGTGGCACGATCTTGGCTCATTGCAAGCTCCGCCTCCCGGGTTCACGCCATTCTCCTGCCTCAGCCTCCCGAGTAGCTGGGACTACAGGCGCCCACCACCATGCCTGGCAAATTTTTTTGTATTTTTAGTAGAGACAGGGTTTCACCGTGTTAGCCAGGATGGTCTCAATCTCCTGACCTCGTGATCTGCCTGCCTCAGCCTCCCAAAGTGCTGGGATTACAGGCATGAGCCACTGTGCCCAGCCTAGAAGGGAAATATTAAATAAAATAATAGGCCAGGTAGTTTGAGACTATTGTAAAAACTGTGTGGGGGCAGGGAGATGAGTGGAGTCTGGATGCAGGAATCTTGCTCAGTATCTTCCTTGCGTAAGTGTGCAAGTGGAGGCTCAGAGAAGGGATGTGCTTTGCTGTGGGTGAACCAACTTCCCGGGACCAAGGCGAGGAGGGATCCCCAACTTTGCAATTCAGAGGCCAGGCTATCCTTGTGCCCAAGACCCTGTCCCCACCAAAGTTAAAAGGAAAACTGATGAATGCCAGCAAGTCAACAAAATCGCCTGGATACATTTCCTAAGACTCTCATAATAAAGCACCACAATCTGGGTGGCTTTGAAGAATATAAGTGTATCATCTCACACTTCTGGAGAACAGAAGTCTGAAATCAAGGGTTGGCAAGGTTGGTACCTTCTGGAAGCTCAGGGGGAGACTGCCCCATGCCTCTCTCCTGGCTTCTGGTGGTGGCAGGCATTGCTTGGCAGTCCTTGGCCTATAGAGGCTTCACACCAATCTCTGTCCCCATCGCCACATGGCATTCTCTCTGTGTGTCTGGGTCCAAATTTCCTTCTTCTTATGAGGACACCCTAATCCATTATGACCTCATCCTAATTTGATTACATCTGCAAAAGACACTGTTTCCAAATAAGATCACATGTACAGCTATTGGGCCTCAGAAGATGAACATAGCCTTTCAAGGGATGCAACTCTACCCACGACATCACCCAGCCAGGGTCCCTGGCTGAGCTGCAAGAGGCTTGGGGCCAAGAACTGCGTCCTGTCCCTGAGCTGTCTGGGCTTAGCAAAAATTGAAACCACCCAAGTGAAAGAGGTCGGTCAAGGATCCTGCTGCTCAGCTGGCTTGCATTAGTCTCAGTCTGAGACGGTGGCGGCAAAGATGGTCTAGGCCCCAGCAAGTGAGGCAGCAAGAGGCCAATGCCAGCAAAGGTCAGGGCTCGCTCTTTAAGTATAAATAGAACCTTCTTCCCGGCCACCCCCTCCCATAGCCACACAATATCTCTTTCAAAGATCTCAAAACACTGAAGCAGACCGTACCAAATTGACTTTATTGTTTTAAAACTAGCCCCTTCTGTCTGCCACCACCCGCCACCCCTTCCCCAAGGGGAAGAAAAAATTCATAATAGATGTCTCTCCAGCATGCACCTCTGTTCTCCTCTCTCTAATGGCAGCTCGGGACCCTGAGGCAGTGACGCTTAATAATGTCTCCTAATAGCGTTTTTCTGACAAATACCTAGTGACCACAAGCCTAATCAGGGCCGTCATGAATTAATGGCCAGTGTAGTGATGGGTGCTGAATGATCATAAAAATAGCTAACACTGGGCCGGGCTTGGTGGCTCATACCTATGACTTTGGGAAGCTGAGGCAGGAGGACTTCTTGAGGCCAGAAGTTCGAGACCAGTGTGGGCAACAAGGTGAAACCCTGTCTCTGAAAAAAAAAAAAATGAGCCGTGTATGGTGGCATGCACCTGTGGTCTTAGCTGCTTGGGAGGCTGAGGTGGGAGAATCACTTGAGCCTGGGCAGTCGAGGCTGCAGTGAGCTGTGATTGTGCCACTGCACTCCAGCCTGGGTGACAGAGTAAGACCCTATCTCAAAAGAAAGAAAAAAAATGCTCACAGGGAATGAGGGCTTCTGGAGACCACACAGACCAGGCTGAGCACTTGGCCAGTATTCACTCCCTTGGTCACCACTTCAGTGTTTGCAGCAAGTTGTTGCCATTTGACAGATGAGAAAACTGAGACTCCAAGGGAGGAAGCGAGAAAGCTGGGAGGTGGCGTAACCAGGATCAGAGCCAGGACTAGCATGAAGCAAGAGAGGCACTGGCTCCAAGTGCAAAATGTAACAGAGTGCCAGGAAATTCAGTCATGGATAACGATTTTAATGCACTATTTAAAATAGCCAAAGTTCATGCAAAAACTCCCTGATGAACAAAGTATCAAATTTTGAAATAAAGACTGTTTGTTTGTTTTGTGACCCAGCAATATTGTGCAACAGGAATGGTCGTTTCCAATCAGCCCAGAGTTCTGGCGCACACGGGCATCATGGTCCTGCCATGGCAGGGTGAGGAGGGCAAGCAGACAGATTTGGCAATGCAGGGATTGTTATAAAGTCATGCTTTTTGATAATAGTGTTTTTAACTTCTTCCACTTGCTTCATAATATTGGAGGATATTTTAGTAAATGCATATAAGAGTGTGCATTTTTCCTTTTGCCTCAGGCTTCAGTACAGATTAGTTCAGTGCCATTCAGGACACTTCTCCAGGCAGCTGGAATCCAAAGTTCTTGCTTTATTTATTTCCTTCTGGTAGGTGCTACAGTTTTGCACACACCACCTGTGTCACCTGCATAACCAAGTACGGGGTTCAGAATGTGGACACAACCCAGATCACCTAAATTCAAATCCCAGTTCTGCCAGTTATCAGCTGTGTGATGGGTAAGGGGCTTTGTTTTGCTGGACCTCTATTTCCACATTGGTAAGATGCAAATGATGGGTGTATTCGTTTGTTTTCACCCTGCTATAAAGAACTGATCGAGACTGGGTAATTTATAAAGGAAAGAGCTTTAATTGACTCATAGTTTAGCATGGCTGGGGAGGCCTCAGGAAACTTACAGTCATGACGGAAGGTGAAGGGGAAGCAAAGCACCTTCACAAGGTGGCAGGAAGGAGAAGTGCCAAGTGAAGCAAGGAGGAGCCCTTTATAAAACCATCAGACCTCGTGAGAACTCACTCACTGTCATGAGAACAGTATGGGGGAACCACCCCCATGGCTCAATTACCTCCACCTAGACTCTCCCTTGACACCTGGGGATTATGGGGATTGAGGATTATAATTCAAGATGAGATTTGGGTGGGGACACAAAGCCTAACCATATCAATGGGAATTCCCCTACTCTTCAGCAGGTTGTTGTAGTGATTAAATGAGTCAAAACGCATGCAACACCAAGAATAGACATGGCACAAAAGAAGCACCCCACGTTCACTGGTATTATTACGTGTTGCATTGTTATGTGTTGCATTGTATTATTAGTTTTCCATGACTTCTATAACATTACCACAAACTTCGTGGCTTAAAACAACATAAATTTGTTATCTTCCCGTTTTGGACTTCAGAAATCTCATTGCACTAAAATCAAGGCATCAGCAGAGCTTCTGGAGCCTCTAGGGGAGCATCTGTTCCCTTGCCTTTTCCAACCTCTCAAGGCTGCCCCTAGTCCTCGGCTTGTAGCCCCTTCCCCATGACAGCTACAATGGGTTGATCTTCTGTAGTCCTATCTCTCTGACTCTTTCTGCTGCCTCTCTCTGCCACTTGTGAGGACCCTGGTGATTAAATTAGGCCATTCGACGTAACCCAGGATCACCTCCTGATCTTAAGCTCAGCTGTTTAGCAACCTTAATTCCATCCGAAACCCTAATTTCCCTCTGCCACACACGTAACCTAAATATCCACAGGTCCTGGGATTCCCATTGGCTATCTTGATGGGTAGGAGCATTTGTTCTCTCTACCACACGTGTTCATCGTTCAACAAGTATTTATTCACAGCATCCACTGGGCACCAGAATTGGGGATTACAGCAGTGACAAAACAGATAAAAACTGCCCTTGCAGAGTTTACATTCTCACGGGGAGAGGTAGATGTATATATATTTTTAGTTTTAAGTAAAATTCATAGTGTTTCTGATGGTGATGGGTTCATGTACAAAAAATAATAGAGCAAGGGAGAGAATCAGGAAGCTGATGGTTTTAGGTAGGGGTGGGGCCGTCAGGGAATAAAAGTCAACTACTGGCTGGGCTCAGCGGCTGTAATCCCAGCACTTTGGGAGACCAAGATGGGAGGATCACTTGAACCCAGGAGTTTGAGACCAACCTGGGCAACATGGCAAGAGCCCATCTCTACAAAAATTAGCCAGGTATGGTGGCATGTACCTATAGTCCCAGCTACTCAGGAGGCTGAGGTGGGAGGATTGCTTGAGCCCAGGAGATTGAGGCTGCAGTGAACTGTGATCGCACCATGGCACTCTAGCCTGGGTGAAAGGCTGAGACCTTGTCTCAAATAAATAAAAATAAAAATATGAACTACTGCTTCTGCCCACAAGGATGCTCTGGGGACAGGTCCACATAGGGCAGAGGAAACCCCGAGGGGTCTGTGTGTGTGTGTGTGTGTGTGTGTGCGTGCGCGCGCGCACACACAATGTTCATTGTGATATAAAATTTACCATCTTAACCATTTTTAAATATACAGTAAGGAGAGTGAACGGTATGCACTACTTTGTGCAACAGATTTCTAGAACTTTTCCATCTTGCCAAACTGAAACTATATCCATTGAACAACTAGTCCCCATTCCCCGCACACAGCCCCTGGCAGCCACCGAGGACTTCCTGTTTCCAAGAGTGTGAGTACTTGAGATACCTCCTGTAAGTGGAATCATACAGTATTTGTCTCCTGAGGGGCTTTTGTGAAGACAGTAGGGGCTTCTCGAAACAGGAGAAAAACAAACAGAAAAAAACATTGATCTTTTTCACAGCTACTGGGCCTTAGGAGATGAACTTAGCCTTTCAGGGGACGCAACTCTACCCACGACATCACCCAGCCGGGGTCCCTGGCTGAGCCACAAGAGGCTTGAGGCCAAGAACTGCGTCCTGTCCCTGAGATGGCTGGGCTTAGCAAAAAATCAGAGCAGATGTTGGAAAAAAAAAAACAACAATTCTATAACAGTGAATTTCTA
This sequence comes from Trachypithecus francoisi, assembly GCF_009764315.1. Lineage (NCBI taxonomy): Eukaryota > Metazoa > Chordata > Mammalia > Primates > Cercopithecidae > Trachypithecus > Trachypithecus francoisi. Next base: position 42,668,014 of record NW_022681467.1, read on the forward strand.
ACTATTTTGACCTAGACCAGGTGCAGGCTAACTAAAACCCTTAGGCCAAATCTGCCTGCTGTCTCTTTTTGTACTAGCCATGAGCTTAAAATGGGTTTTACATTTTCAGATGGTTGAGGAAAAGAATCAAAAGAAGAATAATATTTCATGGCACATGAAAATGATATGAAATTCAAATTTCAGTGTCTACAAATAAAGTTTTATTGGCACATGGCCACATCCATTCATTATGTATATTGTCTATGGCTGCTTTCCTATCACAAAGGCAGAACTGGGTCGTTGCAACCAGAGACCATATGACCAAAGTAGAAAATATTTACCATCTGTCCCTTTAAAGAAAATGTTTTCCCGTCCCTTGATCTAGACCAACAGAAAGAAATGTGCTTTATATTTTAACCCTAAGCTGGCACTTGGGCATGAATTGAAACAAAGGATCAACAAAATCATACCCTCACTGCCTGGGATAGGTGCAATATTCTCAATTCTCTTTTTTCCTATTCCTGAGGCAGCGCATCTTGTAGAGATAAAAGACACAGATTGTGGAGTCAGCCTGCCTGGGTTCACATCCTGGTTGTGCTGTTAGCTGTGTGACTGTGGGATATTGTTTTGTTTCTCTGTTTCCCAGCTTCTTCATCTCATAGGGTCATTGTGAAGAGCAAATGCTTTTTTTTTTTTTTTTTGTGACAGAGTCTTGCTCCGTCACCCAGGCTGGAGAGCAATGGTGCAATCTCAGCTCACCGCAACCTCCACCTCCTGGGTTCAAGCGATTCTCCTGCCTCAGCCTCCTGAGTAGCTGGGATTACAGGCGCCCACCACCACCCCCAGCTAACTTTTGTATTTTTAGTAGAGACGGGGTTTCAACATCTTGGCCAGGCTGGTCTGAAACTCCTGACCTCAGGTGACCCACCCACCTTGGCCTCCCAAAGTGCTGGGATTACAGGCGTCAGCCACCGTGCCAGGCAAAGATCAAATAATAGATACAATGTTTAGCCATGCTTGGTGCAGACTGCACCAGGTAAATGTTTGCCATTTTAAGCACAGATGGTCATCTTTTCTACAGTATTGGTTCTATCCGCTAAATTCATTTCATGCACACTAGCGGGTCTTACCTAGTTTGCAAATACTGTTCCGTAAAGAAGTGGGAACGGTCTTTGCAGTCTTTGAAGAATGGTATGTTCCAGTTAGAGTCTGTCTCCAAATCTCCCTCGATGGGGGATCTTGGGCAAGCTCCTTCCACAGTCTGAGCCTCAGTTTTCTGGTCTGTCGAAGGGGAATTGCTCTACCTCTCCTGTAAAGCCAAACTGAGGACTAGTGAGAAAACACAGAGTTGGGGCTCAGCGCGGGGCCAGCCCTCAGGGACATTCAGCACTGCTTTCATTATTTCCTGTTTTGTTATACGCTCTGCTGTTACACAAGAAAAATAGCAACCATACGGTAGCAACTGTTCTAATCGCATTACGCGGGTAGCTCCTCTAATCACAGCAACACAACAGGTAGGGACTGCAACACAGAGACATCAAGCAAGTTGCCTGAGGTCACACAGGTTAAGAAGCTTGGGTCTCAGCTCAGAGTCAGTGGTGGCTGGCTGAGAGTCAATGCTGTTATCACTGTCACTACACTAAAACTTGTCTTGAACTGTCACTAGAAATGGGAGTGTCTGGAGGTTAGCAGGGAGGTTAAAAAACAAAAACCTGTAGACCACTGTGACTTAGGGCTTATGTAACCAGCGTCTTATCACTGGACAGTACATGTTCTGAGGGCATGCCAAGGGTTTCACAGAACACGTGCGGCTCCGCTGTGTGCTCACAGCTGCAGGGGGCCAGAAGCACCCTGTGGGGTCCCAGCAGGTAAGGAGCTTAGGCCTGGCTGGAGGATAAACCACCCTCCACAGGGAAGTTAGATAACCAGCAGGTAGGTGCAGCCCCCAGCTCCCTGCTCCTCCTGCCAGCCTGCTGAAGCAGTCCCACCCCTGCGTACAGAAAAATCTGATTTCTGTTCTCTAGTGTTTAAATAACCCCCGATCCTAAGGAAATCTGAAAACTTTGGCAACTGGAAACTGGAAACTCCAACCTGCCAGAAAAGCCTCCCTCCCCATGCTCTTTCCTTTAATATATCTTACGTTTTTTTGAATAGTTAATACCTGCACATAGTACAGAGATAGCAGTTAAATCTGTCTCCCACTTTTAACCCACAGCCATCCAAATCTCTTCCCCAGAGGCAGCCCCCATCACCAGTTTCTTCTGTGTCCTTCAAGAGATAGTCTGTGCTCCTCTAAGCATACATGTATATTGAACACTTTCATACAAATGGTGAAAACCTAACCCTAAACCTATCAGGACTCATAAGCTTTTAGCAACTGCCAGCTGTCTGTTCTGGTCTGTTCTTTTTATCACTGAGTTGCAGTGCCAGGTTCTGAATTCTGTCTGAGAGAACTGGACCAATCAAGGAAGCCATTGGCAAATTTCATTCAATGAACATCTTGTTAAACTCAGTAGGAAGGTGTGCAGGGATCAATTAGTGATGCTTGCCATGACCACAGGAGGGAAGTTTTAGGATAAGTGCCCAGATTGTTCTCCCTCAGTCTAGTAAATGTTTCCTGTACTTTGAATATTTTATACATGGCTTTGTCACATCAAAATTCCACCTCGCTTATTCGATTTTTTTAAATTTACAGACTTCTTTCGGTTCAAAAGTAAATTCATTTTAAAAGCCAAATTTATAGCACTACCTTAAATGGAAAGCCAGTATTGTTTGCCATAAATGGAAGGTAATTGGTAAGAATAAACTCACTGAAAATAAAATTATAAAATAAATATAAAATTGGTAAGAATATATTCACTAAAAATTAAATTATAGCCAAATATCCAATCTGAAGACTGTTCTCACTTAGACACAGAGAGATTAGCGAGTGTGAGAGATGTTCTCCTTAGCCCAGGAATAATTAATACTAATGTAATACTCACTTCCAGGTGCTCCCTCATTAAGTGCTTACAACTCCTGTATAAGGTAGAAATTATTATCACGTCTATTTTATAGAAGACGAAACTGAGGCATGGCAAGGGTCAGTGATAGGTGCAATGTCGCTCAGCTAATGAGTGGTAAAGCCAGGAGTTGGACCCAAGCCAGCTGTCTAGCTCCAGACTCCAAGCTCTTCACTTCTGAGCTAGGCTGCTTATTAGACCGATTAAAAGACAATTAAAAGGAAAGTCATCTAAAATTATCTTTTGTATCATCACTGGTGGTTTCTATCACACTTTGGTAGAAAGAGCAAAACTGGACTTTAAGACATAAGTCTGGGTTCTAACCCTGTCTTTGTAACAAATTCGTACATGACCCTGGTCATTCAGCCTCTGACCCTCCATTTCCCCATCTGTGAGGTACAGGAGTTAGGCTGCATTTGAGCTTCCAGATGGTGGGAACCATCCCTTATCTCAAAGAACCCACAGCACCTGTCACACATTATCAGTTAGAATTCATTCAGCCACCAACAACAGAGAACCCAGTGTCCCAGCTTCCCTCTGTCGGTCTACCCTGCTGTACTTGGACTTAGCTTTTTCATCCTTGTGCCTCTGTCACCTCATGGTCACAAGACAGCTGCTTCACCTGCAGCCGTCACCTCCACATTACAGGAAGGCATAAGAGAGAAGCAAGAAGGAGCAGTGCCACAATCAGGAAAGCCGAAGTTTTCAGGTTTGCTTTAATGGCTGGATTGGTGTTATATGGCCACTGTTGGCTGCAAGGGAGATAAAGAAGTGATTATTTTTACCTGGGTACATTGCCACTCCAGTTGGATTTTCTTAACAAGAAAGGAGAGGAAACAGATATTGAGCAGACACCCATTGAGCGACTGTAAATACTTAAGGAAAGGAGAGAGGGAGGAAGGGGAGCGTTAATCCTTCAGACCCCTTCCAGCTCTATAGAGCTGTGATAAAAGAATGTTCATCCTGCTCTCTTACAGAGCTCTGGGCCCAAGAGTATGAATGTTATATTTTTCCTTAAAAGGGTTTCTCTGTGAACTTCTACATGTTGAGGCCACTTTTGTTTTTATTGGCAAACTTATTCCAGGGGAATGAAAGTTCATCGCAGTGCAGATGTATATTTAAGTACGACAGGAGGCACAGGCAGGGGACCCACGGAAAGGGAATGTTTTAAAAGGGGGAGGCCAACGTTCAGGCTGGGAAGGGCACACAGGAGTCTCAGGAAGGAGGTGTCAGGTGCCTTCCAACACAGCCAAGGACTAGAAGTAGCCCTGAAGCCAGTCCTGCTTCTCCCCGGCTGCCCATGGTCATGGGTGCAGGCCGCATTCTTTTGTGGAACCTCTCAGCATCCTTTCTGCAGTGCTGTCTTCAGACGGTGGTGTTTATCCTTTCATTTATGACCTGGCCTGACTTTGCACTGTTTCCTGTCACTTTCTAGCTGGGTAGCCTTGGACAAGTTTCTTAACCTCTCTGTTCCACAGTATCCTTCTCTATGAAATGGGCTGATGGTAATATGCATTTCATAGAATTATTGTGAGGATTAAATAAGTTAATACATATAAAGCTCACAGAAACTTTGCTGACACAGAGTAAGTTCTCAGTCTTACCACACCGTCATCATTATTGCCATTATTATCATTGTCCCGTCTGAGTGGGTCAGTGGAAGCTGACACCTTCCCAGTCAGCGTTGAGTGGTTTTTGAGTAGTTATCTCACTTTTCTAGTGATCAAGAGGATATTGATAGGATGTAGATATTGATAGTTCAACATTATGAGGTGTTTGGATCCAAACAAAGTTGCCCAGGTTGTCCGGTAATAGACTATCCTTTTAACCACAGACTTAAATCTGTGTTTTTGGAGACAGGGCACTAGGGAAGTGTTCATGGGGTGTGCTGGTGTGGACAAAGCTGGATACTGTTTATCAGCACAGCCAACCCTTCCCACTGGGGCTCTGCTTTTGATTTTACACAACTCCAGGGGGCACCATTCACATCAAAGTCATCATAGACTCAGTCATCCAGACGATTTTCAACATATGGCGTTAAGGTGTCTTGAGAAAGCGAGAGGCCTTTCTCTAGTGGGGCTGCTTTCCATATGCTCTGGTCCACACTTCCGAGAGCCACAGATAGCCCATGAACCCTTCTTAGACTTATTCATTCATTCAACATATGTTGGGTGACACCTTCTGTGTGCTGGGCACTGTTCCAGGCACTGGAGATGCATCTGTGGACAAAGTAGACAACAGTCAATACTTACAGTGAGAAAGACAGACAAAACTCAATATTTGTAATAGAATAAATAAGTACATTGTATTGTAGGGTGAAAAATGCTATGAATGAGGAACAAAGTAGAGCCTTTGTGGCGAGGTAGGGGTGATAGCAAGTTGCACTGTTCAACCAGGTGGTTAGGCTAGGTCTCACTAAGAAGCTGGCATTGAGCACATGGTGCATTCAGCCATCACATTTTTGTAGAACGCTGTTCATTTTTTAATTCCTTCACTCAGCAAACATTTATTGAGGGCATGCCAAGTGCTTAACTAACATTCTCTCATTTCATCTCACAAAAATCCTGTAATTACTGGTATTTCTCCCATTTTGTAAGTGAGAAATTTGAGTCACAGGGAGACAGAGTGACTTGCTCAAGGTCATATAATCAGGGAACAGCAGAACCTAGTACTAAATCCAGGACTGAGACACTGCCAAGGATGCGTAAATATGCAGCTTCTCACTGTACTCATCTAGAGAGGGAAAACCATACTAAACAGATCATCATGTCCCTAATTATGTCATTGCAATTGTGGTAATTGCTATGAAGGAAGAGTACAAGGGGCTTTGAGGAACTGTAATTGGGCCTGGGGAAATAATAAGCCCAGTGTATGGACTGGTGATTGCTGTGTAACAAAACACCCCAAAATGCAGTGGCTTAAAACGGCAATAATGTATCATTTCTCATAATGTCTTGGGTTGACTGGGCTCAGCTCGGTGGTTTTCCACTCTTCATGGTGATACTTAGGACCACACGTAACAGTTGCATTCAGCTGAGATGCCCAAGAAAGCTATGCTCATTCATCTGGCAGCTGGTGCTACTATAGGCTGGGGCACCTTGGTTCTCTTCCACATGGACTTTCTTCCTCCAGATATCCAACCAGCTTCCTCATAGCGTAGTACTGGGTTCCAAGAAAGAGAAGGTGGAAACTGCCAGCTCTTTTAAGGCCTGGGCTCAGAAGTCCCAGAACATCATTTCTGCCACATGCTGTTGGTCAGAGCAAATCACAAGGTCAGCCCAGATTCAAGGAAAGGGGAAGATGTGGGAACAGTATATGCATACAGGGATCAGAAGAATTCTTGGCAGCCATATTTGAAGGCAACCTACCACATCCTGTCTTTAAAATGTCTCACAAGTTTCTAGAGTAACTGGAGCACAGTGCTTCCATGGATCTGTTACCGTGAAGACGTTCTGCCTGAAGCTGCCCCGTCTTCTTCCTCAACTCTTTTCATATTCATCTACATGAACAATGGAATTGCTGTGGAACCAAGAGAACTTTTGTCAGGAATTTACAGGGGCCTGTTTTTGAGAATTTTTTTTCACCATCAATGGTATATGCAGGTTTGGGAATAGTGTAAGGGTATATGTCCAGCTTCTATAACAAAGACCAAAACTAACAATGGTTCGATGAAGTAGCGGTTTATTTCTCTCTTATGTAACAATTGGGTGTTACAGAGGAGGAGACCCAGACTCCTCTCATTTTGCTGTTCCACAAGCCTGTGTTGCTGTCCTCTTCTATACGACAGCTAACATCTTAAGACTAATGTCTTGGTCCATTTGGGCTGCTATACAAACAGAATATCATAGACTGAGTAGCTTGTGAACAACAGACATTTACTTCTCACAGTTCTAGGGACTGGGAAGTCCAAGATCAGGGTGCCAGCATGGTTAGGTTCAGGTGGGGACTCTCTTCCTGGTTCATAGATCACTAACTGTCTTTTTGTTGTGTCCTTACATGGCAGAAAGAAGAGAGCTTTCTGGGGCTTCTTTTATAAGGATACTAATCCCCTTCATGAGGGCTCCACTTTCGTGACCAAATCACCTCCCAAAGGTGTCACCTCCAAATACTTTCATGTTAGGAATTAGCTTTCAACATGTGAATTTTGGAGGGACACATTCAGTCTGTGACACCATGATGACTCACCACCATATCCTAGTCCAACCAGAGGGAAAGATGGGGCACACTTTCCTTTCAAGGGCAAAACCCACATGTTACAGACAACACATCTACTGGTGGCATTGGCAAGATCTTAAGACACTTGGCCACACCCACCTGCAAGGGAAGCTGGGAGATGTCGTATTTATTCAGGATGACCATGGACCCCGCTAAACCTTGTGAGCTTGATCACTATGACAGAGAAGGAAAGAATGGACATTGTGGGCAGTTACCAGCCTCTACAGCTCATGGCTAGTCGGGGAACCAGCATGTAGATGCACCCAAGGATGAAGGTGTCTGCGTCTCTCATCATCTCTGTACAGAGCAGTGTCAGCTGTGGGCTGCCCACCAGAATTCCCAGCCCTCATCCTAAAACAACAGCCCTCCCTTGGTATAAACATCCAGTGAGTGAGCTTTGATGGGAGGCTTGTGTAGCGGAGTGGACTGGGTCCAAGCCCTCCTAGCCAAGTGCATATGGATTTCATGCTAATCTGCCTTCTCTGGACTAGTCCATTCATCTATTCAAAATGTGTCGCCAGGTGGCTGCAACCACAAAGGGTCCAAACTAGGGCCAGTTCTGGACCAGGTTTGACACTGTAAAATATGCCGTGGTAAAATATGACTGTTAAGGTGAGTTCAAGAGTTCAGCAGCTTGGTGAAGTCTTGTGTATCTGGGAAGGGTTCTGACGGATCTGAGCTGCCTCATGGAGCAAGTACAACTCTTATTGCCTACAGTTTACCACTTAGCTGGGCAACCTTAAACATGTTACTTCTCTAAGCTTCAATGTCCTTATTTTTAAGATGGTCAGGCTAGGGTATGATATCTATCTCCCCTGGGTTATTGTGAAGACAAAAATAAGATCAGATTAGGGCAATCTGCTCGTTTTTCTAAAATGTATCATGTACATTTCTCAAATAATGATTTTTTTTCTCTTTTCAAAGTTTAAATGTTGTAGTGCATCCCCTTGAATATCCACTTACACTGTGAGATCCTGAAGGTCAGGGGCTGTGTCTTATTCCCCACTACATCCCTCAGTGAGTAATTCTGGGCCTGGGAGTAAGCAGTTCCCCATTAAACGTGTGTGTGAATGAATCAGTGCGTGGATGATCTGAGACTCCTAGGTAAGGGTCAGGAGTAGGGCAGGTCACGCAGAGGAGTAAAGTGGGCTAAGCCTAAGAAAAAAGATTGGCAGGCAGGCACTGCTTTGTTTTTTGTCTCTCTCTCCCTTTTTTTTTTTTTTTTTTTTTTTTGAGACAGTCTTGCTGTATCACCCGGTCTGGAGTGCAGTGGTGTGATCTCAGCTCACTGCAACCTCTGCCTCCCGGGTTCAAGTGATTCTCCCACCTCAGCCTCCCAAGTAGCTGGGATTACAGGCGTGTGCCACCACGCCTGGCTAATTTTTGTATTTTTAGTAGAGAGGGGGTTTTGCCATGTTGGCCAGGCTAGTCTTGAACAACTGACCTCAAATAATCCCCCTGCCTCAACCTCCCAAAGGGCTGGGATTTCAGGCATGAGCCACCATGCCCAGCCTGTCTCTCATTTTTGTTAGGGACGCAGATACTGTCTTGTGTCCCACTGGTGCTGTAACAAAGTGCCACACACTTAATAGCTTAAAACAAAACAAATTTATGACCTTATCGTTCTGGAAGTCAGAATTCCAAAATCAAGGTGTTGGCAGGGCTGCTTCCTTCTGGAGGCTCCATGGGAGGATCCATTTTCCCTGCTACCTGCATTCCTTGGCTTGTAGCCCCTCTCTCCATCCATCTCCCTCTAGCCTCTGAGCCACCGCACCCCTGCCTGCCTCTTAAGAAGACAATTGTGGTTATATTGGGCTCACTGGATAATCCAGGATCACCTGCCCATCTCAAGGCCATTAACATAATCACATCTGAAAAGTCCCTTTTGCTATATAAACTAACTCGACTTATTCACAAATTCCGAGGATTAGGACATGAATATCTTTGAAGGACCATTATTCTGCCTACTACAGATACACAGAAACATTTTTAACTGTAAGAAATATATCAGGACAAGGATGATGGCCTTTCTCCCTGGTATTAAGGAGACCTCAGGGAGGGGAGGGGAGTGTGGTCACATGGAGAACACATGCTCCATCTAAAAGGGGCTGCTACTCCATCTAAAAAGAGTATGATTATTACATATGAGAAAATGGGCCCCATTTGCCAGAGCTTCCCCCACTTTTTTGTTCAAAGGGAAGCCCAAAATCTGGGTTTTCATGGGAAATTATTAAGTTTTGTCAATTTCCAAAATATTATGCAGGCTGGGTGCAGTGGCTCACACCTGTAATTCTAGCACTTTGGGAGACCAAGGCAGGTGGATCACAAGGTCGGGAGTCTGAGACCAGCCTGGCCAACATGGTGAAACCCCGTCTCTACTAAAAATACAAAAATTAGCTGGGCGTGGTGGTGGGTGCCTGTTAATCCCAGCTACTCGCGGAGGCTGAGGCAGGAGAATCGCTTGAACCTGGGAGGCAGAGGTTGCAGTGAGCCGAGATCGCACCATTGCACTCCAGTCTGGGCGACAAGAGTGAAACTCTGTCTCAAAAAAAAATAAATAATAAAATACTGTGCAGCAGTTCCCTGGCAGATATTATGAAATGTGCCCGGCTGGGAGGCTCAGGACTCTATGAATTGCTGAACGTGTGTCCCCTCCTTCACTCCCAACAAGAGAGAAATAGCAGAGGTGAGAGTAAGAAGAATAATACTAATAGTGGATGCCGTTTGTTCCAGTGTTTCTGAGTTCCACCGCATTATGGTACTCAACACATTAAATGTATTAATTCATGTGGTTCTCACAATGGCCCTGGAAGATGGGTGCTATTTTAAGACCCATTTTGCAGATGGAGAAACTGAGGTACAGAGACACTAAGTCACTTGCACAGGATCACATAGCCAGTAAATAGCAGATTCAAACTCAGTCAGTCCCTATTCTGTTTCTTTTTAACTTTTTATTTTAAATTAAGTTTAGACTTACAGAAAAAGTTGCAAAGATAGTACAGAGAGTTCCCTGAAGCCCTTCTCCCAGCTTTCCCTAATGTGAACTTCTTACATAACCATCGGGCAGTGATCAGAACTAGAAAAATGACTTAATGCAATGCCTTTAACTAAACTACAGACTTTATTTGGATTTTACCAGTTTTTCCAGAAACATCCATTTTCTGTTCCAGGATCCAGTCAAGGGTCCTTGATATGGTTTGGTGTGTATCCTCTCCACATTATTGGAGGTGAGGCCTGGTGGGAGGTGTGTGGGTCATGGGGGTGAATCCCTTGTGAATGGCTTGGGGCTGTCCTCGTTAATGAATGAGTTCTCTCTGTTAATTCACTTGCAGATCTGGTTGTTTCAAAGAGTCTGGGACCTCCCCCTTTCTCTCGCTCCTGCTCTGTCTAGTCATGTGACAGCCCCTGCTCCGTCTTGTCATGTGACACACCTGTTCTAGCTTTGCCGTCCACCACAAGTAAAAGCTCCCTGAGGCCCCCACCCTGAGAAGCTGAGCAGATGCCACCGCCATGCTTGTACAGCCTGCAGAACCATGAGCCAACTCATCCTCTTTGCTTTAGAAATTACCCAGCTTCAGGTGTTTCTTTATAACATTCATAAACTGATGACAAACACAGTCCCACTTTGCATGTAACTGTGCCTCTCTCTCTAGGCTCCCATCTGTGACAGACCCCCCACTCTCTGCCACAAGTCTGTCTTTGTCTTTCATGATTTTGACGCTTTTGATGAATACCGGCCAGACATTTTGGCAGTGGTCCCTCAATATGGGCGTGTCTCATGTTTCCTGTGATTAGCTTGAGGCTGTGCATTTTTGTCAAGGAGATCACATAAGTGATGTTGCACCCTCAGTGCATCTTCCCAGGGGCTGCACGATGCTGATGTCTTATTACTGGTGATGTTAACCTTGATCATCATGCTCGAATGCCTCATAAGATCACAAATCCTGTCTCTGTCCCAGTGGGACAAAGAGCCTCGTAAAAATCTGCAGGGTTCTCAGGTATGCCTGCCGGAGAGCTGGGCTTTCTCTCTTGTTAACCTTGATCAAAGTCTGGGTCCTAACCGCTTGGTTTAAATGCTTTCTGTGTGTAGCGAGAGGGAAAAATATAAAACAAACACAAAATTTTCAGCAGGACATGTCAGCAGACCTCACCCATCCCTTGGGCTGACATAGTAAATACATATGAAGCACTCAGTAACTGTGAACACCCTCCAAATTTTAAGAAGGCTTAAAAACACCCCTGGTGATGGCAGGAGTGGCAAAGAAAAACAGCCACATTCGGGGACTTTGGAAATAATTCAAGCAATGAAGATTGGAAGAGATGATCAGGGAAGGGGAAATAAATCCAGCAGAGATGAAAGCCAAGGTCCGCAGCTGCTCGGACCATCAAACCTTTATAAGCAATGTGAGGTTTTAAGGAAAGGAGTGAATTATAACTGTTAGGACCAAGGACGAGAAGGCTTTGATCTAAAAGTGGGAGACATCTTAAAGGAAGCTGTGGCTTTTGCATAAGGTATTTCCACATCCTCCTGGGGTGCATTAGATGAACCCACTTGGAATTTACAGGTCTGCAGAAGGACCCTTATTCCTAATGGTAAACACTTGAAACAAGCGACTTTGCAGAAGTGGAGTTGATATTTGGAGAGAGAAAGTGCAGCGCTCCAGCAGGCGTACCTGAGAACCTTGCAGCATTTTACGAGGCTCCTTGCCCGGTTGGGACAGACAGATACAGGATTTGTGATCTTACGAGGCATTCGAGCATTACCGTGGGCGGTCATTTTGGTGAGCACTTGACCTCTCCATTTGAAAAAGTATCAGTTTGGAAAAGGTTTTCTTTACTGCCAGGAAACTGTAGAACAGAGGCTATAACATGGTTTTTTGGACAGCCACTCTGTCACTAACCAGATGTTGGCCTCTGTTTGCCCTGGGGTGAGACCCTAGCTTATACCAGACTTTCCTTCTCGTTGAGCACTGGCTGCCAAGGACTCATCACAGCACATTCTGCACGGCTTCACCATTGCAGTGTATGCATGGTGCACGTGGCTGGCATCGCAGAATGCCATCAAAACAGCCCCACAGGTGGCCATCTGCTGTCGAGAAATCAGAAGTGTGTGCACCACATACAACATCTAGGTGCATTGGGAGGAAGAGGTTGGGGGGTGGATTTTTGGCTGGGTTAAGTCAAACACCCACCGAATCTGTGAATGAACCTTCCAGTAGGACCAGAATTACAGCAGATTGGAAGTGGGAGAAAATTGAGATGAAGAACAAGCCCCAGAGGCAGACACTCCTGGGTTCTAATCCCAGTTTTGCTCATAATCTGTGAGTTTTAATTTGCAAGTTGCTTCACCTCAAGGATGAAGGTTTCAGTTTCTCGCCTCCTGCAAGTCTGTCCTCAGATGTGGAGCCTTCTCTGATGACCCAACCCGGACCCCAGTGTTCCTGGGTCTTCTTCCAGCTTAGCTGACTCCAGCACCTATGACCATGGGACACATTATTTTACATATTTATGCACCTTCAGCCCTCCTGACTCAGATGTCAGCTCCACAGAGGCAGGGATTTCATCAGTATCCTGCTTAGGACAGACTGGCACACAGTAGGTACTCAGGAAACATCAGTGAAATGATTGAAAGGAGTCACCGACCTTGCTCCGTTGTTTTCCTTTTTGGTGGAGGATAAGCTAGGATAACCACAGCTCAGGGCTTAGCATCGTGCCTGGCACAGCACAGATGCCCAGCAATCGGTAACTATTGCTAATGTCAACTCATTCACTTTTTTCATTCAATTAATAGTTAACAAATGTTTGTTGTGTGCCAGGTTCCAGCTGGACATAGTGCCGAGAACAAAACAGATACTCCTCCTTTTTTTCCCCCAGAAATTATTTCTTGAGAGCCTACCACGTGCCTCCCACTCTCCCATGAACAAAAGACAAAGTCTCTGCTCCCATGGGGCTCATATTCTGGTGGGAATGCGATAAGCAATAAAAGCGACGCTTAAGAAATAAGATGATTGCAGGGATGTGCTACTAAAAGAAAAAGCATTAGAACCAGGGTCATGTGCAAGGTATGGCTGGAGTTGGGGGGAGCATGAAGGCTGCTTTAGCTGGAGTGGTCAGGGGAGGTCACATCTGAACTGAGACCCAAATGAGGAGAAGGAGGAGCCAGCATGGGAGGGGCTGGGCCCCCCACCTGTGGTCCTGGCAGCATCAGCATCACAAGGGGCGTGTTAGAAATTTCAGGCCTCATTCAGAACCTTCAGAGTCTATGAACGGATTGCTCAGCTACTGCTGGGCATTTACCCCAAGTCGACCTTTGTTGCTAAGGAATGTTCGGGGCTTGAGTGTGCCAGTCCTCTGCTGAGATTTGCAGCAGCCTTTTTAAAACTGCTACAAGGCAAAATAGGTCATTTTAGGAGTCTTATTTCTTTCTTTTTATTTTTTTCTTTTTTTGAGACAGGGTCTTATTCTGTTGCCCAGGCTGGAGTGCAGCTCACTGCAGCCATGACCTCTGGGCTCAAGCAATCCTCCTGCCTCAGCCCCCAAGTAGCTGGGACTGTCACCATACACGTGTCACCGTACTTGGATATTTTTCTATATTTTGTAGAGATGGGGTCTCACTGTGCTGCCCAGGCTGATCTCAAACTCCTGGCCTCAAGCGATCTTCCTGTCTCAACCTCCCAAACGGGCTTCTATTTCTTTTATCCATATTCACAGTATAAAACTGAGACATGAAATATTTCCAGCCACCATCTGCGTCGGACCTGGTGTCATTGAGTGTATCCCGTATGTGGTCCTAGAAGTCAAAGACTGTGTCTGGGTCATCTTGGTCTCTCCAGCACTTAACCTGTTGCCTGTGGAGGGCATGGAATTGGCTACCCTCCATGGTGCACCTTACGTAGTTTCTCAACCTTTTTTTCATTATTGTCCCCCACCCCAATCCCACCTCAAGGATCCTTTTTAGACATTTTTTCTTCTAGATGAAATTACAAAGAATAAGGGAGAATGGAAATTGGAGGCCACCCAGATCTCTCTCTCTCCATCCTTAGAACCCTTATTGGTTTTGCAAGTTTCTCAGCAAGAAAGGCTTCTTTATGAAAAGTGAATGCCACGAATATGCTGTACATCTGTTTATGTGCTGAAGGTGTATCTCTACTTCATTCATAAAAAGAGTAACATTCGGCCAGGCGCAGTGGCTCATGCCTATAATCCCAGCACTGTGGGAAACCAAGATGGGCAGATTGCTTGAACCCAGGAGGTCTCAACCAGCCGGGGCAACATGATGAAACTCCATCTCTACTAGAAATCCAAAAAATTAGCTGAGTGTGGTGGTGCATGCCTGTAGTCTCAGCTACTCGGGAGGCTGAAGTGAGAGAATCACCCGAGCCCAGGAAGTCAAGACTGCATTGAGCTGAGATCGTGCCACTGCACTCCAGCCTGGGGGACAGGAGTGAGACCTTGTCTCAAAAAAAAAAAAAGTAAAATTCTTCTATCTCCCAAGAGCCAATTATCACCCAAGGAGGTGAATATTGGTTCTTGGGAGATACAATAATCTTACTTGCTTACAGGCAGTCTTGAGGGTGGGGGTGATCTTGCCCCCTTGAGAATACATGGGCTAAAATTTCCACAAAGGAGGGGCTCAGGGTTGTCAAGGAGAGACATTCAGGTTAGGATCTAAATAGAGTCATTAGGGTCATAGACTCAAGGCAAACTGCTGCAGTCTGCATCCCAGCTCGGAACCTTACTGAGTGACCTTGGGCCTCAGTTTCCCCATTTGTAAAATGGGGTTGGTATTGATGATGATGACACTCACCTTATAATGTCGTTGCGAGGATCAAATTAATTAATACAATTAACCTTCTTAGAGAAGTACCTGTCACCCAGTAAGAATATGGTAAGTATAAGTGGTCATTCTAATTATGTTTGAGAAAACCTGAGTTGTCCATATGACAGAATGGACGGGGTTTGTTCATGGAGATTGTGAGGCACTGAGCACTGCACTTCCCACTTCTCCAACTTGCCCCTGATGCCACCCCTGGCTTGAGCTGTTCAGTGAATATTCATGGAATAAATGGCATTTCATTCACATCTCTATCTCCGGTTTGAATGAATGAATGACACTGAGGAAATAGATCATGTCTCATTGATCTCAGTTTCCCCTGAAATTCATATACCATCAGCGTAGGGTTGGTGATGAAAAAGTATTTGTTGAATTCATGAATCCATCAGTTTCACTGATTCCGTTCAACAGATCAGCACTGAGTGTCTACCCTGCACCAGGTGTTTCTGTGCATGTGTGGGGGGATGCTTGAGATAAGCAAGGTGTACTGAGTAAAAAGCCTCCTCCCCTCTCAGATCCTCTTCACTAACGCAGATAGACAGAAAACGAGCACATTCACCCCTCTTTGCCCAGCACTCAACACTTGACACCTGGGCAGCCAGGGACTTGACCCCGGGACCCCAGGACGTCCCATACGGAGTTCTTTCTGCTGCTCTTCCCCACGTCCCTCAGACATGTGACTCTGGTACTCACTTGGGGGACATGCAGCCAGTCTCCTAGCTATGCCAGTCCCTGCTCCTGTCTCTCTCTTACTGTTACCTGTGAACTTTTGATTCAGTTTGGACTCTTTTGCACACAAGCAAAATAAAACCCAGCTCAAACTGACTTAATATTTTTACAGGAATTTATTGAAAACTCCAGCTATTATGAGCTCCAGACATAGATGGATCCAGAGCTCAAACATGTCAGCCAGATTTGGTTCCTCTTTCTCTCTTTCTTTTTCTGTGTTCTGCAGCTGTACTTTGACAGACTCTGCCCTCACGGTGGCCAAGAGGCTGCAGCAGCTCCAGCCTCTTTACCATACGTCATCTTGAGATTCCCTCTCATTGGACCTGCCTGTTAGTTCAGGTGCACACCCCTAAAGCAGTCTTTGTGGTCAGGGGACTGTGATGCACTGATTGGTCCAGGCTCGGTCACATGATCCATCCGTGCCAAATTCTCACCAGGGAAGTGTAAGCCATCTCAAACCTCATGGCCTTGCGTGGGACTGTATCAGTGAAAATCTCTCTCCAACGTATATAACTTGTTTCAGAAACTCTGGTCTTTTCTGGGTTACCATTCCCAAGAATCCCTCCAGAGGAGATCCTCTGCAGGAAGAATAGGTATTTGGTCTTGGGATCCACGGCGATCCCCTGATCTGTTTCCACCAAACTGAGTGAAGGCAGATGGTCTGTCCCTCCCTATATTGTATCAGATCACGTCACTCCCCTGTTTAAAAGCGTTCATCTCTGGGGATTCCCACTGAAATCAGAAATAAACCCCAATGCCTTGCTGCGACCGCCTTGCCTGGGCCCAGCACTGTGCAGTTCCTGATGACCTCTCTGACCTCCTCTCGCACACTTGCCCCCTTATCCTGTCCGGAATTTCACTTGCTCTTGCTTCTTTCAGATCCTCACTCCTCAGGATCTTTGCACTTTGCTGTTTCCCATAACCTAGAATGTTCTGTCCCCACATCTTCATGATGTAACTGGCTCCTTCCTATCCATTTAGCAAATGCCACCTCCCCTAAGAGGTCTTCCAAATGTATTGATCCCCTGTTTAACTGAAATCAACAAATATAAATATTCAGTCCAGCATGTGCTTGGAGTAGCCTCACTGTCCTGCAACTGGCCTTGTTTTTCACCCCACACTGCATTTTGGACATCTCCCCACACCAGCACATGTGGATCGACATGTGATAGCTTTCTCCTCTGCAGCAGGATGGCTCTTCCCGCCCCCGCCACCCCTGCTCCTGCCATGGCATTATCCCGACTTGTGTGGCAGAGACACAGTGACAGGGCAGCCTATCTGAAATGGCGTTCTCAGGCATGCGGATTGTTTTATTACCAGTTAAATATGCTTTATGCTACCTGTGAATGAGGCCATTGTGACATTTAGCAACTGATTTGATTAAACACAGATGTGGGCTGGACTCCACGTGGAGCAAAGATGCAGGAAGACAGGCTCCGGGTGTGGGTTTGGAGTTTTTAAGATGGAAAGAAGGACTCGACGACTCAGCAGCAGCAAGGCAGATGTGGACCAGGCGTCCTGTTGGTCTCGGAGCTGAGAACCCAACGGGGTGCCCCAGGAGCCTTTGTCTGCTTTGGGTTCTGCTGTTTGGTCCTATCCAAATTGTTTTTTTTTTTAAAAAAAAAAAAAAAAAAAAAAACCTTCCCATTCATGGATGTTTTTATTCCATGAATTTTTTTAAATGACAAATTGGTGAAATGCTAGCATTTTTGACATCATAAGCCAGATAAACAAACTATGCTTAGCTCCACTTTACAGATGAGGAAACTGAGGCTTAGAAAGTTCAAGCATGGCCGGGCGCGGTGGCTCACGCCTGTAATCCCAGCACTTTGGGAGGCCAAGACGGGCGGATCACAAGGTCAGGAGATCGAGACCACAGTGAAACCCCGTCTCTACTAAAAATACAAAAAATTAGCCGGGCGCGGTGGCGGGCGCCTGTAGTCCCAGCTACTCAGGAGGCTGAGGCAGGAGAATGGCGTGAACCCAGGAGGTGGAGCTTGCAGTGAGCCGAGATCGCGCCACTGCACTCCAGCCTGGTGGACAGAGTGAGACTCCGTCTCAAAAAAAAAAAAGAAAGTTCAACCATGTGTCCATAGTTATCAGGAAAAAATCTCATGAGTTATGCCCAAATTCTCTGTTGTCTTCCAGCCCCTTTCAGGCTCTGAGATCCAAGGAGACAGGACCCCGCTCTTTCTCAAGATAGAAATCTCAGGGCTGGGCACGATGGCTCACACCTATAATCCCAGCACTTTGGGAGGCCGAGGCGAGCGGATTGCTTGAGCCCAGAAGTTCGAGACCAGCCTAGGCAAGAGAGCAAAACCCTGTCTCTATAAAAAGTACAAAAATTAGCTGGGCATGATGGTGTACACCTGTAGTCCCAGCTGCTTGGGAGGCTGAGGTGGGAGGATCACCTGAGCCCAGAGAGGTTGAGGCTGCAGTGAGCCAAGATCACACATCTGTACTCCAGCCTGGGTGACAGAGTGAGGCACTGCTGAAAGAAAGAGAAAGAGAAGGGAGGGAGGAAGGAAAGAAGAAAGGAAGGAGGGAGGGAGGGAGGGAGGAAGAAAGGAAGGAGGGAGGGAGGAAGAAAGGAAGAAGGGAGGGAGGGAAGGAGGAAGACAGGAGGGAAGGAGGGAGGAAGAAATCAATCAATCTCAGCACATACTAGGCACTCAACAAAGACATGATGGCTGAAGGAAAATGGATGAGCAGCTGGATGAATGAAAGTTTTGCCTAGGAGGTGAGGGAATGGGGCAGGGCTTGCCAGCTGCAGCCATGTCTTTACTTTCACCACTTTGTATTCTGGATAAAGAAAAGAAACAGAAGTAGACTATGAAGCCTGGGATTTGTCCCTTTCTGGAACTTGGGCTGTGGTCAGGGTGCTTGAGTGGGTGAGTTTTGTAACAGGCTCATGCCTCTGTACCTACTTGTGGCTTTTCCACTGTATACATTATATGCTGACTCCTTTTTATATCACACCCCATCTCATACCTCCAGACCTTTTCCACTTGCAGTCCTGGTAGGTTTTCAGGAATTTTATTTTCACATCAGCATCAGTAAGACTTTATTAAGATGGAGAACACGTGCTTTGAGGTGTCACTGTGGAACCAGTAGAGGTCCCTTTGCTATGGGGAAGAAATTGTAAGGTGGAAGGGAGGATGTTTATTCATTGGGATTATCCATGAGGCCTCCTTTGCACTACCAGGGCTGGCATGTTAGATCCATGGGTGACCATGAGTTCACTGTAGGTTGGCCCAAAAGAACTAAGGCAGGCAGTGGCCTGTGCAACTTCCCACAGGTGTGTGGAGGCAGGACAGCCTGCTGGCTGGGAGCCTGGGCTGCCGAGTCAGGCTGACCTGGGCTTGAACCCTGTTCCACCCCTTCCCAGGAGGGCCTGCTTCCTAGGGCTGTGGTGGAGATTAAACAAGATAATGCATGCAAACTGATAAGTGGTGGGGAAGATAGTAAGTGTTCAATAAATGGAGGTTATTATTACTATTTCATTAGTATTTCTCCAGCTGCTAATGCCAACAACTGAAAGTCTTCCAAGGGCTTGGATTAAGTTAATACCAGGTTTGGCCCAGGAAAAGGAGGAGGGGTTTGCATGGTAACTGTCACCTCTCCTTAAAAAGAGGAGAAAATCCAGAAGACAACAAGCCCAAGGAGGGATGTTCAGAATCATCGGTCATCAGAGAAATGTAGATTAAAGACAACAAATGAGATGTTGGTCCCATAGGTTGGCAAAAATAGCAAGTGGGATCATGCCAAGTGCTTGTAGGGATGTGGGATGTGGGAACCACCTATGGACGGGGCACCCAGCCCTTCAGGAAATTAGGTCTGTGCAACCTTGGGACCCAGTGGTCGCACTCTATCCCAAGTCCCCCTATATCCTGAGGAAACTCACACACAGGCCCACGAGGGGATGGGTGTGAGGGCGTTAATGGCAGCCTTGTTGGTGATGGGGGGAGAGAGAAGCCACACTGGTGCTGACGCTGGGGGAGTCAGTAGGAGAGATGTGAAGGACACACGTGGAAGGCCAGGCGTGGTGGCTCATGTTTATAATTCCAGTGCTTTGGGAGGTCAAGGTGGGAGGATCACTTGAGGCCAGGAGTTTGAGACCAACCTGGGCAATATAGCAAGATCCCAATCTCTAGAAAAATAAATAGCCAGGTATGGTGATGCACACCTGTAGACCCCACTACTTGGGAGGCTGTGGGAGGAGAATCAATTGAGCCCAGGAATTCAAGGCTACAGTGAGCTATGATCGCGCCACCGGACCCCAGCCTGGGCAACAGAGCAAGACCTAGTCTCTTAAAAAAGAATGTAGGTGGTGGAGGAGGAGACATGCCCACTGCAACATGGGTGGATCTTAACAACTTAATGCTAGGAGAAAACAGAAACCCCACAAAACAATATACACAGAATTTACAGAAACAAATGCCTGCTCCCAAAACACTAGTGCACATTTTGCACTAATGCACAGACAAACAAGAGAATATGCAGAGGTACACCAGAATTAGTGCCTGTGGAGTGATGGGAAATGACAGGAAACAAATAAATAACAAGAGGGGTCTTGGGTGGGCTCATGAGGAAAATGTACACAAGCCAAATTAACTCTGCCTTAGCACCCGAGGTGCAGGATGGTGAGCGGGGAGGGACCAGCTTCTGAGGCTGTCCACATAGTTTCCCACACTGGGAGAGCCACAGTTCCTGGAACATAAAGAATCCCTCTGTCCTTTGTATAGTAGGTATAAATCTCAGACTACAGGCTCAAGGGGCCAAAAATAAAACTTCATTTTCAGCATTTTAATGTAATTTCTATGTCTGTCTCTCAGGCTAGAGTGCAGTTGCATGATCTTGGCTCACTGCAACTTCAGCCTCCCAAGTAGCTAGGATTACAGGTGCCCACCACCACACCCAGCTACTTTTTGTATTTTTAGTAGAGACAGGGTTTTGCCATGTTGGCCAGGCTGGTCTCAAATTCCTGACGTCATGATCCACCTGCCTTGGCCTCCCGAAGTGCTGGGATTATAGGCGTGAGTCACTGTACCTGGCCCATAATTTCTATTTCAAGCCACCATTCTTCTGGGAAAGTGAGAAAGTTTCATTTTAGTCATTTGAGGCTTTCCCCAAACTCTCCAGAATTTTGGCGATGGTCTGGAATCTTACCCAGTGCCAGTGTATTTGTAGTGCTGAAAGCTCATCCAGTTCTCCGTTGTGGGGACCCAGGCCACTGTCTTGGTCTAGGAGGCCCCTTTGGGTCTGGGACTCTTCACAGCTGTGTCTCTGCCACATTGAGGACACAGGAACCTTTCACTGTTCTGTCTTCCTAGAGCAGAGATCACAATGTGGAAACCCACAGCCCCCTCCATGCTACAAACACAGTTTTGTTTATTTTGTTTTGGTTTTGGTTTTTTTTGTCCAACTAATTTGTATTTGTTACCTGCATTTAAAACTCAGGAGATTTTATATACAAATCCAGAAGCTCTGGAGCTCTGGCTACATTAGACTCACATTCTTATGGGGCAGAGGTTGGCTGGAGCTGAATAGCGTTCTATCAGTGAGGAATGCTTTTAGCTGCGAGTAATAACAAGCCCAACTAATAGTGACTTAAACTATAATCACATTTATTGTGTATTTAACAAGAACTTTCTACCCCAAGGTTAGTTTGGCAGCTCAATTATATAACCAAAAATCAGATTCATTTTATCCTTCTCCCATTTTGACCTCAGCATATGAGCCTTTTGCTTCTACTCTCATGGCTTCATGGCCCAATGTGGCTGCAGTCACTCCAGGAACTATATCCTCACATGACTCAGGGGAGGGGGTGTGGGGAGTGGAACAAAAGAAGAGTCTTTTCCAGAAGCCCTCTTGGCCAGAACTAGATAACATGGCCATCCTGAGGAAGGATCCAGCATCACATCATGCAAGGGAGGCCAGGAACGTAAGACTCAGTCTTCATCAGCCTAGACAGAGGGAAGCTATCAGGGGAGTGAGTAATCAGGCATGCCTGCTGGGAGGCCATGTGGTATCTGCCACAAACCGCTGCTCCCTAAATACAGCTTGGCATTCCAGTTTGCCACAGTCCCCACCATCCCCTGTTGTTCCCCAGCACTGAAGCCGTCTATCACTGTGCCTGCAGCACCTCCTTCCCTCACTGGTGTCACTTGCTAGGCCTGTAAGGTTTGGATGCTGCCGGCCTTGGACTCTTCACACACAGAAGTGAAGGGTCCACAGCTGCTCATCTTCATGTTTTTGTTTGTTTGTTGTTTGTTTGTTTGTGGAAATGGGATTTTGCTCTTGTTGCCCAGGCTGGAGTGCAATGGCATGATTTCGGCTCACTGCAACCTCTGCCTCCCAGGTTCAAGCAATTTCTCCTACCTCAGTCTCCCGAATAGCTGGGATTACAGGCGTGCACCACCATGCCCAGGTAATTTTGTATTTTTAGTAGAGATGGGGTTTCACCATGTTGGTCAGGCTGGTCTCGAACTCTTGACCTCAAGTGATCCGCCTGCCTTGGCCTCCCAAAGGGCTGGGATTGCAGATGTGAGCCACTGCGCCCGGCCCATCTTCATCTGTTTACTCTCTTTCTTCCCTTGTCTCTTATCCTACGCCATTTCCCTAGCATTGAAGAATTGCCTTCCTTGAAGAAAATCAGGCCTGGCGTGGTGGCTCATGCCTGTAATCTCAGCACTTTGGGAGGCCTAGGCAGGAGGATCCCTTGAGTCCAGGAGTTTGACACCAGCCTTGGCAATATAGCAAGACCCCACCTCTACAAAAAATACAAGAAAACATTAGCTGGGCATGGTGTCACATGCCTGTATTCCCAGCTACTCCGGTGGCCAGGGTGGGTGGATTGCTTGAGCCCAGGAAATCAAGGCTGCATTGAGCTATGATGGCACCACTGCACTCAGCCTGGGTGACAGACTAAGACCCTGTCTCAAAAAAAAAAAAAAGAAGAAGATCCCCCTTAATTCATGTTTCCTACTAAGCCATTTTGCCTACCTCAATCTAATGCACAGTTGGTTCACCAATGGCAGCCAGTCCTCACACTGTTGCTGGTCTACAGAAACATAAATATGGAACTGATAAAAAAAGTGAGAAATGTTTACAGTAATTAGATATGGCCACAACATCCAAGCACATGATCCTACGCTCATCTCATTGCACAGGGTGTAGACAGGTTTGGGACTGTTGCATCACAGGGCCAATTGCCTGTGGTGTGAGCTGCATGCTAATCACACGTCGTGAACCATGTCTTAGTCCCCAAAGGGTTAGACATTTGAAAACGGATTCTTCCCCGCAGAGCTGAGAAACACTGGCGTGTTTCTCCAAAACAAAAGTCAGGTCCTCCCAGACTCTCAGGAGGACTTGGGAACTCAAGAGCCAGGATAACTCTTTCCTGCTGTTCCTTTCCACCTCGCTATGCCCCAGCTTAGGCTCCACGATCCACGATGGGACTGTCTTGGTGGAAGAATCCCAGGGCAGCATCTCAAAACATCACCCTGACACATTTGCCTTCCTGCCTGAATCCTGGGCTCACCTACCACCTCTCACATGTGATGATATGATGAGGAATACCTGGTGCATCATGGACGTCCCAACTGTCCACCTCAGACCACCACCCCGGGAGCACTTCCTCAGCAGAGGAGTTGAGGAGAAGTTTCCAGAAAACATACACATCCTCAGCATTTTCTTGAGGATCTGTCCATTAAACATAACCATCTAGATATGATTTTTAAAGGTTCTAATCCACCACGTAAAATGGGATCTGAAATTGAACAGGCCCCTCCGGAGTGCCCCCTTTGGACTGCACAGCTGGGGCCGAGTTCGCAGGGAGGTCACCCTGGTATTGCAGGCAGGCACTGGCTCTTTTATGCAGTTATCTCCAGTTGTTGGGGAAACAGGAAGGCATGGCATCAGGCTCCGGGATCGGTGCAGAAAACATGTTCGCCTCCCAAGATACACGTAGCTGCTCTCCTGGCAGCTGTAATAAAGGAGGATGGGTCTTTCAAACTGAGAATATTGAAGATCCCAAATCTCGCCCAGATTCCGAGCAGCTCTGGCACGCAAGCTGTTTTGTGATCTCAGATCTCAGGGGTTCGTGTTGCATGGGAGGGCTGGGCCCAGCTTGTCTTCCCTCCATCCAGAAGAGCCTTCTGCAGTGAATCTCAGCAGCCTGGTTAACACTGAGCCATAATATTGCCAATAAAAGGAAAGAAAAATATGGAAAGGGGGTATGCAGTTGGTGCCAAAGAGAGAGGGAATTGTTCCCTCAACTCCGGGGTGGGGCTGAAGACATCTTTGAAACTCCAATATAGTCTCTTCTCTTGGGCCTCAAGGTGCGGGGTGCCCAGGAGTGTGGCAGAAGGGGGGTGGGGGTAGTCTGATCTTTCTGGGCCTCTCTGTGCCCTTCCTTTTGCTGCCAAAACCTGGGAGACAGGCCCTGGGGACAGTGTGGGGAGGTAGTGGGAGCAGCAGTTTTGTTTTTTAAATTAAGTAAAATTCCCATAACATAGAATTAACCATTAACCATTTTAAAGTGTACAATTCAGTGACGTTTAGTGCATTCACAATGTCATGCAGCCACCACCTCCGATTCTAACACATTTTCATCACCCCAAAAGGAAACCCCGTAACTTTTAAGCTGTCGTTTCTAATACTCCATCCCCCGGCCCTGGCAATCACAAACCTACTTTTTTGTCCCTGTAGGTTATCTTATTCTGGATACTTTATATGAATACAAATCCTTCAGTATGTGGCCTTGTATGTCTGGCTTGTTTTATTTGGCATAATGTTTTTTGGGTTATTTGTGTGTGTGTCTGTGTGTGTGTGTGTTGAGACAGTGAGGCCGGAGAATATGGTCTGGAGGCAGAGAACCTAAGGCCAATTCATGCTGACTTCCTAGAACTGAATCAAAAGGAAAACCCCACCTCTGTACCCCCAAGTAACAAAAGAATCAGAGGTTACTCCCTTTGCAACTCCCTGCCCCTTTTCCACTGTGTTGCAGATGAAAAGGAGAAAGTACCTCTGATTGTGGGCCAAGTCTTCATTTGCACAGGGTATAACTTTGTAATTTTACTTCAGCCTCTGGTCCTTCCTTGCAACCAATCAGACTAGCCGTGGGCCAAGTCTTCATTTACATAAGATGTAACCAGATAACCAATGGGAAACCTCCAGAGGGTATTTAAACCCCGGAAAACTCTGTAACCAGGACTCCTGAGCTGCTGCCACTCTGTGGAGTGTAATTTGGTTTCAATACATCTGTGCTTTCACTGCTTCATTCTTTCATTGCTTTTTTGTGCATTTTGTCCAATCCTTTATTCAAAATGTCGAGAACCTGGGCAACTAATAGTCAAGACCCTCCACCAGTAACAACAGGATCTCACTCCCATTGCCCAGGCTGGAGTGCACTGGTGCCATCTGGGCTCGCTGCAGCTTCAACTTCCCGAGCTCAGATGATATTCCTACCTCAGCCTCCAGAATAGCTGGGACTACAAGTATGGGCCACTATGCCCAGTTAATTTTTTGTATTTTTAGTAGAGATGGGATTTCACCATGATACCCAGGCTAAGAACTCCTGGGCTCAAGTGATCCACCCTCCTCAGCCTCCCAAAGTGCTGGGATTATAGGTGTGAGCCACCAGGCCCAGCCTCATTTGGCATGTTTTCAAAGGTCATCCATGCTTTATGTAGCATGTATCAGAATTTCATTCCTCTTTATGACAGAATAATACTCCATTGTATGGCTGAACCACATTTTGTTTCTCCGTGCAGCCATCAATGGACACTTGGGTCATTTCCACCTTTCAGCCACTGTGAGTAGTGCTCCTATGAACTTTCGCATCCAAGTTTTTGCTTAAATACTTGTTTTCAATTATTTTGGGTATAAACCCAGAAGTACAACTGCTGGGTCATATGGTAATTTTCCATGTACCTTTTTGAGGAATCATCCAGTGTTTTCCAGTTTTTTATGCACCGTTTTACATTCTGCCAGCATGTATGAGTGTTCCATTTCTCCACATCCTCACCAACACTTTTTTTCTTTTTCTTTTTCTATTTTTATTATGGCCAACCTAGCACGTGTGAAGGAGCAGCAGTTTTCAGCTCAGACACTCGTGTTGGGTCATGGAACTTTTCCCATTCTGAGTTTCTGTAAACTGAAGGACAATGCCCACCTTAGAGAGTAGACAGCAGTGTCACACAAGTCACTGTACATAGCATCCCTAGCACAGCGTCCAACATGAGAGGTGCTGTTCACTGGGGCGCTGTATTACTCCGTTCTCAGGCTGCTAGTAAAGACATACCTGCGATTGGGTCATTTATAAAGGAAAGAGGTTTAATTGACTCACAGTTCCACATGGCTGGGGAGGCCTCACAATCATGGTAGAAGGCAGAGGAGGAGCAAAGTCACATCTTACATGGTGGCAGGCAAGAGAGTGTGTGCAGGGGAACTCCCCTTTATAAAACCATCAGATCTCATGAGACTTACTATCACGAGAACAGCATGGGAAAGATCTGCCCTCATGATTCAATTACCTCCCACCAGGTCCCTCCCGTGACACGTGGGAATTATGGGAGCTACAATTCAAGATGAGATTTGAGTGGGGACACAGCAAGCTATATCAGGTAACAAGGCCACCTCCAGGCACCATGTTACCTAGTGCTTCTCATTCTCACTGTCATAAAGGACAAGGGCTTCTTCCCTCATTTAGCATAAAATAAAATAAAAACGAATCACCAGAGTATGTATTCCCAGCAGGGGAAATATCATCCCAAGAGGGGAAAAAGTGGTCCCTGGGAGTGAAGCAAAAACACATTCTCATACAGTCCCGAAACAGATATACAGTCTAACTATAATAAGAAAATTTCATGGGAGGTGGGGTAATTCAGGGAGGGAAAAAAACTATAAAAGAACCCTGGAGAAGGGTGGCAATCATGAAAAAGAGGTTGAGAAACAATGACGTTTAAAACAATTTAAATTTGTTTAATTTTTATTTTATAATTTTTAATAAATTAAAAGCCTGATTTTTTTATTATTAGATTTAGCAGGCATAAAGTACTGTATTAAATTGCTCTGGAGGTTTCAATTTCTCTGTTTATCTCAGCGGCTTTCAATTTCTTTATCTTAGACTGGTAATAAACAGTGGCTTTCAATTTCTCTATTTATCTCATCCAAGACTAGTAATAAACGGTTTGTGAGCAGGCGCCAATCTGCAGTCCACACCTCAGTAGTGCTGTGCAGAAGCATCACTGTGTCTTCGTCTGTCAGGAATGATCTCACTTCCTTATGTATCTGTTCATTTGATTGTTGTCTGTCTCTCTTACCTGAATGTCAGCGTCAACACCATATCTAGAACAGTGCCTGCCACATGGTGATACTTGGTACATCACTAGGAAATGAATTGTTGAATGCCTGAGGGAATGAATGAATGAATGAATGAATGTTCACTTAAAAATCGTTTTGCTGGCTGGGCATGGTGACTTACACCTGTAATCCAAGCACTTAGGGAGGCCAAGGTGGGCAGATTGCTTGAGCCCAGGAGTTCAACACCAGCTTGGGCAACATGGCTAAACCCCACCTCTACAAAAAGCCAGATGTGGTGGCATGCACCTGTAGTCTCAGCTGCTCAGGAGGCTAAGGTAGGAGGGTCATCAGAGCCTGGGAGGTCAAGACTGCAGTGAGCCGTGATCATGTCACTGCACTCCAGCCTAGGCAACAGAGTGAGACCTTGTCTCAAAAAATAATAATAATAACAATAATTTTACTGAGTCAGACACTGGAGGCTACTTTTACTTAAAACCCAAGGAAACCAATCAACCAAAAATGGTAGCAGTTCTCTGCCTTTGACAGAGACTCAAAATAGCAATGTCTCCAACAAGAAAGAAGGATATTTCTCTCTCACCTAAAAGTCCTAATGTGGCTGTTCTAGTCTGCAAATATGATGGGGGTCCAACCTCCTTATGTCTTGCTGCTCAGCTGCATGATCAAAGATGGCCCCATTCCATGGAGAAAGAGAAGCTGCCCCTGCACTTCAAAATTTACTCCTATCCCCTTGCCTAGAACTCATCATGTGGCCACATTTAGCCATAGGGAAGCTGGGAATTGTAGTTTTTATTCTAATCAGCCATGTGCCCAGCTTAGAAACAGATTCTATTAATATGAGAGAGAAGGGGTGAATCAATATTAGGGGACCCTCCAGGAGACCTGCCACCATCACCTTAAGAGGATGTTTTTTTTCATCTCATCCTTGCCTTCCCTCACTGGGCATTGTATCAGCCAGAAGGAAGAAAGACGTCAGTGTTTCACATTCCAGCACCAAGCCAGGTCTGTTTGTCAAAACCCTCCAGAGACCACATCTTGTGGCACAAGCCTTCTGGGACCACGTGCCCCCTTCTTCCTGGGTCCTCTCTGGCACAGGATGGATTTCTCACTGCAGGCACTCTCTGGCTGCCCTCATGCTGTAGTTTGTTCAGCTGTCCATTCTTCAGCTGACCCTGGGTCACAAAATGAAAATAAGAGACTATTTTGGAGAAGCCATGCCAAGGGACAAGACGATGGCCTGTTTGTTTCCAAACCTGCCCTGAGCCATCATTCAGAAGGCTGATGCAAAAGAAAAGAGAAAACACTGTAGCCAGGAGTCTTTTGAGACAGGTGGCTTCCTAAGCTTTTGCAGGTAGGGTCACCATGGTAACCAGAACCAGACAGATGACCTCGAATGGAATAGACTGACCTAGACCTTCTGCTAAATGTGTCTAAGCAGGACATTGAGGACAGAGTGGGATTCCCAGCCTGAAGTTTAAGATGTGCTATAGTCAACAAAAATTTAATTATACATTTTCAAATAACTAGAAGAGTATAATTGGATTGTTTATAACACGAAGGATAAATGCTTGAGGTGATGGATACCCCATTTACCCTGATGTGATTATTACACATTGCATGTCTCTATCAAAATAGCACATGTAACCCATAAATATATACACCTACTATGTACCCACAAAAATTAAAAATGTTTAAATTTTTAAAAAGTTTTAATGTAACAAATGAACCAAATTGTATATTGAGCCACTGGCACAACCACATAGAGAGGAACTATCTTAAGTTACTTTATTTACACATATTTTTATTCTTTTCCTTTTTCTTTCTTCCTTCCTGATGTTTCTAGCTTTTTTATCCTTTCCTTTCTATGAGAAGAATTTCCTGTACCCATTTTTTCTGGGTAGAGCTGCTGTAACAGATTCTCTTGGTTTTCCTTCATTTGAGGATGTCTTGATTTTCCCTTCATTCCTGAAGGATATTGTGTCTGGATATGGCATTCTGAGTTGATGTTTCTTTTCCTTAAGCCCTTGAAAAATGTTGTGCCATTTCCTTCTGGCCCCCATGGTTCCTGATGAGAAATCTGCTGTCATTCCTATTCTTTCTCCCTTATTCTGACACATTTTGTTTGATTAATAAATGAATGAATAAAAGAATTAATCTGAGCTCCACAGCCTACCAGCTCTATGACTTGGGAAGAGCTCCATTCCTAAGCCTCAGTTTCTCTGTATAGAACATAGGATTGGCAATTACATACCTTCCTCTCAGGATCGATGTGAGGATTAAGTGCAGTTATATACAAAGTGCCTAATACAGTGCTTGGTGCATGAAGCACTCAATCTCAGTGGAATGAATAAATGAATGCATGCATGAATTAATGAACTAATTAATGACCTCAGTGTCTTTGTGTAGAGAAGTCATGTGCTGCCATGGAAAGGCCCTGAGCTGGGAAGCAGGAGACAGGCTCAAGGCCTTGTCTGCTGCCAAGACCAAAGCACAGGAACAGCACTGTTTGCATTCCCCATTTGGACCATAAGTCTCCCCATTGGTCCTCAGTCTCCCCATTTGGACCATAAAGAATTTGTCATGGACTATTGGTTCTCAATTCTCAGTGTGCACTAGAATCTCCCAGAAAGGTTCGTTGTTGGTGGTGTTGTTTTCATATACTGATGCCTGGCCCAACTCTAGACTAACTCAAATCAGACTCTCTGTGGGAAGGGCCCTCAGACTGTTTTTTGTTTTGTTTTGTTTTTTGTTTCAAGTTCTTTGGGAGATTCTGATGCAGAGCAAGAGTTGAGATCCTATGATCCTGATGGAACCATCATCTTGGATAATTTTAGAGGTGTTGTGGTTCCTTTATTGTCCTCTTATCTTCTCCTACCTTACCCCTGGGAAGTAAGTCTCCTGGAGTCCATTGTGCTTATTTCAGCCACTTTATAAAAAGTAGCCTTGGTCTCTAAACGCTTCTTGTTTGATGTAGGTCACCGCTCATTTGAGTAGCCATTTGTTTTCTGACCAGCAACTAATGTGAATGTTTAGAGATGTGCCTGGAGTTGTGCCAGTCGCTGCTTTAAAACCTCTGACACCAGTCCATGCCCCTTCAGCAGATGCAAACCACCTTCCAGGCTTCCATGTCCTGAAGCATCCAGCCCCAACTTTCTCATCTGACTTCATCTCATAAAAGAAGTCCATTGATTCAGTCCAATTCCTATCAAAATCCCAGATGGCATTTAGTAGAAACTGACATGCAAAGTAACTAAAAGCCAAAACAACCTTGAAAAAGAACAAAGTTGGAGAACTTATACTACCTGATTTCAAAACTCACCATAGGCCAGGCGCGGTGGCTCATGCCTGTAATCCCAGCACTGTAGGAGGCTGAGGCAGGCGGATCACCTGAGGTCAGGAGTTCAAGACAGCCTGGCCAACGTGGTAGAACTCCATCTCTACTAAAAATACAATTAGCTGGGCATAGTTGTGGCACCTGTAATCCCAGCTACTTGGGAGGCTGAGGCAGGACAATCACTTGAACCCAAGAGGCAGAGGTTGCAGTGAGCCGAGATGGCGCCACTGCACTCTAGCCTGGGTGAGAAGAACGAGATTCTGTTTAAAAAAAAAAAAAAAATTCACCATAAAGTTTCAGTAATAAGGACAGGATGGAATTGGTATTGGATAGATAAATCAATGAAACAGAATAAAGTCCAGAAATAAGCCTTCTCATTTATGGTCAGTTTATCTTTGGCAATGGTGCCAGGTAATTCAGTGGGGGAGGAAATGGATACCCCCCTCTCCATGATGTGTTTATTTCATATTTCATCCCTGTATCAAAACATCTCATGTACCCCAGAAATATATACACCTACTGTCTACCCACAAAAATTTTAAAAAATAATAAAATAATTCAGTGGGGGAAAGGATAGACTTTTTATAGTGGTCCTAGAACAACTTGTGTGTGTGTGTATGTGTGTGTGTGTATGCACATATATATATGAAAAGATGAATTTAAGCCCTTATTCCACACTATACACAAAGATTCACTTAAATTGGATCATAGACTGAAATATAAGAACTAATACTATGAAATTTCTGGAAGAAAACACAAGAGCAGATCTTTGTGACCTTGAGTTAGGCAACAAAAGCAAAATCCATCAAAGAAAAGAATCGACAACCTACAATCTTTTGCTCTTCAAAAGACACCATTAAGAAAAAGACAAGCCACAAACTGGGAGATAATATTCACAAATCATGTATCTGATCAAGGACTTGTGTCCAAAGTATATAAAGAACTCTTATAACAGTAATAAGAAGGCAAACCTAATTTTTTTTTTTTTTTGAAACGGAGTCTCGCTCTGTTGCCCAGGCTGGAGTGCGGTGGCGAGATCTCTGCCCACTGCAAGCTCTGTATCCCGGGTTCACGCCATTCTCCTGCCTCAGCCTCCCGGGTAGCTGGGACTACGGGCGCCCGCCACCACACCTGGCTAATTTTTTGTATTTTTAGTAGAGACGGGATTTCACCATGTTAGCCAGGATGGTCTCCATCTCCTGACCTCATGATCTTCCCGCCTCAGCCTCCCAAAGTGCTGGGATTACAGGTGTGAGCTACCATGCCTGGCCCTAATTTTTTAAAAAGATTTGACTAGGATTTGATGGGAAAAAGATTTGAGTAGATGTTTCATCAAAAAGATATATGAATAGCTAAAAAGCACATGAAAAATGCCCAACACCATTAGTCATGTCACTAGAGAAATGTACTTAAAGCCACAGTGAGATACAACCACATACTTACTAGAGTGGCTGTAATCAAGAAGACTGAAGTGACCAAGTGCCGGAGAATCTAGAACTCTTGTGCGTTACCAGTCAGAGTGTAAAATGGCACAGCCACTTTGGAAAACAGTTTGGCCATTTCTTTTAAAAGGTAAGCATAAGCTTACACACAACTCCATAATTCTACTCTTAGGGATTTACCCAAGAGAAATGAAAATATATATCCATACAAAGACTTGTGTGAATGCTTATATTGCATTATCCATAAGGGCCCAATATTGGATGTTGCACATCTATGCCATTGTGCATTGTTGTTTAATGGGTACATAGTTCCAATTTTACAAGATGAAAATTGTTCTGAACATGAATGATGATAATGAGTATCCAATAATGTGGATGTAGTTAATGCCACTGAACTGTACACTTTAAAGTGCTGAAGATGGTAAATTTTATGTTGTATATATACCACCATTTTTTAAATACTTTTTGTTTTTATTTACTGTTTTCTGGAGACAGGGTCTTGCCCTGATGTGCAGGCTGGAGTGCAGTGGTGAGACTGTAGTTTATTGCAGCCTCAAACTCCTAGGTTCAAGCAATCCCCCCACCTCAGCCTCCCAAGTAGCTGGAACTACAGGCAATTTTATTTTATTTATTTATTTTTTTCCCAAGATGGAGTCTTGCTCTGTCACCCAGAGCTGGAGTGCAATGGCACAATCTCAGCTCACTGCAACCTCCGCCTCCCGAGTTCAAGCAGTTCTCCTGCCTCAGCCCCCCGAGTAGCTGGGATTACAGGCGCCCACCACCATGCCTGGCTAATTTTTGTATTTTTAGTAGAGATGGAATTTCACCATGTTGGCCAGGTTGGTCTCGAACTCCTGACCTCCTGATCCTCCCGCCTCGGCCTCTCAAAGTGCTGGGATTATAGGCGTGAGCCACTGTGCCCAGCCAATTTTTTAAACTTTTTGTAGAGACAACGTCTCACTATGTTGACCAGACTATTAGAGTGGCCATAATCAAGAAGATTGAAACTACCACGTGCTGGAGAATCTAGAACTCTCATGCATTCCTAGTAAGAATGCAAATGGCACAGCCACTTTGGAAAACAGCTTGGCCATTTCTTTAAAAAGTGAACCACTTAAATGACCAAATTCCTGGGCTCAAGCGATCCTTTCACCTCAGCCTCCCAAAGCATTGGAATTACAGAGAAATTTGAGGCCACCACACACCTGGCCTCAAATTTTTTAAAAACATAATTATTAAGGACCAGGATCCGGGTAGTGGGCACTATCTCACTTATTTCTCACCACAGCCCTTTGAAAAGGATACCATTTATTTTCCTCATCTATCCAGGAAACTGAGGTTCAGAGAAATTTAGTAACCAAAGTCACAGGTTCCATCACAGACTGTCAGATCTCAAAGACCCCACCTGGCCATGGCACCCTCCTCCTACACGTTCCTCTCCGACTGTAAGAAACCTAATCTGGCTCTTGGGTCTGGGCCATCAACATGCCATCCGGACAGAGAAAGACCCAGAGACTTAGGGGCCACGTGAGCCACAACCGCAGCCTCATCAGTAAGCACTTGGAAGCCCCCAGGGGGCCATGGTGATGCTGGTGGCAGGCATTGCCAGAGGATTAGTGTCAACGAGTGTTACCCGGGTTGCTTTGGGAAGGCTGCTGTGAGGCATTACTACTGGGAACCAGAGCTTCTGCCCAGCTGTCACCCTTGAAGCCACATGGAGGGAGGTTCATGAAAACTGCTTTAAAAAAAAAAAAAAAAAAGGAAAGAAAGAAAAGAAACCTAACCTGTACCTCTGTTCCTCCTTCCTACAGGCACGACAGGGTTCTATCAAGGAGGAAATGGACTGGGCAACGCAACCGGATTTGGGAGTGTGCACCAGGTAGACGGCTCCCTCCCGATTCTTTCTTTAGTTCTTTCTGGAAATATTCCCCTTACATCAAGGCACCCAGAGAGCCCATGACACACACAATCCCTATTGGGAACCTGCCTCTTATTCCCCGGGTTTAGAGACTACAGGGGCTAGATTGTGCAATAGGCTGCTGGAAGGACACAGTATATAGGCAGAGACGTAGGAATTGTTAGAAGATTCCTGAGATGTCATGGAGATCTACAAGTATGTTCCATCTTGACCTGGGCCCAAGACACCCATTGACTGTTGAATCTGGTATATATCAATACAAACGGGTGGGTTCTTTCACCAGACTGTGGGCTTCTCAAGGGGGGCCGTATGTCTTGCTCACCTCTGCATCCCCAGTGGTGAGAGCCCAGCGCACAATGGGGGCTTTATAAATACTTGTTAAATCGAGCAAAGTCAACTCTATGTAGGTGAATGTTGGCTATACTTTGATTCTCTTGGTGTCACTTACAAAGTGAATTAAGAATTCACATCAGCTAAAGGTGTGCAGTAACTCTGCTGTGTGTACACCTTCCATGTAAACTTAAAATTATTTCAAAACAAAAGGTTCACTTGCTTTCAGGCTACCATTACAACAGACCCACCCTGGGGTAGATGGGCTTTAAGAATTTTTAACATATTTAGGTCTGAGGACCACACAATTTCTTTTCCAGTGAGAATCTAGATAATTTAAAACTTAGCAAATGTAAAATTTGTTTCATGTATTTTTGCATTATTTCTAATGTACTATGTACATAGATAAAATACTTGTAAATAAAACAGTACTTTTTAAGATGTGGTTCTTAACCCTCCATTTCATCATTAAATCTGTGTTTTTCAAAACCACTGACCACCCCTGCCCCACCCCCGGGAACTCTGACTCCTTGCTCTGGGGTGGAGCCCAGGAAACAGAACATTCTGTGAGTGCCATGCAGAGTTGAGAAGCACTGGTTTGGTGATAGTGGAGCAGGATATTTGAAACAATGACTGTTGGAGAATTGGAATCCCTGGTCTGCTTAAACAGAGCTTGATCAAAGGTGATTGGCAGCTATTGAATTGATCTCCATGACTCCCTCATAGAATATTCTAGACCCCTAATGCTGTGCAGGTGCTGCTGTATTTGCACCTCCTCCCCATGAACATAAAATGTCACTTTGTCTCCTGGGTTTGTGTGTGTGTCGTGTGGGTGTGGGTGTGGTCTTCTCAGTTTGTGTGTGTGTCATGTGGGGGGGTGTGTATGTGGTCTAATTGTTAATGCATTTGTTTATTAATTTAACCAGTAGTATTTGTTGAGTTACTACATATACCAGGCACTGTTTCAGGTGCAGAGGATACAACAGTGACCAGCACAGGTGCTGTCAGGGCCACGTCTGTATCCCTTAGGGTGGCCTGCCGACCTCCAGGTGCCAGCATCTGCATGCCTGGGCCCGAGGGGCTTTTCTAGAACCAGTGCATGGGGCAGCAGGAAGTGCCTGGGAATTAAAGCCCCCTGGGAGTAGCTCTCAAAGACCGACAAGTTGATGTATAAACCCCTCCACTCCCTTGACCTGTGGGAGAGGCAGTTCTGAGATGTGGATTTTAGACCATCTCAGCTTTTCCTCATAGGGCTCATCTCTGGTCACCACCACAGAAGCACCTGTGCAGGCTGCTGTCCCGCATCTGCTGTCTCACTTCCCCGCTCCCCTGCTGGTGTCTTCTTCAGCTTCCAAACAGCCTCCTTGCACTGGAATCCTTGCCCCAGGATCCGCTTCTGGGAAACTAAAATGAAGACAGTTCCTGCCCACAG
This sequence comes from Trachypithecus francoisi, assembly GCF_009764315.1. NCBI lineage: Eukaryota > Metazoa > Chordata > Mammalia > Primates > Cercopithecidae > Trachypithecus > Trachypithecus francoisi. The sequence goes on from NW_022681467.1 coordinate 42,703,554, forward strand.
AGAGCTTTTATTCGAATGGATTCTAATGTTTGTTTCTGATGGCACAGTAGTTTTAGGAAACCCTTTTGATCTGACAGAGCAGCCAGGCTGACCAACGACCCGAGCCCAGAAAGGCTTCCTCACGCATGTCCTTGGTTTGTTTTTCTTTTCCCAGGACTATCCTTCCTACCCTGGCTTCCCCCAGAGCCAGTACCCCCAGTATTACGGCTCATCCTACAACCCTCCCTACGTCCCGGCCAGCAGCATCTGCCCTTCGCCTCTCTCCACGTCCACCTACGTCCTCCAGGAGGCATCTCACAACGTCCCCAACCAGAGTTCCGAGTCACTTGCCGGTAGGTGCAGGCACTGGTGGGGCCATTCATGGATATGGCCTGAGAGCTTCTATGAAGGAGGGACTCAGCTATGGGTCCCAATTGTAATGAATAGGTTACTCAAGGGTCACTGGTGGATGTGGCCTGAGAGCTTCCATGAAGGAGGGACCCGGACATGGGTCCTGGTTGGAACAAACAGGTTACCCAAGGGTCATTCATGGATGTGGCCTGACAGCTTCTATGAAGGAGGGACCCGGATATGGGTCCCAGTTGTAACAAACAGGCTACCCAACGGCTAAATCCATCTCTCAGACATGTTTTGTTGCCCTGTTTGTGCACGTGTTTAATTGCATTTGTGTTTAAAAGTCAGAAAATTTTATTAATACCTACAAATTCTATTTTCTGGCTTCTTTTGAAAGAAGATCTGGCCATAGTAGCCACATTCCCAAGGAACATCACTTGGTTAAAACTAAATGTGTCTGCTCTTTTTAGAAAGGACACACCCAATTCCACATCTAGCCAGCTTACCCCATGTTCATTACTGCCTGACCCATGTAGGCCTTGGAGTTGATGAGCCCGGTAGTATTTATAATATTACTGGCCAGGTGCAGTGGCTCACACATGTAATCCCAGCACTTTGGGAGGCAGAGATGGGTGGATCACCTGAGGTAAGGAGTTTGAGACCAGCCTGGCCAACATGGTAAAACCCTGTCTCTACTAAAAATACAAAAATTAGCCTGAGTGGTGGCAGGCACGTATAATCCCAGCTACTAGGGAGGCTGAGATAGGAGAATCACTTGAACCTGGGAGGTGGAGGTTGCAGTGAGCCAAGATCACACCATTGCACTCCAACTTGGGCAACAAGAGTGAAACTCCATCTCAAAAAATTAAATAAATAAATAAAATATTACCCATCCGGTTCGTGCTGAGCACATACCTGAGTGATCTTCTCTAATCACTGACTTATATATTTATTCAGCAAATATTTGTTAAGCACCTGCTGCATTTCAGGCCCTCCCTTTAGTTTGAGAAATAAAGTGCAAAGTAGAGTTAAGCTTTGCAGACAGGAATCGAATAATCACACAAATACCTCATTACAAACTGCGATAAGGAGAGGCATAATCCTCACAAAAACAGGTTTATATTCTCCCCACCCTTTTTCTAGATAAGAACAATGAAGATGAGAGTGATAAGGAGCTTGCTAGTAACTGGTGGAGCTGGGATCCAAACCCCAGTTTGTTGGCCTCCATAACCAGCACTCCTGCTGTACACTGGCCGTACACAGCCAGGAATAGGTTATCTAAAACCCATTTGAGAACAGAAAGGCAGAGGCCTTCAAATGTTGATTCTTTGTCTAAGAGGGGTTCAAGTATAGCAACTCAGGGTCCTCAAGAATTATAGAATCCTTCAAACATCCTGAAGCATGTTCATTGTTTTTTCTTTCAACTTTTATTTTAGGTTCAGGGGTACACATGCAGGTTTGTTACATGGGTACATTGCATGTCACGGAGGTTTAGTGTACAGATAATTCTGTCACCCAGGTAATCAGCATAGTACCCACTAGGTAGTTTTCCAGTCCTCACCTTCCTTCCATCCTCCACCCTCAAGTAGGTCCTTGGGTCTATTGTTCCCTTCTTTGTATCTGTGTGTACTCAATGTTTAGCTCCCACTTATAAGTAAAAACATGTGGTATTTGGTTTTCTGTTCCTGTGTTAATTCACTTAGGATAATGGCCTCCAGCCCCATCCATGTTGCTTCAAAGGACATGATCTTATTTTTTATGGCTGCGTAATATTCCATGGTTTATATATATCACATTTTCTTTATCCAGTTCACCATTGATGGGCATCTAGGTTGATTCCATGTCTTTGCTATTGTGAATAGTGCTGCAATGAACATATACATTCATGTGTCTTTATGGTAGAAAAATTTATATTCCTTTGGATATATACCCAGTGGTGGGATTGCTGGGTCAAATGGTAGTTTCATTTTAAGTTCCTTGAGAAATCTTCAGGCTGCTTTCCACAATGGCTGAACTAATTTACATTCCCATGAACAATGTGTAAGCATTCTCTTTTCTCTGTAACCTTGCCAGCATCTGTTATTTTGTGACTTTTTAATGATAGCCATTCTGATTGGTATGAGATGGTATATCATTGTGGTTTCAATTTGCATTTCCCTAATGACTAGTGATATTATTTTTTCATATGCTTGTTGGCTGCATGTATGTTTTCTTTTGAGAAGTGTCTGTTCATGTCCTTTGCCCATTTAATAGAGTTGTCTTTAAGGATGTTTGTTTACTAAACCCTTTTGATTAGCCAAGATTTTTTGGCTTCAAAAGATATAGAAAATCCAATTCAAACTAGTTTAAGAAAAAACAAATGAATTTTTAGGCTTATCTAACCAAGATGTTCAAAGGTTTAGGGCTAGGTCTAGGTGTTCCAATGATAATGTTGAGACTTAGTCTTTCTCTTCCTTCTGGCTCTGAATTTTCCTAGGTTCATTTCATTCTCAGCCAAGCTCCTCCCATATGGTGGCAAAGATGGCCACCAACTACCAAGAGCTCAATCCTGTCTGCTAATCCACCCCAGCAAACATAATTCCTCCTTCTTAGCCATTCCTGCAAAAGACCCAAGTAAAGCTCCCATTGGCCCAGCTTATATCACATGCTCATCCCCAAACCAATCTCTGTGGTCAGTGGAATGGAATGCTGGGATGAAGCAGCAGACTTTGGGCTCATGGCTATGGCTGGAGCTAAAGTTGGGATCAGTGTCACCTCAACCACCAGGGACTGAGAGTGAGGAAGAGGTAATCAATCACCTCTTTACCAGAGCACTGTAACTACAAGAAGACAGAAGAAGCACTAGATGAGTAAAAACAATAAATGTCCACAACCTTGATATGGATCCCACCTATGCTATGAGCAACATGTGACAGAGTCCATGTCCTGACCCCTCTGTGGTCACAAAACTTGGTATGTAACATCTCTATGCAACTAACGCACCAGCCTATGGATTCATTCATTCATTCCCCAGACCTGCTATGCACATCTTCTCTTTTACAAGATGGTTTTGGCTTATCAACATTAAATAACATGGCGGCAATATATTAGAATGTCAGTAGGTATCACTGAGTTTTGTTCCTTTGTCTTCTTTTCTGAAACCTGCTGATGTTTGTAGGGCTTTGCAGAAGCTAAGCTAGCACGATGGTGTGGAGACAGTCATCAACAAATATTAACTGGTTGATTGTTAGAAAAGGAACAATAGGGAAGACCCACCTGTTTTGTTCCTGGGATTCTTGGTGTGGCTATTGATTTTAGCCCTTAAATTTTCCATCACTGGGAGTGAGTGAGTTATCCTTGGTTTGATGACAAATGGAGACAATATGGCAAAGCATGTTAAATAAAGTCAACTTTTTAAAAGGTTTAGAGCTTGAGCGTTGATTTTGGTCATTGTGATCCCATCCCAGAATATTTAATGATGCATAGTACCTATTTAATAACCTTCTTTGAAGAGTTTGAAGTTTAACAAAGTTTTTCTCTGTCATGATCTCGAATTATCTTTGGCATCCTGATTTTCAGAATGTGGTTTTTCCGATCTCATTTCAACAAAGGAGAAAAAAAAACAAAACACTGATGAGAAATTAGGGCAGAGAGGAACTATAAGCAGGAAATCATCAAGTAGATGCCACAATCCATCTATAATTCAATGGTGAACTGAATGGCAAACAAAAAACTTACTTCCCCAGAATTTGAGTTTTGTGGGAAGGTTCTCTTTATTCCCATCAGGAGTGAATATAAAGGCTCATTGTGTCTCTGAAATTTTTGTCTTGTTTCCCCCTGTTCTTACTTTATCCCTTGATCTAAGGTTCAACAATAAGTGGTTGAGATGGTTTTTACTGTGTGTCTAACAAGCTGACATAAAATCTAATGACATAAATAATGGTCAGCTGTAGCTGAGGTCTCTTGCCTCTTTTTCCTAGTGTTCACTGTAAAGGAAGGGAATTTAAGCATACATGTGTGTGCACGCACACGCGCATGCGCGCGCGCGCGCGCACACACCCACACACACACATCCATGCACTCTTTTTAAATTTCCCATAAAAACTCTACTTTTGAAATTATCCAGGATATCCTTGAGTGGTTGGTTTTCCAAACTCCAGGGGCTCTAGAGGTTTACTGACAGATCACACTCACTCTGTGCACTGCCTGGATATATAGTATTTTGGTGCTCCCACCACTCACATTCCCCACCCACCCCATCCCCACCCCAGGACACTCTGCATTGACATGCATTAATGTGTGTGTGAAGTGCCAACAATTTGCAGATGATTACAGGGCAGTTTGCTGATATAGAGGGCAGAATCTGAACATCTCATGTTATTCAAGAGAAAAACCAAATCATTGGTTCCTTAAGGATTTTTTTCTTTTTACCTTTTTCAGTATGATACAAATTATCTAAAATGAAGTTGAAGGATTTTTTAACTTCTAAGATCAACTTCCTCTGGCAATAGAAGAAGAATTTTTTTAATCTCTCAAGAGGAAGTTGGGAAGGCTCTTCCGTGCAATTTGGCAACATCTAACAAAATTTAAAATGCATACCCCTTTTAACTCAACTATCTAACATCTGAGAATTTATCCTAAAGATAAACTTTGACCTAGGTACAAACACTTAAGTAAAAAGAATATTTATTTTTTTCACTCTGATTAAAAATTTATTAATACTATTATGCAAATAATTTTAGTGATAACCGCAAGGGTTTTGTACTTTGTACTGTTAGTACATAAATACATACAAAAATACATTTTGAAACTTTTTGTATCCCCTTTATCCTTTTCAATTTCTGTTTATGTTTGCTCTACAATATATATGATGAATCTGTGCAGTGGAAAATTTTTGCTGATGAGTATGGTACAATCAGAAATGTTTGGACACTGTATCAGTTTCTTCTTGCTACTGTAACAAATTGTTATGACCTTTGTGTCTTAAAACAACACAGTGATTATTTTATAGTTCTGGAGGTAAGAAATGCAACATGGCTCTCACTGGACTAAAATCAAGGGATCAGCAGGGTTATATTATTGGAGGCTCGAGAGGAGAATCACTTCCTTGCCCTTCCACCCACAGAGGCCACCCGCCTTCCTTGGCTCATGATCCTGCATCATTCCAATTTCTACTTACATTGTCTCATCTCCTTCTCTAACTCCAGCCCTTCACCCCCTCTAAGGGCTGTTGTGATTCCACTGGGCCCACCCAGATAATCCAGGATCATCTCCCCATCTCAAAGTCCTTAAGTCAGTCACATCAAGAATATTTATTTTAAAAAAAAAAGAATATTTATTGCAGCAACATCATAGCAAAAGGCTGGAAACAACCTGGATACCATGTCATTAACAGGAAACAGGTTAAATTAATCATGGTGCATCCACCAGTGGCATACTATACAGCTGTTAAAAAGAATAAGGTAGATATATTTATGCTAATATGGGCTTCTCTTTGAGCTATTGTGATAGGTTTAAAAAAAAAAAAAAAACAGGAGGCAGAATTACATGTGTAATGTGAGCCTGAGTTTTTTTAAAAGTTTAAGTGTAGGTTGGTACCCATATTTACTCATATTCCATAAGGAATTTCTAGAAGGATGCAATAAGAACTGTGAATAGTCATTTTCTCTGGAGAGGAAAACAAGATCTAGAATGAAAGGAAAAGACTGTATGTAACAGGCAATCTGTAGAACACTTCACCCAACAGCAGCAAATACACATTCTTTTCAAGTGCACATGGGACATTTACCAAGATAAATATTAATATATTCTGGGCCATAAAACAAGTTTCAGTACCTTTAAAAGAATCAAGGCATACGAAGCATGTTCTCTGACAGCAGTGGAATTAAAGTAGAAATAAATAACAGAAAGATTGTTGGGAAGTTCCTAAATCTTCAGAATCTAAATAATATACATCTAAATGACCCATGGGTCAAAGAAGAAATCAATGGGAAATTAAAAAGCACTTTGAATTGAATGAAAATGAAAACATGTATATCAAAATTTATGGAATGTCATTAAAGCAGTACTTAAAGGGAAATTTATAGCGTGAAATGCCTGTATTAGAAAAGAAGACACACTTTCTTACTACAGGTATCAGGTGAAGGAAGGAAGGGAGGGAGGGAGGGAGGAAGGGAGAGAGAGAGGGAGGGAGGGAAGGAAGGAAGGAAGGAAGGAAGGAAGGAAGGAAGGAAGGAAGGAAATGAGGGAGGGAGGGGAGAGGAAGTTGGTCAAAGGATACAAAATTTCAGTTAGTAGGAATAATTTCAGAAGAACTATTGTATAATATGGTGACTATAGTTAATAAATAAGGAATTGTATTAGTCTATCATCATGCTGCTGATAAAGACATACCTGAGACTGAGCAATTTACAAAGGAAAGAGGTTTAATGGAGAACTCGTTTCCATGTGGCTGGGGAAGCCTCACAATCATGTTCGAAGAGAAGGAGAAGCAAGTCACATCTTACGTGGGTGGCGGCAGGCAAAGAGAGATCTTGTGCAGGCAAGCTGCCATTTTCTTAAAACCGTCAGATCTCATGAGATTCATTCACTATCACGAGAACAGCGCAGGAAAGACCCTCACCCATAATTCAGTCACCTCCCACCGGGTTCCTCCCATGACATGTGGGAATTATGGGAGTTACAATTCAAGATGAGATTTGGGCGGGGACACAGCCAAACCATATCAGTGTTATATACTTGAAACTTGCTGAGAATAGATTTTAAGTGTTTTTAGTAAAATTAAAAAATAAATATGTGAACATTAATTAGCTTGATTTAGCCATCCCCAATGTATACATATATCAAAACATGTTGTACATCATAAACATACACAGTTTTTATTTGTCCAATTAAAAAATTATCATCATTATCTGCAGGGTTGCTGTGAAACTTGAAATAAAAACGCCAGGCGTGGTGGCTCATGCCTGTAATCCCAGCATTTTGGGAGGCTGAGGCAGGTAGATCACCCGAGGTCAGGGGTTCAAGACCTGGCCAACATGGCGAAACCCCATCTCTACTAAAAATATGAAAATTAGCCAGGCGTGGTGGCACACGCCTGTGATCCCAGCTACTCAGGAGGCTGAGGCAGGAGAATCACTTGAACCTAGGAGGCGGAGGTTGCAGCGAGCTGAGATTTCACCACTGTGCTCGAGCCTGGGTGAAAAAGCGAGACCTTGTCTCAAAAAAAAAAAAAAAAAGAAGAAACAAAAAAATGTGCCTTGCCAATTATTATTATTATTATTTTTTTTGAGACAGAGTCTCAATCTGTCACCCAGGCTGGAGTGCAATGGCGTGACCTTGGCTCACTGCAACCTCTGCCTCCCGAGTTCAAGTGATTCTCCTTCCTCAGCTTCCTGAGTAGCTGGGATTACAGGCGCCCACCACCATGCCTGGCTAATTTTTGTATTTTTAGTAGAGATGCGGTTTCACCATGTTGGTCAGGCTGGTCTCAAACTCCTGACCTCGGGTGATCCACCTGTCTCAGCCTCCCAAAGTGCTGGGATTACAAGCGTGAGCCACCGCACCTGGCCCAACCTGCCAATTATTAAGTAACATGCAAATGTAAATAATGATTACTGAAAATATATTTAAGAACTCACTTTAACCCAAACAGTTAATAAATTTCGGCCGGGCGCGGTGGCTCAAGCCTGTAATCCTAGCACTTTGGGAGGCCGAGACGGGCGGATCGCGAGGTCAGGAGATCGAGACCATCCTGGCTAACACAGTGAAACCCCGTCTCTACTAAAAACTACAAAAAACTAGCCGGGCGAGGTGGCGGCGCCTGTAGTCCCAGCTACCTGGGAGGCTGAGGCAGGAGAATGGCGTGAACCCGGGAGGCAGAGCTTGCAGTGAGCTGAGATCCGGCCACTGCACTCCAGCCTGGGTGACAGAGCGAGACTCCGTCTCAAAAAAAATAAAAAAATAAATAAATAAATAAATTTCATCCAAAGATATGTTTATTTAACTTAATTTAAAATTTTTTTAAAATAAGAAAAGAAGAAGTAAAACTTCATGAGGTACAGAGATAAAATGACAAGGTCACCTATGCAGAAAATCTGATGGAATCTATGAAAAAGCTACTAGATCTAAAAAGTGACTTTAGCAGGTAGCAGGGTACTAGGTGAACATCTAAAAATCAAGAAACAACAGGAAATATAATATTTTAAAGGCCATTTGAACTATTTCAAAGTTCAAAGATATGAAATACTCAAGGTTAAATTTCTCAAAAGATATGCATGACTTTACACTGGAACCTATAAAACTGCTGAGAGAAGTTAAAGAAGGCATTAATAAGTGGAGATATATACCTGGTTCATGAATCAGAAGACTTAATACTGTTAAAATGCCAGCTTTTCCCAGATTGATCTATAAGATTAACACGATCTCTAACAACATCTCAGGCATTTTTTTAGAAATTGTCAAGCTATTTCTGAACTTTAAATGGAAATGCAGAGGACCAAGAAGAGCCACAATGACTTTGGTAGAGAAGAACAAAGTTAGAGGGCTAAGACTATCTGATTTTAAAATCCATTTTAAAGCCACAGTACTTAAGACAATGCAGCACTGGCATAAAGATAGACAAATAAATCAATGGAACAGAATTGACAGTTCAGAAATAGGTTGGGTGCCGTGGTGCATTGCCTGTAATCCCAGCACTTTGGGAGGCCGAAGAGGGAGGATCATTTGAGGCCAGAAGTTTGAGACCGGCCTGAGCAACATAGCAAGACCCTGTCGCTGCAAAAAATAAAAACAAGCCAAGCAGTGGCTTGTGCCTGCGGTCCCATCTGCTCAGGAAGGTGAGGTGGGAGAATTGCTTCAGCCAGGGGTTTGAGGGTGCAGTGAGCTATGATCACACCACTGTACTCCAGCCTGGATGACAGAGTGAGACTCTATCTCCAAAGTAAATAAATGAATTAACCCACATTTATGTGATCATCTGATTTTTGACAAAAGACAATTCAGTGGAGAAATGGAGAAAGGACAAGCTTTTCAACAAAAGATGCTGGAACGGCTGAGCACAGTGGCGCACGCCTATAATCCCAGCATTTTGGGAGGCCAAGGCAGGTGGATCACCTGAGGTCAGGAGTTCCAAGATCAACCTGGCCAACATGATAAAACTCTGTCCCTACCAAAAATACAAAAAAATAGCCAGGTGTGGTGGCGCACACCTGTAATCCCAGCTACCTGGGAGGCTGAGGCAGGAGAATCCCTTGAACCCAAGAGGCAGAGGTTGCAGTGAGCCAAGATCATGCCACTGCACTCCAGCCTGGATGACAGAGCAAGAGTCCATCTCAAAAAAACAAACAAAAAAAAATACTGGAACAACTGAATATCTATACTTCATACCTCACATGACACAAAAAAATGTGCAAAATAGATCATAGACTTAAATACAAAACTGTAATCGTCTACAAGAAAACATAGAAGACAGTTTTGTGACTTCGATTTAGGCAAAGATTTCTCATATCTAACACCAAAAATATGATCCAAAAAGAAAGAATATAAACTGGACTTCATACAAATTTTAAAATGTTCAGAGAATGAAAAGAAATCCATGGTCCAGGAGAAAATAATTGCAAGGCATATCTCTAATAAAGCATATGTACTCAAATATAGAAGGAGTGCTCAAACCCCAATAATAAGAAAGCAAACAATCTGATAAAGAAATGGGCAGCACCAGGCACAGTGGCTCACGCCTGTAATCCCAGCACTTTGGGAGGCCGAGGCAGGCAGATCACCTGAGGTCCGGAGTTTGAGATCAGCCTGGCTAACATGGTGAAACCCCGTCTCTACTAAAAAATACAAAATTAGCTGGGTGTGGTGGCATGTGCCTGTAATCCCAGCTGCTCGGGAGGCTGAGTCAGGAGAATCGCTTGAACCCAGGAGGCAGAGGTTGCAGTGAGCTGGAATTGCACCACTGCACTCTAGCCTGGGCAACAGAGTGAGACTCTGTCTCCAAAAAATAAATAAATAAATAAGAAAAGAAAAGGAAATGAGCAGGCTCTGTGTGGTGGCTCACACCTGTAATGCCAGCACTTTGGGAGGCCAAGGCCGGCAGATTGCTTGAGCCCAGGAGTTCAAGACCAGCCTGGACAACATGGGGAAACCCTGTCTGTATAAAAAGCACAAAAATTAGCCAGGTGTTGTGGTGCAGGCTTGTAGTCCCAGCTACTCAGGAGGCTGAGGCAGGAGGATCGTGTGAGTCCGGAACATCGACACTAAGGGAGCTATAATTGTGCCACTGCACTTCAGCCTGGGCAACACCGTGAGACCCTGTCTCAAAATATAAAGCAATAAAAATAAAGAAATGGGCAAAATATGTAAACAGATGATAGATGCCTCACCAAATAAGATATAGGGATGGCCCAAAGCACATGATTCAGATGCCAAACATCATTAATCATTAGAGAAATGCAAATTAAGTTCACAATGAGACACCACTACATACCCACTGGAATGGCTTTAATCACAAAGACTGACCATACCAAGGGCTGGCAAGGATGTGGAGCAACCAGAACTCTCATCCACTGCTGGTAGAATGTAAAATGGTACAACCACTATGGAAAATAATTCATCTCTCTTTTTTTTTTTTTTCTTTTTGAGACAGGATCTCACTCTGTTACCTAGGCTGGAGTGCAGTGGTGTGATCATAGCTCACTGCAGCCTCGACCTCCTGGGCTCAAGTGATCCTCTGGCCTCAGCCTCCTGAGTAGCTGGGACTACAGGCATGTGCCACCACACCCAGCTAATTTTTGTATTTTTTGGAGAGATGGGGTCTCATTATGTTGCCCAGGCTCGTCTCAAACTCCCAGGGTCAAGCAATCCTCCCACCTTGACCTCCCAAAGTGCTAGGATTATAGGCATGAGCCACCATGCCTGGCCCCATCCATTTTTAAAAACCTTAAACGCTACTTATTATATGACCTAGAAAGCTTGCTTGATAAAAATGCTTACATGTAGAACAATGTGTGAATTAATGTTCATAGCAGCCTTATTAGAACTGAAAACTAGGATCAACCCAAATGTCCACCCACAGGTGAATGGGTAAACAAATTCTGATATATCCATACAAGCGAATAGTAATCAGCAATAGAAATGAAATATTGGGCTGGGCACGGTGGCTCATGCCTGTAATCCCAGCACTTTGGGAGACCGAGGTAGGCGGATCATGAGGTCAAGAGATCGAGACCATCCTGGCCAACATGGTGAAACCCTGTCTCTACTAAAAATACAAAAATTAGCTGGGCATGGTGGCACGTGCCTGTAATCCCAGCTACTCAGGAGGCTGAGGCAAGAGGATCATTTGAACCTGGGAGGCGGAGATTGCAGTGAGCCAAGATCTCACCACTGCACTCTAGCCTGGCAAAAGAGGGAGACTCTGTCTCAAAAAAAAAAAAAAAAGAAAAAGAAAAAGAAATGAAGTATCAATAAACACCACATGTACTGAATCTCAAAGCAATTATGCTGACCAAAACAAGCCAGAAAAAAAGAATATGTATTATGTGATTCCAATTGTTTAAACCTCTAGAAAATTCAAACTAAAGTCTATAGTGAAAGAAAGCAGATTAGTGGTTGCCTGGGGAGGGGAACTGGAGGAAGAGATTATCCAAAGGGATAACAAGAAAATTCTTGGGGTGCTGGATTTGTTTATTATGTTGATTGTGGCAGTGGCTTCACAGATATGTACATACATCAAAACTTCAGAAATTGTGTACTCTAAAATTTTAGAGTACACAATTTATTGTATGTCAATTGTGCCTCAGTAACACTGTTAAATAAGTACACACATTAAAAGAGAGAAAGAAAAAGAATGAAATGACTCCAAGAAAGGTGTACATAAACTGCTCTATCCTGTGGATCTCTGACTGTGACCTTGAACTTTTACTCTGTAGTAGTCTGTTCTCTCATTGCTATAAAGAAATACCTGAGACTGGGTAATTTATAAAGAAAAGAGGTTTAATGGCTGGGCACAGTGGCTCATTCCTATAATCCCAGCACTTTGGGAGGCCAAGGCAGGCAGATCACTTAAGGTCAGGAGTTTGAGACCAACCTGGCCAACCTGGTGAAACCCCATCTCTACTAAAAATATAAAAATTAGCCGGGTATGGTGGTGTGTGCCTATAATCCCAGCTAAAGAAAAGAGGTTCAATTGTCTCATCGTTCCTCAGGCTGTACAGGAAGTATGGTGCTGGCATCTGCTCAGCTTCTGGGGAGGCCTCAGGAAATTTGCAATCATGGCAGAAGGTAAAAGGGAAGCAGGCACCTCTTACATAGCCAGAGCAGGAGAAGGAGAGGGCGGTGGGAGGTGCTACACATTTTTAAACAATCAGATCTCGTGAGAACTCACTCACTGTGCGGTACCCAGGGGAGGGGGAGATGGTGCTAAACCACTCATGAGAACTCCATGCCCATGATCCAGTCACCTCCTACCAGGCCCCGCCTCCAACACTCAGGATTACATTTCCACAGGAGATCTGGGCAGGGACACAGTCCAAACCATATCACTCCTCATTCTCAAGAATGTGTACATTTGGGTAAAGGCCTGGTTTTTTTGTTTTTTTTTTTGGAACCCTAGACATTTCTTAGATAACTAGCATTTACCCCTCCTTTTAATATTTGCCTGTTTTAATGGGAGGCAACAAATGTTTTCTAAGCCCAGTAGCCGTGAACTACCAAGTGAACCAGAAAAGACCTTATTTACATTGCTCTTCAGCATCTGTGAATTGAGAAGCAATTCTTTTTCCAGAGGGAAGTCTTTGCTCGCTCAGTGTTTGGGAATCTCTCCTGCTGTATCCTGAAGACTCTGGGCAGGTGGAAAACGCCCAGCCATCCTGACAGCGCAATCGTGTCTTGTCTTATTATGTCCTTAGTCTGCTAAGAAGCTTTTATAAATATTCAATAAACAAAGTTCAGTCCCTTGGGTTTTAAAGGGAAATAGTTCTTTCAGGGTAGAGAAAAACTCTCCCTAGCCAAGTATTTTTAGACAAAGTCATTTTCCCCTGATGATCCAAGAACTGGCAATTAGGGCAGGAAGGATGGAGTCTGTGTGACACATTTGGGAGCTAAACCAAGCAACTGTAAAGTGAGAAAATGGAATGGGATGTCCTCGAAGGTTCCACACTGCTTTACAATTCTGTCACTCTCTAGTGACAAGGACAGGCACAAATTTTAGTTCTGGCTCTGCCACTCATTTGCAGACTCACATGGGCCAGTAAGTCACCTCACTAAACCTGAGTGCTCTCGTTAGCTAAATAAAGGTAGTAAAGTACAGTCAAAAGCCATGCATTTAAAACATCTGTGCTTAAGCAGCAACACACCTCCGATGCTGGCTTTGGGACCTGGGTCGGGGACAGTGCTGCTTCACTTGTTTGGGACCACTAGACAATTGCCAGAAGGCACAAGTGTGACAGCCTCTCAGTGGAGGCACACCCAGGAGCACCCCGAAGTGAGAAGCAGCAAGGGCCCACATTCTGTGCTGCGTCTCTCACTAATCCACACATATCTGTGGGTCGAGTCCAGCCAGAACTCCATTCAAGTCACCTCCTAACTGCCAGGCCTGTGCTAGATGCTCTCGCCTATAATCTCATGTACTTCTCCGACTGACAGATCTCTCAGCGGGTAAAACTTAAAAGGCTTGCATTTAATAGAAAAGGGGCGGGACGTGGTGGCTCACGCCTGTAATCCCAGCACTTTGGGAGGCCGAGGCAGGTAGATCACCTGAGGTCAGGAGTTTGAGACCAGCCTGACCAACATGGTGAAACCTCGTCTCCCTGTCTCTACTAAAAATACAAAAATTAGCTGGGCATGGTGGTGGGCGCCTATAATCCCAGCTACTTGGGAGGCTGAGGCAGGAGAATTGCTGAACCCAGGAGGCAGAGGTTGCAGTGAGCCGGGATCACATCATTGCACTCCAGCCTGAGTGACACAGCGAGACTCTGTCTCAAAAAAAAAAAAAAAAAATAGAGAATGGAGGGAGCCCAGTCGGGAGAGGAAGGTAGAGGATCCTTCCCATGCAGCCCCCATTTACCTCTGGGGCAGAAAGAGAAGAGTCTTCTAAAGGTAGAAGAGTGTAATGCTCAGCTACAGATAAATATGTGTTGCCCTCCTGTTCGTCTAGGCATTCTCAGGTTTTCAGATTTAGAGAGTGGTAAATGCATAACTCCTCCATCATTACAGCCCCCAGTGGCCCCTCCCTTACTCCCTGCATGAGGCCTTCCCTGACTAGCCCCATAAAAATGAGTCACCTCTCAGCATTCCCTGCTGCCCCATCCTGATTGACTGAATACTCGATTGGTTGATTTTAGAGACGAGGCCTCACTCTGTCGTCCAGGCTGGAGTGCAGTGGCGCTATCATAGCTCACTGCAACCTCTAACTCCTGGGGTCAAGCGACCCTCCTACTCTGCCTCCCGAGTAGCTGGGACTATAGGCATGCACCACCACACTAGGTCAACTTTTCTATATTTTGTAGAGACGGGGTCTTGCTATGTTGCCCAGGCTGGTCTCAAAGCAGTCAAGCGATCCTCTCACCTTGGAGGTGCTGGGATTACAGGTGTGAGCCATCACACCAGGCCCCCTGACTTGTGAATTCTCTGTGGCACATTTCCCTCCCGGGCTTGGTGTATGCTTGCTTGTTGATGTGTCTGATGGCTCTCTCCTCTCAACTAATGTTGAAGTGCTGTGAGAACCGGGACCTAATCCCACTACCTGGAGCTGTGCCCACTGACCAAGTGTCTGTTGCATGGATGAAAGATAATGAAGGTCACCAGTGGGCAATTTAAGGCACTTCCAGGAAGAGTTGTCATCCTACGCGGTCTTTGCCTCTGGTGCTGCCTTGGAACCCAGTGCTCTGGAGCTAGATGGAGCTGGTGGGATATTTCCCAGGAGGAGACACCCAGCAAAGCTTCTGATTTGTCCACGATTCCCTTTCTTACCCCAGGTGAATACAACGCACACAACGGACCTTCCACGCCAGCGAAAGAGGGAGACACAGACAGGCCGCACCGGGCCTCCGACGGGAAGCTCCGAGGCCGGTCTAAGAGGAGCAGTGACCCGTCCCCGGCAGGGGACAATGAGATTGAGGTAATCCAAAGGGCCTGTGTGTGACTTGCTGAATGTAATCTCCATCTGAGGCCCGAACAAGAATGGAGACAGAGTTTTCTCCAAGTACGTGGGGGAGAATTGCCCTTTGTGTTTACAAAGCACGAGCAGGGAAGCATGAGGTTGTCCAAGCGGGTAGCCCTGGGGCCAGGACAGAAGAGCAGTTCTCAAACTGAAGCAGCGTCAGAATCACCTGGGGGGTGGTGCTTCTGAAATCGGGGATTGCTGGGCCTCAGCCCTAGAGTCTCCAGTTCAGTAGATCTGGGGCAGAGCATGAGAATTTGTGTTTCTGACAAGCCCCCAGGTGATTATGATGCTCTGGGTTGAGGACCACGCTCTGAGAGTCCCTGATAAAGAAGAGAATGGGCCTCCGACCTTCCAGCTGGGTTAGAGTGGGTCTCTACCCTGGTTACACAGCAGAATCATCTGGGATGCTCTTTAAAAAACAGATACCCTGGCAGCATCCCAGACCAATTGAAAAGACTCACTGGAGGAACTAGGGGGTGGAGGGGAGTTTTAAACATTCTCCATGGGGATTCTAATAGGGTTTAGAAATTGATCTGTGTGGAGGCTGGCTCAAATGAGTGGGCCTCTGTTTCTGGAATTCTGACTTCTCAGAAAGGGCTGTCTACCTGGGCTGCACACGACAGTCACATGGGGACTTTGAGAAACCTTCATTATCAAGCTGTACCTCAGACCAATTAAATCCATGGGTATGGAAGTCCTTGTTGAGCCTGAGACCCTTGAAATATTCGCTACAATTCTTTGGTTGCAAGCAACAAAAACCAGTTCCGGGCCCAGCACAGTTGCTCACACCTGTAACCTTTACCACTTTGGGAGGCCAAGGTGGGCAGATTGCTTGAGTCCAGGAATTTGAGACCAGCCTGGGCAACATGGCAAAATACTGTCTCTACAAAAAACAAACAAACAAAAAAATTAGCCAGGCATGGTGGCGCACACCTGTAGTCCTAGCTACTCAGGAGGTTGAGGTGGGAGGATGGATTGAGCCCAGGAGGTGGAGGCTGCAGTGAGCCATGACCACACCACTGCACTCCAGCCTGGGTGACAGATTGAGACCTTATCTCAAAAAAAAAAAAAAGAAAAGAAAAAAGAAAAAAACAGAAGAAAGAAAAAAGAAACCAGTTCTGGTTACTTAAGCAAAAATGAATTTACTAGGAAAGCACAGTGAGAGGAGGCCATAAAACCAAATTTAGAAAGAAAGTAACAAAGACATTGTTGAGAAATCTAGGAATGCCAGAAAGCAAACCATTTTAGAGTGCATGCCGTGTCCTTCAGTGTCCGTTTCCAAGGAGACAGCATCCCAGTGGCCTAGCTTGGGTCTTATACTTGCCCCTTAATTGACAGCCCCACCAAATAGCACACAATGGGGAAGGAAAACTAGGATGCTCTTATCGGAAGCCCTGAGGATGGAAGCTAGGGGTGGGGACCGGGGCCTCCAAGCAACACATGCTGATTTCAGCATCTTCAGGGCATTTGATATTTAGCCAGTGGTCCCTAGTTCACCTGTAGCAGTTGTTTATAGCTGGGGTGGGTTCTGATCACCCTGGAAGGTATTAAATATCCTGAACATCATGCTTGGTGCCCTATACTTGGTCAGCCTCCTGAGGTCTACCAGCAGCCTTGATCCATGCTAGAGACCTGGTGCAGAGCAAGTGTTCCCACTGTTCCTGGGGCCATTCTCAGTCCAGGGAATTCTGTTCTTGCCTTGTGCCTTATTCTTAAAGCTCCATCCTTCCCCCAAATAGAGATTTTTGCACAGTCCCTTCAGTGGGTTTAGGCCTTTGCAAAAGGCTGAAAGAAAACGTATCGGCGTCAGGTTGTACTTGCTGTCTGCCTTCCCATATTCCTAGGATATCCTACCAGCTTGAAGTTGCAGAGCTTCGAAAACACAGTCACACATACATAGTATTTCATCCCCCCAAGAAAATCATTCAGTCACTTAACGTGTTTTCTGCTCTCTGTAGGGGAACGGCAGGGGTAGAGAGAGATTTTTCCATTAAACTGAGAAAGAGGTGGAGAGGGTTATGGCATGGAAGTCAGGGATTATAGGGTGATATTATTCTGGAAACATCTGCTTCTTGATTTCAGTGTAAGTACCACTGGGCAAGAACTATTGAAAAGGTGTGAGCTGTGTTTCACTTCTGTGCTTAATGTCATCATAGAGGGTTTGCTTGGGTCACACCTCTTAAGTCTTTGGCTGTTTTGCTAATGACTGAAGCCCACGGGAGAGAAATTATGTAGAAGTGGAAAGGAGGAAAATTCTGAGCACGTATTAGTTAAAATCCTTCAGCTGCACGTGCCAGGGACCAACTTGAGCTGCTTAGGTGAAAAAGCAGAAGTTGTTTTAAGGATGCAGGGCCTCTCTTAGAACTGAAGGGCAGAAGTAGAGTATCAGCGAGGCACTGGAACCAGCCAGGGAGACAGGGGCAAGAAACTGCATGTATTTCTTCTCTTCCCACATGCCACAGTGAAGGTGACAGAACTCCCAAATCATAGTGTCCTGGCAGTGCCTTCATGCACTAGTTACTGGACACAGCTCTCCTCTGGGCCTCCTCACTCCTCCTCTCCCTCTGCTCCCAATGAAACCAGGTCCTGGTAAAGTGTTAGTTTCTTTGTATCTTTCACCCTCTGTTCTTGTCTCTGCAGACTGCCTGTCAGGTCCCAGGGTCTGGGTCCAGCCCATGCTGAAGTCCGAGGGGAGTGGGTGGATGGGCAGAAAGAACACTCGGGGCCATAGGCAGGTGAAATGTAGTTTTATTTAGCAGCTTTGTCATCAGCAGCTTTCTCACATTAGCTCTCTCACACTGTCCACCTTTATCTCGGCTGTCTGCGTTGGCTCTTAAGCAGCTCTTAAGCACAGCAAGCTGTGCCGTGGTTCTCCTCTGTCCATCTGCAAGACAGGCATTCTCCCTTACAGGGGCCAGTAGCTTCCTTCCCTCTCTGGGCACCAGCGCCTGCACAAGAGCCACATTGAGCCAAGCTGAGCCAAGAGCCATGCCCTGTGCACAGTGTCAGCCGGCCAATTATATCTTCTACAGGCAATAGTGACTGCAAGCCAAGTATGAACTTACACAAGCAGGTTATTTAACAAGTGGAGGTGTGTGCCTGCACACCAAACTCGCTGAGTCACGCAGGCCTGGATATCCATCTCAGCCTAGTCCTTGACCAAAGCACATCCATGTGCCTTACACTGCCCTTGTCTCCCCTTCAGATCACATGGCTAAACTTGGCCACCAATAGCGCTCCCCAAAAGACAATTACTTTCTTCCTAGCCCCAATTTTAAATTGCAAAAAAGAGGTCTCTGACCCACCCAGGGTTAAGGACGCACCCTGGTCTGCACCATGATGGCCTAGGGAATAGGGTCACCTACAGAATGGCCACCAGGAACTTACCCAGTCAGAATCCAGGATGGTGAGGTAGTGGGAGAAAGGGATGGATTTTTTCAGAAGGGATTTAATGGATAAAGTAAGAGCCTGCACTAAATTTGAAAATATTTGCTGATTTTAAAAATTCTATTACTGAAATTTCTAAATTTAATTTTCTAAGTTCAACCTCAGTGAATTCAGGTAAGTTAGGACTTGGCATATTTGAATCTCAGAAAGTCCCCTCAAGCACTGATTTTCAAACATTTTTACCGTGATCCATAATAAGAAATATACTTACTATGATGGCCCAGCACATATATGCACATAAATATATCTGGTCCAAAAGATTTATGAAATAATACTTAGCCTTACTAATTGCTTCAGAAATTCCTGTACAAGAGAATCTGGGATGCTAATACCTTTTTCATTCTAGATATTTCTCTTAACTTTCAAAGGCATGGCAAATGCCATTGTGTTAACACAGCCATTGACCTCCAGAGAGTTTTAAAAGGTGGCCCATTCAAGATTGCAGACTGGGGGAGAGATATTTGCCTCCCCTTCTCAACACCAGCTACAGAGATAGTCAGACGTCCTTTGTCCTTGAAAATAAGGATCACTAGAAAAATAAAGAAAATCAACAGTATAAAAAATAAAGAACAACATTAGCCAGGCATGGTGGCTCACCATGCCAGCACTATGGGACGCCAAGTGGGGAGGATCGCTTACATTCAGGAATTCAAGAACAGCCTGGGCAACATAGCAAGACCCTGTCTCTACAAAAAGAAAAATCAAAAATTAGCCAGGCATGGTGTCACATGCCTGTAGTCCCACTACTCAGGAGACTGAGGTGGGAGGATCGCTTGAGCTTGGAGAGGTCTAGGCTACAATGAGTGATGATTATGCCACAGTACACAGTGAGGCCCTGTCTCAAAAAAAAAAAAAAAATTAATTAAAAAAAATAAAGTCCAAGATAAATATGGGATAAGTTAGAAGCAAAGTAATTTAAGAAATATAAACTAACTTAGGAAAATCCCAATTGGTTTTCTTATAAAAACTCAAGATCTTGCATGTGTAAAATAAGAAGTGGAGGCTACTGGGAAAGGAACACTTGGAAAAAAAGTTATTGGAAATTTTTTAATTACTGCAAAAATCAAAAATTTAATAAGGGTTGTAAGAGAAAGTTTAAGAAATCTCCCAGAACATTGATCAAAAAGACAGATTTATTTAAAAATATTGTATACAAGGAAAGACAATATCAACCCAAAAGGTTTGATTTGACTATTGGGAATTTCACAGAAAGAAAACAGTAGAAAAGATGGGAGAAACTTATTAAAAGAAATAAGAAAATAAAAATTTTCAGATCTGTAGAAAGATGCAAGTCATTGGGTTGAAAATGCTCAAGTGCCAAACAGAATTCATTTAAAAAAAGACCATATCCAGATATATCCTCATGGAATTTGAGGATACTAAGTATAAAGAAAAGATCCTTTAAAATTCTAGAAAGAAAAAAAAAGTAAAACCTACAAGGACTGAGGAACAGTGAAATACCAGATTTCTCATCAGTGACACTGGACACTTAAAAAATAATGATGAAAGAATTCTTTCAAAGATCTAGAGGACATTGTTTTCCAATTGGAATTCTGTACCTGGAGAAACTATAGAGAAAAAAAAAAAGATATCATCAGATATTCAAGAATTCAGGAAGATTACTTTCCGTATACCATTTCAGGAAAAGCAACTTAAGGATGTACTCAAGCAAAACAAGGAAGAAAACCAAGGAAAAGAAACTTGGGATCCAGAAAACAGTGGATCCAACCCAGAAATACAATGAAGGGAAGTCTGCAGCAAGCCTAAAAATGATCCAGTCCACATTGGAGCTTTCTATCGCTGAGGATAGACATCTCCAATATAGAGTGTGTGGCTGAATTTGACATTTTAATGAAGGTACATTGTTGCAAACAAGAAAAAAAATAATAAATTCTGACAAAAACAAAACAATTACACCAGACAGGTATGATATATATATGAACAAACTGAGATATGACATGATTTTAATTATGATGGGGTACAAGTAAAAATAATGCATACAATGGTAGGGGCACTCTTCTTAAAGTTGATCTGGGGATATGACATTGGACACATAGAGAAGACAATGCAATCTTAGCATATTACTTGGCTCTGTAGTAAACAATAATCACAAAATGTAAATGTATATTACTAGTTACCCACTTTTAAAGTTAACATAGGCAGAGTGCAGAAAATTTAGGCTTAGTTATAAAACCAATGTACAAACCAGTTTATCCTCATTGACTATATGAAAGTAAAGCTGCAGCTGATAGACATTAGAGGGGGAGGATGTATGGGAAAAGGTAGGGACTCCCATATCTATAGCTCCATATTTGTTTACCTTTTTAACCAAGGGAGAATGTCCAAGGAGAATTGGAATAGAGGGATGCACATACGAGAAAAATGTAAGTTTCCAGAGAAAGAACAGAGATTTCCATGAGCTAAACCCTCATCTTTTAAGACGGCCCAGTCAAAAGATATTATCTCAAGCTGAAAAAATCAGTAAGTCAGGGTATAAATATGTTACTTAGAATTATAGAGGTGATCACCGGACTTGCTAAAAACAGAATAGTTGAGCGTATGGTGAACAGTGAATTTAAAATGGTAGTATTTCATTTTGTAAAACTGGTTATATTATTTTTGTTGTTGATTTTGGTCTGAATTCTCCTTGTTGAGCTTTTATATGGAAGGCAAGGACAAAGTTCTTGATTCTGACATCTTTTGAGTTGATAAGAGCCCAAAAACTGGGCATATGAATACACATGACACAGATAAGGTTGGATGGGGATTCATGACACACCAGTGAGTTACATGTTTTGTAACCTAAAGATAATGTTTTTCAAGACTTCTTTTCCTCCAAGGGAATGAATTTCTGCAGACATTAAGTCAGATGCAAGTGAGTCCATTTGTCTCCATTCTCTTCCTCTCTTTCATCACAGCGTGTGTTCGTGTGGGACTTGGATGAGACAATAATTATTTTTCACTCCTTACTCACGGGGACTTTTGCATCCAGATACGGGAAGGTAAGAATCCATTTTGTCTCTCTCTCTCTCTCTCTCTCTGTCTCTGTCTCTCTCTCTCTTTGTTTTCAACATGACTGTCTGTCCAGCCAGTTTGTCCTGGGAATTGTGGGGACAGTTTATGAGGCAGCTTCTCCAACAAAAGCTGACCTTTGGGGTCAGCCCAGGTTTTAAAATTGCTATGGCATTTTCCTTTCCCATGTGAAAATTTAATTAGCTTCCCCTTCTATTGTCTCCCATGCCTTTTCTTCCAACGTTTGAAGCAATCAACATTTACTTGATAGGAAATACACTTGTCTTCAGCTGTCTCCCTTCCTAAAACAGTGGGCTATGCTGCAGCCAAAGTCAGTAATTCTAGCTAGAAAACAAGGTAAAGTACTTTTCTTCTTCCCTGTTGTTTATCCTAGTGTCTCCAGCAGATGAATTTAATTTTCCTTCTGTTTTTTTGAGACAAGGGGGAGGCACTGTCAGCTCCAGTGTGGATCTTAGCAATCGTTTTGCAAATGTATCATCAACAAATTATGTCGGGAAACCATCTAGTTAGAATTCTAGGCAAATGCTATTGGCTGATTGGTGGTAGATGGAAGAGACCTTGAAACCACATGAATAATGCAAAAATGAACTCAACTGCTAAAACCCAAACCTTGCCAATTATTTGGGTTCATCCCCTGGGCTACTGAACAGACCACGAGTGGATGCCCTAGATATCTGTCGTCTCTTCAGGGGGACGCATGGGGTGGACGGGCAGTACTTAAGATGACAGCCTCGTTTTCATCTCCTCAGAGGTGAGTGACCCACTGGCAGCTGCTTCCACGCATGGGTAGCAACCTTGAGACTTGCCAGCGCCTGGAAAATATTTCTGTTTCTGTTTAGAGACCAGGAATATGATTTGACATCACTTCATGGCTTTTCCAGCTGCTCATGTTTTTTATGGGGGTTATAACAAGCTGGATGTGTAATTAGCAAGATAGATTTATCGTCTGCCATTATGTTGTAAAGAATATAAAAATGGTGTTGGTGGTGCAGAAATCTCTTGCCGTGTAGGAATGCCGTTAATATGTCTAGCAGTGCCTGTGGGAAATCCGGCATGCATTTTTGGACCATGCACAGCTTAGGTAAAAGATGGCAGAGTCAAGAGCTGCTGAAAACACTGAAGAATGGGCTCCGCAGCCATTGCAAAAATTTGGGCTATCCCACAGGGGCCACAGTAGTAAGTTGACCACTAAGTCGCGGTGTTTTATGGTTTTCCTAACCACTCCTGTAAAGTCACCTCCCCTGAGACACAGGCACTCACTCGTCTTGCCCTTAGAGGCAGGCTGCTGTGAAGTTCTAGAGCTCCGTGCAACAACTCAGTATGGATTGCATAGGGATGTGTGATCTTGGATATGATTTTTGTATCTGTGTCTCACCAGCATTCCTTAAACCAAACTGTGGGCTCCTTCAAGTCAGGGACAAGCCCTGAGTTCTTTCTGGGCCCTATGTCCCCTGCCCCATGCCATTCTTCACTGCCAGCCACCTCTCTCCCACCTCACCACCCAATTCCAGCCATCTTCACCTTCAACTCGACTTCCTATCTGGTCTCCCAGCTTCCACTCTTGCCCACTGCAGCCCCCTACATTGGAGTCATCCTCAAATACAAGCTTGACCATATCTCTCTCCAGCCAAAAATTCTTCAGTGGCTTCACCATTGACAAGCCTACCCCCAGCCTCTGAGGCTCTTCATGAGTGGCCTCCTGCCCTACTCCCCAGCCTCCTTTCCTACTACTTACCCTGAGTTGTTTCCAGTCCTTGAACCTACCACATTCTCTCCCATCGCTGCTGGATTTCTCCCAGAAGATCCTGAGACAAGGAGTGAGTGCGGGTAGTCTATCTGGGAGGTAATCCCAGGAAGCACCGGGCACAGAGTGGGGAATTCAAGCAAGGAGGGAAAGGAAGCCAATACAGATTACACAAATATAATAGTTACTGCCGTGGGCGGCTGGGGCTCAGGTCCACCAGGGGCAGTGTTAACCCACCCAAGGAGTGAGGGAGCTGGGATATTTACCTGCAAATTCCCTTCTATCAAGGGTTGAAGGCTTTTCCTGGGAATTGTCTCCCTGCACTTCTGGCCTGTCACCAAGAAGCCGCAGGGGGCAACCTTGGTGGCTCACACCTATAATCCTAGCACTTTGAGAGGCCGAAGTGGAAGGATTGCTTAAGGCCAGCCTGGGCAACATGGTGAGACCCCATCTCTTTAAAAAACTTAAAAATTAGCCTGGTGTGGTGGTGTGTACCTTTCGTCCCAGCTACTCAGGAGGCTGAGAAGGGAGGATTGCTTGAGCCTGCGGTGAGCTGTGACCGCACCACTGCACTCCAGCCTGGGCAACAGAGCAAGACCCTGTCTCAATCAATCAATCAATCAATAAAAAGAGAGCCCCATGGTAGAGCATCAGAAATGCTGACTGTGGAAGGCTTCTTCATATATGTACAGGAATGGTGACAGTTGAGAGGATGTGGAGCAGGGGCACACTGGAAGCCTCTACTATCATCTAAAATGTTCTAGAATGTTCTTTTATTGAATTAAATCCTACTTATCTTTCAGTTCTCATGTAAAATGTAGCTTCGTCCAAAAAGCCTTTCCTCACTACTCCTCTCCATCTAAATTGCATCTCTCCTCATAACCGTGTTTTCCATTCATGTCATAATTATGTTTGTTGTACGTCTTCCTTCTAGACTATAAGCACCATAAGGGCAGAGACCACGAACATTGTTTTTTATCTCCCCAACCACACACAGTGCACAGGGCAGAATTGCTCCATAAATATTCGTCGAATGAATGAATCGGGGCAATCCCCTAGAATGTTAAGCTGCATGAGGACAGGGACCTTTTGTTTGGTTTTGTTGTGTTCATAGCTTTATCACCAGTGCATGGAACGGTGTCTCCCACTTAGTAGGTGTCAAGTAAATATTTGTTAAACGAAGGAAGGAAGGAAGGAAAATAGTATCAAAACAGAAATTTTTAACTGGTGGCCACTGACCAAATTCACACTGCAGATATTTCTCTTTGGCCCCCAGAGTGTTTGAAAAAATGTGAATGTGTCGCCAACATTTAAAAATCAGGAGATTGCACAGACCAAAACAATCTAGATTTCCAGCTCTTCTTGAAAAATTAGGAATCTGGCAATCCTGTGTTCCCCTGGGGCAGCAATCAACAGGAGCAGAGGAGGACTGCCCTCTTAGAGGGGGCGGACATTCTCCAGCCCATCACAGCCCCCACCTGGCCTGGTTAACCCATTCTTGGGACTCTCTGGCCCCATTGGTATCTGAGTTTCAACATCCATCCTAGAATTACAGAATCATAGAAGATTAGAGCTGGAAGGACTTGAGAGACCATCATGTTCAGTTAGTGTCCATTGTCCATAAGGAGAAACTGAGGCTCAGAGGGAGTAAGATTATCCAAGAAAGCATGAGAATCAGACGCAAGCTCACCTGCCTTCCTGTGTGATCTCTGGATGTCCAGGGAAAACTGAGGTGAAAAGCTCTTGGAGCACCCAGATCGCCTGTGCCATCTTCTTGACTCTCCTAGAATTTTCCATTCCCTCCTCCAGCTCTCACTAAGGTGAGGAATGAGTGTTTTCATTTGCTACATCTAGCAACTTTCAGAGAGACCCAAAATAATTGTGACTTAAACAAGATGCAAGTTTATTTCACTCCCCAGCAGTTCAGATGGAAGCAGTTCAAGCTGGGGAAACTGCTGTGCAGCACCAGAGACCACGGCCTCTACAGTCTTGTTCCCTGCCATTTTTTGGAGTGTCACTTGCATTGGCAAGATAAATTGTAGCTTACCTCCATGTCTGCATTCCAGCCAGTAAGAAGCAGGGATAGGAAAAGGAGGACTTGTCCCTCTCTTTTGATGTTTTTATTTTCTTGCCCCTCTTTTTTTCTTATTTTTATTAATTTTTTTAGAGACAGGGTCTTGCTCTGTTGCCCAGGCTAGAGTGCAGTAGCACAGTCATAGCTCACTGTAACCTCAAACTCCTCACTCAAGTAATCCTCCCACCTCAGCTTCCTGAGTAGCTGGGACTACAGGCAAGTGCCACCATGCCCAGCTAATGTGTGAAAATTTTTTGTAGAGATGGGGTATCACTGTGTTGCCCAGGCTGGTCTTGAATTCTTGGGCTCAAGTGATTCTCTCACCTCAGCCTCCCAAAGTTCTGGGATTACAGGCCTGAGCCACCACACCCAGCAAGCCCCTCTTTTTTAAAGACCAGACTCAGAAGTTGCAGGCATCACTTCTGCTCTTATCCTATTGGGCAGAACTTGGTCAGGTGGTCTCATCTAGCTGCAAGGGAGTCTGTGAAATGTAGTCTTTATTTGAGGCAGTCATGGCCAGTTAAAATTTAGAGATTCTATTACTCTGAGAGGGAGAAAAGAAGAATGGGTATTAGAGGACAACTAGCAATTTCTAGCCCAAAGTACCGTATAGTAAAAGGAAAAACAATTAAATAGAAAACTAATGAGGAAAAATAAAAGTAGTTATGTTTGAGAGGCCTCAGGGGCCTCAAGATTTGTAGGTCTGAAGCTCCAGAGAGAGGTCTGCACTATGGCTGTAAGCTTGGATGTCAGAGAAGTAATAAGGATCTAGAGGAGAACTGTGAGCCCCATTTTGCAGACAGAGTAATTGAAGTTATGTAATTGGTGGGATATTCATGACAGAACCAAAACTCATGGCCTCAGCTTCTGGCTCACAGTTCTTTCTCTCTGTACTTCCCCAGCACTGCAGCCATGTGAAACTTGTTATTAATAGCTGTCATCAAGTATAAGACTCAGTTTGAAGTACAACTTATTTAAGCTACAAAGAAAATTTATTGGAGCACAATAATTGAAAAACCCAGGGATACCTGGGATTCAGGTCTGGCTGGATCCAGATGTTTAAGCAATGTTCTTAGGTCATTCTGTATCTCTCAGCCAATTTTCTCCATGTGGTAACTCCCTCTCAGCAATCCCAACTAAAAACTGGAAACTTCTAGTACCCACATTCCAGCACAGTTTCTAGGCTTGAATCTCAATGTCCCAAACTGGGTCACATGCCCATCCATATGCCAACCTCTGTAGCTCTGACTGGCCAGCCAAATCAAGAGCCCACTCCTGGCATAGGAATGGAGGGGCAGATCAGCTCCACCACAACCAAATAGAGTGAGGAGGGGGATGGTCCCCCAAGGGAAACTGGAGTAATCCTTCCAGAAGAGCATGAAGGCCATGGATGTGCAGTGAATGGGCACTGGATGCCAAGATCCCCTGAACATCCATGACAAGAACCAGCAACGCTTTGCTTGTGGCCATGATGCTGCGCACCATGCAGAAAGGCAAAATCATTAATAGTACCAGCCAGATGGGGGACTCGCTGTTTATTTGGGGAACTGAGACCAACAAAGCTAAAATGATTGGGAAATGATTCAAAATAGGGTGTTTGAATTTTAAGACAGAAACTGGGCTGCCTTCCTGTTCCCAATCAAGGGATGTGCTGCTTGAGGCTGTCATCTCTTTACTTCCTTTCCATTTCTCCCTCCCCAGTGCTCAGAGCCAGAACATCCTTTTGGTAGCTGTATCTCCCAGCATCTTGTGGATCCATTAGAAATTCCCTGGAGAGCTGGAGCAGCCAGTGACTGCCGCCTCTTTCCTAACCCCTCCTTTCCCCTACCACCCTCCTCCGCAGTTTCTGAACTCTGTTTTTTTCCAGCTGGTATTAGGCAAACGCAAGGTGGTCAAGAGCCTTTGCCTGTGGCCAGGAAGGGATTCTAAAAGGGATTAGTCAGCTTTCCTCCAGGGATTCCCGGGGAGTCGCCCTGATTCCTCCTTTTGTGCCTTGCCTTCTAGGCAGCCCACTACCAATATGAAGCTCAGCTCCAGGACCTGTTGTTGTTGTTAATAACAGTTTTATTGAGATACAATCCACATATCATAATTTGGCCTTTCAATGTGTACAATTCAGTAATTTTTAGTATGTTCACACAGTTGTACAACCATCACCTGAGAGGGAGAAAAGAAGAATGAGTATTAGAGGACAACTAGCAATTTCTAGCCCAAAGTACCGTATAGTAAAAGAAAAAACAATCAAATAGAAAACTAATGAGAAAAAATAAAATTAGTTATGTTTGAGAGGCCTAAGGGACCACAAGGTTTGTAGGTCTGAAGCCACTCAAATTTAGAATATTTTCATCACTCCAGAAAGAAACCCTATACTCATTAGCAGTCACCCCCCACCTCTATTTCCTCCTCCCCCTAGTCCCTGACAACCACTAATCTACTTTCTTTCTCTACAGATTTGCCTCTTCTGGATATTTCATATAAAGGGAATCACACAGTACATGTGATCATCTGTGTTGTAGCATGTATCAGTACTCTATTCCTTTTTATGGCCACATAATTTTCCATTGTGTATTAGTCCATTTTCACACTACTATAAACAAATATTCGAGACTGGGTAATTTATAAAGGAAATAGGTTAAATCGATTCACAGTTCTGCATGGCGGGAGAGGCCTCAGGAAAGTTAGTGATCATGGCGGAAGAGGAAGCAAACACTTCCTTCTTCACAAGGCAGTAGGAGAGAGAAAGTGCAGCGTGAAGGGGGAAGACCCCCTTATAAAACCATCAGACCTAGTGACAACCCACCCACCACGAGAACAGCATGGGGGAAACCCCCGCCACGATCCAGTCACCTCCCCGAGGTTCCTCCACCAACACGTGGGGATTACAATTTGGATTATGATTCAAGATGAGATTTGGGTTGGGACACAGAGCCAGACAGTATCACATTTCATGGATAAACTATATTTTGTCTATCTGTTTATCAGTTGGATAGTTGAAGTTTGGACCATTATGAGTAATGCTGCTATGAACGTTGGCATACAAGTATTTGCATGTGCCTATGTTTTTAATTCTCTTAGGTATATGCCTAGGAGTGGAATTGCTGGGCCACATGGTAACTCTAGATTTAACACTTTTAAGGAACAGCCAGATTATTTTCCAAAGTGACTGTATCATTTTACATTCCCATCCGCCATATAAAATGGCTCCAATTTCTCCACATCCTCATCAATATGTTGTTGTCTGTCTTTTTGGCTATGGTCCTAGTAAGTATGAAGTGGTATCTCATTGTGGGTTTGACTGGCATTTCCCTAACAATGTTGACAAATGACTAGTGATGTTTTTATGTGCTTATTGGCCATTTGTATATCTTCTTTGGAAAAATATTTATTCAAATCTTTTGCTCATTTTTAATTGGTTTGTCTTTATATCATGATAAGAGTTTTTATATATCTGGATCCCATTCTGTTGTCAGATATGTGATTTGCAGATATTTTCTCTCTCATTCTGTGAGTTGTCTTTCCATTTTCTTTGTGGCGTCCTTTGAAATACCAAGCTTTTTATTTTTACGAAGTGCAGTTTATGTATATTTCCTTTGTTTACTTTTGCTTTTGGTGTCATATCTGAGACCCTATTGCTTAACCTAGGTCATGGAGATTTACTCCTGCACTTTTTTCTAAGAATTTTCTTATTTTAGCTCATACATTTAGGTCTATGATCCATTTCGAGTTACTTTGCCTGTATGATGTGAGGCAGGGGTGCAACCTCATTCTTTTACCTGTGACTATCAAGTCGTCCCAGTAGCATTTGTTGGAAAGACTCTTCTTTCCCCCACTGAATTGTCTCAGCATCCTGTCAGAAAATCAATTGACAGCCAGGCGCAGTGGCTCACACCTGTAATCCCAGCACTCTGGGAGGTCCAGGCAGGTGGATTACATGAGGCCAGGAGTTCAAGACCAGCCTGGCAAACATGGTGAAACTCCATCTCTACTAAAAATACAGAAGTTAGCCAGATGAGATGGTGCACGTCTGTAACCCCAGCTACTTGGGAGGCCTAGGCATGAGAATTCCTTGAACCCAGGAGGTGGAGGCTGCAGTGAACCAAGATCATGCCATTGCACTCCAGTCTGGGCGACAGAGCCAGACTGTATCTCAAAAATAAAAAATAAAAAAAATCAATTGGCCATAAATATGTTTATTTCTTGACTCTTAATTTTATCCCATAGATCTGTATGTATGCCCTTATGCCAGTACCACAGTGTCTTGATTACTATAGCTTTGTAGTAAGTTTCCAAAATGGAAACTAACAGTCCTCCAGTTTTGTTCTTATGACTGGTCTTGACCTTTATAATTGGCATCTCCATTGGTTTTACTTTTTGTGGTTTCAACACAGCCTTTGCACTTGCTGTTGTTCTCTGTGCCAGGAATGCCCATCTCCCCATTTTCTACGTGGCTCCTTTATTCACGAATCTGCCCAGTGGCTGGGCACAGTGGCTCACGCCTGTAATCCCAGCACTTTGGGAGGCTGAGGCAGGCAGATCACTTGAGGCCAGGAATTCAAAACCAGCCTGTCCAACATGGTGAAACCCTATCTCAACTAAAAATACAAAAATTAGCTGGGCATGGTGGCAGGCACCTGTAATCCCAGCTGCTCGGGAGGCTGAGACAGGAGAATCACTTGAACCTGGGAGGCAGAGGTTGCAGTGAACCAAGATCACACCACTGAACTCCAGCCTGAGCGACAGAGCAAGACTGTGTTTCAAAAAAAAAAAGGAACCTGCCCAAATGTTTCCTCATCAAACAAGCTTTATCACCACCTAATGCATTAAATATGTATTATTTATTACCTGCCCTCTCCAACACACGCACATTTGAATGTAAACTGTATGAAAACAAGCACCAGGGCCAGGATTAGCATTTTGTAGGCACAAAATTTAAGTGGGTACTGAAAAACAGAGTAATCAAGCTCAATCATTTTAGTGCAATATTTTAAAAATCAAAATTGATGCCAAAAAATCGATCATGAAAGAAAATCAAAATGTAAATAAAGACCACTGGTTGTGTGTGTTACAGCCCTGCGTTATTGTGCAATGGGAACAGTTTCCAATCAGCCTCTGACTCCCTGGCCCGAGTGGCTGTTACCTCTCCACAAGGCAGGTTTATGAGCCTTGGCAATGGTGGGAACGGATTGGCCAACAAGGGGCTTTAAATATAGTCATCTTTTGGTTTTTGTTTTTTGTTTTTTTTACTGTAGAGCTTTTATTAACTTTTTCCACTCAAGTCAAAATACAGAAAAATGTTTTGATAAGTGTATGTAGGGGCCACATTTTTCCTTTTGCCTCAGGCCCTGTGGCTTGGCCTGGCATGGCAGGCACCAGGGTGGTCTGCCTCCCAGCTGTAGCCCCCGAACCTAGCACAGGGCCTGGCACATGGTAGGAGCTCAGTAAATGTTTGTTGGTTACATGACTGTAATCAAGGGAATATTTTAAATGTTAGTAGCAGGGAGGGATCTCAACCCACACAGCATGTATGAAATAGAATTTTGGTTTTTTGTAATACGGTAGAATTCCTAGTTCCAGCCTTTGTTCTGCTGGGTTCTTTTTCCTTCCTCCCCAGGTTATATCAGACTTCCAGGGAGGTCACAAAGCACCCAGGGACTGGGTGAGAGCTCATGGACCACGAGTCGTCTGTGCACTTATGACACTGCTAACATGTGTGTGATTCCTGTCCCTAGGGGTGCGTCAGGTCTGGTGGGATCTGGAATCTCAGTGAGGCTAGCTGTGGTCATATCTGCCTGACCCCTGGCCCAGACTGTCACTCTCTTAGGTTTTACTTCCTGGCACACGTGGCAGGGTAGGGAGGCCTCTGAAAACCCCCTTCCATCCTTCAGCTGTTAGAAGTCAGGACAAGAAGCCAATGCCGCTTGCTTACCACCCCAAGGCCGAAAAGCTCAAAATCTGCGGCCTTGTGAATGGGAGGCTGGAAAACAGGGAAGTGAGGGAGCAAAAAGAGAGTAACAACTCACGTCTCGCCCATGTCCTTGTTGGCGGATACATCAGATCCTTCAGGGAGCAAACTGGAGTAGAAGGGAGTGTTGGGAAAAGGGAGGCATTTGCAGTTGTCACAGTGATTGGGGGGCACAACAAACCCATGGATCAACCCACCAAGATACCATTAGTGGTCTCCATAGAAATTTATGCATTTCCTCATTTTATTCAACAAATATTTGTCAAGTGCCCCCTGCATGCCAGGTATACTGTCCTAGGCCCTGGGGATGCAGCAGGGAACAAAGTCCATTAAAAACTCTGCCCTCCTGGAGCTGATATCCTTTTGGAGAGGAGGGAAGATAAGCAAGATGCATAGAAATGCAAGCGGCCAGGCACAGTGGCACACACCTGTAATCCCAGGACTTTGGGAAGCTGAGGCAAGCCGATGACTTGAGGGCTGGAGTTCAAGACCAGCCTGCCCATTATGGTGAAACCCTGTCTCTACTAAAAATACAAAAATTAGCCAGGCGTGGTGGCACGCACCTATAGTCCCAGCTCTCTGGGAGGCTGAGACACGAGAATTACTTAAACCCAGGTGGCAGAGGTTGCAGTGAGCCGAGATGATGCCACTTGTACTCCAGCCTGGACAACATAGTGAGACTCTGTATCAAAAAAAAAAAGAAAGAAATACAAGGGCAGCACCTATAATCCCAGCACTTTGGGAGGGTGAGACAGGAGGATTGCTTGAGGCCAGGAGTTCAAGACCAGCCTGGGCAACATGAGACCCTGTCTCTAAAAAAAGAAAAAGAGAAAGAAAAAACAAAAGAGAAGATGGAAGAAGAAAGAAGAAGAAAAGAAAAAGAAGAGAGAAGGAAGAAGGAGAAGAAAGAAGTAGGAGGAGGAAGAGGAGGAGGAGGAGGAAGGGAAGGGAAGAAGAAAGAAGAAGAAATAATAATCCAGAGAAAAAGAGAAGTTGAAATTAAATTTGAGAAAATGTGGCCAGGGAAGGAGGCCGCACAGAGAAGCTAAATTTTAAATAAGGCCTGAAGGAAGTGGAGGAACAGAAATCTAGTGGAAGGCAGAGGGAATGGCACATGCAGAGGCCCTGAAGCAGAAGTTTGCCTGGGGAGTTTGAGGGACAGCAAGGAGGCCAGTGTGGCTGGAGCAGAGCAGACTTTGACTCTGAAGTGGGACCTGGTGGAGATTTGGAGTAGAAGGACAGAGTCTGCCCTGGTTTCAATATAGTTTGTTGAGCCCCACCAAGTCTCATGTTGAAATTTCATCCTCGTTGTCAAAAGTAGGGCCTAAAGGGAGGTGTTTGGATCCTGGAGGCGGATCCCTCATTAATGGCTTGGTGCCATTCTTGCAGGAGTCAGTGAGTTCTCTTAACTCGTGGTTGAAAAGAGCCTGGCAGCTCCCTCCCCTCTCTCTCTTCCTCTCTCTCCACATGTGATCTGCACATGCTGGCTCCCCTTTGCTTTCCACCATGAGTGGAAGCAGCCTGAGGCCTCACCAGATGCAGATGCTGGTGCCATGCTTCCTGTACAGCCTGCCAAACTGTGAGCCAAGTAAACCTCTTTTCTTGAACAATTCCCTAGCCTCAGATATTCCTTTATAGCAACACAAATGGATGAAAATGGAATCTGAGTTCCATTCTTATTTATCTTTATTTTTTATTTCTTTATTTTAGAGACAGGATCTTGCTCTGTCACCCAGGCTGGAGAGCAGTGGCACGATCATACCTCACTGCAGCCTCAACCTCCTGGGCTCAAGCAGTCCTCTCACCTCAGCCTCCCAACTAGCTGGGACTACAGGTGCATACCACTGTGCCCAGCTAATTTATTTTTAAGAGAAGAGAGTTCTCACTGGCTGGTCTCAAACTCCTGGGCTCAAGCGATCCTCACACCTCAGCCTTCCAAAGTGCTGGGATTACAGGCGTGAGCTACCGAGTTCAGCCCGAGTTCCATTCTTAAGAAATCCCTCTGGCTGCTCCCCGGGGAGAGGAGAGTAAAAAGTGACCAGGTTGAAATCCTGGCGATGGGTGAGGAGGCTACTGCGCCAGTTTATCTGAAAAACTGAACAGGTCTTTATCAGCTTACTCTTCTCTCCACCCAGGGAGTAGAGATGGAGGCAGGGAGGAGCACAGTGGGCTGGGTATATTTTGGAGGCAGACCAGCCATAGATAAAGAAGGTAAAGGGAGTCCTAATTCTCACCACTAAGCTGCAAAGATGCCCTGTTTTCCATCCAGGGTCTCCCCTTGAAGAGACCTGATTCCTCTCCCCCTACTGGCAACCAGCCAATTCCTCCAGAACAAATTCCTCAAGCTTTACTGCACGTTTCCTATACACCAAGCACTCACTATCAGCTTTATTATTTTCTTAAGCCTCAAATGCACAGCATGAGTTCTTCATATTCTTTGTCCACACAAGGCCCCTTTCTTGTTTCACGTAGGTACCAATGTGTTTCCTTTTAAACCTATTTGTGCTCCTTTCCCTCCTGTCCCTACATAGCTCAGTGCATAGCCTTTCGTTTGTTTCCTGTAAAATACACATTCGCTTTTTGTGTGCATTCATTTCTTACGTGTCTAGGTGGCATTGTTTAAATACCCTGTGTTTCTTACCTTTCTCCCTCTGCGCTATGGTTTTACTTATTTATTTCTGAGACAGGGATCTTGTCATGTTGCCCAGGCTAGTCTGGAACTCCTGGGCTTAAGTAGTCCTCCTGCCTCAGCCTCCCAAAGTGCTGGGATTAGAAGCATGAGGCACCACACCCTGCCTGCACTGTGGTTTTAGATCCTCCCACATTGTCATACATACAACTCTATCACTCTAACACAACCGTTTTCCACCAGAGGAAGTTTTGGCCCCCAGGGGACATTTGGCAATGTCATAAACGTTTTTGGGAAATGGGGTGCTACTGGCATCTAGTGGGTAGAGGCCAAGGATGCCGCTGCACATCCCACAATGCACAGGACGGCCCCACAGCAAAGGATGATTGAGCCCTCAGGTCCACAGTGCTGCGGCCGGGTGCCTGCATCTGACCGCTGCACAAAGTCCCAGGTGCTCCAGGTCTTCCTTATGCCCCCCGTCTTCAGGGAGGACACTCAGGCTTCCCCAGCTCCACAGCAGCAGACAGAATTGTGATGAGCGACCTTTATGGACTGCTCTGGCTTTACACCCTCTCTCTCCTTTAATCCCCACCATGAATCTATAAGGCCCAGCTGCTCCCTTTATACCCATTTCCAGAGAAACTGAGGCCCAGAAAGATGATGTGACTCAGTCATGGTCACCCAGCTTAGGAGGGATGAAAGCCAGGAAGTGGCCCACTGCTCTTTATTTTTTATTTTATTTTTCTGAGACAAGGTCTCACTCTGTCACTCATGCTGAAGCACAGTGGTGCAAACATGGCTCACTGCAGCCTCAACCTCCTGGGATCAAGTGATCCTCTCAGCTCAGCCTCTTGTGTAGCTGGGACCACAGACATGTACCACCATGCCCAGCTAATTTTTTATGTTTTTTGTAGAGACAGGGATCTCACTTTCCCCAGGCTGGTCTCGAATCCTAGGCTCAAATCCCAAAGTGCTGTGATTACAGGTGTGAGCCACCATGTCCAGCCACCCCACTGCTCTTAACCACATAACATGTCCCTGGTGATCCATGTGACTGTCTCAAGGGTAAAAATTAAAAGCCTCTGGAATGAACTCTTCTGCTATCTCTTAGCTCACAGAGCACAGGGACTGGGTCTGATGTGTTCACAGCTTTATCCTGATACCCAGCACAGTGCCTGGCACCTCCACTGGACAAATATTTGTTGAATAAACAAATAAACAAAGGGCTGCCAGGTGGGAAGTTTTCACTTGTGTGATGGCAAACACAGCAGAAATAAGATTCCAGGGCATTCCCCCACAAGGGAGCAGACAGCCATGTGTGTGACAAGCAGGGGCCTGGCAGCCTCTGTCTCAGACTGAGATGCTTCGTGCCCACCTAGCCTGGCCTCACCCAGAGCCTGGCCTACAGCAGGGTCTCAGCAAAAGCTTTACAATTTTGTTTTCAGACATTGCATCCATCCCCTCCTTCCTGAAAATGTCTTTGTTCTACTGTCCTTCATGACAGTTTGGCTGCATATATAATTTTTGTTTGGAAATAATAATCTTCCTTCGTAGTTTTAAGGCATTTTCCCATTGACTCTGGCTTCCAGAGAATAAGTGACAGGTACAGTTGGTCCTGATTGAAGTAGCTCAGAAGGTGCTGAGAGAGACATCTTGAAGAAGTGAAATTGATAAAATACCTGGTACATCTGAATGTACTGAGAGGATTTTTAAAAGATCATTATCAATTCCAGGGGAAAATGAAAGGCATGAAAAGTAATCGTAGTTTACTACCTGGCTTAGCTGTGTTATCAGTCAGCTACATAACAAATCACCCTAAGACTTAGTGGCATAAAACAATAAGCATTTATTCAGCTCATGAGATTGTGAGTTGGCAGAGAGGTTCTACTGAGCTAGGCTGGACTCTTGCATGTGTCTGCAGGGTCAGCTAGTTGATTAACTGGTAGAGAATGGCCTCAGCTGGGACAACTTGTCTCTGCTTCATGTAGTCTCTCATCCTCCAGCAGGCAAGTCCAGGCTTTTTCTCGTGGCCTAAGCAGTGTTCCTTTCAAGGAGAGAGACCCGTCTTTAGTCCTCCCTTTGGAACTGGCATGCCATTTGGAACTGGCGTGCTATGAAAGGTGGTCAGCACAGTACCCTGGGGCTTAGAAACGCGCCCAGATCATTTTTGCTGCATTCTGTCAGCAAAAGTAAACATAAGCCAGCCCAGATTGAAATGGAGCGGTAACCCCACCTCTTGAAGGGAGGAGCTTTACTGTCACACTTCAAAGGGTGAAGATGTGAGGACACTGAGTCATCAAAGCAGTCAGCCTGTGCAGTAATCACCGCAGCATGAACTCTGACTACTAACCCAATAAAAGCCATTCACTCTTGGGAAGCCGAGGTAGGCAGATCACTTGAGTCCAGGAGTTTGAGACTAGCCTGGGCAAAATGGCAAAATCCCATCTGTACAAAAAAAAAAAAAATCAAAAATTAGCCAGGCGTAGTGGTGTGCACCTGTAGTCCTAGCTACTCGGGAGGCTGAGGTTAAAGGATCCCTTGACCCCAGGGGTTAGAGGCTGCAGTGAGCCGAGGTGGTGCCACTGCACTCCAGTCTGGCCAACAGAGCAAGACCGCTGTCTCAAGAAAACAAACAAAGCCATGACTCTATTTAGGAGGAAAGGGAATGAGAAGGATGCATATGTGCGGTAAAGGTAGCAAGAAGAAAATCCACATTGGCCATAGTGGGATCAAATAATGCCTCAAAGTGAAAAATCAAAAACCGTGTAATTATAACCATGCAATTTAGAGACAGGGCAGTGAGTATCAAGATAATGAATGAAGGAAAGAGTTGAAGGTGATGACAAAGGGGGAATAGAGGGCATGGCAGGGAAACTGCAGTCTTATAACAAGCCTTGTGGAAGTTTTTGAGTATTTAATTTGATAAAAATTAAAACTATTAAAAAGTGAATGATTTAACTTGATTGTATTATGCATATAAAAGAATGAGTTATGCAAGACTACATCTAATCAGCTCCTTGCTGAGAGTAGAGACTAGGCATAGATTGGAGAAGGAAGGTATCCACATGGCTGAAATAGTCAAGGAAGACGTCCCATAAGAGGAGGCATCAGCTGAGACTTCAAAACTAGGCCAAAAAAAAGCACTTAGGCACGTTTGAGAGTTTACAGTTCACTCTTACATTATTTGACTTAATTCCAAAACCACCTTCTTGAGGTGAATAAATCAGGAATTATTGTTACTCTTCTTATTTTGCAAATGAGACAACAGTTCCAGGGAAGTTGAGGAACTTGCCTGAGGCTCCAGAAGCAGGGAGTGGCTCCAAAAGTTAGATTTTATGTTCACTCTTTTTTTTTTTTTAATGTTCACGTTTTCTTTCTTTTTTTTTTTTTTTGAGATGGAGTGTTGCTCTGTCGCCCAAGCTGGAGTGCAGTGGTGCCATCTTGGCTCACTGCAACCTCTGCCTCCCAGATTCAAGTGATTCTCCTGCCTCAGCCTCCCTGGTAGCTGGGATTACAAGCATGCACCACCAGGCCTGGCTAATTTTTGTATTTTTAGTAGAGACGGGGATGTCACCGTGTTGACCAGGCTAATCTCAAACTCCTGACCTCAAGTGATCCGCCCACCTCAGCCTCCCAAAGTGCTGGGATTACAGGTGTGAGCCACCATGCCCGGCCAGATTTTATGTCCAAATGCAACAAAGGCTGGCTGTGGCTAACTTAACCACAAGGAAATTGATTGGGAGGGTGTGAAGGAGTTTTCACGATCTGGGAGAATAATGGGAGGAAGCTCCCCTGGGGCTCCCAAGGAGCAGGAGCTGATGAGGTGGCACCTTTAGGCCTTACAGCTACTGTTTTTTCCTTGAATTGCTCCAGTCCCAGGAGAGAGGGGCTGATCAGCTGTGCCTGGGACCTGTGCCCGCCTCTCAGCTAGGCAGGGTTAGACACCTTGATAGACAGCCCACTAAGCTACCTGCAGTGCAGCAGGCAGTTCCCCATGAGAAACCTAAGGAGCTGTTAGCAGAAAGAACGAGAATGGATAAGAGGCAGAAACTACGGGTGATCACGCCAGGAGCAGAGCCAGCCTGTGAAAGGTGGGAAGCGCTGTAGCCTGAGCTTAGAAACGAACCCAGATCACACACTTTGTATTCACCCACTGCAAACGTCATTCCCAGGCTGAGATTTCTGTATAGAGAGATATGCCCCGCATCTGCCACCAGCACCCCCCTCCTTAAGGGAAATCCACTCCCCTGAGACACACAGACCATAATGCTTCAGCTTTTCAGGGTGAATCACTGCCTCGAACACAGCTGAGCCCACATCAAATGCCTAGATGTGTGTGTGTGTGTGTGTGTGTGTGTGTGTGTGTGTGTGTGTGTGTGTGTGTGTGGATATACTGCGGTTTCAAGGGGGACATCTCCACTGTGCTTCTGAGGTTTCTTATTTAAATGGAACTGGGTGTCATTCAAAGTAGCAGTGGCTGGGGTCACCAAAAGTTCTCTGACTTGTCTTTTTAGTGACCAACCACACAGATATCTGTTTGTTCCATGACTTTTGGACTCATGAGTCAGCTCTTCGGTGGGTGGAGAATGGGCAGAACTCACAGGGAGCCTCAGAGGCTCTCTGGAAGACCTGTGTTGGTGTGATGACTGCAGAAACGCACCATCCTGTCATCCCTGGGGGCAGGGCCAGGTGAATGCCCATGTCACAGGTGAGAACCCTGAGGCGCACCTTGCTGAAGTGCCTGCACTAAAAGCCTCTGAAAAAGGTCTTTCGCATAGGGTTTGCTGTCCCCCTTTAAGGGTGACTTTCTAGCCTTTCCTCTTCAGAAGGCATGAAAAGCTTCGGCCTTGGCCGGGCACGGTGGTTCATGCCTGCAATCCCAGCACTTTGGGAGGCTGAGGCGGGTGGATCACCTGAGGTCAGGAGTTCGAGACCAGCCTGGCCGACATGGTGAAACCCTGTCTCTACTAAAAATACAAAACTTAGCTGAGAGTGGTGGTGTGCACCTGTAATCCCAGCTACTCAGGAGGCTGAGGCAGGAGGATTGCTCGAACCCAGGAGGTGGATATTGCAGCGAGCCAAAATCGTGCCATTGCACTCCAGCCTGGGTGCCAAGAGCAAGACTCCGTCCAAAAATAATAGTATTAACAGTAATAATAATAAAGCTTCGGCCTCTATCAAAGACACTGAGAGAGTTTGGATATTTGATCCCTGCCCCAGTCTCATGTTAGATTGTAATCCCCAGTACTGGAAGTGGGGCCTGGCGGGAGATGTTGGGATCATGGGCATGGATCCCTCATGGCTTGTTGCTGTCTTCACAATGGTGAGTTCTTGTGAGATCTGGTCATTTAAAAGTGTGTGGCATTTCTCCGCCACTCTCCCCGCTTCCCCCTGCTTTTGCCAGGTGAAGTGCCTGCCTGCTCCCACTTGGCCTTCTGCCATGAATCAAAGCTCCCTGAGGCCTCCCCAGAAGCTCAGCAGTCACCTATGCTGTGCTTATACAGCCT
Organism: Trachypithecus francoisi; assembly: GCF_009764315.1. Taxonomy (NCBI): domain Eukaryota; kingdom Metazoa; phylum Chordata; class Mammalia; order Primates; family Cercopithecidae; genus Trachypithecus; species Trachypithecus francoisi. Next base: position 42,743,428 of record NW_022681467.1, read on the forward strand.
GCAGAACTGTGAGCCAATTAAACCTCTTTTCTTTGTAGATTGCCCAGGCTCAGGTATTTCTTCATAGCAATGCAAGAATGGACTCAGAGATACTTTTGGGCATGCCGAGGCAAGCAGCTGAAGTCTTCATAGCTGAATTTGCTTGCAGGTGGGGCCTCCTGCCCACCTCCCAACTGCCAGAGGGATTACTTGAAAATGCAAATCAGGCCTTGCAATGACCCCCCGCTTGCCGCCAGGAAAGCAGACTGCTCCCAAGGGCCCCTGCCCAGCTCATCACTGCCATCCTCAGCCATCTTCCCTGGCCATACAGGTGCCTTTACATACCTGGGGCATCAAATTCCCACCTGTCTGGGCCTCTGTATATGCTATTCTGAATTCTTAGAATATTCTTCGTCCTTCTTTTTTACTCCCGTTATTCATTTGGGAGGCTCAGCTTTTCTTTCATAACACAGTTCAGAAGTTACTTCCTCAGCAGTCCCCCAGAGTAAGTCAGGTCACCCGTTTTATGCTCACATAACTCTCTTAACTGACCCGTACCCCAACCATCATCATTGCTGTGCCTGTCTCTTGAATCGCATCCCCTTCTCTCCAGCTCCCCACCACCTCCTTCATTTCAGCCTCCTCCTCCCTTTCCACCAGTCTGGACGGCTGTCTCCCTGTTTCCCCTCTGCCTCCCCCACCCTCAGCCTATTGGGCAGCTGAACAACTGCTTCAAGGAGCAAATGGGATTGTGTCACCTTCTCCATCCTCATCCGATGGAAAACCCTGCAGTGGTGATCACTGCCCTTAAGGTAAACTCTTCGCCATGACTTTCCAGGCCCCGGGAGGTCCAGCCCCTGCCAACCTTGCCAACCTGATCCCTTTCACTCGCCTCCAGCGCTGCTGCAGCCTCCTGCTCACATGCACTTCCCACCACAGGGCCTTTGCACACACCGTTGCTCTGCCCAGAACACCCTTCCTACCCTCCCTTAGCCTAACCAGTGCTGCCTATCCAGTGTGGTATCCTTAGGGATGCTTCCCAATCTTTCCAAGTTGGTTAAAAACCTCCTACTGATGGTTCATAGCACCACAGGGCTCATAGTAGCACAGTTGCAATTATTTATTTCTGGGTGTGATTATTTGATTATAGAATAGCATCATCGTCCTTTTTTTTTTTTTTTTTTTTTTTTTTGAGATGGAGTTTCATTCTTATTGCCCAGGCTGGAGTGCAGTGGTGCAATCTTGGCTCACTGCAACCTCCACCCCTGGTTCAAGCAATTCTCCTGCCTCAGCTTCCCGAGTAGCTGGGATGACAGGCACCCGCCAATATGCCTAGCTAATTTTTGTATTTTCAGTACAGACTGGGTTTCACCATGTTGGCCAGGCTGGTCTCAAACTCCTGACCTCAGGTGATCCACCCGCCTCAGCGTCCCAAAGTGCTGGGATTACAGGTGTGAGCCACTGCACCAGGCCCACCATCCTTCTTAAAAGGCTAGAATTGAAACCTCATTGTAACAGATTCTGTCAATCTCCGCTTCCCCATTATTCCCGTAGCACTCAGCTCCTTTGGGTGTGACGGCATCCCTCTGCAGGCACCTGTGACCCTCTGCAGTGTGTTGGGCAGTGTCCCAGAGGGACAGAGCCCCAGTGGCCCAGGGAGTGACCTGCTCATTGACCCACCCTTCCTTCCCCTCCACTCTCACGCTCCCACTGTGTCAACAGCCCTTCCTGAGATCACCTCCCAGAAAAACCACCTGCACGTGAACCTTTGGCTCAGGGTCAGCATCCAGGGAGACCCAAACTAAGACATCGAGGATGTATAAATGCTGGGACTCCATGATTGCTGCTGCAGGGATGGAAACTCCTCCTAGTAGAGCCCTGCTGTAACATAAGCCTCCTGGCTACTGAAGGGCGGTCCATGGACCAGCATCACCAGGTAGCTGGCAGAAGTGCAGAGTCTCAGACCCAGTTGTAGACTCGCTGAACAAGCATCTGCATCTTTTTTCCTTTTTTTGAGGCAGAGTCTTGCTTTGTCACCCAGGCTGGAGTGCAGTGGTGCAATAGTGCTATCTCGGCTCACTGCAACCTCTGCCTCCTGGGTTCAAGCCATTCTCCTGTCTCAGCCTCCCCAGTAGCTGGGACCACAGGCACACGCCACCATGTCCAAAATGTCCAAAATACAAAATAATTTTTGTATTTTTAGTAAAGACGGTTTCACGATGGCCAGGCTGGTCTCGAACTCCTGGCCTCAAATGATCCATCCACCTGGGCCTTCCAAAGTGCTGGGATTCCAAGCATGAGCCACCACACCCAGTCAAGCATCTGCATTTAACTCCACCCCTAGGCCATCCTTTCACACATTCGTCTGTGAGGTGAGATGGAAGCCCCACATTCACCTGGTGTTGGCGTTTCTTGCAGATCCAGAGGCCAGGTCGAGAGAGCATGATCTCATCTCCGCAGCTCCTCGACCAGCTCCTCTGCCCACTGTGTTCCACCACAGTCCTCCCCCATTTCTCAGTGGGTGTTATTACGTGATTCCGGCTTGGATTCCGGAATCCAGTACCCAGCACAGCGCCGTCGGGACTCAATCAGATCCAGTTGGCGATAGGCGGGTTGGCCTGTCTGTTACTGCTTTACAAACTGAGAAGAAATAAAAAAAAAAAAAAGACCCGGTTTTATGACCGAGCAGTTAAAAACTATTTGTAGAAGTTGCTAAGGTTCAAATCAAAAGTGCCCTCCCTCGAGGACTATTAGTTAATTCAGAGGACCACAGATTCTTTCCTTTTCCCCCTTCTACCTTGAAATATAGCTATAATTCATTTCTGCCGTTCATACAGCTAGAGCTTTCCATCCTTGGACAAACACAAGCCAAAGTGCTTAAGGACATCTGTTTATTTTATTTCTTTAACGAGAAAACCTTCCAATTTCTCCTGAGCTCAGCTGTGTTTATTTACATTTTCTTGGTCATGTGAGGCGAGCACCTTGGAAGTTTAAAGGCCTGGCCAGACCCTTGCAGCAGCCCGTAGCTCTGAAACAGAGAGGAAGCCCTGCCCAAGGAAAACAGAGTCCTTGGAACTCTATAAAATAGATTCTCAAAATAAATACAGCCTAATTCACTTGGTAGATGTGGATTAAGTCAAGATGAATACAATTTGAACAGGATTTTCTGAGGAAGTGGGAGATTTCTTTCCCCCACTGGGGGTTAAACCTTGGATTGAAATCTTTCTTCCCCCGCCTCTCTCTTTTCAGTTGAGTAAAAGGTGTTTAGTCTTTGTGGCTAATAAAGAAAGGATGATTTTGATTGGGCCCTCCAGCAGTGATTATTTTCTTTGCAGCACTGCTGGGAGAAGGAGAGTGACCTCACTAGTCCCTCTGTCCCATCCTGTAAGGAGTGAGGGCAAGAAGCAAACATCTGCAGTTGTCCTTTTGGCAGGGGTGGGTGAGGAAGAAGTTGGAACAGCCTTGAGAGATGTGGCGGAGGTGACTGACATTGTGTGAGGGGTGTTGGGTGGGGGCGGTACCCTTTTGTTAAAGTCTTAATCCCTTGTAATGGTGCTTCCCTAAGCCAGGGACCTTCATGCCAAGTGCCCCTGCTTATGTATTTTACAGCATTAAAGGATTATTTCCAACATAAAATATATTTTAAAGATGGTTTGGGGTTGTCAGAAAAGTGCTCATTAGCAGAGACTGTCTTTGAAGCCCTGTGCTCTCGGCCACTTTGAGAGAGACCATTTCCTTATAGAATCACTCAACTTGGGTTGAGAGTTTCTGAGCAAGTTAAGACTCCCGACTATGCCTAATTTTCCGCCCACAAATTTAACAAACGCAGACTCTGCTTCCCCAGACTTCCTTCGCCAGCTTTCCCCCCTTCTTGCCCCACCTCTCAATGAATGCTGAAGGGCATCTGAAAGGAAAAAAAAAAGGAGAGGAATTTAAATCCTCTATGCAAAACCTACAACAAATGGTCGGTTGGGTTGGAGTAAGAAGCTCTTTTGTCTTCTGTAAATATAGGGGTTGCTGCAGTGATAAGTGGTGAAAAAAAATCCCAGGTACCCTGGGAACCTAAACAATGGGAACAATTTTCCTTTACACTTAACTAGCAGGTTGAGAAGCTGTCTGCCCTCCAACTACCCACCTGTACTGTTTACACTGCTTATTTCCCAACAATAGGGTTCTTCCAGTGTCCAAAGACTGCTGGTGATGAGGTGTCACCTGCTGAATGGCAGGAAGGTGTCAACACCATTGTATTTGGGGTTGACTTTGACAGGGAAATAGGAGGTGTCCCCTCACCATGCCTACTTCCCACACTTCCTCTGTGAATTCGTGAACTTTCAGGCCCCTCCGATGGCAGATGGGGGAAAGCTCCAATGGATGTCTCCCACTGGGGCCTAATTCAAGCAGAAATACGCAGTCTCAGAGTTCAGTGGAAATGACCATCAGTGGATGAATGGATAAATCATAGGACAGTCATACTCGTGGAATATGATTCAGCCATGAAAAGGAATGGGGTACTGATGCATGCTCCAACACACTTATGCCAAGTGAAAGAAGCCAGATACAGAAGGTCATATTTGTACGATTGTTTATATGAAATACCCGGGAGAGGTCAATCCTTAGAGTCAGAATGAAGATTGGTGGTTCCCAGGGGCTGGGGGGAGTAGGGGATGGGGAGTAAGTGCTTCTTGAGTACAGAGTTTCCTTTTAGGGTGATGAAAATGTTTTGGACCTAGGTGGAGGTGGGGGGTGCACAGCGTTGTACCCTAGATTCCAGTGAAGTGTTCACTTTAAAGTAGTTTGTTTTCACATCTGTAATCCCAGCGTTTCAGGAGGCTGAGGCAGGAGGGTAGCTTGAGCTTAGGAGTTCGAGACCAGCCTGGGCAACATAGTGAGAGCCCATCTCTAAAAAAAAAAAAAAAATCAGTAAAATAAGCCGGGCATGGTGGCTCACTCCTGTAAGTGCATGGTCCCAGCACTTCGGGAGGCCGAGGCGGGCGGATCACCTGAGGTCAGGAGTTGAGACCAGCCTGGCCAACATGGTGAAACCACATCTCTACTAAAAATACAAAAATTAGCCTGGCATGGTGGCACACACCTGTAGACCCAGCTACTCAGGAGACTGAGGCAGAAGAATTGTTTGAATCCGGGAGACAGAGGTTGCAGTGAGCCGAGACCAAGCCATTGCACTCTAGCCTGGGTGACAGAGCAAGACTCCGCCTCAGAAAAATAAAATAAAATAAAATAGCCAGGCATGGTGGTGTGTACCTGTGGTCCCAGCTTCTCAGGAGGCTGAGGTGGGAGGATCGCTTGAGCCCAGGACTTCAAGGCTGTGGTGAGCTATGATCGCACCACTTCACTCCAGCCTGGGCAACAGAGTGAGACCCCATCTCAAAAAAAAAAAAAAACGGGGTTTATTTTCAGTTTCGTGGATTTTACCTAAATTTTTTTGAAAAGAAAGCATCTCCTTGGGTAGCCATGTTTTGTCAGACCGCTGAGCCCAGGCTTGGTCTTGGTGTGTGCTACCATAGCCCATGTGCCTAGTGCGGTGGGGAAGTCGCTTCTTGCTGTGGTGTCTGTTGTGACATTTCTGACTGGAATCCTGTTGGGTGATGTGCCACTGTGGAGTCTAAAGGTCCCAGATCAAATCCCATCCCCACCACTTCCCGAATCCAAGACCTGGAGCAAGTCACTTTTTTCCTAAGGTGTCGGTCTACATGTCTGTAAAATTGGAACAGCAGTTCTTGCCCTACTGACCTCATAAGACAAGCCTGAGAATGAGTCTGTTTCCCAAAGGGCACTGAGGGTGCTCTGGAAGGAAGGCACACGGCCTGGAGATGGCTAAAGATGAATATTTTTTACTTGAAAATTCAGATAGGACTTTTTGTTGGTTCCTGAGCCTGGATTTTATACTGTCATCATCTGGTTTTGGTGTCCGGATAATACTGGCCTCATCGAATGGGTTGGAAGTGTTCCTCCTCATTAGTTTCTTGAAGAGATTGTGGAGAATTGGTGCTAATTCTTCTGGAATATTTGATAGCATCTACACTGGAACTGTCTAGCCCTGGTAGTTCTTTTTTGTTTCTTGTTTTCTGAGAGGCTTTTAATTAGGAATTCAAGTTTGTTTTTGTTGTTGTTGTTGTTGTTTCTAGGTTTTCTTTGAGACGAAGTCTTTCTCTGTCGCCCAGGTTGGAGTGCAGTGACACAACCTCGGCTCACTGCAACCTCCGCCTACTGGGTTCAAGCTGTTCTCCTGCCTCAGCCTCCCGAGTAGCTGGCTCTACAGGCACCCGCCGCCATGCTCAGCTAATTTTTGTATTTTTAGTAGAGACAGAGTTTCACCAGGTTTGTCTCGAACTCCTGACCTCAAGTGATCCACCCACCTTGGCCTCCCAAAGTGCTGGGATTACACACATGAGCCACCGCGCCCCGCCAGAATTCAGTGTTTTAATAGGGGTAGTTATTTCATCTTGGGTGAGTTTGGATAGTTTATGATTTTCAAGGAATTGATTCATTTCATTCATTGTCAAATTTGTGTGTTTAGAGGTAAAAAACAAAATTGAAGTATCTACTTTTATGATGACTTTCAGTTTGTAACATATAATCCATAATCAGAAACCTACAATAGGCAGGAGGATTACTTGAGCCCAGGAGTTTGAGACCACCCTGGACAACATAGATCCTGTCTCTACAATTAAAAATAACGTAAATCTCTCTCCCCATACATAGCACTGGGTCAGATCCTTTACATGGGCCATCTCCTTGGTCTTCACCATGAACCTGCAAGCTAACCATAGTGATCCCCATTCAACCCAGAAGGACACAAGCCCTACCCAAGACTGCCACGCTGGGAAGTGGCAGAGAAGGGATCAGACCCAGAACTCCAAAGGCCATTCTAAACCCAGCTGAGCTGACTAAGGCCCCAAGTTCCCTGGCCAGCACTCAAACTTGCCCTCCAGCCCCAGCTCCTTCCTCCAGACATCACACTGAGGGCATCTGCAGGCCACACCTGGCCCTTAAACATATCCTTTTTATTACTTTTTAAAATTTGTTGCCAGCATTTAAAATCGGGATATTTCACATAAAAATCCAGCCTTCTGGTTTCTTTTGAAAAATCAGAAGATCTGGCATGCCGTACCCACAATCCCAAATGGCATCACTTGGCTGCAGCTGCCCAGAAACCACCCCCTATAAATGGCTCAGGTGTTCAGTTTGCCTCAGTCCCCTCATTCCCTATCATCTCCCTAACATTAATGTCATCATGTTTCATTTTCTTCATAACATTTGTCACTCTGAAATGAAATGTTTCTTAGGGCTTTTTTTGGGGGGGGAGTTGTTTTTTTTGTTTGTTTGTTTTTTGTTTTTGTTTTTGTTTTTGTTTTGAGGATGGAGTCGTGCTCTGTCGCCCAGGCTGGAGTGCAGTGGCGGGATCTCAGCTCACTGCAAGCTCCGCCTCCCCGGTTCACGCCATTCTCCTGCCTCAGCCTCCCAAGTAGCTGGAACTACAGGTGCCTGCCACCACGCCTGGCTAATTTTTTTTTTTTTTTTTTTTTTTTGTATTTTTTAGTAGAGATGGGGTTTCACTGTGTTAGCCAGGATGGTGTCGATCTCCTGACCTCGTGATCCACCCACCTTGGCCTCCCAAAGTTCTGGGATTACAGGCATGTTTCTTAGTTTTTTATAGCCCTTCTCTACCATTAGAATGTAAGCTCTTTGAGGCAAGGGACTTGCAGTGTCTGAGAACAAGGAGACAGCATTGTAAAGTGGTCAAGAGCAGAGGTCAGCAAACTACATCCATCCTATGGGCCAAATCTGCTCCCTCCCCACTCCCTCAGCTTGTTTTTTTAAATAAAGTTTTATTGTAACACAGTCACACCCATTCATTTACATCTTGTCTATGACTGCTTTTGTGCTACCGCAGCAGAGTTGAATAGTTATGATGGAAACCATATAGGCCACAGAGCCTAAAATACATGCTTTTCAAACCTTTATAGAAAAAGTTCACCACCCGGGTCTCAAGAGCCAGACTGCTCAAATCCAAAGACAGCTCTACTTCCTAGCCATGTGACCTCAGACAAGTCACTTTGCCCTCCTGTGCCTCAGTTTTCGTCTCTGTAGCATGGGTGTAATAACAATAATACTGACCTTATAGGGTCACTGGGAGAGGATCACATGAGTTAATACATGTCAAGTATGGCCGGGCGCGGTGGCTCAAGCCTGTAATCCCAGCACTTTGGGAGGCCGAGACGGGCGGATCACGAGGTCAGGAGATCGAGACCATCCTGGCTAATACGCTGAAACCCCGTCTCTACTAAAAATACAAAAACTAGCCGGGCGAGGTGGCTGGCGCCTGTAGTCCCAGCTACTCAGGAGGCTGAGGCAGGAGAATGGCGTAAACCCAGGAGGCAGAGTTTGCAGTGAGCTGAGATCTGGCCACTGCACTCCAGTCTGGGCGACAGAGCGAGACTCCGTCTCAAAAAAAAAAAAAAAAAATACATGTCAAGTATTTGGAACTGTACCTCCTATGCAGCAAAGAGTTTTTGTAGACAAGCAAATGACACTGTCTTTTTTATTCTTTTAATTGACAAATAATAATTGTACGCATCCATGGGGTTCGTGGTGATGCTTCGATGCATATAAAGTGTAATAATCAGATCGGGGTAATTAACATATCCACCATCGCCAACATTTATCATTTCTTTGTGTTGGGAATGTTTAACATCCTCCTTCTAGCTATTTGAAACTATATATTATTATTATTAAAATATTGTCATGAGTGAGGCAAGGTCAGATATAACCAGGTCCACACACGTTTATGTCTTTCCACAAGATCAGGTTTCCACTGATGCTGTTTCAACTATGAAAGCCACTAGCTAGAGGAAGACAAGAAAATGACCTGTCTGGAGTTCCCAAGGAGGCAGTTCTCCTTCATATTACCCTTTCACTTGGTAGTCAGGGCCATGAGCACACAGGCTGAAACCACTCCACAAGTCAGTCAGTATTGCAAACCATACATAATAGTATACTCAATTGATATATAAATGTTATAGGTTAGAATTTCATGCCAAACAGCATCAAGAGAAAGGGGGATATGAAAAGGGACTAATGGGCTGGGCACAGTCGCTCACGCCTGTAATCCCAGCACTTTGGGAGGCCGAGGCAGGCAGATCACTTGAGGTCAAGAGTTCAAGACCAGCCTGGCCAACATGGTGAAACCCCGTCTCTACTAAAAATACAAAAATTAGGCATGGTGGCACACGCCTGTAATCCCAGCTACTTGGGAGGAAAATCACTTGAACCCAAGAGGCGGAGGTTGCAATGAGCCAAGATCGTACCACTACACCCCAGCCTGGGTGACAGAGCGAGATTCCATCTCAGAAAAAAAAAAAGGGGGTGGTGGGGGGGGCGCTAATGAACCAGTCCAAGGAGAGTGACATGTACAAGGAGAGAGTCCTGATCCACGCAGTTGCCAGTATCTTCCAAGAGTCTTTGATTTGGGCAGAGCCTCCAGCTACAGATTCTGGGTGCTGATGACAAGTGACAGCAAGACAAGACAGAATGCGTTAAGACATCAAGGTGGTGAGGTCCTGCTCATTTTATAACCCTAGAGTCCTCTGGTGAGGACTGGTGGTAAAGGGTTACACCCTTATCTGATTGGGTGTTGTCTCTATTGATTAGGCAGACATCTGGACTCTGCTGACTTGAGGACTTTTGAAATGTAAGATGGAGTCTTTTTCTAAGATGGAATCACTTATGTCAATCTTTTAAAGAGCTAGATCTTTAGAAGCATGTTGCTGGTTGTGTAAGATGTTCTTTCTGAGGAAGGTGTGCTGAAGTATGACTACTACTAATAATAAGCAGAAAGCACATGGTGTTGATGGGGGTGTTATCAGTGCTGATGAAAGCAGTAGGCACTTGCTGGACGTCAAGCCCTGTTCTAAGTCCTTGACATGACCTTGTATAAACAAACCCATCTCCCATGTCACCACATGCCCCTCGGTCCTGGACAGTGACTCCTGTTAGGGTCATCTTCTCATCCAGGTTTGGCTACGATTTTCCCACTTGTAGCACTGGAAGTCCCAAGACCCAGGAAACCCCTCAGTCCCAGGCAAATCAGGAGAATTGGTCACTCTAGTCCATATCCACAATTCATTGTATCTATTTCTTTGTTATTTTTGCCTTTAAATTTATATCCTAGAAAAATACTTTAAAAGCTGCTAGACATGTCCAGCTGAAAGAACATTCTTCAAAGATAAAAAAAAAAAAAAATTCTGAGAGGCTGAGTAGTTGCACAAAACCCCAAAAGAGGAACCAGTTTCAACATCTTTCTTTGTTCTCTTAAATTTGACCATGATTTCATCATTTGTCGTGAGTTTGACTCTTGTGATTCAGCAATGACGGAATTTATCCTACAGTCTTTTGGTTAAGTTCTTGTTAGTACAAATGGACCCATTATCTTTTCTATTTTTGGTTCTCTCCTACAAAATTGTCAAAGAAGCCAAGTTTTTTTTCTTTAACTTTACTGTTTAAACATGTGATTCAACTTATTTTTTCTTTCTGAGCATCATTTTCTTGTCTTCCTCTAAAAAAACTTTTTTTAAACAAGCTGATCTGCCTTCCAAAAGTTTCCAAGTAATTAAACCCAATTAAAACCATTAAATTCTTTCTTTCAATGACAACTTTATTATTAAAAGCTAACCGCAAGGAGGAGATTTAACTGGCAAAGCTCGGTGTTGTGTGTTAATCCGTCCCTAACCTCTGGCTGACACTTCCAAGAGATAAACCCCACAGAATAGGGAGCTGGTTTAATGAACAGCTCTAATTAATACTTTTCTTCCTCGTGGCAGAGTAATTATTTGTTCAGCTTGTAAACAGCTCTTTGGCGGTGATTTCTTAAAGACCCAGTTGGCTTGGATAGTGTGATGGTTTTGATGGGTTTTGTGTGTTTGTGTGGTTTTTTTTTTCTTTAAAAGAGAGAGGGGAGGAGATCTCCATTCCAGGATAGGTGCTGAAGCACATTGTCCTGAAGTTTGGGACGTCTGGGTAATAACACAGAAGAAAAGTGAGGCGAAGGCAGGCAGCAGCTGCCTGTATTTTTGAGACATCTCCAGAGCGGGCAGGTCTGCCCTTTGCAGCGACAGTCTGCAAGCCCAGACAAGGTCCCCATGGAGACACAAGCCCGGCCCAAAGGCAGTCTGAGTGTTAAGAAAGGAAAGGGCCTGGGATTGCAAAGTGCAAGGCCAAACACCTCCCGTGACCTTCCCTCCACGTGGCGCCTGAGAAAGGGACAGCCCAGTGCAAATGCTAGGTGTGACCAGAGAAGCAATTCTGTGAACAAGGATGACTAGCCTGCTAGTAGTGTTTGCTGCAAGCTGACCCATGCATCCCAAGTGCTTTCCGCCGATGGCCTCCCCAACCTGTCTCAGGGAGGTAGAGGCAGTGGGTTTTCGTGAGGTTAAGTGGCCTGTCCCAAGTCACGTACCTTCTAGCAGAGCACAGATTGCAGCCAGCTGTCTGGCTGCAGGAGTCAGTCCTAACTACTGGGCAGAGCTGCCCCTTGAGACAGGAAAGTGGCACCTGCCACTCAGGTGGCAGGGAGAGACTTAGGTTTGTTTTTTCATTTAGTTCATCTCTTAGTTAGAAAGCTAGTTTCATTAACCAAGTTAGAAAGCTAGTTTCATTGCCCACTCTGTAATTCCAAAGTTAATTTACTAATACTAAGGACCAAGTTTTTCATTATTTTAAAAATCATTTAGAGGAGTGATTCTCAACTGGGGGCGATCTTGTCCCTCGGACATTTGGTGACATCTGGAGACATTTTTGATTGTCACAACTGGGTGGGGGGTGCCACTGAATTTAGTGGGTAGAGGCCACAGATGCTGCTCAACATCCTGCAGCCCACAGGATGGAACTACAACATGGAATTATCTGACTCAAAATACCAACAGTGCCAGAGCTGAAAAACCCTGATTTATAGAATCCTCAAATGTTTCATTCTTACAGAATTACTCAGATTTGTCATTCTTGTAGAATGCGCAAATGCTCACTCTAGAGACATTTTGTAAACACACAAAAGCAATGTTAATGCACCCATCAGCCCCCACCCCACCCCCTCAAAATTAGGCTGAATCTCTTATTAAAAAAAAAAAAAATTAATTAGTGAATTTGTTAACCAGGCCACCAGAAATTCTTCAGAAATACATCTAAAGTGCCACTAACTGTTCTCAACTGAACAGTTAGTTGTGGATGAAATTGTTAGTACCAGAATATTTGAAGACAGTTCCCAAATTCCCAAACATCTACCTCTACTCGTTATGCAAGTTTCCTTAAGAAAATGCATATGTGGCCAAGCTCGGTGGCTTGTGCTTGTAATCCCAGCACTTTGGGAGGCCAACAGGGAGGATCACCTGAGGTCAGGAGTTCGAGATCAGCCTGGCCAACACGGTGAAATCCTATCTCTACTAAAAATACCAAAATTAGCCAGCTGTGGTGGCGCACACCTGTAATCCCAGCTGCTCAGGAGGCTGAGGCAGGAGAATCACTTGAACCTGGGAAGCATAGGTTACAGTGAGCCAAGATAACAAAAAAGAAAAGAAAATGCGTGTGAAGAGCACAAAGGAGATTAACTAATTTCATCCTCTGAGCCTCCTTGGGCTGAGGGGTGTGTTCAGAGATCTCTGATGCCTCTTTGGGGCTTCCCAAGACTCTCCTCCCCAAGCACTAAGAGCTATGTCTGAAGCTGGAAAGATAAGCAGACAGTCCTGGAGGGCTTAATCCTGGGACTGGGTTGAGTCCAATGCTTAAGATGTCAGAATTCAAGCATCTTGGAGCAAGGGCCATAGGCTTCATGTTTCTATCTGGAAGGATTGACCATGGCATCCCATCTGCAAGACCCTTGACAAGAGCGAAACAGCTGGCGCTGCTGACAGACCAAGACATTATTCAGAGAGTGTCACTGTTTTCTGAAAATTATCTTTGGATATGTTGCATTTGATAAGATTAATGGATCTAAAGAGGCCCTGAAGTGAATCTTTTCACAACACACCTCTTTTTGACTCCTAGGGTGACATCCTAAAAAGACATGGGCTACAAGTAAGTAAGGGGAAAGGCTGAGAGCAGAGAGAGATGGTTCTGAGCCCTTCGGCGGCAGCTAAAATGAGCTGATTCCCGATTGCGGCCAAGGTGTCTGGTTCCTGCAGAGCCATTCCTGGCCTTTGGTGGGCAGGGAATGGCAGCTGACAAGGAAGAGATTTTCCAGTTAGCTTTGCTTTTTCATATCAAGTCCAGGAAATTAAAGACACGCATACTCCACAGCAATAAGGGAAGAAGGTTTCCCACCCTGTGGGCTCTCCTTTTGTCCCCTCTGAAGACCACCAGTTGCAGTTATCAGAGAGGAAAGCCAGCCTGAGACCTGAGAAAAGAATCAGGGCTGATTTTCAGGTGGCAGCTGCCTGCCGTTTCTCCTCACTTTGGAAGTGTAATTGTCATTAAACACATTGTTTATTTCATTAAAAGTAAACATCAACAGTTACAAATCAGGCATTTACAAAAAAATAATAATAATAATAACTGATGGTTATCAGCCCTAAGCTTTTTTTTCTAATAAATCATTTCATTTTGTGTTGTTAGTTCCCATGAAGATATATTTATGAGTGAAATGGTTAAGATTTCGGTTTCTTGAGTTTTAGACACTCCTAGATTTGAATCCTAGCTCTGCCACTTACTGGCAGCATGACCTTGGCCAGGTCACGTCATCACTCTGAGTTTTATCTGTAAAACAGGGAAAAGATACTTTGAGGAGGAAATGGGATAATGTACACAAAGTTCACACACACTCATATAGTCATTAAAAAAAAAAAAAACGGCCAGGCACGGTGGCTCATGCCCATAATCCCAGCATTTTGGGAGGCTGAGGTGGGTGAATCACTTGAGGTCAGGAGTTTGAGACAAGCCTGGCCAACATGGTGAAACCCTGTCTTCATAAAAAATACATGGTAGTGTGTGCCCGTAGTCCCAGTGTGTCCGGAACTGGTGGGTTCTTGGTCTCACTGACTTCAAGAATGAAGTCGTAGACCCTCGCAGTGAGTGTTACAGTTCTTAATGATGGTGTGTCTGGAGTTTGTTCCTTCAGACATTCAGATATGTCTGGAGCTTCTTCCTTCTGGTGGGTTCATGGTCTCGCTGTCAGGAGTGAAGCTGCAGACTTTCGTGGTGAGTGTTACAGCTCTTAAAGGCAGCGTGTCTGGAGTTGTTCGTCCTCTCCAGTGGGTTCATGGGCTCGCTGCCTTCAGGAGTGAAGCTGCAGACCTTCGTGATGAGTGTTACAGCTCTTAAAGGCAGCGTGTCTGGAGTTGTTCATCCTCTCCAGTGGGTTCGTGGTCTTGCTGGCTTCAGGAGTGAAGCTGCAGACCTTTGTGGTGAGTGTTACAGCTCATAAAGGCAGCGTGGACCCAAAGAGTGAGCAGCAGCAAGATTTATTGCAAAGAGTGAAAGAACAAAGCTTCCACAGTGTGGAAGGAGACCTCAGCAGGTTGCCACTGCTGGCTTGGGCAGCCTGCTTAAATTTATTCCCTTATCTGGCCCCACCCACATCCTGCTGATTGGTCCTTTTACAGAGAGCTGATTGGTCCACTTTACAGAGAGCTGATTGGTCCATTTTGACCAGAGTGCTGATTGGTGTGTTTACAATTCTTGAGCTGGACACAGAGTCACAGAGTGCTAGTTAGCTAGATACAGAGTTAGCTAGATACAGAGTACCAATTAGTGTATTTACAAACCTGAGCTAGACACAGAGTGCTGATTGGTGCATTTACAATCCTTGAGCTAGACACAGAGTCACAGAGTGCTAGTCCTCCAAGTCTCCGCTAGGTTAGCTAGATACAGAGTGCTGGTTGGTGCACATACCATCCTCTGGCTAGATATAAAAGTTTTCCAAGTTCCCATCCAGTTCAGGAGCCCAGCTGGTTTCATCCAGTGGATCCTGCACCAGGGCTGCAGGCGCAGCTGCCCACCAGTCCAGAGCCACTCTTGCACTCCTCAGCCCTTGAGCTGTCCATGGGACCAGGAACCACGAAGCAGGGGGCGGCGCCTGTCAGAGAGGCTCAGGCTGCATGGGAGCCCACCGCAGGTGGAGGAACTCAGACATGGCGGGCCGCAGGTTCCAAGCCCTGCCCGGCAAGGAGGCAGCTAAGGCCCAGCGAGAATTTGAGTGCCTGCCGGCGCAGTGCACAGCTCTGATGCCCACCCGCGTCTCTCCCTCCACAGCTCCCCGCAAGCAGAGGGAGGAGGCTCCGGCCTCAGCCAGCCCAGAGAGGGGCTCCCATGGTGCCATGGCGGGCTGAAGGGCTCCTCAAGCACCACCAGAGTGGACACTGAGGCCGAGGAGGCGCTGAGAATTAGGGCTGCTAGCACATTGTCACTTCTCACCAGCTACTCAGGAAGCTGAGGCAGGAGAATCACTTGAACCCAGGAGGTGGAGGTTGCAATGAGCCAAGATCATGCCACTGCACTCCAGCCTGGGTAACACAACAAGACTCTTGTCTCAAAGAAAGAAAGAAATTAACGAAGCATCTGCCATTCAAGCTGTGATCTAAGTATGAGGGACACAGTAATAACTCCCATGGAGTTTGCCTCCTACTTGGAGGAGAAGCACAAAAAATTATAAATAAATAAATAAGAGCATTTCAGTCAATGATAAATGGTGTTTAAAACTCCAAGAGTAATGGGATGTGGAGTGAGTGGGGAGGGGCATCTTAGTTTATTTCATAGGGAATGGTCAGAGAAGACCTTTCTGGCACTGAAAGTTACAAAGGATCCAGCCGTGAAAGAGCCTGGGAAGAGGGGATTTCAGGCTGAGGAACAGCATGTGCAAAGGCCCTGAGGCAGGAGCAAGTTTGGCAGGTTCAAGGCAGAGTGGAAGAGTAGGTGGTTACTAGAGCACATGAGGCCTCTGAAAGACGGTGGCTTTACTCAGAGAGCCAGGGGAAGCCGGTGGGTTTTAAATGAAAAGCACAGCTCTGATGGTTATTTTAAAAAGAGCAGTCTGGCTGCTGTGCGGACAACAGACATGGGGGACAAGGGAGGCTAGCTGCCTTTGTAGTGGCCCAGCACACAGATGGGCTCCTTGTCTTCCTCCTCCACCGCCCACCTCTCTCGGTGATGGACTAAAGGTGCTTTGGAAATAAAATAAATGACAACACGCAAATAAAGTGCTGAGCACAGGAGCGGGTGCATAGTAGGCCATCCAACCAGCGAAGCTCTGGTAAGAATTATTATTTTAGGGAACTATCTCTTAATCACTTGCTCCTTGAAAAACCTGGAAGAAATCAGGCAATTGAGGTATAAGGACCAGGTGAAGTGCTAGAGCCCTCAGGTCAGGGGAGCAGTTGTGCTCCCCCCAACCCCAGTCACATGCGTGTCCCCCTCCAACCCCCACCATGAATCAGATCAAATGAGGATGGCTAGCATAGGGGTCCAATTCACTGCCTTAGCTGCCAGTTTTCCTATAGCAGATTTCAGCCTTAAAATAAATCTCTTAAAATGCCCCTTTTATGATCCCGAAATGGAAACCCCAAATAATATCACTTACCACTCACTACTTTAAAAAAATGAACATAGTATCCTAACTGTAATTGAAAGGAAAGAAATAAAAGAAGGTTTATTTTCTAAAAACGTGTATTTCAGTATGTAAATGCTCAGGCATGACCACAATAGAAGACATGACAAAGGAATCCAATACTTCCACCCACTTCTCATTTAAAAGGTTGCATTTCAGAGAACTGGGAAGATCTGGGGCCATTCTCTACTAGAAGTAAAGGAAAATGGAAGAACAGACATGGGATGGACCATGGGATACAAACAAGTATATTCAGTATTTATCAAAACCATGCATAGCCTGGGCGTGGTGGCTCATGCCTGTAATCCCAACACTTTGGGAGGCCAAGGTAGGCAGATCACCTGAAGTCGGGAGTTCAAGACCAGCCTGGCCAACATGGTGAAACCCCATCTCTACTAAAAATGCAAGAATTAGCCAGATGTGGTGGCAGATGCCTGTAATCCCAGCTACTCGGGGGGCTGAGGCAGGAGAATCACTTGAGCCTGGGAGGCAGAGGTTGCAGTGAGCCAGGATCATGCCACTGCACTCCAACCTGGGCTACAAGAGTGAAATTCCATCTCAAGAAAAAAAAAAAAAATTCAAAAATACTCTGTGTTTATTTCTATAAAGGAGTTAGATTCTAGACTTTGATAATTAGAAACAAATTTTTCACAACATGAGTGTTCGTCAGGAGATATAAAAGTCACATGGGTTGTGGGACAATTTTTCTTTATGTACAACTTCCTACAATGCATTATAAGACATTAATATCCTTGGCACCCCCAAATACTACTATCCCTCCCAACTATTACGACAAACAAAATGTTTCCCCCACAAATTTCCAAACCACTGTCTATGCAGAGGTCTATGCTGAGAACCACTGCCCTAAAACTGATTCATGAGATGGTATACTCAAAATAACTGCATTTGGTAGTTTTATAATTGCATGCTGTGGTGGGCAAATGCCACCCCAAAGATGTCCACATCCTTGTCCCCAGAACCTGTGGCTGTTAACCTTCTATGGCTAAAGGGACTTTGCAGCTGTGATTATGTGTCCCCAATATAATCCACAAGGGTTTTTATAAAAGGGAGGGTGGTCAAAGTGGGCAGAAGGAGATGTGAGGCCAGAAGCAAGATGTTGGAGTGACGTGAGGAAGGGGCCACGAGCCCAGGAATGCAGGTAGCCTCTAGCAGCTAAAACAAGCAAGGCAGCAGGCTTCTCTTCTGAAGCCCTCAAAGGAACGCAGCCCTGCAGACACCTCCCATCTCTAGAACTATTAGAGAATAAATGTACATTGTTTAAAGTCGCTAAGTTTGTGCTAATGTGTTATGGCAGCCACAGGAAACTATATTACATGTGTTTATATTCATGGTGACTTTCCATTTATGGTGACTACACCAGGTTTTCTATTTATGATCATGATAACAAGTTTCTTTCTAAACTAAAATGCACTTAGGTTTTGTTTCTGTTTTTGTCTTTGAGACAGGGTCTCACTCTGTTGCCCAGGCTGGAGTGCAGTAGTGCAATCATAGTTCACTGTCACCTCAATCTCACAGGCTCGAGCAATCCTCCTGCTAGGACTACAGGCACACACCACCACACCCAGCTAGTTTTTTAATGTTTTGTAGAGATGAAGTCTTACTATGTTGTCCAGGCTGGGCTTCAGTTCCTGGGCTCAAGTGATCCTCCTGCCTCAGCCTCCTGAAGCACTAGGATTATGAGCGTGAGCCACCACACCCCCAGTGAGGTTTTTTAAAAGGAGGGAGTAGCCAAATTAAAGGAAAATATTAAGTTAATAATAACACAGCTACTCTGTATCTTGGCAGAACTGGCAAAGGTGTTCTAAGAATGGCCCTAGTTGGGAAAATAACAGGTTAAACTATTGCATGGGAATTTCTCAGTGGGAGAAGTCTTCTGCTGGAAGATTCTGAATGCTGCTGCTTTTTGTTAGTAATACCTAGGCACCAGGTGTTTTGCAAGACACATCATACGCAAATCCTCAGGAGCCCTGGAAAGGACTCACTGCTTATGTTCAGCTGAAGAAACTGAGGCTCAGGGAGGGTGAACATCTCCTTCAAGGTGATGTACCTGGGGAATGGCAGCCCCAGAATTTGAACCTGGGTCCTGCCAGCTCCGTGGGTGATGCTCTCAACCACTTTGCTTCAGGGAGATTCTTGTCCATGGCCACATTCATGGATACCTTGTGAATGATGGAGGCAATTTGTGGTGGCCGTTTGGGTGAGTCCTTTGCCCCATTAGGCAATTCTTGTATAAGGGAGAGGTTACTCTTTTCAGACCAGATAATAACCCAGGCGCTTCCATGGACTTGGCTTAAATCACCTTGGGGTGGGCGTTGCAAGAGGTGCCATCAGAAGAGAAGACAGCCTTTCCAAGTGCTTCCTGGCAAAACTCGACCATTGCTAAGATGTAAAGAAACACTTGGGCTTGTTCAGCGGGCCTTGTCTACACTAGAAACACCCATTTTTGCTTGGAATTGGCAGATTGCATGCCGAGTTAAGAATCTTTTGATTATAAGCAACAAAAATTCAGTGCACATCAGCTTAGGCCAAAAGGAAAATTTCTTTGTTCATGTCACCAAGATGTCCTAAAGTAGACCTAAGGCAGGGTGGGATCCAGGTCCCTAAATATTTTCATATGGATCTGTGTGCATTGTCAAGAAGGCTCTGCCTGTAGGGTGACAGAGATGGCTGCCAGCATCCTTGAGCCTAGTTCTACCAGCTCAGCCACCCCAGGGGAAAAAAGATGCCTCTCCCAGGAGTCATAGCGCAAGTCCTCAGGCCAATGTCCATTGGCTCATAATCATCCTTGAATCAATCACTATGATTCTGGCCAGGGATAGGTTATGAGATCACCCTGAAAGACCCATAATGGGTGTTGTTTTTACTAAAAATTATTAACTGCTAATTTATAGATATGAACGCCTATTCCCAGAGAGATTGGGCATCTCCACATATCATGCTGCCTCCTTTGCTAACCGGCCGGTTTTTAAAGGTGTCTAATAAAGACACTGTGTTGCGAATCCCCAGGACCACCTTCGGCCTCGATGATTGACTAGAACTCACGAGGCTCAGAGAAGCTGTTAGACTCCCAGTTACAGTTTATTACAGTAAAAGGACATAGGTTAAAATCAGCATAGGGAAAAGGCACGTGAGGTGAAATCCAGGAGAGACCAGGCACAATCTTTCAGGGGACCTCTCCCAGGCGTCTTCTCCCAGGGCAGCACGGACACTCCACCTAATTCTCCCAGCAACAATGTGTGCCAACACATGCCAAGTGTTGCCAACTGGGGAACCCCACTTAAGCCTTGATGTCCAGGGTCTTATTGGGGGTCAGTGACGTGGGCATGCAGCACCTGAGTAACTGACCTCAGCCACTCAGACACCAGCCCCCCAGAGCAAACATAGGCATTCACCATAAACCACATTCTTAGCCTAAACTATCTGATCAACTGGAAGTGCTTGGTGTGGCCCAAGGGCTTGGAGCTCATGTACCAGGAACTGGCCAAAGACCAGCCCTGAAGACAGACATTTCTTAAGGAATGTGCAGGGTTTGAGCAACCCAGGCCTGCTGAGTTAACCCTTTCCTGCACAGCCAGCTTCTAAATCTTTATGGCAGACCCCAAATGAAATCAACTAAATGGCTCGTCCCAAGTAAAGACCACCAGATAACATAGATGTCTGATGCACTTGGAGATTCCTCAGAGGGGACAGCACATCCCTTCTGCCCAGTCATGCAGCTGATCCATGGAAGGCAGACATTTCCTCCAAGCAAAAGAGCCATGACAGGCATGATGGCATAACCAGAGGATTGTGGAGTCTGGAGTCAGATTAGACCTGAGTTCAGTGCCAACACTGCCTCTTACAAGCTAAGTGACATTGAACAAGCTACACAGTAGTAACAGTAACAGTAAAAGCAATATAAACAGTAGCTATTATTAAACTAACATTTATTCAGCCCTTGCTATGTTCCAGGCATGGTTCTAAGCTCTTAAACAGTCATTAACTTACTGTTTTTAACTTTTTTTACATGGTCACAATAAGAAATACATTTTACACTATGACCCATCACATACACACACACACACACCACAAACACACACACGTACCCCAACTGAAATAGGTGTTCACCATTGCTGTGTATGATAGATTCTGATATTTTGTTGTCTATTCTAGGGATTAACAAACTTTTCCTATAAAGGGATAATAAGTATTTTAGGGTTTCAGCTAGGTTCTGTGGTGACTACTCAACTATGCCACTGTACCATGAAAACAGCCATAAATGAACATTAAGTGAACAAATGGGCACTGCTGGGTTCCAACAAAACTTTATTTACAAAAACAGACAACAGGCCATAGTTTGCTGACTCCTGGATTCTATTACATTACTTCCAGTCTTTTTTTTAGTGCTAGTCATTAAACTTTCACTAAAGGAATTATAACCTGCACTTTTATAAAAATGTATTTAATCTTTACAACAATCCTATCAGGTACGTAAGCCCATTTCTCTCTCAGATGAGAAACTGAGATGCACTGAAGTTAAGTAACTTGTAAGAAGTGGAACTGGCCTTAATCACAGGTAATCTGGTTTAGAGCCCACCTTCTTCACCTGTCCAACAAAGCACTCACTAGAGATTGACCGTTATCATTATCAACATTATTCTTATTATTCAGCCAGGAGTTAGGTTATGAAAGAACTCATATTTGAATTATGAAGGAACTCAAAATCCCACAGTCACATAAACCAGTTTCAGGATGAAATCAGCATGCCTTCCTTTTGTTCAAAGGGTTGTGCAGCTAATTAATGTGTAAATCTCACGTCTTTGAATTGAACACATTTTAGAGTTGTCTATTACAAAAGTGCTGCATGCTTAAAATAGAAAACTTGCCACATCTGTAATCTCAGCACTTTGGGAGGCTGAGGCAGGAGGATCGCTTGAGGCCAGGAGTTCAATACCAACCTGGGCAACATAAGGAGACCCTGTCTCTACAAAAAAAAAAAAAAAAAAGTAATTAATTAATTAATTAGCTAGGTGTGGCGGTGCAAGCCTATAATCCTAGCTACTCAGGAGGCTGAGGTGTGAGGATCAAGAAGGTCGAGGCTGCAGTGAGCTATGGTCACGCCACTGCACTCCAGCCTGGGTGACATAGGTCGACCCTGAAAAAAAAAAGAGAGGGAGAAAGGAAGGAAGGAAAGAAAAGAAAGAAAGAGAAAACGGAAAATCCAGGAAGAAAATATTTAATGGATAGAGTTCTGATTCAT
This sequence comes from Trachypithecus francoisi, assembly GCF_009764315.1. Lineage (NCBI taxonomy): Eukaryota > Metazoa > Chordata > Mammalia > Primates > Cercopithecidae > Trachypithecus > Trachypithecus francoisi. Next base: position 42,765,276 of record NW_022681467.1, read on the forward strand.
TAAAACAATTTTTTGCTAAAAATTTGTATTTGTTATTTTGAAATGAGAACAGTCGCCTCCTAATCTATGCAGACTCGGAAGTAGACTTCCAATATGGCATGAATTGGAGAGCTGACAAATTTGAGGATGGTGGAGACACTTGATAGAAAACAACTGTTTAGTCTTAATTAACTATGAATAACTTCGGCATTCACATTTTGAAACTTCCGAGAACCAGCATGCCATTTTCCTCTTTCATGTTTGCTTTACATCAGATTAATTTTAAGAAAGACTTTTTTATATTCTTATCCTCTCCCTTTCATCCAAGAAATACAACCTTATATCCCAAGATAGCGACCCACAAGGCAGATCTTTGGACCACATGGTGAAAGGCCCCACCATCCTCCTCTAATTAAGAGAACTTTGCCTGTAATTCCAGCGCTTTGGGAGGCTGAGGCAAGGGGATCACTTGAACCAAGGAGTTTGAGATTACCCTAGGCCACATAGCAAGACCCTGTCTCTACACAAAATAAAATAGAAGCCAGGTGTGCTAGCACATGTCTCTAGTCCTAGCTACTTGGGAAGCTGAGGCAAGAGGACTGTTTGAGTCCAGGAGTTCAAGGCTGCAGTGAGCTATGATCACACCACTGCACTCCAGCCTGGGTGACAGGGGAGACCCTGTCTCAAAAAAAAAAAAAAAAAAAAAAAAGAACTTCATCAAGAGTGCATAATAATTATGTTACTGAGCTGCCATCCAGGTCTGTAGCCTCTCTCCTAAAGGGCAGTTCCAACTTGAAGCCTCCTCACCAGCCTCCCAAACAAGTGTGCAGAGCCCACCACACCCTCATAAAAACTGAATCCGGAGAAATCTGTAGAGCATTAGGGCACACTAAGAAAATCTACAGCATCTTTGTCTGATCTGTACCTTCACTGCAAGAGAACCACCCACAAATTCTCTAGTCAAACAAAGATGACATTCCATCCACCCCCACCCCTTAGCCCCCAGCATGGTCCTTCCCAGGATGAGTTACACACTGAAGCCTGTTTTGGAAAAACTTCTTCTCCATTCATTCTGGTTTAAATTGATTTTTTTTTTAAAGTAATCCACTTATGCTGTTGCTTGTTTAGGAAATTAACCACTGTTTTGTTTTGTTTTTTAATCCAAAGAATATGTAATGCTTCAGAAAATGGGTTTCATGTGAGTGGCATATTAAAAGCTTTTGTACCAACTGATTTGGGGTATTCCTGCTGGGTTTGCAGAAACCGATTCTTTGCTTAAAGGCTCAAGGAAGGGGACTGGGGGATTTTGACAACAACCGATACTTGTGGAGTGCCTGCTGCAGCCCAGGCCCTGGGCGAGGTGGTTCCACACATGCTATCTGATTTAATCCTCACTCCAGTGTTAGGTGGTAGCGGCATCAGGCTGGACTTGAAGGGGTCAGTGGCCGGAAAGAGCATGGTGTGAAAGCTGTCATATTTTAGGCTTTATTTGACTGGGAGAAGTTCTGGGTCAGATGAAGGGTTCCCTCCAATCTGTCCTCTATGATTAAAGTCAAGACCCCAGAATGGAATACTAATGGTGTATAGTAGGGCTGCATTCGGCAAGACAATCCAGGATGAAACTGATGGCTTCTGTCTTGTCCTCCCTCCAGATGTATTTCACATAAATTAATACTGAGTCTGCACCAAATATTTTTTTCTTTTAGTTTCTTGGTCTCTGCAACCCTGGAAAAACATTTCCTACTTGGATAAAGCGTTCTGACCCAGGACAACACTGTGTTACTTAACTCCTGAGTTAGCCATGCTTTTCTGAGGCTATTCTAGACTTTTTTGCCTCTGTGCAACTAGTTTTTATCATGTTTTTTGAAAAGAGGTAGATTAAAACAATCTTAGGAAAATCTGAAATAATGAGAATGCTCCAAGAGTAGATGGGTATTCTAAAGGCTCGTCATATAAACATTTGGGTGTCTTCAATTTTTAGAAAGATGTTTAATTATATGATAAATATTTGAATCCCTTCTCTTTTAAAAAATTCTAGAAGGCTGGGAATGGTGGCTTATGCCTATAATCGTAGCATTTTGGAAGGCCGAGATGGGTGGATCGCTTGAGCTCAGGAGTTCAAGACAAGCCTGGGCAACATGGTGAAACCCCTGTCTCTACAAAAACATACAAAAAATTAGCCAGGCATGGTGGCACACACCTATAGTCCCAATTACGTGGGGGCTGAGGCAGGGGGATTGCTTGAACCTGAGAGGTCGAGGCTGCAGTGAGCCAAGATTGTGCCACTCTACCTTGGATGACAAAGTGAGACCCTGTCTCAAAAAAAAAAAATCAAAAATCTAGAATATTCTAGAGAACACTAAAGTTCACTTTGACCATCACTTTTAATTCCTGTTGCCTCCTCTCTGCCTTCTAGAAGTAACTGCCTTTCTTTTTGTGTATAGCCTTTCAGATATGTATAAATATACAAGCGCACATGGAAAATATAGTAATATTTTATGTGTCTCTAATAAATGGTGATAACATACAGTACATAGTACATACTGCAATCAGAAAACTTTTTTCACTCCAATATATTTTTTGATGTGTTCCTGTTAATACATGGAGATCTGGTTCATTTCCTTCTATTGAAATTTCATTTCCCATTGTATGAATAGACCACATTTCATTTTTCAAGTCTCCTTTGAAGTGATAGCTAAATTATTCCCAGTCTTTTGCTATTTACTAACAATTCTGTAATGAACATCTTTGATATGTCCCATTGCTCATGTGTATGAGATTTTCTGTAGGATAGATAATGAAAAGTGAATTTACTGAAAAGTGAATTACTGAGTATGTTGCCTAATCCAAGAAATATATGCCTATAGTTTAATATTCATAGTTCTACAAAGGAATATATGTGGAAAACAGCAGTCCTCAGTGACTGCTGAAGCCCACCACCCTATTTTCCTGCCCAGGGGCAACAACTTTCAACTCTTGCTGCTGCCTTTAAAAATGTAACCTCCAAATTATTATTATTTATTTTTTGATACGGAGTTTTGCTCTTGTTATCCAGGCTGGAGTGCAATGGCGCAATCTCGGTTCACCGCAACCTCCACCTCCTGGGTTCAAGCGATTCTCCTGCCTCAGCCTCCCAAATAGCTGGGATTACAGGCATGCGCCACCACACCTGGCAGATTTTTGTACTTTTAGTGGAGACAGGGTTTCTCCATGTTGGTCAGACTGGTCTCGAACTCCTGACCTCAAGTGATCTACCCACCTCGGCCTCCCAAAGTGCTGGATTACAGGCGTGAGCCACTGTGCCCAGCCTCACCCCCAAATTTCTAAGTAACATCCTTAGGTGCTACTTCTTGATTCTTTTTTTTTCCCCCATTGTAGGCATGATCTCTGGCTTCCCAAAATATACTAATTGAGCTCTCTTTTCTCACCCTTGACCCCATCACACACATGCAAACTTTCTCTTCATGTCTTCCCAGTATCAATCAATCATGACTTGAGCTTTATTAATATGTAGTATTTGCCTTCTTACAACTATATAAATACTTTTCACAGAAAAGTCATTTGGTATACAATAATTACTTTTCCTTCTCTGTGTGCTGGCCTGGGAGGTGACATCTTTCAGAATAAATCCTTTCAGCAAACAAGTCTGGGTGGCAGCTCCTTCTTGCTTCTTGTCCAATACATGGAGGGTTGGTAATCAGTGATTAGGTGCACGAATTGCTCTGTCAAAGAGGAGTGTGTGATTGTGCAGAGGTGAAATGCTTTGGATATGAGTAATGCAAAACCTTTTCCCAGGTCACACACTGATTCCCTCCTAGGCCCTGAAAAGTTTGTTTTCCTCATTTTCTCTTCATTTTTCACTGAGTACCCTGCCCCGTCGAGTTCCAGCCAGGACCAAGAGTGCTAAGCTTTGGCTCTCGGGGCCTTGATGAAGTGTTTTGCCTAATGGCTGTGTTCCTGGGCCTGATTCTTCACAGTTGTGTATGTGAAGCTGAGATCACCAGCTGCATTTTTTTCTTTTTTTTTTTAAGGGTCAAGAAGGGTTTATATCCTTAATTATTTATTTTTATAATAGAAATAATACAGCCTCCAGTGAAAAATTTAAACAGAAAAAGGACTGTATGGAGCGAGGGGACAAGGCCCCTGTCTCTCCTCTCCCAGCTCAGCCCCTTTGAGTCCTCAGAAACAGTGTTGTTTCAGAACCAGATTACCTATGTTCCAATCTCAGCATTCGTTAGCTTGTATGGCCTTGAACAAGTTGCCTAACCTTTGTGTGCCTCCGTTTTCTCATCTATAAAATGGGTGTTTTCATCCATTTAGTGTTGCTATAATAGAATACCTGAGGTTGCATAATTTATAAAGAAAAGGGGTTTATTTGACTTACGATTCTGGGGGTTGGCAAGTTCAAGATTGGGCAGCTGTACCTGGTGAGGGCCTCAAGCTGCTTCCACTCATGGTGGAAAGTGGAAGGGGAGTCAACATGTGCAGAGATCACATGGGGAGAGAGGAAGTCAACTCTTTTAACAACTCACACTCTTGGAAACTAATCCATTCCTGAGAAAGTGAGAATTCACTGACTCTCATGGGAAGGCATTAATCTATTCATGACCCAAACCCTCCTACTAGGCCTTACCTCCCGACACTGCCACACTGGAGATCAAATTTCAACACGAGTTGTGGCAGGGACAAACCACATCCAAACCATAGCAATGGAAAAATAATAGTGTTCACCTTACAGAGTTTTGTGGGGATTAAATGAGTTAATACTTATAAAGTGGCACAGAGAAAGCACTTCATAGATATTAGTCAGGAATATTATTAACAGTGTGTTTTATATCCTTCTAGACTAATGGTTCTTAACCTTGACTGCATATTGAAATCACCTGGGGAGCTTTAAACTTCTTGGTGCCTAGACCCTGCTCTCAGCAATTCTGATTTTATTGGTCTGGAGAGCAGCTTAGGCATCAGGATTTTTAAAGGCTTCTCAGAGCATTACAATATGCATCCAGGGGTGGAAACCATTGTGCTGCATATTTTCCGTGTGTATCAGTTAGGATAAGCAAGGGTATGCTGCAGTAACAAACATCCCCAAAATCTCATCTACTTCTCATTTATGATACATGTCCATTGTGGTCAGCTGTATCTCTGATCCACATCATCTTTATTCTGGAACCCAGGCCAACAGAATATGTGTGGGCGTTGGTGAACATAGCTGCCTTCCAGGCTAACAGAATAAATATCCAGAATATTTACAGCCTTGTGAAGTGAGAAAAGAGAGTGCATGGGGAAGTGTGTACTGGCTCCTAAAACTTCTAAAAACTTCTGACCAAAAATGAAATATAACTTTTGCCCACATATCACTGGCCAAAGCAAGTTGCATGGTCCAGTTTCTAAGTAACATGCATATGTGCTCCTTCTGGTAGCCCATAAAAGAAGTATGTTTTTTCAGTTTTAGGTATGATCTCTTGCTTCGCAAAATACAAGAATTGAGCTCTCCTTTCTCACCCTTGACCCCATCACACATAGGCAAACGTTCTCTTCATGTCCTCCCAGTATTAATCAATCATAACCTGAATTAAACAGGGTGGATATGTGTCAGGGCCTGGATAGTAAATGTTTTAGGCTTTGTAGGACACACAGTCTGCTCACCTCTGACTTTGTAGTACAAGAGGAACTTTAGACAATACAGCGATTCTTTTTTTAATGTAAAAACCATTCTTAACTCATTAGTCATACAAAAACAAGCAGCAGGCCAGGTTTGGCGAGGGGGCTGCAGTTTGCCAACCCCTGCTACATATCATCCTTTTGCAGGGAGAAGCACCTCAGGGAGGGACCCGCAGTATGGGTGAACAGCAGTGCAGTCTATCACACTATGTATACAGAAAGGAGGCACTTTCATTGCACAGTTGTGCAAATTCATATGTTATATCGTGTTGCAGCTTGCTTTGGTTACTTAGTACTGTATCTCTTGATGACAGTTTCATATCAGTAACTCCAGAATGACTTCATTTGTATAATGGCTGCCTAGTTTTCCCGCCTATGAATGTACCGTAGTGCCTTTGTGTTTGTGTGTTTTTATCGTTAACCCTCTATTGTTGGATAACAGGGATTTTTTTTAAATATCAAGAGGAGTAAGGCAGTGTGCATAGAGAGATTGTTGGAAAGAGAGACTCAACATCTCAACTCTCCCAGTAGTTTATACTGAAATCTTCCAGACCTCCCTGATAACAAAAATGTGTTGGAGGGAAGCCCTGAAAGCATGCATTTTCCAGGAGGCCCTTTTTTATTACAGCCATGTCATATCTGTGATAAGTGTCCTTGCAATGCTGAACACTGTTGCAATCCCAGGGTCATTTTCCAGGAGATTTAAATACTGGAGAGGGTAAAAAGAAATGGCGAAAAACTAGAAGTGAGATCCTGAAAGCTGTATGACGTGATTATCACACCGGCCTCACACAGAGACACATTTTAGGCCACGCGTGAGCCAAGCAGATGAAAAGCAAAACTGCTTTTCAGCCGTGGGATGGGACCAAAAGAGTGGCTGAGATTCCTCAGGCTCCCCTCGCATGTGATTTTCCCCTTCTCTGCCTCGCAGGACACCACGACATCCGTGCGCATCGGCCTCATGATGGAAGAGATGATCTTCAACCTTGCAGATACACATCTGTTCTTCAATGACCTGGAGGTTTGTGGTTGCTGATTTCATTTAATATTTGCCATGTTTAATCACCTGCATCTAGTTTATGGGAAGAAGGATGCTGCCTTTCCTTTCTTTTTTTTTTTTTTTTTTTTTCTTTTTCTTTTAGAAGCTTGAAACTTTTGCTAACAACCCCCAGAAAGGCCCAAATCTGTGGCCGGTGATGGTTGATTGGAAACACACTTAGCTCAATTATCTCCCTAGCTTTCCTGTGCAGTTAACGGGCTCTTCTCTGTTCCAGCGATGATGTCCACTGGCAGTTTTACTAATCCAATAAAGGCTATATAGTTTCTTCCTCCTGAAATTTGCTATTTAATAAGTTTATTAAGGCAAATTAGTACAGATCCTCCCGGGTCAGTAATAATTAGCAGTGGCCCAGGATGGAAGCTTTTAAAAACAATTTACATTCCCCTGAATGCATGTTTTACAAAGAGAAAGAATGAGAGTAAGCAGAGGGAATATGCTTATTTAAAGTATCTGCTCCTGAGCCCGTAAGCAAGATCCAAGGGAGGTAGGGAAAAAAGCGGGAGAGTAGCTTCAAAAATACACTGAATTTATTTGTTTATACCCAGCCTATGTCAGAAAGGATTTCGAATGGGAAACATATTTAAAATAGAACTAGTAACACAAAGGCAAAGGGAAGCAAAGCTATGTCATGAATAAGGGTAAGACGTTGTACAAAAAAAAAATCCAGGCTCAGGCTAACTATTGCAATCAAGTTGAGAATGTATCACTTCCTGGTAGCCAGAGTAAAGAGGGGGATACAATGAGTTACTTCCCTCTAATGAAAGAGCAAGCAACTTTCTCCAATGTGAAGGAGGGCTTTTGGCTGATAAAAGGATCAGTATGGGAATCTTCTGGTTTTGTAAATTATGTTCACCTTATTGGTTCAACAGATTGAAAAATAAAGGCAACCTAAAATAAAACTGTATACAAAAGAACAATTCTATTTCTCTTAGTGGGAATATTTTTTCCTGGAATCTGGAATATCCCTGGGGACTAAACTGTGAAGTAGAAATATATAGGTTACGGATTTCAAATCCATCCTGGCTAGCCCAAGGCACCACTAATATTTATCATTAGGAAAGCATACAGATTTTTCTTTCTAGTCTGCAGGCTAGAGTTCCAGAGAGAGGAATCCTTGCTGAAATAATCAAAGTTGTGTTTTGTCCAATCTACGTAAGCCTCTTGGGCCTCAGTCTTCACATCTATAAAATGGAATTGGTATTCTCTGCCCAACATGTTTTAAAGAGCAGCACTAGGTAGAAACTTGAGGAAGAAAGAGAGCTTTGGGGCAATGGAGAATAAATACCATTGGCTTCAAGGCCTGGGACTGTCTCTTTATTCAGAAGCAAAGCGCAGACTCGCTTCATGATGACATCTGTGGCTCGAAGAACACAAAAGAGAGAGAGAGGAAAAAAAAAAAAAAAACTATGGCCGTTGAATTCATTGAGTATTTATGGAGCCTAATGCAGCAAAGACTCAGCCGATTGCAAAGATCAAAACCCAACTCGCTTTAACCGAAAGTGGAAATTATTGGCCCTTGTAGTTGAAAAGTCCAGTGATTTCATTCTTACTTATTGCCCCCACTTCTGTGAGAACAGGGACCATTCTGTCTGATGGACCCTGAATCCCCAGGGCCAGGCAGTAAACAACCAAGCAAATCCATAAACAAGACCATTTATGATAATAAAAAGTATATGAAGAAAATAAAATAATCAGATGTGAGAGCAAGTGACATGGGATGGAGGAGGATGCGGGGCGGGGGGCAGCATTCTTGAGGGGGCCGGTCCAGGGAAGGCCTCTTAAGGCAGTAACACTTGAAGTAAAAGATGACAAGCAGCTGGCCAGATGGAGATCGGGGGCAGGGGGGCGGGGACAGCAAGTGCAAAGGTCCTGAGTGAGAGCAAGCATGAAGCCCCCTGGGATCAGAGAGAAGGCATGGGGGCCGTAGTGCAGGAGTAAAGCTATGGGGGCGGCCAGGGTAGATGAGCCTGGGGCAGGAGATATCACAGCAATCAAAGCTCGTTCTAAGTGCCGTGGACACCCCTGGGGCAAGCTGGTGTTCAGCAGGAAAAGCCACATGGTCTGGGTTATGTGTTAAAAAGACCTGTCTGGCTGCTGCACGGAGAATGGGCAGTCAGAGGGGAAATGTAGGCTGGGCACGATGGCTCATACCTGTAATCCCAGCATTTTGGGAGGCCAAGGAGGGCGGATCACTTGAGGTCAGGAATCTGAGACCAGCCTGGCCAACATGATGAAACCCCGTCTCTACTAAAAATACAAAAATGTTAGCCGGGCGTGGTGGCGGGCACCTGTAATCCCAGCTACTCGGGAGGCTGAGGCAGGAGAATTACTAAAACCCTGGAGGCAGAGGTTGCAGTGAGCCGAGATCGTGCCACTGCACTCCAGCCTGGGTGACAGAGCGAGACTCTATCTTAAAAAAAAAAGAGAGAGAGAAGAAAAGAAATGTGGAGGGAGGGAGACCAGCCAAGAGGCTGCTGCAATAGTCCAAGCAGGAGAAGAAAATAGATTGGATCCAAGTGGTAGGAAGACGTGGACTTGAGGGTGAGGTGAAGCCAACGGGACTTGCTAATAAACTGGATGTAGAGGTTGGGGGAGAAAGAGGGGGCAATGACTCCTGGGCTGGATCTGACCGGGACGTGTTGTCCTTCACTGAGATGTGGGCAGAACAGAGGAGGTGTTGGGTATGCAGTGGAGGATCCCATCCCCCTGTCTGGGGTACATGGGGTTTGATATATCTGAGACACCCTGGAGAAGATGCCAGATCGGCTGGCAGATATATGAGGTTGAACCTCCACTGCAGTAGCAACACCAGGCATGGAATAGGTGCTTTGTGGATCTTGGTTGAACCTGCGGCTCAGAGCCAGGTATTTTGTGGGATTTGTGTGTATTTCGAGCTGATGTCTTCAGAGTCTTGCCCCACTCTGCTGTTTCTCTCTGGCCCCTGAAGTCGAAGTTGCACCTCTGGAAGGAGGATCTTAATTACCAGCTGGAGCTACTTAGGGAAGCCAGTTTGTTTTTATTTTCTAAATTTATTTCAAAAATGTCCCCAGTGCCAGAAGCCCCCAGGGCACCTCAGCCGAATTGAAACCATGTTATACCATGATGAAGTTAAAATTCACACAAGTGAAAACATATTGTTTGTTGGTGCAAGGCAGTCTCTGTCAAAATCTAAAGCACTGCCTTCTGCAGCTGCCCAGGGAAGCCGTGTAGACCAGGGAGAGGCATGCTCAAGGCCCGGCAAAGCCAGAAGCCTTTGTTCTCTGAGCCTGTAGGGAGTTCCTTCCCGTCCAGCAGCTCTTTATGAAGAGCTTACCATTTGCCAGGCCCTAATGGAAGTGCTGTGGATTCAGCAGCAAACCAAACACAGCAAGATGCATGCCCACAAGGCATTGACCTTCCAGTTCAGGAGGCTGACCATAAACAATGGAATGCAAAGTCTAATGTCAGAGCAAAGTGCTCTGAAGAGACACCAAGAGAGTCAGGGAGGAGGCTGTCACCAGGGCTTTTGTTTTGTGGTTTTTGACTTTTTTTTTTTTTTTTTTTTTTTGAGATAGTCTCACCCAGGCTGGAGGTGCAGTGGTGCAATCTTGTCTTACTGCAACCTCTGCCTCCTGGGTTCAAGCGATTATCCTGCCTCAGCCTCCCAAGTAGTTGAGGTTACAGGCACACGCCACCACATCCAGCTAACTTTTGTATTTTTAGTAGAGACAGGGCTTCACCTTGTTGGGCAGGGTGGTCTCGAACTCCTGACCTCAAGTGATCTGCCCTCCTCAACCTCCCAAAGTGCTGGGATTACAGGTGTGAGTCACCACACCTAGGCTCCTCTGACTTTTGAGCAAAGACCTGAAGGAGGTGGAGGAGGATACCATGCCGACATCTGGGTGAAGAGTGTTCCAGATAGAGAGAAGCACTGTGCAAAGGCCAAGGCATGATTAGAGTCGGTGGGCTCCAGAAACTGGGAGGAAACTAGCAAGACAGAAGCAGAGGGAACAGAAAGAATTGCGGTGGGCAATGAGGGTGACACCTTTGGGCCATTGTAAAGCTTTGGGTAACAGCCAAGGGCGACAAAAGTCATTGGAGGGTTTGGAACAACATGATGTGACTTTGGTTCAGAAGCTGCCTCTGGCTGCCTGGTGGAGAACAGACTCCAGGGGACAGGGATTGAAGCAGGTGTCTGCATTAAATCAGCAACTTCCAGACTCCCAGAGGAAAGAATCTGTGGGGTGTAAAGAATGGTCCAGGATTGGCCTGGTGCAGTGGCTCACACCTGTAATCCTAACACTTTGGAAGGTCGAAGCAGGTGGATCACTTGAGGTCAGGAGTTTGAGACCAGACTGGCCAACATGGTGAAACCCCCTCTTTACTAAGAATACAAAAATTGGCCAGGTGTGGTAGTAGGCGCCTGTAATCCTAGCTACCCAAGAGGCTGGGTCAGGAGAATCACTGGAACCCAGGAGGCGGAGGCTGCAGTGAGCACAGATCGCCCCACTGCACTCCAGCCTGGGCAACAGAGCGAGACTGTGTCTCAAAAAAAAAAAAAAAAAAAGAATGGTCCGGGACACAGAAGGTGCCACATGTAGCTGTATCTTAGGATATTCTGCATGCATGTCCCAAGTTGAGGACAAAAAAGCCTTCTAATCAGTTCCGTCTGCCGTTGAATCCTGGCTCCACCATCTCCTAACCTGGGCAAGTCTCTCCATCCCTCTGAGCCTCAGTTTGCTCATCTATTAAGTGGGTGGAAGAAAAGCCCCCACCATATAGGGTTATAAGGATGGAGCTATGTGAAAGCAGTCAGCACAAAGCCAGGCATACCTGCCCAATATGTGGGCCTTTCCACCAGGGGGCTACCTGTGTCCCTGGGGATATGCAAGGGGAGTTCTATGGTACCAGGGCAAATTGTTGAATTGCTACATAATTATTTTACTGCGAATTAGAAAACTATAACTAGCTTGCCGACCCCTGATTTTACAATCATTTTATAAAAGTATAGGCAACACAGAAATATGACAAAGATGATGACAGTCATGAGCAGACCAGGCCTGGGTCCCAGCCAACTGCTTCAGCTTGGGCATAAATACCGACAGCTCCCTCCCCTGCTCCCTGCCGCCTTGCCTTTGTGCAAGAGCTGCTGATTTTGCAGCTTTTATTTTGCAGGGCAGGTGAACCCTCCTCTGAAATGTCACCTGGGTAAGGGTGGAAGTTCAGTTAAAATTCAAGCACCTGCTCAAGATCTGTCGCAGCTGTCCTCCGGCCCCACTCTACTGCGCTCACTCTGAAAGCCGTTCGTGGGAAGCCCCCAAGCCCCCCTTCCCAGGGATGTGCCACTGCCGAGTCAGAGCTGGACCTAGGTCTGTGGCCTCTGTCCCAGCCAAGCGGGGACCCCTTAGGTTTTGACTTCTGGGCTCGGATGCAGCCAGGAGGAGATACTGTTCAGCCCTGCCCTGTGAGAAGAAGAGAATGGGGAGGCCTGGCAGCCGACACTGTGCTACTGCACTCCAGCCTGGGCGATAGAGGGAGACTCAATCTCCAAAAAAAAAAAAGTATTATTTATGTTTTGAGATGTCACAACTTTAATTTAAAATACATTTAAAACCTAGATTCATGTTGAATGGCTGAAATGTTATGGGCAGTGTGATTAAAGATGATTCCAAATTTCAGCAGGGGGACATTTAGCTCAGGCATGAAAAAGAAGTTAACAAGCAAAGGTAACTATAAACAACAAAGGCACCATAAATAGATATAAAGCCAGAATAAAAGGGATCTAAAGTAGACAGAGAAGGTAGGCTGACTCTCTGGTTACAGATTTTCATTATCAGCTCATCACACCACCGAAACACTCTGGCAATTTGCTATCCACATCCATGGCGTTTGGTAGCCCTGAAGATTGTAACAACCCCCATCCTCTTGGTTAAAATGGCAGGTGTGCTGACAAGAACTGTCTTGGGTACCCCCTGCCTGCTGGGCATCACATTCTTCTTGGTATATTTTAAAAGAACACAAGTTTGGGCCAGGCAATGGCTCATGCCTGTAATCCCAGCACTTTGGGAGGCTAAGACGGTGAATCATTTGTAGTCAGGAGTTCAAGACCAGCCTTGCCAACATGGCAAAACCCCATCTCTACTAAAAATAAAAATAAAAAAAAAAAAAATCAGCTGAGCAGAGTGACGTGCACCTGTAATCTCAGTTACTTGGGAGGCTGAGGCAGCAGAATTGCTTGAAACCAGGAGGCAGAGGTTGCAGTGAGCCAAGATTACACCACTGCAGTCCAGACTGGGCAACAGAGCAAGACTCCATCTCAAAATACATACATACACACACACACACACACACACACACACACACACATAAGATTTGCAGGCAAGATGCAGCAGGATCGAGGAGGGGGTCCTTCCTTGCTCTCCCTTGCCTTAGCGGGCAATCTGCCAGTGTCAGGGTGTCCTCTGGAAGCCAGGAGGTGTGCCTGGGTGAGGTGCTATCCCTGAAGAAGATGTCCAGGGGCTGGCATGGTGAGGGTAGTAGTAAGAGGGAGGCAAACAGTTTGGCCCCAGGAGGAGGTGGCTGGGGGAGGAAGCCCAGAGAGTAGAATTAATGTATCTGGCCAGGGAGTCAGTGGTCGCACAGCAGCGGCTGACGTTGGTGGCAGCTAGCGTCATCCTGCCTTGCCTGAGTTTCTGCTGCATTCTCTGGTCCTGGCCCCGACTGCTTTTCTTCACTCCCCTTGCCATTACCTCTGTGGTCCAAGTCACTATCATCTTTCTCCCGGACGCCGTCACAGCCTTCTCACTGTCTCCCTGCTGTCTATGAATTAGGATACAAGCTCATCAAAATAACGAGGCTTAAGTAAAACACAAATCTGTGGCCGGGCGCGGTGGCTCAAGCCTGTAATCCCAGCACTTTGGGAGGCCGAGACGGGCGGATCACGAGGTCAGGAGATCGAGACCATCCTGGCTAACATGGTGAAACCCCGTCTCTACTAAAAAAAAAAATACAAAAAGCTAGCCGGGCGAGGTGGCGGGCGTCTGTAGTCCCAGCTACTCGGGAGGCTGAGGCAGGAGAATGGCGTAAACCCGGAAGGCGGAGCGTGAAGTGAGCTGAGATCCGGCCACTGCACTCCACCCGGGCGACAGAGCGAGACTCCGTCTCAAAAAAAAAAAAAAAAAAAAACACAAATCTGTTTCTCTCTCATGAGAAAATCTGAAATGTGAACAATCTAGGGCCAGAAAGGCAGCTCTTCCATGCCTGAAGCCCAGGCACAGCGGCTTCCTTTCCCCCTATCCCCCAAAGACAGGGTCTTACTCTGTCACCTCTGTCACTCAAGCTGGAGTGCAATGGCATAATCATGGTTCACTGCAGCCTCGACCTTCCGGGCTCAAGCCATCCTCCCACGTCAGCCTCCTGAGTAGCTGGGGCTATAGGCAGGCGTCACCATGTTCTGCTAATATTTTTATTTTCTGTAGAGATGGAGTCTCCTATGTTACCCAGGCTGGTCTCAAACTCATAGTCTCAAGGAATCCTCCTGCCTTGAGCTCCCAAAGTGCTGGGATTACAAGCATGAGCCAACGATTCCAGGCACATTCCAGGCAGCAGGGGAAAGAAGGAGGCAGAGACAGAAAAGGGCACCACCCAGTGGTTGCACTTATGTCTTCTGCTCACACCCCATTGGCCTTAACGGAGTCACTTGGCCACACCTTCCTGCAAGGGAACCTGGGAAATGTAGTCTTTATTCTGGGCAGTCACGTGCCAATAAAAACTGCTACTATAGATAAAGAGGGGAAGTGAAGTGGGTATTGAGGGTCAGCTGGCAGTCTCAGCCTGACACCTCTCCTCAGTTCTCATCACAGTAGCCAGAGGAGTGAAAAGGAAAGCTGAACATGTCACCCTCTGCTTAACACTCTTCAGTAGGCTGGGCACAGTGGTTCACGCCTGTAATCCCAGCACTTTGGAAGGTCGAAGCGGGTGTATCTCTTGAGGTCAGGAGTTCGAGACCAGCCTGGCCAACATGGCAAAACCCTGTCTCTACTAAAAATACAAAAACTAGCAGGGCATGGTGGTGGGCGGCTGTAATCCCAGCTACTCGGGAGGCTAAGGCAGGAGAATCTCTTGAAACCAGGAGGCAGAGGTTGCAGTGAGGCAAGATTACGCCTCTGCACTCCAGCCTGGGCAACAGAGCGAGACTCCATCTCAAAAAAAAAAAAAAAGCTATTCAGTGAACTTTAATGGACTGGCACCACCTGCTTCTCCAGACTTTTTCTCCTACTCTTTTCATCATTTACTCCACTCCAGATCCAATGGGCTTTTTTAAAATTCCTTGAACATCCATGCTCCCCACTACCTTAAGATTCTGCCCACTCCATGCCCTCTGTCTGGAACACACTTCCCCACCATTCTCCCCTCCTCTTGTTCTCAAGGTCCAAGACCTCACCAGTTCCTATGCACCTCTTAAATCTCTGAACCAGTGCCACGTCCTTAGGGAAGTCTTACCTGATCCCCCTCAAAAGGTTAGATTCCGCCATCATATGCTCCCAGGATGCCTCATGCTTATACAGTACATTTTGCACTCTTTGTAACCATTTCATTAATTATTTGAAATATGTGAATTCTGTGTTCCCCACCAGCTGTGTGTTCCAGGAGGGCAGAGAACATGTCCACTGTGTTCACTGCTATAACTGGCACGTAGTAGGTGATCAGTAAATTGTTGATTCTTGACTGTTGATGATCTTGCCCTATGACCCCATCCATGGTAACAACTGCCTTCTGGAATTTCTAACTTTCAGGAAACTGACTTTGTTTATGTGCCTTTGACTTTATTAGAAATTAAGTAGGTTAACGTGGTCCACACAAAACAGGATGTATTTCTCTTATCTGTAGAACTCTAGAGGTTAGCAGTCCAGGGACCTCTTCTGATGAAGAACTCAGATTCCTGCCAGCTTGCACCTTCACCAACCCTCAAGTGTCTTGCCCTCATGATCCAAGATAGTGACATTTCAGTTCCAGGTATCAGAATGGAGGAAGGGGCAAAGAGGAACTGCCTTTTCCCTTTCAGACAGCACCTGGAGGTTCTCAAAGACTTTCCCAGAAGCACCACACAATACTTGCACTTACATCCCACTGGCCAGCAAGGGAGGCTGGGAATTGTAGTCTTCATTCTAGGCAGTCATGCCTTACTAAAAATTCCATCACTTTGGAAGTAGGAAGAACAGGTACTGGATGAAAAACTAGCAATCTGCCACAGCACTTAATTCTCAACTCCTATCTTACAGACCTCAATTTCCAGTTACTGCATTTTCTTCTCCTCAAATCCTGGTCTCTGGTTCTGCAGCCTCAGCCGGGTGCCTGGACCCTGGCCCATTCTCCTCATTTGCTAGATCCTCTAGTCTGACATGTTTGCCCTGGATTATTCCTCCACACTGTACACATACCTCCTACCACCTGTATTGTGAATCAGCAGCCCTGCTCCTTAACAGCGTCATCTGTGCGTTGGGAGGACAGGGGAGTGCACCATTGTTTTTTCTCAAAGAGTGGGCATTCTCAATGTTCTCATCCGCATTAGTGTCAGTGTGTTTAACTAGAGCAGCGTTCCCACCTGAGGGCAGCCCCATCCCCTGGAGAGATAGGGGGGCACATTAGAAACTAGGGGTGGGTCCAGGCCTGGTGGCTCACGCCTGTAATCCCAGCACTTTGGGAGGCTGAGGTGGGCAGATCACTTGAGGTCAGGGGTTCGAAACCAGCCTGGCCAACATGGTGAAACCCCGTCTCTACTAAAAATACAAAAATTGGACAGGTGTGATAGCGGGTGTCTGTAATCCCAGCTACTCAGGAGGCTGAGGCAGGAGAATCGCTTGAACCTGGGAGGCAGAGTTTGCAGTGAGCCGAGATCACGCCACTGCACTCCAGCCTGGGTGATGGAGCAAGACTCTGTCTCAAAAAAAAAAGAAAAGAAAGAAAAGAAAGAAAGAAACTGGGGGTGGGCGGGAGGCAGAAGTTGCATTGAGCCAACATTGCACCATTTCACTTCAGCCTGGGTGACAGAGTTGACACTCTGTCTCAGAAAAAAAAAGCAAAAAAGAAATTGGGGGTTAGGGTAGTTGGTTGTCACATGAAGGGAGAGAACTGTTCGCTTTCAGAGGCAGAGCCAGCAATACCACTCAAACCAATATGCTGGACAGTCTTGTACGAAGTGGAATCGTCCCACCCAAATGCCCACCACACTGAGTCCCTGAGAGATGTCAGCCGGCTAAGCAGTATTTATGGACGCCTTGTGCACAGCACACTCCAGGTGCCATGTGGTTTGCTCTTAATTAAAATACAAAACAAACAAAACAAAAAACCACTTTGTTAAATGTATTGATTTTCTTACTCGTGTTTTTGTGGAAAAATGACCAGTACATCAAACCAGTGATGTCATAGGTAATGATGCTTAGGATGAAGCATAGGTTTGCGCAGGAGCATCAGTGTAAAGATAAATGAGGAGGCCAAGCGCAGTGGCTCATGCCTGTAATCCCAGCACTTTGGGAGGCTGAGGCAGGAGGATCACTTGAGCCCAGGAGTTTGAGACCAGCCTGGGCAACATGACGAAACTCCGTATCTTCAAAAAATACAAAAAAACAAAAACAAAAATTAGCCAGGCATGGTGATGAGTGCCTAGTCCCAGCTACTCAGGAGGCTGAGGTAGAGGATCGATTGAGCCTGGGAGGTTGAAGCTGCAGTGAGCTAGCTGTGATCACGCCATTGCACTCCAGCCTGGGCGACAGAGCAAGAGTCTATGTCACAAAAGAAAAAAAAAAAAAAAAACCTGAGAAGTTAGTGAAAGAGGGGACTCCTCTATGGCTAAATCCATGAAGGTGCGACGTGAAGGAGCGCTGCTCCACCCGAGTGAGTGCCATCCACTGAGAGGCCTGGCACCATGGAAGGAGTGGGATGCTATTTGGGGTCAGAGGACCTAAGTTCCAATTCTGACCCCAATTCTTCTGAGCTCTCAGACCTTGAGGGAGGTATTTAACTTGGCCGACTTCCCACTTCTTCCTCTGATCCAAATCTCAATAATAACTGACATTTACTGAGCACTCACTACATACCAGGCACCGTTCTAGTTGGCTTGTATGTTTTACTTCAAATAATCCTATTACTACCCCCATTATACTAGTCTGCTCAGTCTGTCATAATAAAATACCATGGAGCGGGTGGCTTACATGACAGAAATTTCCTTTCTCACAGTTCTGCAGGCTGGAAGTCCATGATCCAGGTGCTGGCAAAGTTGGTTTCTGGTGAGGGTCCTCTTCTTGGCTTGCAGATGGCTGCCTTCTTGCTGCGTCTTCACTCGGCCTTTCCTCACTGCATGTACATGGAGAGAGAGCCAGAGAGAAACAGCTATCTAGTGTCTCCTCTAACAAGGACACCAATTCCATTGGGTTAGGACCCCACCCTGTGACCTCACTTAACCTTAATTACTTCCTTAGAGGCCCTACCTCCAAATACAGCCACATAGGGAGGTTAGATTTTCAACATACGAATTTTGGGAGGAGACACAAATGTTCAGTTCATAGCACCCATTTTACAAATGGGGAAACTGAAGCAGAGAGCGGCTAAATGAACAGCCCAAGTCACATAGTTGGCAGTGGCAATATTCAGACACAGGTGGCCTGGCTCCAGAGACCCTGCCCTTATCCATGGTGCTGTGCTGCCTCTGCCAGGGACAGTGATGTACGTCTGGTTTGAGAAAAAGGATTCCCAGTAAGAATCTAGGAGCTTGTGCAGTGCCGCAGACAGTGGACTCAAAGGAAGAAAAGAAAGCGCAAGGGAGGCTGAAGTCACTGAGAAGTGTGGTGGTGGAAAGCCAAGATCTGACACCAAGAGGAGGAGAAAGTCCCAGTGTTTATAGAGAAGACAGATATTTTTCATCTCTTTGGGTTTTTCTGATTTTGCTTTTGTTTATTTTGTTGTGTGTGTGTGTGTGTGTGTGTGTGTATTGAGATGGAGTCTCGCTGTATCTCTCAGGCTGGAGTGCAGTGCTGCGATCTCAGCTCACTGCAATCTCCATCTCCCAGGTTCAAGCGATTCTCATGCCTCAGCCCCCCGAGTAGCTGGGACCACCAGCTGATAGCTCCTAAAGCCACCACACCCGGCTAATTTTTGTATTTTTAGTAGAGACAGGGTTTCACCATGTTGGCCAAGCTGGTCTCAACGTCCCGACCTCAAGTGATCCATCCACTTCAGCCTCCCAAAGTGCTGGGATTACAGGCGTGAGCCACCGCGCCTGGCCAAGATTTTTCGTGTCTTTGTAAGATGAAAAATCAAATTCTTAGATTCCTCCGCTACGAGAGTGCACAGCATCTTATGCAAAGTAAAACTCGCACAAACAATGACAAGCAACCGCACAAACACGGCAGCATCCTTCCCTCCCCACTGAGGGGATGCATCGCCTGGAGGTGATCAAAGCAATGTGCAAGGGATCTGAATGCACTTCCAGAAAGGACATGGCCTGCATGGACAAGGGGTGATGACCTGGTTGGAGCTGAGTCAGGGCATGTGTGGGAGTAACAAGCACAATCCTGATGGAAGCTACTGTGTCCTGCATGCGACTCTGTGCCTGGCAGGGACTGAAGGGCTTGTCTGCACCCATTCATTACCCCTTACAACCACAGAAGGCAGGTACTGTTACGCATCCCCATGTTAGAGATGGGAAAACTGAGGCACAGACAGGTTCACTTGCCCAACAGCTGACACATATCAAGCTCTTCTTTTGCACCAGGCGTTGCACATGAATCATCTCACTGCATCCTCACAGCAGCCCTGCAAAGGAGATGGTTTTTTAAATCTCCATTTTAGAGATGAGGAAACTGAGGTCCAGAAAGGTCCCTTTCCCAGGATCACACAGCTAGTAAGAAGAATGTGGAGATTTGATCCCAGGCTAAGCTGGCTTCTCTGCTAGGATGTTTATCTTTCATGGAGAATAGAGTTTGAGATGAACTAGGAAGTGGAGAACATGGATCAACTGAATGGATGGAAGAAAAGAGTCTTTCAGGGAGCCAGGTGTGGTGGCTCATTCCTGTAATCCCAGCACTTTGGGAGGCTGAGGTGGGCAGATCACTTGAGGTCAGAAGTTCAAGACCAGCCCAGCCAACGTGGCAAAATCCCGTCTCTACTAAAAAAAACACACACGCACACACACAGAAATATTAGCTGGGCATGGTGGTGCATGCCTGTCATCCCAGCTACTCAGGAGGCTAAGGCAGGAGAATTGCCTGAGCCTGGGAGACAGAGGTTGCAGTGAGCCAAGATAGCACCACTGCACTCCAGCCTGGACAACAGAGCAAGACTCCATCTCAAAAAACAAAAAAATAAGGAAAGAGCCTTTCAGGAGAAACAAGGTGACCCTAAAGATCTTTAGCAAAAGGTATCCCTAGCCCGATGCAGGAATGGCCAGGCATTCGGGCAGGCTGGAAGGGGAACGTTTCAAGATGCAGCCAGGGCTTTAGGAAAGACCATGCCGGAGAGGCTCAGAAGTTGCTGAAATTAGGGCAGCCATGGCTGCTTGCCTGACACGTGGGCCTGGTTGCTAAACGTGTGATTTATGGTCTTTAGGAGCTATCAGGAAAATAATGTGTCACTGTGTTAGCACTGAACTCTCTCCAAAGCATCCTGCCCAGCTGGTCATCAATACAATTCAGGCCATAGCCTCTTTAGCGCTCTTAAGATAAGTTAAACACTTAGATAGCACAAAAGATGTGGCCAAGGTTTCCCTCCCAGGGAGTAGACTCCTCTCTGGCTAGTCTGGAGGCAGCATTAAGCAGTCTCACTTAAAAAATATACCTGCCTCAGAGGAGAAGGAGCAGCCAGGGAGTTCATGGGGCCCTGATGAGAGTCATTTTTCTAACGCAAATTTGTCAACGATTTCCGCATTCATGTCTCCAAGCAGCCAAGGACAAAAAGTAATGGGATCAAACCACAGCAGGAGAGTTTGAGAAACCCCAGCCATCACCAGCTTAATCAGAACAGATTTTGATAAGTATTTGTCACTGAGTTTACTGATCAGCAATGTGCAACAATAATACTAAGTATCGGCTGGGGATGGTGGCTCACACCTGTAATCCCAGCACTTCGGGAGGCTGAGGCGGGCGGATCACTTGAGATCAGGAGTTTGAGACCAGACTGGCCAAGGTGGTGAAACCTCATCTCTACTAAAAATACAAAAATTAGCCAGGCATGGTGGTGCACGCTGTAGTCCCAGCTACTCAGGAGGCTGCGGCAGAACAATCGCTTGAACCCAGGAGGCGGAGGTGGCAGTGAGCTGAGATTGCACAACTGCACTCCAGCCTGGATGACAGAGCAAGACTCCATCTCAAAAAAAAACAAAAATACTACTAAATATCATACCTGTGGGATGCAGAAGGGTGGCCCAGACAGGCATTTACAGTCCTAAATGACATTTGTTAGAAAAACAGTAAAATTCATAAGAATAATTGGAAAGACCATTAAAATAAGGCTTTAGCAAACTTAATCAAAGGGGAAAAGAGAGAGAGAGATCAATAAACAACATCCAGAATGAAAGGGTGGACTTTCTAAAATTCAGGGGAGGTCGTTTCTTTTCATTACAAGAATGCCAGGTATGCTGTTTGACCAATGAATTTGAAAATCTAGGTGAGATTGACGCTTTTCAAGAAGGTACAAATTACTGAAATTAGCCCAAGTGGAAATAAAAAATAAATAAAACAAACCAAAGATCATGAAAATTTGTTAAATCATTAAAGAGGAAGTGTGTTTTTGGTGCCCCGCCCCCCCAAAAAAGGCACCAGGTCCTGCTGGTTTTAAACAAGAGTTCCAACAAACCTTTAAGGAAATGATAAATCTCATCCAGCACAAACTACAGAACAAAGAAAAAGATGGGATGCTCTCCCACGTGTTTTATAAGACTAACATCACCCTAAAGCTGACACTGGAGTTACAGAGCATGTGACAAATGGACAAATTGCGGTCATCGCTACTGAAGTTGGAAGGCCCCTGCAATCCCAGCAGATACCTTCATCTATGCCCTGTGACTTTTTTTTTTTTTTTTTTTTTTTGAGACGGAGTCTTGCTCCGTCTCCCAGGTTGGAGTGCAGTGGCGCAATCTCAGCTCACTGCAAGCTCCACCTCCCAGGTTCACGCCATTCTCCTGCCTCAGCCTCCCGAGTAGGTGGGACTACAGGTACCCACCACCATGCCCAGCTCATTTTTTGTATTTTTAGTAGAGACGGGGTTTCACCTTTTTAGCCAGGATGGTCTCGATCTTCTGACTTCATGATCCACCGCCTCGGCCTCCCAAAATGCTGGGATTACAGGCGTGAGCCACCACGCCCGGCCCCATGCCCTGTGACTCTACAGAAATTTTCTGCAGATCCTGTCTGAGCTGTAGTTTCCACACTGGTGAAAAGAGGGGTCTGGACCATAATTTGTATCATTTATTTGGCACCTGGCCCTTGCCCCATAACGCACCTGCAAGCAGATGGAATAGCCATATTTTGTAATTAAAAAAAAAAAAACAGTGAAGACTGACTGGATGTGGTGGCTCACACCATAATCCCAGCACTTTGGAAGGCCCAGGTGGGCGGATTACCTGAGGTCAGGAGTTTGAGACCAGCCTGGCCAACATGATGAAACCCCATCTCTACTAAAAATACAAAAAATTAGGCAGGTGTGGTGGCAGGCACCTGTAATGCCAGCTACTTGGGAGACTGAGGCAGGAGAATCGCTTGAACCTGGGAGACAGAAGTTGCAGTGAGCCGAGATCACCCCATTGCATTCCAGCCTGGGCGACAAGAGTGAAACTCTATCTCAAAAAAAAAAGAAAAAAGGAAACTGAAGACCTTGCTGTGTTACCTGAGCCCAGAAGCAATGACACCTTTGAAGCAATGAGGATACTCAGATAATAGTTTCTAATACCATACTGCAAGAAAAAGGAACCAGAGCTCCATGGAGACATGGCTGATTCTAGGGCTGGGCCAAGAACTATATGATTATCCTGGAGCATCTTTTAGCACCATAAAGTAAGGAATTGCTCAGAAAAACCCAAAGTGATGAGTTATGCCAGAGGAACACAGGATCCAATTGAAAGAGTTCCCAATGGCCAAATCCAGAAAAATAAAAAGAACAACGAAATAAAATAAAAGCTGGAGTACTTATTATTTTATAATAAATAATGTAATATCGGATCCCAATGGCCAAATCTGGAACAATAAAAAGAAGAGCGAAATAAAATAAAAGCTGGAATAATAAAACAAAGAATGTAATATCAGATTCTAACCCAAAGTATAAAATAAGTGTGTATGAGTCTATACTGATGTAGATAAATGATTGCATAAATAAATAAGTGGAGAGAATAGACAGATCTCCCATGCAGAAAAATTCCAGGTAACTTTTGTAGATACTACACCCATAGTGTGAGCCACATATAGTGACTTCTTTGCAAAGAGTACACTATAGATGGGGGGAATAGTAACTTTGGAGTGGAGAACCCTGATGAAGACCACCTGAGCCAGGTGATCAAGGTCAACATCAACAGTGATTAGTCATGTTGATAATATTGACCCTTGATGTGATGTGAAGAGAATGGCACTCTACGTCTGTGAGACCTTCCCAAAACCCAGGAACCCAGTGTAATCGTGAGAAAAACATCGGAAAAATCCCAGTGGACAAACATTTTACAAAATACCTGACCAGTTCTCCTTTACACTGTCCTCAAAAGCAAGGAAAGCCTGAGAAACTGGCACAGCTCAGAGAAGCCTAAGAAGACAGGACGACTAAGCGTCATGTGGTATCCACCTTCGGATCCTGGAACAGTAAAAGAACAGTAGTGAGAAGGCCTTAAAAATCTGAATAAGTAATTGACAGTAGTTAGCACTATCTGCTTATTAGTTTTGACAAATGCACATACTAAAGTAAGATGTTAACAAAAGGAGAAAGTGGGTGTGGGGTGTATGAGAACTCTCTGTACTATCTTTGCAACTTTTCTGTAAATCTAAAACTATTCCAGGCCGGCCACGGTGGCTCATGCCTGGAATCCCAGCACTTTGGGAGGCCGAGGTGGGCGGATCACTTGTGGTCAGGAGTTGAAGACCAGCCTGGCCAACATGGTGAGACCCTGTCTCTACTAAAAATACAAAAATTAGCCAGGCGTGGTGGTGCATGCCTGTAACCCCAGCTACTCGGGAGGCTGAGGCAGGAGAATCACTGACCAGGGAGGCGGAGGCTGCAGTGAGCTGCAGGAGGCCACTGTATGGGCAGTGTAGTAAGGAGAGGGTATGAGATGAGATCAGGGAGGCGATGAACCTGAGAGTGCGCAGACCACATGGAGCCAGGGTCCATTGTGAGGACTGTGCTTTTAGTTGGAGGGAGGTGGGACCCATTGTGGGGATTTGAGCAGGAGTGGGACATGATCCGACTTACGGTTGAACAGGATGCCTCTGGCTGCTGGATGGAGACTAGGGCTGGGAGGATAGGGGGTAGATAAGGATAGGAGCAGGAAGAGTGAGGAGGTGACTGTAGTAGCCTATGCCAGGGGTCAACAAACTTCTGTAAAGGGCCAGACAGTAAATATTTTTGGCTTTGCACATCATAGTGGACCTGTCTCAGCTACTCAGTTCTTCTGCAGTAGCACAAAAGCGGCAGCAGACAGGATGTAAATGCATGAACATAGATGTGTTCTAATAAAATTTTATTTACACAAACAGGCGACAGGCCAGATTGGCCCCTGGTTTTAGCTTACTAACCTCTGATCTAGGTGGGAGATGATGGTGGTTTGGACCAGTGGAGGAGGTGAGAATGGTCATATTGTGGGTATATGTCAAAGGGAAAGCCAACAGGATTTGGTGATGGATGGGTGGCAGGATGTCAGAGAGAGGAGACGGGAATAACTCCAAGACACATGCAGTGCCCAGGCCAGTGTTGGACACATAGAAGATGATCAGTGTGTATGCATCTTGAATCAGCAATTTGGTATTTCATGCCTCTTTGCCTTGTCTTTTCCAGTGGCATGATAGCACTGTGAGGGCAAGAGCCAAATTTCATCCTTGAAGCCTCCCCTCTTTTTTTTTTTTTCAAGCTTAATTCACTTTATTTTTCTTGTATAAAAACCCTATATTATAGCCACAGCTGGAGTGTGGGTCCTCTGCAGAGACTCTGGTGAGATCTTGACAAGGTGGTCAGTGAATTCCTGACCTGAATTCCTGAATTCTAGGGAGACTTGGTGAATACAGTCTCCTTCCAGAGGTTGGGGTCAGGTAGCTGTAGGTCTTAGAGACAGCGTCAAAGGTGGCCTTGGCGAAGTTTCCCAGGGTGGCAGTGCAGCCCCTGGCTGAGGCATAGCGGTCATAGATAGCAGCCATCAGCAGCAGCTTCTTGGGCATGGGGGCCGAGACCATGCCAGTGCCCCTGGGTTCAGGGATGAAGCGCACCAGCACAGAGCCACAGTGGCCTGTCACCTTACAGGGGATGGTATGGGGCTTGCTGATCTTGCTCCCCCAGTAGCCTCTGCACATGGGGACAATGGAGAGCTAGGCCAGGATGATGGCCTGTGGATGGCAGTGGCCACCTCCTTGGAGCACTTAACATCCAGAACAACATACTATTGTAGTTGTCACCAATGGCAATAAATCCCTTGAGCCTGGTGCGCTGGCCGGCGTGGGTCTGCTTTTGCACTGGCATGATTTTCAAAACCTCATCCTTGAGCAAGGCCCCCAGGAAAAAGTCAATGATCTCAAACTCTTTGATGGCCAGGAAGAAGAGAGAGATCTCCTCCAGGAACTTGATCTTCATGTCCTTGACCAGGCGGCCCAGCCTGGGGATGGGTGTCCACTCCTTGTCCTTGGTCTTGCCTCCGCGAGCTCCTCAGCTTTGGCCCAGGCCCTGTCCATGGCTATGACCCCGGCCCCGGATGCCACTGCTGAAGCCTCCACGGAAGTCACCATGGTTCCCCATCCCAGGGTCCCCAGGGCCTCCTCTCCCATCCCCCGACACTGGATGTTTTCTCGGAGAAGAAAGAAGCTTCCCTTCTCTTGACCCATCATTGTGTGATGCGGTGCTGGGTCCATAGTAGGTGTTTTTATAGTCTTGGGATAGACAGATCTTGAGCACAGGCTCTGAAAGCAGATGGGTCCAGGTGCTGGCTCCTCTTCCCCTCACCTTGGACACATCTGAGTTTGCCTCGGCTGCCATTACGAAGTCCCACAGACTGGGTGCCTTAAACAAGAGAAACTTACCGTCCCACAGTTCATGAGACGAGAAGTCCAAGATCAAGGTTGGTTCCTTCTGAGGCCTGCGAGGGAGAATCTGTTCCTTGCCTCTCTCCTAACTTCTGGTGGTCTCGGACGTCCTCTGACTCATAGAGAACATGTCACCCAGTCTGTCCTCATCATCACCTGGCATTCTTCCTCTGTCTGTCTCTGTGTCCAAATACCCCCTTTATAAGGACACAGACATATTGGATGAAGGCCCACTCGAAGGTCCTCATCTTAATGTGAGCATCTACAAAGACGCTATTTCCAAATAAGGTCACATTCAACATCTTGTCGGGGACACAATTCAACCCGTAACAGGCATGTTCCCACACTCTTCTCTGCCTCATTTTCTCCTAGTTTCCCACTACATATATAGAAAGTGCTGGCCATAGTCCCTGGCACATTGAAAACTTTAAATAAATACTGGTTTCTATCCCTAGTCCAATACTTGTTTCTGTCCAATGATAGAGATTTTTGTCTCTATCTCAGTGAGATATTTGTGATTATTTTTCAAAAGCAATACATACACACATTATCCTTTTTTTTTTTTTTTTTTTTTTTTTTGTGACACAGCCTCACCCTGTCACCCAGGCTAGAGTGCAGCGGTGTGATCACAACTCACTCCAGCCTCGATGTCCCCAGGCTCAGGTGATCCTCCCACCTCAGCCTCCCAAGTAGCTACCACTACAGGTACATGTCACCACACCTGGCTAATTTTTGTATTTTTGGTAGAAACAGAGTCTCACCATGTTGTCCAGGCTGGTCTCAAACTCTTGGGCTCAGGAGATCCACCCTCCTCGGCCTCCCAAAGTGCTAGGACTACAGGCATGAGCCACCACGCCTGGCCCTCATTTTTTTTTTAATGAAAGTATTTCAATAAGCTGAAACCTCCTTTAACCACCAGCCCAATCCCAGTGACTTCCCATATGAAACTGCTGCTTCCAGCCAGATGTATGGGTTTCCAGATCTTTCTTTTTCTAGTTATATACTCTCCTAACTCCATATAAAAATCTCACATTTTAATGGGATTTTATAAATATATACATGGCATCATACTGGGTGTATCACTCTTTTTTTTTTTTTTTTTTTAAACGGAGTCTTGTTCTGTTACCCAGGATGGAGTGCAGTGGTGCAATCTCGGCTCATTGTAACCTCCACCTGGGCTCGAGCGATCCTCCTGTCTCAGCCTCCCAAGTAGCTGGGATTACAGGTGTAGGCCACCATGCCTGGCTAACTTTTTGTATTTTTAATAGAGACAGGGTTTCACTGTGTTGGCCAGGCTGGTCTCCAACTCCTGACCTCAAGTTATCTGCCCGCCTCAGCCTCCCAAAGTGCTGGGATTCCAGATGTGAGCCACCGCACCCGGCTGGATGTATGATTCTTTAGCCTGTGTTTTTCACACTCTAGGATGTCTTGGAACCATTTCCATGTGCCAGCATAAAAAGTCACCTCCTTGGCTGGGGCAGTGGCTCACACCTGTAATCCCTGCACTTTGGGAGGCCAAGGTAGGTGGATCACCTGAGGTCGGGAGTTCAAAACCAGCCTGACCAATGTGGAGAAACCCCGTCTCTACTAAAAATACAAAATTAGCCGGACATGGTGGTGCATGCCTGTAGTCCCAGCTACTCGGGAGGCTGAAGCAGGAGAATTGCTTGAACCTGGGAGGTAGAGGTTGCAGTGAGCCGAGATTGTGCCATTGCACTCCAGCCTGGGCAACAAGAGCGAAATTCTGTCTCAAAAAAACAAAATCCACCTCCATCTGCACTGCTGGGTAGGATTCCACTGAATGGATATACCACATTTTCTTTAGCTACAACCTCATCAAGGGAAGTTTAGGTGTTTTCCAGTTTCTCACCAGGATGATGGACATTTTTATACAAGGCTTTTTGCAGGTGTTACTCTGGGTCAGAAAATAAAAATCCCTCGAGACAGGGATTGCATCAGGGCCCAGTCCTCAGCCCCACTGCACCTCACCTGTGTCAGTGCTATGGGAACCCTTCCACCGTCTCTGCCAGCAGATCCCATTCAGACCCCTATAAGATACTCACACTTTGACCTGGAAGAGACCAGAAGCACCCTGCAGTTCGTGTGGACAAGTCTCCCCTCTGACTTACAGTCCCCCCACCCTCATACCTAGGAGAGGGATGGCAGCACTGAGGGTTGTGGGATTCTCTTCCCTGGAGGCTCCCCCATCCTCATGGCCTCTGCACAGTCCAGCTCCCCTCCAAGCTGGCTCAAGGGGTAACTTGATCCAGGTCAGCTGGTGGAGTATGAGGTAGCGTCTAGCTGAGCGTCACGGTATTTTATTAAGACCGAAATGTGATCGCTACTGTTGTCATACTTTAGCGCCCCCAACAATCCCCTTCCAAATGAGAAAAACAGAGCCTCCCCAAATGCCTTTCCCCTGACATCAAAGAAAGCACATGGAACCCTGCCCAGGGGCCTGAGCCCGGGTGACCCCAGGAGTGGCTCCAGAGCTTAAGGGAAGGCCTGGGGGGCGGACGGGGTGTTTTTCCAATTTCAGGCAAAGCAGTGAACTGGGGGATACCTGTTCATTTTGTTTCCTCTGCGCCTGGGTCTGTAAAGTTAGCGGTTGCCTTTAAAATCCCATTTTCCTTAACGTGAGGATTGCTCGTCCTAGGCCATCCTTTATATGGCCATGGGTCAGAGGTCTCAGACTCACATGCCTACAGGGGCCAAGGATCCAGGTAATGTAAACTGAAGCAAGCCCAGTAGAGATGGTGGGAAACTGTAAATGGATGCCCTGGCTGAAGGAGGTAGCTGAAAATCTGGAGAGAGAGCAAGAACAAGAAGAGAAAGGGAAGAGGAGGCAGAGAGAAAAGAGAGAGGATATCCCCCAAGTTTACGTATTGCCCATTGCTTCAAAAAAATTTAAGCGTGCGATGGGCCAAGTAGATATGTCTCCAGGCCAGTTTGCAGGCTCTTCCCTAACTGAACTTATCAACACAGTAGAGAAGCTGCCAGTCTGGCTCCCTCACCCGTCTAGAGCAGCACTGACCGATAGAGATTTCTGCGATGATAAAATATCTGCACCGTTCATACAGTAACCACTGGCTACATGTAGGTCTTGAGCACTTGAAATAGGACTAAAGAACTGAATCTTTAATGTTATTTAACTTTACTGAATGTCAATGTAACCGTAAATAGCTACAGGCAGCTAATTGCTACCATATTAGAAAACATGGCTCTAGATTCTTTCAATGTAGAGAGTATCATCATGCTTGACTACTGCAGAAAAGATCACTCCTTCTTGGGGAGAGTGGATAAATTATACCTGAGACCACCAAGCATTGATCAGAGTCCTGGGTAAATAGAAAGAAAGGAAATACAAAATAATGAGCAGTAAAAGCTTAGGTGTAACCAGATGTCTGCTGGCCCAAGAGTGGTCACTCAGTGTCCTTCCAGTCCCCCACTTCCCAAAGAGTTTCTCATTCAGGATCACCCTTCAGCATCCACCGTGTTCTTGGCCATCTGCTTATTCCCATTTGCCCAGAGCTGACCCCTAGGAAGCCACCTGGGGGGAACTTCCCTGCTGCCATTGGTCTCCAGGCCTTAAGAGCACACCACTGTCCAAACCCAGGGTGCTGCCTGTGGGCCACAGAGATGCAGAGTCCTATGCAGAGGTGAGAATGGCAGTCACACTTTGTCATCTGCCACAAAGTTGCTGTGCCTGGGCCCATGTGTGTCAAGGACTCTGGAAACAAGCCTCACCTTCCAGCAAAACCCTTTCTAATCTGAAACCCATTCAAGGGGCCAAGAGGGACCAGCAGCCACACTACCCTCTTGCCAACCCCTCTCTCAGATTCCAGGCCAGCTCCCCACAAGGCAACCAGGGCTGCCCCAGATGCCATTGACCCCTCCCTTGCCTCCCTAAACATCACCATAACAACAAGACTACCTTATGTATCTTTAAAAAATTAATGAGGAGGCCTATAATCCTAGCACTTTGGGAGGCCACAGCAGGGGGATCACTTGAGCCCAGAAGTTCAAGACCAGCCTGGGCAACATCTCTATTTTTTAAAGAAAGAAAAAAAATGAACGAGGCAGGGGTTTCCCACCATCCCCCTGCAAAGCTTATATTCTCAAAGATAAATTCAAGGCTTTTGGCCAGGCGCACCTGCAATCTTAGCACTTTGGGAGGCCGAGACTAGAGGATCTCTTGAGGCCAGGCGTTTGAAACCAGCCTGGCCAACATAGCAAAACCTCATCCCTCCTAAATTAGCTAGGCGTGGTGGCACACACCTGTAGTCCCAGCTACTCGAGAGGCTGAGGCTTGAGAATCACCTAAACCCGGGAGGTGGTGGCAGTGAGCTGAGATTGTGCCACTGCACTCCAGCCTGGGTGACAGAGCGAGACTCTGTCTCAAAAAAAAAAAAAAAAAAAAAAAAAAAAAGAGCTTTTTGCTTGTCCAATTGTCTAAAAAGAGATCTGTTCAAAATGTTGAAAATACCCTTTCTCCCAACTTCTCTACTCACATCAAGGGTCCAGAGATGTTGCAACCAATTTTTTCTCAGTAGTCAAGCTCAGAGTCCCATGTGTTTCTCTTCCTCCAGCAGCCTTTGTAAGGAGGCAGCTGCCTCCAGAAATCACCTTACAACTAAAATGTGGGAAAATGTGTAAGATCTTAACACAGTGGTAGAAACTAATGTGTGCAGCGCCCACTGTGCACCTGATACTGTTCTCAGTGCTCTCATGCAGCATCTCACTTCTCCTCACCTCATCTGGAAGGGGGTTCAGTTATCAGGTCCATTTATCAGTCAGGCCTCAGGGGTTCACAAGGGTCATGCCCCTCGCTCAAGGTCACACACTGGGAAGTGGTTGGATCCAGGATCCAGTCCCAGGTGGTCAGATTCCAGAGCCTGCACCCTGAACCAGTACTGCAGGGGCTGGTACCCCCGCACACTGTTTACCCCATCAACATATCATCATATCACTCTGCCGGCATCATGAAGGGCACTCATGATGTTTGCCCCATCAGCATATCATGAGTGCACTTCATGATGCAGGCGGAGCTGGTAGGTGTGCATCATGTAGGCTCCACATGGGACGCGGGATCCCTCACGACTCTTGGCTGCAAAGTGCCAGAAACCCAGCTGCATTCACTTAATCTGAAAAGTTGATCGGGAAGGGGAACATCACACACCAGGCCTATTATGGGGAGGGGGAGTGGGGAGGGATGGCATTGGGAGTTATACCTGATATAAATGACGAGTTGATGGGTGCAGCACACCAACATGGCACAAGTGTACATATGTAACAAACCTGCACATTATGCACATGTACCCTAGAACTTAAAGTATAATTTAATAAATAAATAAATAAATGGACCTAAAAAAAAGAAGAAAGAAAAGTTGGTGTATTTGTTCCTCAGGGCTGCTGTAACAAATTTCCACCACTTACTGGCTTCAAACAACACACCTGTGTCCTCTTACAGTTCTGGAGGTCAGGAGTCCTTATCAGTGTCACTGGGGTTCCTTCTGGAGGCTCTGAGAGGAGAATCGGCTTTTTTACTTTCTTTTTTTCTTTTCTTTTTGAGACAGAGTCTCGCTCTGTCGCCCAAGCTGGAGTGCAGTGGTATGATCTCAGCTCACTGCAGCCTCCTGCCTCCTGGGTTCAAGCAGTTCTCATGCCTCAGCCGCCCAAGTAGCTGGGACCACAGATGTGTGCCACCATGCCCAGCTAATTTTTTGTATTTTTAGTAGAGGCAGGGTTTCTCCATGTTGGCCAGGCTGGTCTCGAACTCCTGGCCTCAAGTGATCCACCTGCCTCAGCCTCCCAAAGTGCTGGGATTACAGGTGTGAGCCACCGCGCCCGGCCCTTTGGTTTTTTGTTTGTTTTAGTTTTTCTTCCAGTGGCTACTTGTGTATATCGACCGTGGCCTCTTCCATCTTCAAAGCGCATCACTCCAGTCACCCTCTCCTTTCTGTCATCAGATCACTCCTTCCCTTACAGGGACCCGTGTGATTCCATTTAGGGCCCACCCCGACAGCCAAGGAAAAACTTCCCACCTCAAGATCCCTAACTGAACTGAAGTCCTGATTGCCATGTAAAGTAACAAATTTGCAGGTTCCGAGATAAGAATGTGTGCATCCTTGGGGGTTCGTTATTCAGCCCAGTACAGTCAGGGATGGCTCAGCTTCAGTCCGGACTGGATCCAGGGGATCAGATCACGTGGTCATGGCATCCCCCTCTCCAGCTCTCAGCCCTGCTTTCCTCCGCAGCTCCAGGCTTAATCCACCATTCAGCAGCCCCAGGGAAGAGACAGCACCTCTTCCAAAAGTCCCAGCCAACATCCCCGGGCTGGTTCCCATTGGCCCACCTTAGACTACATGTTGAAGCAATCACTGTGGCCAAGGGGACCTTGGGTCCCTCGGATTGGTTGGGTCTGGGTCATGGGCCCCATTTCGTTGTCCCCACGCCGTTTTTTTTTTGTTTGTTTGTTTGTTTGTTTTTTAGACAGAGTCTCGCTCTGTCACGGAGGCTGGAGCACACTGGCGCGATCTCAGCTCACTACAACCTCCGCCTCCTGAGTTCAAGCAATTCTCCTGCCTCAACCTCCTGAGTAACTGGGATTACAGGCACTGCCACCACACCCAGCTAATTTTTGTATTTTAATAGAGACAGGGTTTCATCATGTTGGCCAGGCTGGTCTCAAATTCCCGACCTCAAACAATCCACCTGCCTCAGCCTCCCAAAGTGCTGGGATTACAGGCGTGAGCCACCACGCCTGGCCTCCACCCCATGGTCTTGTCCCACAGAGAGAGGTATTTCCCCGAGGAAACTGAACGGGAAACAGCACGGCATTGGAGTTTGTTGACTGGCAAGCCCGGGGGATAGTGCCTGGCACATAGTAAGTGCTCGGTAAATGATGATCACAGAGCATGGGGCACAGCAGGTGTCCCTCCAGGAGCTAATACTTGAAAAGCACAGGGTTCACTAAGCAGGTGAAGGCAGGAGAGCATTTCAAGCAGGGGGAACACCTTCAGCAAAGGTCCACCGTATGGCTGGGGTGACCGTATGTCTGGCCATACCTGGGAAACTGGGGACCTAGGGGAGTCCTGGTTTGCGCCTATCCCCCTAGTATAATACCAGCCCCCTTTACTGCAAAACTATCTCTGGCTGAGTAACTGTATGGTCACTTTCCTTGCAGTCAACCTGCTCATTTATAAGGAAACCAAACAGAAAAAGAGGATGAGATTGAACCTAAGGACATCTAACCTTGAGTGGCCAAACCCAGACTAGAACCCGAGCCTGATGATTCCCAATGCAGTGCTTATCCCAGCCCTCAGCTTATAAAGCCAGCCCTTAAAGGCTACATCAGATTAACCAGGCACGTTCTCTCTCTCTCTCTCTTTCTCTTCTTGTCACATTTTCCATAGGATTGTGACCAGATCCATGTTGACGACGTCTCATCAGATGACAATGGCCAAGATTTAAGGTGGGAATTTGGGGAGTCAAAAATACCCATTGATTGGTCGATTGATTATCAAGTTCTCCTTCTACTAGACAGTGGGGTGGGAGAGGAGGGCTGCTTATAAGGACAAGGTGTGCCTGCCTCCAGCCAGAACTGGGACTTTTGCGTCTCAAACTCAAAAATCACAACTGGCCGGATGTGGTGGCTGACACTTGTAATCCCAGGACTCTGGGAGGCCTTAGCAGGAGGATCACTTGAGCTCAGGAGTTCAAAACCAGCCTGAGCAACATAATGAGACCCCCATCTCTACTATAATAAATAAATGAGTAAAAATTTGTTTAAAAAATCACAACCTCACCCCTCAACCCTACAGTCTCTTGCTCATCACCTCAAATCACTAAACGCTGCTCATTTATTGCTATTTTTTTCCTGCTTACTGAGGTAATGCATGCATAACAGAAAAAAATCCAACACTTAACCTGACCTCACCTCCCAAAATCACCACCATTAAGAGTTTGGTATATATTCTTCCAAGATCTGCTCAAAATGTTGAAAATACCCTTTCTTTCAGCTTCTCTCCTCCCATCAAGGGTCCAGAGATGTTACAACCAATTTTTTCTCAGTAGTCAAGCTCAGAGTATCACGTACTTCTCCTCCAGCAGTCTTTGTAAGGAGGCAGCTGCCTCTGAATATTTGATTGTATTCATGAGCATGCATACACACACACACACACACACATATATATATATATATTTTTTTTTTTTTTTTTTTTTTTTTTGACGCTGACTTTCCCTCTTGTCACCCAGCCTGGAGTGCAGTGGCATGATCTTGGCTCACTGCAACCTCCACCTCCCAGGCTCAAGCAATTCTCCCGACTCAGCCTCCTGAGTAGCTGGGACTATAGGCGTGCACCACCACACCCAGCTAATTATTTTGTATTTTTAGTAGAGACAGGGTTTCACCATGTTGGCCAGGCTGGTCTCGAACCCCTAACCTCAAGTGATCTACCCACCTCAGCCTCCCAAAGTTCTGGGGTTACAGTCATGAGCCACCACACCTGACCAGCATGCATATATTTTTAATATGACAATTTATACAGCCAATACTTAAAAAACGCTTCTCAAATGAATAAGTGGTGTGTCTGGTTTCTAAGGAAAACACTCCCAGGACATGGCTTCCAGGAATCAGGTAACCCACTGCTCAATATGAGACAGCTTCAGGCCAGGCACAGTGGCTCAGGCCTGTAATCCCAGCACTTTGGGAGGCCGAGGCACACGGATCACCTGAGGTCAGGAGTTCGAGACCAGCCTGGCCAACATGGTGAAACCCCATCTCTACTAAAAATACAAAAGTTAGCCAGGCGTGGTGGCGAGCAGCTGTGATCCCAGCTACTCAGGAGGCTGAGGCAGGAGAATCGCTTGAACCCAGGAGTCAGAGGTTGCAGTGAGCTGAGATCGTGCCACTGCACTCCAGCCTGGGGGACAGAGCGAGACTCGTCTCAAAAAAAAAAAAAAGATAGATAACTTCCAGAGGAATGTGGGCTGGAATGTTCCAAGCCTATCCCTGGGAAAAGTTTATAAAAACGGAACCATGGTTAATCTGTGCTCATCCAAAATTACCACATTGAGCTATCAGATATATTATTAGACAAAATAATGTTTTGGTGATGGGACCAGTTGTTGTAACTTTATTTAGTACCTGCTTCCAAGGTGTCTCTCCCAACTTATTGCAAAAACAGATATCCAAGTTTCTGTTCCTGAGCCCTGTAAGTCCTTTCAAAGCCCGGCACAATCGGAAGTGATCAGCGGGCAGATGCCGGCTTCATTTTAATCAGCCATTCGGAAAATCCCTTCTGCAGTGCTCCAGCCCCACCAGGACTTCTCAATTGATGGAATAAATACACCCCAGATCAAGGTTAATTGGTCCTTTCCATGAAGTCATCGTTGGGAAGCAGGCTTCCTTTCAAGGCAATGAGCAGCATCGTTCTGTTTCTATAAAATGTCCCGTGTCGCTAGCTGGCTTGGAATTTAGAGCCATAGTCCTCTGAACCCTGTCTCATGCTGAGCTGTTTGGTACCTCACTTTGAGAATTCTCAGCCCAAGGATGTTTTCTTCTTGAGACACCAAATTCTCCACTTATTCATTCAAGAAACATTTAGGGAGTGCCTACTATATCCTAGGTCCCAAGCATGAAGTGCCTCTTGTTTTGTTTTTTTCTTCTTCAGTTAGCAGTAAGAACCAACCTTCAGAGATGCCTCGTTTTGTGCCATGTTCTATTCCAAATGCATTACATGGGATAACTCATTGCATGTGCACAGTAACCCTAGGAGAGATGAGAGAGATGCTTTTATCTTCATCTTCATTTTACAGCTGGGGAACGTGAGGCATAGAGAGATTAAGCAGTTGGCCCAAACTCACATGACTGGTCAGCAGGGAAGGCAGGATTCAAATCCGGGCAGCCTGGCTCTGGAAACCCAAGCTCTTAACAGATCCCCTGTCCATCCCGGTCACTGGTTCCTGCCCTCCCCAAGGACCTCCATCTCTTAACATCTAGACATCTCCCCATGGTAGCATCTGAGTTAATGGTCAGTGTTCACTTTTTCAAGAATAAATCCATGGCTGGGCACAGTGATTCACACCTGTAATCCCAGCACTTTGGGAGCCCGAGGCAGGTGGATCACTTGAGGTCAGGAGTGCGAGATCAGCCTGGCCAACGTGGTGAAAGCCTGTCTCTACTAAAAATACAAAAAATTACCTGGATGTGGTGGAAGGCACCTGTAATCCCAGCTACTTGGGAGGGGGAGGCTGAGGCAGGAGAATCACTTGAACCTGGGAGGTGGAGGTTGCAGTGAGCCAAGATCGTGCCTTTGCACTCCAGCCTGGGCAACAGAGCAAGACTCCATCTCAAAATAAAAAAAAATAAAAAATAATTTTTAAAAAGTCAAAACCAGGGGCCAGGCACGGTGGTGCATGCCTATAATCCCAGTACTTTGGGAAGCCAAGGTAGGAGGATCCCTTGAGCCCAGGAGTTCAAGACTAGCCCAGGCAACAGAGAGAGACTCCATCTCTCCAAAACATAAAAATAAGTTAGCCAACTGTGGTGGTGCACGCCTGCGGTCCCAGCTCCTCAGAAGGCTGAGGTAGGAGGATCCCTTGAGCTGGGAGGTTACGGCTGCAATGAGCTGTGATGACACCACTGCACTCCAACCTGGGCAACAGAGCAAGACCCTGTCTCAAAAAAATAAAAATTAAAAAATAAACAAAAAAAAGGCAAATGGATGTGGATCAGGTAAGAGGAAAAGACACCACTTTTCTTGGAGAAGCTAATGAAAGCTGTAGTCCTGCTGCCCCCCAAAATGTACACTCGCAGCACCCTGTGCATTTCGAGGGGCTCATGGGCACCTGAAAGCCCACCTGTGGGTCCCTCAGAGCCTGCGGTCTCCCAGTGAAGATGCCCTGCACCCCCCTGCACTAACACTGTCCTTCCCCTCCTCTCTCTGCAGCACGTACAACTTCTCCGCTGATGGCTTCCACAGTTCGGCCCCAGGAGCCAACCTGTGCCTGAGCTCTGGCGTGCACGGCGGCGTGGACTGGATGAGGAAGCTGGCCTTCCGCTACCGGCGGGTGAAGGAGATGTACAATACCTACAAGAACAACGTCGGCGGTGAGTACCGTGAGCCTCGGGCCTCCGAGGAAGGGAAGCTCGTCGGGATGGATGCTGTCAATTCTGTGTCCCTGCTGTGCCAGGCGCCAGGCAGAGAGGTTCACAATCAGTACCAGCCCACTTAATGCAACCCTGACGACACCCTTCGGAATAGAGCACTGGTATTTTGTCACCTTCACTTTGCGGGTGGGAAAGCTGAGGGATGGAGGCTGCATCTGGTCCAAGTTCTTTCAGGCCACAAATGGTGTGGGGTGGGCATGGGGGCGGAGTTCTCTTACCCACAGCCAGAGGCTCTCACAGGGTGAGCCTCCAAGCAGCAGCGTCAGCATCACCTGGGGATATGTTGGAAATGCAGAGTCTCTGGCCCTACCTCAGGCCTAGCAAATCTGAAACTCGGGCCCAGAATCTGTGTTTTCACAGCCCTGGAATCCCCGCTTGGATTCTGGAATTCCAGAATCCCCCTTGG
Organism: Trachypithecus francoisi; assembly: GCF_009764315.1. NCBI lineage: Eukaryota > Metazoa > Chordata > Mammalia > Primates > Cercopithecidae > Trachypithecus > Trachypithecus francoisi. The sequence goes on from NW_022681467.1 coordinate 42,802,793, forward strand.
AATCAGGGAGGACCTGTACCTTGAGTCTTTGCAGCTCAGATTGTTGTCCTCAGACCAACCACATCAGCATCCCCCTGGAGCTGGTTAGAAGTGCAGGGTCACCAGGAGGCAGAGTCTGCAGTGACCCAAGATTATACCACTGCACCCCAGCCTGGGCGACAAAGCGAGACCCTGTCTCAAAAAAAAAAAAAAAAAAAAAAGAGAAGTGCAAGGTCTCAGGCCTCATCCCGGGCAACTGACTCAGAATCTGCTCTAAAAAAATTTTTTTTTATTTTTGAGACAAGGTCTTGCTATGCTGCCCAGGCTGGTCTCAAATTACTTCTGGCCTCAACTGATCCTCCCACCTCAGCCTCCCAGGTAGCTGGGATTAGAGGCGTGCACCACCTGCCTGGCCCAGAATCTGCATTTTTAACAAGCCCACCAGGTGACTGTGGAGGCATTAAAGTTGAAGAAGCCCTAGAAGTCACGGGTTCTCACACTTGGCTCTCACTGGAACCACCCAAGGAGTTTCCATTTCTGATGGTCTCGATATCGCTACAGCCTGGACATCAGGAGTCATAAAGATCCCTGAGTAATTCTAAGTGCAGCCAAGGAGAGACTGCCCTGGCCTCAGGTACTAGGAACATTTGCTCATTGCCCCAAACAAGAAGTCTGAAGGCACTGGAGGCAAGGCTGGCTCAGCCTTAGTCTAGAGAATTCTGGAGTTCTCTAGAACAGAGGCTTTTAACTGGGGGTAACACTGTGCCCTCTCCAGGAGACATCTGGGAGTCTTCCTGGTTGCCACAGTGCCTGGAACCAACCACTGGCCCATAAGGGCAGGGTTTGAGTAGGTGGCTAATAGTGTCTGCCCCAAAAGCTTCTAGGGCTGCCCCCCTCCATTCCTAGAAAGAATAGAGTCCCAGTTCTCAAGCTGGACAGAACACGCTTCCAGTCCCAGCTCTACAGCTTTCTAGCTATGTGGCCTTAGGCAGCGTACATACGGTCATCTTTTTTTTTTTTTTTTTTTTTTTTTTTTTTTTTGAGACAGAGTCTCGCTCTGTCGCCCAGGCTGGAGTGCAGTGGCCAGATCTCAGCTCACTGCAAGCTCCGCCTCCGGGTTTACGCCATTCTCTCGCCTCAGCCTCCCGAGTAGCTGGGACTACAGGCGCCCGCCATCTCGCCCGGCTAATTTTGTATTTTTTTAGTAGAGACGGGGTTTCACCGTGTTAGCCAGGATGGTCTCGATCTCCTGACCTCGTGATCCGCCCGTCTCGGCCTCCCAAAGTGCTGGGATTACAGGCTGAGCCACCGCGCCCGGCCACATACGGTCATCTTAATGAGCCTCAGTTTTTAAATCTATGAAATGAGGGCCGGGCACGGTGGCTGACGCTTGTAATCCCAGCACTTTGGGAGGCCAAGGCGGGTGGATCACGAGGTCAGCAGTTCGAGACCAGCCTGAACAACATGGTGAAACCCCGTCTCTACTAAAGATACAAAAAAATTAGCTGGGCGTGGTGGCAGGCACCTGTAATCCCAGCTACTTGGGAGGCTGAGGCAGGAGAATCGCTTGAAACCAAAAGGCGGGGGTTGCACTCTAGCCTGGGCAACAAGAACAATGCTCCATCTCAAAAAATAAATAAATAAATCTATGAAACAGAGAATACAAATACTTCTGCTTTCCTGGATTATTGAGAGATTTATTGTCAATGCATACAAAAGGCATGACTCCATGCCTGGTACACAGCAGGCACTCAGTAAATGGTGGTATTTGTCATGAGTTGCTCTCAGTTTTGCTTGGGAGCCTTGGGTTCCTCTGTGTCTTCCCCTGTCCCTGGTAGCTTCCCATCTGTTCCTTGGGACAGACTTCCTGTCGTGTTCGTGGCTGCGGTGCTAATGCAGACCATGTGCTAAGTGCAGTCCTGGCAGTAGCTAATGTTTATGGAGCACTCACTCTGCCAGTGTTGCCACCGTTTTCATGGAATAGCTCCTTTACTCTTCACAGCATCTCTGTAAGGTAAATGGTTTTATCAGCGGTGTTGCTCAAAAGCAGAAACTGAGATTACAGAGGTTAAGTAACCTGCCAGCGTCACCCAGCCCAGGCAGAAGAGCCACAGTGGAGTCCCAGGCTGGACGACTCCACCACCTCTGCCCTTCAGGGCCACACTTGGTGGCCTCTCAGATGTGAGTGTGTTGATTGCAGGAGTGAAGCAGCAAGCTCTGGTCAGGTCCCAACCTTTGTACCCAGCCCTGCACGGAGGGAGGAGGGGAGCAGGAGGGCTCACTTAGGGGAGACAGAGATGGGGTTGGCCAACAGAGAGCATCTGCTCCCCATCCAGGTTAAGGCCCAGGAAATGCCAGGGCTTTGTCAGGCTGCTCTACTCACCCAGAGCTGAGAGGAGAGCACCCGAGGCATCAGACGGTGAGGAGGCCACAGCTAGCGGATGCCAGTCCCCCTCACTATCCCAGCTGTTCCTGCATCACAGGACTAGCCAGGTGCATGGCCATGGCTTCCAGCCCAGAGATCACCACAGATCCCCACGATTCCAGGTGTGTTCGAAGGTGTGCTCGGAAGAAAGACATCTGCAAAATACAGGATAGAGAAAATACTTAGTAAATCACCATCTAGGAGGCAGGAGTTGGAATCAGGGGCCTTGGCCTGAGGTCATTCCTCCCTCTACCACTTCCCATGTAGCTCTGAGCAGGTTGTTTGACCTCCCTGTGCCTCAGTTTCCTCCTCGTGTGTAAACTGGAGCCAGTGATGCTGCCAGCGCCAGTGGTAGGTGGCTAATAGTGTCTGCAATATACACAGTGTACACAAGGGTTCATGCCAGGATGTTGTGAATTCGCACAGGAAAGGTGCTCAGAACGGCTCTGACACACATAAGCTCTCCTTAAGTGGCACCGTTGTTATCTGGGGAAGGTGGGAAGGAGGCCAAGCCTGGAGGAAAACACCGAGGAAGCAGCTTGAAGCACACTTCTCAGCAGGGAGCAAAGTAGGGGTGGTTGGGCAGCTGGTTACACAAGACAGCACGTCTGGAAGCCCTTTGTCAACTGAAAAGTGCTGAGCCTTGTGAGTTTGTATTGTTACTGAGGGTTCCAGCTAAGGGTCTGTGGGGAAGGTGCAGAGAGAGAGGAAAACCAGAGGCCATGTGTTCTCCTAGAATTGATAGACTAATGAGAAGATGGGATATGTAGCCAGTAAAAAGATCCATTCATTCTTCATTCATTCACCCACGTGTCCACCGTCAAAGGCCTAGGTTGTGGATTCAACGGTGAACAAAAGAAACAAGGTCGCTGTTTTCAAAGAGTTTATATTCAGTGGGTGGAGGAAACAGATCATCAATAAGTGAGCAAATCACTTAAATTCTTTTTTTTTTTTTTTTGAGATGGAGTCTTGCTCTGTCACCCAGGCTGGAGTACAGTGGCGCGATCTCGGCTCACTGCAACCTCCACCTCCCGGGATCAAGTGACTCTCCTGCCTCAGCCTCCCGAGTAGCTGGGATTACAGGCACATGCCACCATGCCTGGCTAATTTTTGTATTTTTAATAGAGATGGGGTTTCACCATGTTGGCCAGGCTGGTCTCGAACTCCTGAGCTCAGGTGATCCACCCGCCTCATCCTCCCAAAGTACTGGGATTACAGGTGTGAGCCACCACACCTGGCTTTAAATTCTTAATTCAGTCATTTCAGAGAATGATCACAGCTATAGAAGAAACAGAGGAATATGGTACAGAGCCCAGCGTGTGCAGTGGTGGCCAGGGGATACTTGGAATAGTGGACCCAGAGTCTATCTCTCAGGAAGGGATATTTAAACTGAGTATTCTGAATATTCTAGATGAGAGTCTAATAATGATAACCAAATGCCCAGAGCTGGGGGGATGACCAGTACAAGGGAAGAGTCAATCAGTTCAGCTATATTCAACTGCATAAGTAAAAGAACAACCAACCAAAAAATAACACAAAAAACAACAATGGCTTAAACCGGATAGAAATATATATATTTTTTTCTTATATACAAGAACTGTAGGCATTCCAAAGTGGCTGAGTACTCGACAGTGTTAGGAGCCCAGGATCTCAGGATCCTTCTATCTTTTTTTTTTTTTTTTTTTTTTGAGGTGGAGTCTCGCTTTGTCACCTAGGCTGGAATGCAGTGGCATAATCTCAGCTCACTGCAACCTCCACCTCCCAAGTTCAAGCGATTCTCCTGCCTCAGCCTCCCACGCAGCTGGGACTACAGGCGCCTGCCACCACACCTGGCTAATTTTTGTATTTTTAGTAGAGACAGCGTTTCCCCATGTTGGCCAGGCTGGTCTCGAACTCCTGACCTCAGATGATCTGTCCGCCTCGGGCTCCCAAAGTGCTGTTATTACAGGCGTGAGCCACCCTGCCTGGCCCCTTCTATCTTTGTATTTATTTATTTATTGAGACTGGGTCTCTGTTTCTCAGGCTGGAGTGCAGTGGCACAGTCTCGGCTCACTGCACCCTCGACTTCCTAGGCTCCAGTGATCCTCCCACCTCAGCCTCCGGAATAGCTGGGACCACAGGCACATGCCACCATGCCTGGCTAATTTTTAAATTGTTTGTAGAGACAGGGCCTTCCTGTCTTGCCCAGGCTGGTCTCAAACCCCTGGCTCAAGTGATCTTCCCACCTCAGCCTCCCGAAGTGCTGGGGTTACAGGCGTGAGCCACCTCACCCAGCCAAAATCAGGATTCTTATTACTAATGAGAAGATCCTTTTGTGTTTATGTCTTTACTAATTACAAGTGAAAAAATGAATAGTGAATGGCAACTAACAGTGTCTACCACAAACAGCAAATGAAAAGTCTCTTAGACCAAAGGAGTTTGACACTTTTCAGAAAGATAAAGAAGGCCAGCATAGCTGGAGTGGGGGTGCGTGTGGTCCGGGACAGGATGAGAGAGCTGGCAGTGTCCAGATGACGTAGGGCCCAGTTTGGACACTGGGGTCTTCTATGTAGAGAAGACGATGTCTCCATAGCACAGGCAGCATTTTGTCCTAATTAATTCTTCCTTCAGCAAATGCTGATTGAGCACCAAGCACGGGCCAGCCCCTGCTACAGAAACTGCTGCTATGGTGGCGAACAAGACCGACTTGGTCCCTGCCCTCTGCCCTAGAGTGAATAGCCCAATGGCCAAGGCAGATGCCAAACACATTGTCACACAGATACAATTAGAGTTGTGAGAAGTGTTGTGAAGAAGAACTACAATGTGCTGGGAGAATATAAACTAGAGGGACCTGACCCAGCCTGGAGAGATCAGGTTAGACCTTCCAGAACAAACATTTAAGATGAGGCCTTAAGGCAGGATGCAGAGGTTCACACCTGTAATTCCAGCACTTTGGGAGGCCAAGGCAGGATTGCTTGAGGCCAGGAGTTCAAGACCAGTTTGGGCCACATAGCAAGACCCCACCTCTATGAAAAATACAAAAATTAGCCGGACATGGTGACAGGCATCTGTAGTTCCAGCTACTCAGGAGGCTAAGGTGGAAGGATTGCAGGATTGTTTGAGCCTAGGAGACTGAGGCTGCAATGAGCTGTGATCACACCACTGAACTCCAGCCTGGGTGACAGAGCAAGACCTTGTTTCAAAAAAAAAAAAAAAAAGATGAGGCCCAAATGCAGAGTGTGAAGGATTTAGCCAAGCAAAAGCAGAAGATGAGGTAAGAAGAGTAGTCCAGGTTCTGAAATGAGATGTGCAAAGGTCCTGGGGCAGGAGACCACTTGGTGTTTTGGGGAACAAACAGGAGGCCTCCAGGCCGGAATAGAAAGGCAGCAGCAGGAGATGAAACTCAGTAGGGACAGGATCATGTTGCTGGGGGTTTTAAACTTTATCTTAAAGCTACTGAAGGCTGAGAGAATGGCAGGTTGAGAAATACCCACAGGGTGGCTCTGGAAGCCAGCTGCCTGGGTGCCGGACCTGTGTCCGTTATTTTCTCCCTATGGTGAGCAAGTCAGTCAACATCACAAAGCCTGTTTCTTTACCTAAAAATATAGAAATAAAAATGGTGTCCACCTATAGTGTCATTGTGAGAATGAAATAAATCATGTTAAAAGCAGAGCCCGGCACATAGTAAGTACTCAAAAATGTTCATCATTTTTATGTTATTAATCCCCTGTCTCTACCATAACAATATAAGCTCTATAATCTGCACATTTTTGTTCATATCTGTATATTCAGTGCCTATTACAATATCAAGCACCTAGAAGGCACTCCTGAACTTTTTGTTGGATGCATGGATGGATGGATGTGGGTGTAGATGGGTGGATGGGTGGATGGATGGATAGGTGGGTGCGTGGATGGGTGGGTAGATTGATGGGTGGGTGGGTGGATGGATGGATGGATGGATATTGGGTAGATGGATGGGTGGATAGGTGGGTGGATGTATGGATGGGTGGATGAATGGATGGATGGATGGATGGATGGATGGATGGATGGATGGATATTGGGTGGATGGATGGATGGGTGGATGGAAGGATATTGGGTGAATGGATGGGTGGATGGATGGGTGGATAGGTGGGTGGGTGGATGGGTGGGTGGGTGGGTGGGTGGGTGGGTGGATGGATGGATGGATGGATGGATGGATGGGTGGATCAGTCAGTGGATAGATTAATCTATCAATCTATTGATCTCAGGATAATATTAAGAGAAGCCACTGGATTGAAGTTTACTTTGGATGTCATCTGATTTTAACCGTCAGGGTACAGTAGCTAGATTCCTGTTCCCTACCTTCATCCCCCAGATCTTTCTAGTATGATGACTACATCTTTATTTCCTTTGTCCACAGGGTTGATAGGTGCTCCCAAAAGGGAGACCTGGCTACAGCTCCGAGCCGAGCTGGAAGCTCTCACAGACCTCTGGCTGACCCACTCCCTGAAGGCACTAAACCTCATCAACTCCCGGCAAGTGGCAGCCCCTGTTTTCCTCTGTGCCACTGAACTTTCTTGCAGTAGACAGTGGTGGCTCCTGCATGTCCACACTTAGGAGAATTGGACTCCTCAAATTCTCACTTGCACACTTTCCAATTTTTTTTTTTTTTTTGAGACACAGTCTCACTCTGTCGCCCAGGCTGCAGTGGCGTGATCTCGGCTCACCACAACCTCTCCCTCCCAGGTTCAAGCAATTCTGCCTCAGCCTCCTGAGTAGCTGGGATTGCAGGCGTGTGCCACCACACCTAGCTAATTTTTGTATTTTTAGTAGAGATGGGGTTTCACCATGTTGACCAGGCTTGTCTTGAACTCCTGAGCTCAGGTGATCCACCCGCCTCAGCCTCCCAAAGTGCTGGGATTGTAGGCATGAGCCACCATGCCCAGCCCAAATATTTAATAAAGCTTAAGTGCACAAGCCTCAGTGGATACCTTGGAGCATAGCTGAGCTAATAGCTGCAGAGACTTTTCAGGGCCCAACAGGTTTCCAGGTTTCTGAATTCTCCTAAAAGATGAGAACTGGCATTCAGGCTCCAGCTTACTCCAGTCCTCACCTCTCCCTATTGGCCTACACTTTTTCCATATCTCTGATTTACATTACCTACAACTATTTAAGTGTATGGCCCTTGCAATAAACATTTGCTTTTTATATAAGAAAAGTATTCCCCCCATACTACATTTCACCATGTCAGGCAGCTTCAGGCTTATAAGAGAGGAATAGCCTGAGAATCCTTGGGCCCTAACATGCCTGAAGGTGACAGCCACAGACTCCAAACCTATCAGATTTCCTGCCAACTGCAGGCTCATGCAGCAGGAGGAGGCCTGGCCTTGTGGTCCCTCTGAGTTCTGATCCACAATCTCCTTTGTCCTTAGGCCCAACTGTGTCAATGTGCTGGTCACCACCACTCAACTAATTCCTGCCCTGGCCAAAGTCCTGCTATATGGTCTGGGGTCTGTGTTTCCTATTGAGAACATCTACAGTGCCACCAAGACAGGTAGGGAGAAGCCACACCTCGGGGGTGATACAGGGATGGAGGGTAGGGTTAGCTTTCCATCCTGGGAATGGGATGTTTAAGGAACATGACACTGGGGAAATGGATGGAATTAGCCTATGGCCGTGACTCAGATCCCCAAAACAGCCCCCACAGACCACATGCCTTAACTTCTGCTTCTAAAGAAATTGGTTAGGGCCACAGTTTTCCAAAGTGTCTGTATGAGTTCAGATACAGGCAAAGCTGCTGTAACAAACACACCCCAAATGCAAGGGCTTGCAAAAGAGTCAAAGCTGTTTTCTCCCTAGTAGAACAGACAGAAGTGAGTGATCCAGGCTGGTGGGGTGACCCTGTCCTCAAAGATATCCAGAAACCCAGGTCTCTCCCGTTTTATTTTTCCACCATTCCTTATGGTTTTATTCTCATGTATGGGGTCGAATCAGAGTCCTAGCCCGTCGTCATTCTAGTGGGTCTGATATTTGAAGGCCAAGCTCAGAAGGCTATGCATATTACGTTCTACTCACTTCCTGTTAGCCCCAGCTTAGTCATGTGGCCACAAGTAGCTGCCAAGGAAGCTGGGAAATGTAGTCCATAGCTGAGTGACTCATACTGTCACTCAATCTGGAATGCAGTGGTGAGATCATAGCTCACTACAGCCTTCAACTCCCAGCCTCAAGCAATCCTCCCACCTCAGCCCCCCAAAGTACTGGGACTACAGGCATGAGCTACCGTGCCAAAATATCTTTAATTAGAAACTTTTTCCATTGTTTTTTCTCTAGAGCAAAAAAAAATAACTTACAGTACTTTGGCAGCATTTTCTTGGAACAATTTTGATTTTACTGAAGTTCTAAGTCCAAACATTATGTAAAAGTGCCTTTTGATTTTAAAATTATAGTAATAAGGGCCAAAATGGTTGTTGAATATTTTTCAACAAGATCTTGTCATTTTTCCCATTTTTCCTGCATACGTCAAGTACTTTTGCAGGTTTATTTCGAATCTCTTTTTTAAATAATATTTTTATTTTTAATTGTGGTTAAAATTAAATAATATAAAATTTTCACCATCTTAACCCTTTTTCTTTTTTTTAAGATGGAGTTTCTCTCTTGTTGCCCAGGCTGTAGGGCAATGGTGCGATTTTGGCTCACCACAACCTCTGCCTCCTGGGTTCAAGCAGTTCTCCTGCCTCAGCCTCCTGAGTAGCTGGGATTACAGGTGTGCACCACCACACCCAGCTTATTTTGTATTTTTAGTAGAGACGGGATTTCACCATGTTGGCCAAGCTAGTCTCAAACTCCTGACCTCAGGTGATCCATCTGCCTCGGCCTCCCAAAGTGCTGGGATTACAGGCATGAGCCACCGCACCTGGCCATGCACTATACACTTAAAAATGGTTAAGATGGGCCAGGCGTGGTGGCTCACGCCTGTAATCCCAGCACTTTGGGAGGCCAAGACGGGCAGATCACGAGGTCAGGAGGTCGAGACCATCCTGGCTAACACGGTGCAACCCTGTCTCTACTAAAAATACAAAACAAAATAATTAGCCAGGCGTAGTGGCAGGCACCTGTAGTCCCAGCTACTCGGGAGGCTGAGGCAAGAGAACGGCATAAACCCAGGAGGCAGAGCTTGCAGTGAGCCAAGATCACACCACTGCATTCCAGCCTGGGTAACACAGCGAGACTCTGTCTCAAAAAAAAAAAATGGTTAAGATGGCCAGGCGTGGTGGCTCACGCCTGTTATCCCAGCACTTTGGGAGGCCGAGGCAGGAGGACTGCTTGAGGTCAGGCAGTTCAAGACCAGCCTGACCAACATGGTGAAGCCTCATCTCTACTAAAAATAAAAAAATTAGCAGGGCGTGGTGGCGGGTACCTGTAATCCCAGGTACTCGGAGGGTTGAGGCAGGAGAGTCGCTTGAACCCAGGAGGCAGAGGTTGCAGTGAGCCGAGACTGGGCCATTGCACTCCAGCCTGGGCAACAAGAGGAAGACTCCATCTCAAAAATAAAAATTAAAAAGAGGTTAACCTGGCTGGGTGCGGTGGCTCACGCTTGTAATCCCAGCACTTTGAGAGGCCGAGGCGGGCAGATCAGTTGAGGCCAGGAGTTCGAGACCAGCCTGGCCGACATGGTGAAACCCCATCTCTACTAAAAAATACAGAAATTAGCTAGGTGTGATGATGCATGCCTGTAATCTCAGTTACTCAGGAGGCTGAGGCAGGAGAATCACTTGAACCCAGAAGGTGGAAGTTGCAGTGAGCTGAGATGGCGCCACTGCGCTCCAGCCTGGGTGACAGAGCAAGACAGTGTCTCAAACAAAACAAAACAAAACAAAACAAAAAACAGTTTCCAGCGCAGTGGTATCAAGTGCATTCAGATGGTTGTGCATCCATGGCCACTTCTACATCAGACAGCTGCAGAGACTCCGGAGCCTGCTCTGAGCCGTGCACTGCCTCCTCCTGCTGTGTTGCCCTGGGCAAGCTACTGACCCTCACTGTGTTTCCGGCTGTCATCGTCCTTCACAGGGGGATGACAACAGTGCTGACCTCAGAAGTTTGCTCAAGAACGAAATGATGAATACCGGGCCTTTGGGAGCACAGCTGCAGGCACCGAGCTCTTAATGAGAGGGTATTGGCTACAATCCGGGGTCCTCACAGAGCGTTTTTTCTTCCCTTCCTGTGTGTGTGCAGGGAAGGAGAGCTGCTTCGAGAGGATAATGCAGAGATTCGGTAGAAAAGCTGTCTACGTGGTGATCGGTGATGGCGTGGAAGAGGAGCAAGGAGCAAAAAAGGTACTTCTTCCGCCTCTCCAACTGCATTTATTTTCCTGCTCCTTTGAGCGCCCCTCGTGGCCTTACAAGGGCTCCTTCCAAGATTTCCGCCACTCCCCGTGGCTGGCTGGGTCCTCCTTCCCAGGCTCCTTGCTTGCCGGTCCATTCCATTTGCAAATCGCAGAAGCATCCTGAGTAATTTCCTTCTACAAATCCCCCTCTCTGCCTCTGGCTGCCGCCCCTGGTAGCCCTGGATTGTTTCTGGGACAACTGTTCGGGAGTCTAGAGACGTTCCGACGGGACAGGCTGGTGGGGGGCCAGTGCACATGTGTGTATTTTATTTAATACTTACTGATCATATGTTCCAGGAACCCTTCCCAGTTAATAAAGACAGCATTAAGCTAATGAAAAAGAAAATCCTGCATTTGTGATCTTGGGCCCATGAGGAGAGGGCGGGGGTTTCTGGTGGCCACATCTCTGTTCTTGGAAAAGAAACAGCTGCCAAAGTCCTGGGTCTGGACCTGTCAACAGTGCCCCAGAGAGGCTGTCACCCCCCACCCGGAGGCCTGGGAAGTGGATTGTTAATGTCAGAGAGCTTAATTAGGGGGACCTGGTTTCCCCCATCTCTGCCTGGCAGCAAATCCCAAGGAAATGCAGAAATGTTTCGAGTCTCAGCAGATGAAACCCAGAAGAAGAGGGAAGCCCTAGGGTCCTGGGAGAGGGCCTCGGGAGAGAGGAGCTTAGAAGGCTTTGCAGGCACTGTTTCCTCCACCTGCAAAGCTCCTCCCCTTTCCTGGAAGATATAGTCTGTATTATCAGCCGCCATGAGGTCCGCTAAGAAATGAGCTCCTTCTGAGAGAGAAGGGGAGAAGGGATCTTGAGAGCAGCTGCCAGGGTCAGTCACAATGGTGTGTGGCCAGGCTGTGGGCTGGCATCTGGAGGTGCTGGCCTAACCCCACGCCCTTCACCACCATAACTTTATTGCTAACATCACCATTGTGTTCCGTCCTCCAAAAACTCCTACAAAGTGGGTATCATTGCATCCCTTTTTTTTTTTAGAGAGATAGGGTCTCACTCTGGCACCTAGGCTGGAGTGCAGTGGCACAATCTTGGCTTACTGCAGCTGCAGCCTCTACCTCCTGGACTCAAGCGATCTTCCCACCTCCGCCTCTAAGTAGCTGGGATTACGGACAGGCACGGCCATACCTGGCTAATTTTTTGTTTGTTTGTTTGTTTGTTTTGTTTTGTTTTGTTTTGTTTTTGTAGAGATGGGGTTTTGCCATGTTGCCTGGGCTGGCCTCAAACTCCTGGACTCAAACAGTCTGTCCACCTTGGCCTCCCAGAAAGCTGGGATTATAGGCGTGTGCCCGGCCACACCCCATTTTATAGATGACAGAGTTTGACACTCAGAGAGGTTATTTGCCTAAGGTCACACATCTGGCACATGCAAACCTGCCTGTGTCATGCTGCAAACACCTGGCAGGGAGGAGATGGACTTACAGTTTCAAACACAGTTGGTTTTCACTCCTGAGCCAGTCAGACAAGAGTAGAGTCCGCCAAAGAAGACTAGGTACACACCCGCCACAGCAGAGCTCTCGTGAAAGTCCCAGTGTCTGAGGCAGAAGCCGCAGAACGTTAGTGAGAAACAGTGTCCACCAGCCACTCTCTCAGCCTGACAAACGGAAGTCATTAGCCCAGGCCACCGGATACCTGAGCGGTGTGAAATATGGCCGCAGGACCAGAGGCTTCGCCTGTTTCTGCTGACAGTGTTGTTAATATCTCCATGTTAGTGGGTCACTTGTCTCCACCTCTCCACGAGTGATGAATCCACTGGCATGTGGAGTCTTTAAGCCTGGGGTGAAGGCAGCTGGAACATTCTCTTTCTTCCACCTTTGCTCGTTCTCTCCCAGAAAAATGAATCACACTCTTTTTTTTTTTTTTTTTTTTTGAGATGGAGTCTTCCTCTTGTTGCCCAGGCTGGAGTGCAATGGCCCAGTCTCGGCTCACTGCAACCTCTGCCTCCCAAGTTCAAGCGATTCGTGTGCCTCAGCCTCCTAAGTAACTGGGATTACAGGCATGAGCCACCACATCTGGCTAATTTTTTGTAATTTTAGTAGAGACGAAGTTTTGCCATGTTGGCCAGGCTGGTCTCGAACTCCTGACCTCAGGTGTTCCGCCCACCTCAGCCTCCCAAAGTACTGGGATTACAGGTGTGAGCCACCACATGCAGCCAAAATTACACTCTTTAAAGAGGGCAGGATTGGTCAGGTGGCAACCAGAATATATCTTTGTAAAGAAAGGAGGGCTTGGCCGGGATGAAGGCAGGGTGGGAATGCTAGGGCAGTGAGAAGGTCTTTTGAGAGGCCTTTCCTGACCCAGCTCTCAAAAGTAGACAGACATCGCTGCTTTCTACCCTATCTCTCGTTCTGTTTCCTTCCTAGCACTTACCAGCAGATGAACTTATCTTGTTTCTTATCTGTGGGTTTATCTGAGTCTCCAGTGAATGCCCCATAAGTGTTTGTGACCTGTGAGAAGACCCCACTGGGGTCTGCCCCTTGCACCTTTATATATCTTCCTTTGCTCGCCCAGGGATGCTCAACCTGGGATGCCCTTCCCTTCAGTGACCTGCTAACTACAAAGCACTCATTCTTTTTTTATTTTTTATTTTTTTGAGATGAAGTTTCATTCTTGTTGCCCAGGATGGAGTGCAATGGCGCGATCTCAGCTCACTGCCACCTCCGCCTCCTGGGTTCAAGCTATTCTCCTGCCCCAGCCTCCCAAGTAGCTGGGATTACAGGTGCCCACCACCACACCTGGCTAATTTTTGGTATTTTTAGTAGAGACGGGTTTCACCATGTCGGCCAGGCTGGTCTCAAACTCCTGACTTCACGTGATCCACCCACCTTGGCCTCCCAAAGTCCTGGGATTACAGGCGTGAGCCATCGCGCCTGGCCTCCTCATTCATTCTTTGAGGTCTGGGTCTCATGCGCCTCTTCTCCCCTGAGATACCCCCATCCCATTCACGTCTACCAAAAAAGAGACTGCTTCCTCTGGCTGGCTCCCATGACATTTTATTTACACCTGCCTTAATGATTTCTTTACATTCTTCCTGAGGTAGTCTTATTTATTGTCTTTTAAACTACTGAGAAACCCCACCATTCTTTCCTCCACACATGCACATATATATATACAATTTGTCCTGCATCCTTCCTTTTTCCTATTTATCTAGATATGTCCCTAGCTACCCAGGAGGCTGAGTCAGGAAGATCAGTTGAGCCCAAGAGCTCAAGGCTGCAGTAAGCCATGATCTGCATTGCAGCATGGACAACAAACTGAGACTCCATCTCTAAAATTAAAAAAAAAAATTAATGAAACGAAATTCAGCTGGGCACGATGGCTCATGCCTGTAATCCCAACACTTTGGGAGGCTGAGGTGGGTGGATCGCTTGAGCCCAGTAGTTTGAGACCAGCCTGGGCACCATGGTGAAACCCTATCTCTACAAAAAATACAAAAGTCAGCCAGATGTGGTGGCATGCATCTGTAGTCCCAGCTACCCGGGAGGCTGAGGTAGGAGGATCACTTGAGCCTGGAAGGTTGAGGCCACAGTGAGCAGAGATCATGTCACTGCACTCTAGCCTGGGCAACAGAGGGATACCCTATCTCAAAAAAAAGAAAAAAAACAAAAAACAAAAAAAACTCACATCCTAACAATAACTTGAAGCAAGTACCACCTGCTGCAAAGAAAAGGAAAAGATAAAAACAAAAGCTATGAAGAAAACAATTGTGTCATCCTGACCTGGCTATAGCTACAGGGGCCTGCTCAAGACCCTCCAAGACCAGCTCTGTTTGTTCACACTGGAGATTGTCAAATGTTGGGGAGGGGTTCCAGCACCGAGCTGTGACCTTCTTCTTGAAGTAACAGGATTCAGAGCACTGCAGCCTCCAATTCCTGGCCTCAAGCAATCCTCCTGCCTCAGCCTCCCAAAGTGCCAGGATTACAAGCATGGGCCACAGTGCCCAGGCAAGAACAAATTTTTAAAAAGGAATTGTTTTCCCACCGTACAATTTAACACCATGTCAGTGCACCGCCTAAGACCACGATAGTACCAACGGAGGCAAGAGGGTCAAACAGTGAACACGCTGGGCAGTGCTGGATGAGCCCGTCAGAGCAGGCTCTGAGTGAATAGAAGTGAATACCGGCCATACCGGTAGGTACTGGCTGGATGTGGGTCTGCCAGCAACGTCAAGTGCCTCATAGTTTGGGAAGTCCCCACATGCTAGACTTAACTGGGGGTTGACTTCTCACATGCCGTCTAACCACGGGCGTGGGATCCGGGGGCGGGGGCAGAGGCGTAACCCTGTGGCTGGTGTTCTGTGTTTCAGCACAATATGCCTTTCTGGCGGATATCCTGCCACGCGGACCTGGAGGCACTGAGGCACGCCCTGGAGCTGGAGTATTTATAGCAGGATGAGCAGCATCTCCACCTACCATCTCGCCCTCAGACCCCCTCGCCTTCCCCACCTCCCCACCGAGAACTCCAGAGACCCAGATGCTGGACACCAGGCAGGGGCCCCACAGCCAAGACGTTGTGTCCAGTGACCATCTCAGAAGCCGTCCATCAGTCCAAATGAGGGTTCCGAGAAGCAAAGTACCCAACTTTGGATTCGGAGTATTTGACTTTGGGGCAAAGGGCTGGCTCGGAGTCTAGACTCTTCTACAAGACTCACAGAACAAAAGCAAGGAATTGACAACTTGGGGGAGGCCTGGTGATGAGGAGGGGACGGGTTTGTCTTGTCTTCTTTTTAATTTATGGACTAGTCTCATTACTCCGGAATTATGCTCTTGTACCTGTGTGGCTGGGTTTCTTAGTCATTGGTTTGGTTTTGTTTTTTCAACTGGCATGTGGGGTGGTTCACAGTTCTAATGTAAGCACTGTCTTCTCCAAGTTGTGCTTTGTGGGGACAATCATTCTTTGAACATTAGAGAGGGAGGCAGTTTGAGCTGTTGAAAAGACTATTGCTTAGTTTTGTTTTTAAAGACCCTACTTGACGTCATGTGGACAGTGCACGTGCCTTACGCTGCGTCTTGTTTTCTAGGAAGAGGGGGATGCTGGGAAGGAATGGGTGCTTTGTGATGGATAAAAGGCATTAAATAAACCACGTTTACATTTTGAAGTGGTGGTAGGATGTGGTTGCTTGATTACCACTCGAGGCTTCCAAATGTGTTGGCCTTTTTAAGGACTTTATCAGTTGCAAAGAATAAAATCCAACTCACACTGGCTTAAGCCAAGAAAAGTGGAGTAGGGGGAGGGAGGATGGAGAAGAGGGAGAAAAAAGGGAGGGAGGGGAAGAAGGACAAAGGGGCAAGTGTCTCCAGGAACTTTAGGTGGTATCTGTCTGGATCCAGGTGATCAAATGAATTTCTCTCATGTGGCCTTAATTCTCAGGCAGGCTCTTCCCTGTCTGGCAAAGATGGCTCTAAGAGTCCTTCAGCAAAACCACACAGACAGAGACCACCTTCTTTACCGTGCAGCGAAAGCCTCAGGATTGTAACTCATTGGCCAAATCTGAGGCTCAGGCAGCTCATGGAGCTGGATTTAGGGTTGGATTCTGTCACAAACAGTAAGTTGAAGAAGCTGATCCTCCAAGGGAAAGAAAATCAGTGAGCTGTTATTAAAAGAATTGGGGGAATTGAGGGTCGGACTGGAAAATGCAACTGACTCCCATTCCAGTGGTAGGACTTCATTTTCCAGTGGATGGGATATGAGTGAAGGATCCAGTGTAAGGGGCAAGGAGGGACATCTGGAGAAGTTCTGAAGACATCTGGAGCACTGCCACTACCCATAGTAGACCAGGCAGGACCTGGATCTATCTAATTGGATGCTAAGCAGGAATATAGGCTCCTTCCTTATTAATGTTGGTAAAATCCTGGATTATCGGTCAGCTGATCCATGTCATGGGAGATGGAGATCTTAACCACTGGAGTCTCAGAGCTAGAATCTCTGATGGTTAGAAAACTATCACCGGCCAGGCATGGTGGCTCATGACTGTAATCCCAACACTTTGGGAGGCCAAGACATGTGGGTCGCTTGAGCCTGGGAGTTTGAGACCAACCTGAGCAATATGGTGAAACCCCATCTTTACAAAAAATACAAAAATTAGCCAGGCATATAGCATGTGCCTGTAGTCCCAACTACTCAGGAGGCGGAGGTGGGAAGAGCTCTTGAGCCCAGGAGGTTGAGGCTGCAGTGAGCCATGATCACACTGCTGCACTCCAGCCTGAGTGACAGAGCAAGACCCTGTCTCAAAAAAAAAAAATCCATTACCAAGGGTCAGATAGACTCCCTTACTAGACTCTGAGCTTCTCACAGGGTAGGTACTGTTGGTTTCATCTCTGTATCCACAGAATCAAGCACAGAGCCTGACACAAAGTAGAATCCCATTATAGATGGGATAGAATGAAGGATGGAAATATAAATGGAACCACAGCCAGGTGGATGATAATATGGGTGAATGGCCATTTGGACAAATGGATAAAATGGAAGGTTAAATAGTTGAGTACATGGGTAGGTGAATGGTTGGTTAGGTGATTGATTAGATGATTAATTGGAAGGTGGGTGGGTAACTGGGTGACTGAAAGATGGATAGATGAACAAATGGATACCTACTTAGGATGACTAGATGGATAGTTGGATAAATCATGGATGTTTGGATGAACAGATAGATTATTGGATAGATGACCGGATCAATAACCAAATAGTTGTGTGGTGAGATGAATGAATAGATGGTGGTTTGGATGAGTGAATGGGTGGGTGGTTTTGAGGAAATATGGATAGATAGATGGTTAGGTGGGTGTGTTAGTGGATAATGAGTAGGTTGTTTGGATGGGTAGATGAATGGAATGATTGATAGTTGGTGGTGGTTGATAGTAATATTACGATGGGTATGTGGATGAAAGGACAGTTTAATAGGCAGGTGGATGGAAAGTTAAATGGAAATGAAGTGTGATGGTTAGATGGATAGAGAGTGGAATGGAGGTGAAGAATCTTTAATGTTGCCTAAAATACCTGAGTCAACCTCACTATTATCTGCCAGCTTAGGTTTCTTCTAGAATGAGTGGAGGAGCTTTACTGGATAAGCTGACTTCTAGCTGGAGTGGATAAAGAGACTGGAGTAGAACCACCCAGTCACCAACCATCCACTGGGAGTCAGTGATGTGAATACTCCTGAATCCCCCTGACTCCCCATTGTTTAGCACCCTTACACACAGGAACCCACTTATAATCATGATCTACCCATCTCTCCCTTCCTGCTACCATCAAAATCTGCTGTCGGGGAAAATTCTGTTTAGGGTCCAACAAAGGGTAAATTACTTATTAAGAAATTTTTTTTCTTTTAGTAGGATTTCATTTGAAACACAAGTAGAATTTCAGCCGTGCACACAGGAGGTTTTGGGTGAAACAGATCTTCCCCTTGATCCTGAAATTAAACTACTTAGGTGATCAACTACTTTTTGTTGTGATGAGTAAATGTCAAAGACTAGTGCTGACAAAAGCTAATGGTCCACAGTCTTTAAGGTAAGTGTTTTAACTTAAATTCCTTCTGGATGACTCTGAGTTTCTGGGGAGTAAGGATAGTGTTTTTCTCATCTCTGTATGCTCATTGCCCATCACAGAGCCTGGCAAAGATATGGCATTTAATGAATGTTGGATGGCTGAATGGATGGGTGAATGAGTAGATAAATGGTGGATAGATGGATGGATGGACGGATGGAGGGATGGATACGTGGATGAATGGATAGGTGAATGAGTGGATGGATGGATGATAGGTGGACAGATGGGTGGTTAGGTGGATAGATGGATAGATGGATGACTGGGATCTCATGGTCCCAAGCTTCTTGACTTCACTGTTTCCCCAGCAGTATGTTGCTGCTCTCCAGAACATTCTTAGAAGTAGAGTAACTGGACTATTCAGGACTCACATACAAAAACTCTTCGCCTCTCAGAAGTCCAACCTTGACTCCAGAACTTCCTGAGCAGCCCCGCAGAAGGATAGAGACCCACAAAAGTGCCCAGGTTGGCTTCAAGGATGAAAGAATTTGCATATCCAAGGGATTTAGAAGTCAGAGAGATACCATTTGGATTTTTTCCATTGCAAATGACAGAAACACTATCAAAATGGCTTAAACAAAACAGAATTCATCTGCTCACTTGACTAAAAGATTCAAGAATGTGTGACCTCAGTCCCCTTCAAATGCAGAACTCAGTATCCATCTTTAAAATTCAATTTACTTCTCTGCATCCCTGGACTCTGTTTTCTCTTATTTGGCTTCGTTTGTAGGCAACATCCACATTCTTAGAGTGGAAGCTGTGGAGGGCATAATCCAACAAAGATTTTCATGAGGAAAGCATTGCTTAATTTTTAAAAGATAACTGCCTAGGACAGACAATCAGGTTAAATGTATTATGTGAGTTAATAAATGTCCTTATTGTTTAAATATTTTGAGTTGTTTCTCCCTGAGTTACTTGCAGCCAAAAGCACTCCAACTTATATAGCACATAATAAATAGCATTACTAGTTTTTTTTTTTTCTTTTTTTTTGTGGGGCGGGGGGATGGAGTCTTGCTCTGTGGCCCAGGCTGGAGTGCAGTGGTGTGATCTCGGCTCACTGCAAGCTCTGCCTCCTGGGTTCATGCCATTCTTCTGCCTCAGCCTCCCGAGTAGCTGGAACTACAGGCGCACGCCACCACACCCAGCTAATTTTTTGTAATTTTTAGTAGAGACGGGGTTTCATCATGTTAGCCAGGATGGTCTCAATCTCCTGACCTCGTGATGCACCCTCCTTGGCCTCCCAAAGTGCTGGGATTACAGGCGTGAGCCACCATGCCTGGCCAGCATTACTAGTTTTTTCATATCACATGGGCTCCGATTTCTACTCAGGAAATCAGTCATTCATATTGCCAACAATTGGAGCAGGACATTTCTTCATCAGATATTTATTGAGCATCCAAAATGCATTAGGTAGTGTCCCAGGCACTACAGACTAAATCTGAATAAGATTTGAGTCTTTCCAAAAAAAAAAAATTGATCTATTTGACCACCTGAAAAAAAACATAAGCAGAGACAAAGGCACATTGAAATTCAGATCACAGATAAGAGCAAGAGTTAGTCCCCTAATCTCCCTCATATATAAAGAGCTCTTAGAAATCAATAGCAGGTCGGCCGGGCATGGTGGCTCAAGCCTGTAATCCCAGCACTTTGGGAGGCTGAGACGGGCAGATCACGAGGTCAGGAGATCAAGACCATCCTGGCTAACACGGTGAAACCCCGTCTCTACTAAAAAATACAAAAAGCTAGCCGGGCGAGTTGGCGGGCGTCTGTAGTCCCAGCTACTCGGGAGGCTGAGGCAGGAGAATGGCATAAACCCGGGAGGCGGAGCTTGCAGTGAGCTGAGATCCGGCCACTGCACTCCAGCCCGGGTGACAGAGCGAGACTCCGTCTCAAAAAAAAAAAAAAAAAGAAATCAATAGCAGGTCAACAACCAAATTTAAAATGATCAAAGGCTATGAACAGACTTTTTTTTTTTTTTTTTTTTTGAGACAGAGTCTTGCTCTGTCACCCAGGCTGGAGTGCAATGGCATGATCTTGGCTCACTACAGTCTTCGCCTCCCGGGTTCAAGTGATTCTCCTGCCTCAACCTCCCAAGTAGCTGGGATTACAGGCACGTGCCACCATGCCCAGTTAATTTTATATTTTCAGTAGAGACAGAGTTTCACCGTGTTAGCCAGGCTGGTCTCAAACTTCCAACCTCAGGTGATCTGCCCGCCTCAGCCTTCAAAAGTGCTGGGATTACGGGCATGAGCCATAGCACTTGGCCAACATTTTATATTTTTTAAAATGCAACTGGTTCTTGTTTTTTGTTGGTGGTGGTTTTTGGTGTTTGGTCTTTTGGTTTTGTTTGGTTTGCTTTGTTTTGGGGGGGGTTGTTTGTGTGCGTTTTCTGGTTTTTATTGTTTTTTTTAGACAGGATCTCACTCTGTTACCCAGGCCGGAGTGCAGTGACACAATCAAAGCTCACCGTAACCTCAAACTCCTCGGCTTAAGCAGTCTCCCCATCTTAGCTTCCCGAGTAGCTGGGATTACAGACATGAGCCACCACACCCAGCTAATTTGGTTTTAAAGCTTATAAAAAGATGCTCAGGCCAGACGTGATGGCTCACATCTGTAATCCCAGACCTTTGGGGGGCCAAGGCGGGAGGATGGCTTGAGGCCAGGAGTTCCATACCAGCCTGCAACATAGTGAGACCCCATCTCTACAAAAAACAAAAATAAAAAAATTAGCCAGGCCTGGTGGTGCACGCCTGCAGTACACGCTACTCGGGAAGCTGAGGCAGGAGGCTCACTGAAGCCCAGGAGTTCAGGCTGCAATGATTTATGATTATGCCACTGCACTCCAGCTTGGATGACAGAGTGAGACCCTGCCTCAAAAAAAAAAAAAGGCCGGTGCAGTGGCTTATACCTATAATCCCAACACATTGGGAGCGTGAGGCAGAAGGATCACTTGAGTTCAGGAGTTCAAAATCAGCCTGGGCAACGTAGTGAGACCCTGTCTCCACAAATAATTTAAAAACTTAGCCAGGTGTGATGGCATGCACCTATAGCCCAAGCTACCAGGGAGGCTGAGGTGGGAGAATTGCTTGAGCCCAGGAGGTCAAGGCTGCAGTGAGCCGTGATCATGCCACTGCACACCAGCCTGGGTGATAGAGCGAGATCCTGTCTCAAAAAAGAAAAGAAAAAAGTTCAACCTCACTTGTAACAAGAGAAATGCAAACACATTCATTGTCCACATTAGTTGAACAAAAATCTGAGAGTTTCATGACTCACGGTACTGGTGAAGCTCATGTATTGAAAACGGTGAATGGATTACCTATAAGAGCACCTTATTTTTAAATTTTTTTAAGTTTTTATTTTTGTGGAAACAGGGTCTCACTATGTTGCCCAGGCTGGTCTGAAACTCCTGGCCTCAAGTGATCTTGCCACCTCAGCCATCCAAAGTGCTGGGATTACAAGCATGTGCCATCTCGCCTGGCCCTATAGGAGCATCTTAAAGGTCAGATGTCAGCTTCAGAGGCTTTTCTGTCAATAACCTGTGGCCCTACGGAGCTTGTCTCCAGCCTTGGTTGCCCCCAAATGGCATCACTAGCCCTTTCTCTGTGTGCCCCACAGCATTGGGTAAAGGCTGTGGCCATGTGGGATATAGCAAGAAAGGCCCTTCTCTGAGCCCCCATTGCCCAGCACAAGGTGGTCTCAGTGGTCTGAGAGCCAGGGACCCCCGGGAAAGTCCTGTTAACAGGTTTCAAAGTGGCTGGAATACATCCACTCATCCATGCTCCTACAGCTCACCCATTCGCAATTTTCACTGTGATGAAGGCACTCTCCCATCTGTCACTCATCTGTCTGATTTCATCAGCCTCCTGTAAGCAGCTGTATTCCTTAATTTCTTTTGAGGGCAAGTCTCACTCTGTTGCCGAGTCTGGAGTGCAGTGGCATGATCTCAGCCCACTACAACCTCTGCCTCCCAGGTTCAAGTGATTCTCATGCCTCAGCCTCCCAAGTAACTGGGAGTACAGGTGTGAGCCACCACACCCGGCTAATTTTCATATTTTTAGTAGAGATGAGGTTTCACCATGTTGGCCAGGGTAGTCTCGAACTCCTGACCTCAGGTGATCCACCCGCCTCAGCCTCCCAAAGTGCTGGGATTACAGGTGTGAGCCATCGCACCTGGCCCCTTAATTTCTTTTATATCCTTTTAAAATTTCTTTATGCAAATATGATAATATATTTCTTATTTCTCCTTCATTGTTACACAAAGGGTGGCATGTGCCATTGGCTTTTTTTCACTTAGTGATGTGTTTTGGAAATAGATCCGTGTTATGCACAGGTCTATTATTTACCAGGTGCTCGTTTCAACTTCTGGATGCAGAGGTGAAAATGAGCAGATGAGGCCCAAACCGTCACAGAGCGCAGGGAACTGGACAGAAAGCAGCCCCATTGACACTGGGAGGCAGCCTTTGCCGTGAGTCAGTCGGTCCCACAAGAAGAAAGGTTTCCGCCAGCCAGGAACAGGGAACCAGCACACACCCCAGGCACAGGCTTCGTTCAGGCTTGAGCCACAATCTGTGTCCCCTTCCAAGATCTGCCTTGAGGTCAGCAGGACAGGAGGGGTCGTGGGAGCCTCCACAGGGAGGGGAAGGTGGGTCTTGGAGGCCTAAGTTAGCCAACTTCAAAAAGACCCGTTGAACGTGTCCCAAGAACAACTTCTTGACAGAGATGGCGGCATCTCTCCAGGGAACACTCAGGGGCCATATAGGGTCTTGGTGCTTGTCCAGGAGGTAAAATATTGAGGATCTTTTTTCTAGCTGAGATTTTAACTTTTAGGGCACCCAGCATGATCCTGTTAGCTCAAAGACGGAGGCTGCTTTCTTCCCCAGTGCAGAGTCACTCCAGACAGTGCTGGAGTCCAGAAGCAAGGATTGGGCGAATGCAGCATAGACTCCCCAGAACAGCATGAGGGTTGCTGTGGACTCGCTGGCCACCTCCAAGGAGGTGACATTTGAGCTCAGACCAGTACGACAAGAAAGGCCAGGGACAGCATTCCAGGGAGAGGTGCAGGAAATCCACTGTTCCAGGTAGGACAAAGGAAAGAAAGGAAGCCGGTGTGGCTGGATGCCAAGGCCAAGGTCAGAGGGGGCGTGCATGATAGGGCGCAGAGGCAAGGCCGAGCCAGATCTGGTGAGACCCTATTCATTTTGGGTTTTAAACTGTATTCTAACTCCAGTGAAAAGGCATCTGAAGGTTTTAAGCAGGGTGCTTGAAACCAATCAGGTTTTAAACAGGAGGGTGCTGTGATGTGATTGACAGTCTCAAAATCACCCTGGCTGCTCTGGAAAGAATGGTTAGAAGGGGCAGGATGAAACGTCTGGGCAGGGGATTCCTTCACACATTTTAAATGTTTTTTTTTAAATTTTATAATTAATATAAAGTTTATTGCACAAATCTCAAGTATTTTTACATATGATTATGCTGGGATAATTACAGCACCCAGATCAAGAGGAAAACGTTTCCAGGCGAAAGGCTGGCTCCCTCGCACCCCTGCCCAGTCTATATCCGCATTCCATGACTGTTCTGGTTCCTGTCGCTAATATAGTTTGGCCTGATCTAGAACTTCATATAAATGGACTCAGAGCGTAATCTTTGGTGCCTGGCTTCTTTGACTCAGAATGTTTTTGTGATGTACTCCTGTTGTTGCATTCTGGGAAGAGGACAATTCGCGTTAAAAAAACACTGGACTGGCCGGGCGCGGTGGCTCAAGCCTGTAATCCCAGCACTTTGGGAGGCCGAGACGGGCGGATCACGAGGTCAGGAGATCGAGACCATCCTGGCTAATACGGTGAAACCCCGTCTCTACTAAAAATACAAAAACTAGCCGGGCGAGGTGGCGGGCGCCTGTAGTCCCAGCTACTCGGGAGGCTGAGGCAGGAGAATGGCGGAAACTCGGGAGGCGGAGCTTGCAGTGAGCTGAGATCCGGCCACTGCACTCCAGTCCGGGCGACAGAGCGAGACTCCGCCTCAAAAAAAAAAAAAAAAAAAAAAAAAAAAAACACTGGACCATTTTTCCCTAATATTTTCAGCCCCATGATGCAAGCTCGGCGCCCGAGAAGCTGTGCTCATCTGCAACCACCAGAGGGCAGTGCGGCTACACAGCTGGCCCAGCCGCCCGCAGGTGCCACCTGAAGTGGGACCAGGAAGGAGGAATAACGCAAGCCTTCCGAGAAAGGATTCCGAAGGCGTCTGCTTTGGGCTGCGCCGAGCTACGGGGATTGCTCTGATGATACTCCAGCACCGTCGACGATATGTTAGGCCCAGGAGGTCATGGTAAGGTGACCTTCTACAGTGACCACAGTGGTGGCCTCAGTTGACACAATGTCTATGCAGGAGGTAGATGACATTGCAGCCTGGGTGACAGAGTGAGACTCCATCTCAAAAAAAATCTCAAAAACGAAAAAAAACTCAACCATTAAGTATTTGGTATTTGTTTGGGGTTTGGGTTTTGGTTTTGGTTTTGGTTTGAGACAGAGTCTCGCTGCTCTGTTGCCCAGGCTGGAGTGCAGTGACATGATCTCGTCTCACCGTAGTCTCCGCCTCCTGGATTCAAGCGATTCTTGTGCCTCAGCCTCCTGAGTAGCTGGGACTACAGGCGCGTGCCACCACACCTGCCTAATTTTTGTATTTTTAGTAAAGATGGGGTTTCACCATGTTGGCCAGGCTGGTCTTGAACTCCTGGCCTCAAGTGATCCTCCCGCCTCAGCCTCCCAAAATTCTGGGGTTACAGGCATGAGTCACAGCACCCAGCCAAGGTGTTTTGGTAAACTCCAGCTCTAGGTGATGGGGGAGCCTCTTTGCCCTTGATCCCCTACCCCACTCCATGGGGATCTGGGCCCACAGAGACGTACCCACCTCTGTGGTAGGTCTCAGCCCCTGAAGTCTACTGGCCCCCTTGTGGGGTAATAAGAAATGCATGTTACATATTACATCAAGACCCCGTACAGCACATGCATACGTGTGTGTATAAATAGGAATGTATGTATATCATGTATGTGTGTATAACTAAGTTCCACAAAGCAATGCTTCCCAAACGACTATGACACATCCTGTAATTTTTCCATCCTGCTCTGTTTTTCAGTGATGCAGGTTCCCATCTGCAAAATCAATTTCACAACCCATGGATTGGAAAACACTGGTTTAGAACAAGGATTGGCAAATAAGCTCATCCACGTGATTGTTTTTGTAAGCCCCATTTAACAGAGGGTGAAACTGAGACTGAGGAGGTGTGGTGGCTTGCCCGTGGTTCACAGCTGGAGGTGGGCAGAGCTGAAACTCCAATCCTGCACTCTCTGACTCAGGTTGCAAACTCTGGTGCACAGATACATTTTATTACTCTTCACATGATTTTTTTTCAAACTTTGACCTGATTCTATAAAACTTGGGTGATTTCACTCGAAATGTAAATTTTCAACTTTTCTAAAATCCAAGTGGATCCCTGGCCTGCATTTGCACATAAGCAGCTAAAGCCATCCCATGGCTGTCCCTGTGAACTGACTCGGGGGCTCTCCAGGTTGACCCGTTCGCCTCAGTCCTCACCATGCTGTATTTTCTTTTTTTCTTTTTTGAGACAGAGTCTTGCTCTGTTGCCGAGGCTGGAGTGCAGTGGCACAAGCTTGGCTCACTGCAACCTCCAACTCCTGGGTTCAAGCCATTCTCCTGTCTCAGTCTCCCGAGTAGCTGGGACTACAGACATGCGCCACCATGCCTAATTTTTTGTATTTTCAGTAGAGACGGAGTTTCACCATGTTGGTTAAGCTGCTCTCGAACTCCTAACCTCAGGTGATCCACACGCCTCAGCCTCCCAAAGTACCGGGATTACAGGCATGAGCCACCACCCCCGGTCACCATGCTGTGTTTCCTCCCTGACATCCCGAAGTCAAGCATCGGTCGCCATTGATCCACACAGCTGCCCGCTGTTATTCTCATAGTGGAGAAATATTTTTTCTATCAAAAGTGGAAAAATAAAAACTAAACTAAGGGGCTTACATATTTCAAGAAAAGCAATAGTGGAACACGGTGGCTCACACCTGCAATCACAGTGGTTTGGGAGACTGAGGTGGGAGGATCGTTTGAACCCAGGAGTTTGAGACCAGGCTGGGCAATATAGTGAGACCCCATCTCTATAAAAATCAATAAGTAACTGGGCGTAGTGGCACGCACTTGCGGTCCCAGCTACTCAGGAGGTGGAGGCAGGAGGATGGCTTGAGCCCAGGAGGTCGAGGTTGTAGTGAGCTCTGATTGTGTCACTGCACTCCCACCTGGGCAACAGAGGGAGACCCTGTCTCAAAAAAAAAAAAAAAAGAGAGATAAAAATAAATGCACAGATTATTCAAACACGTGTTTTGTTGTTGTTGTTGTTTGTTTGTTTTGGTTTTTTGAGACAGAGTTTTGCTCTTTCTCCCAGGCTGCAGTGAAGTGGTGTGATCTCAGCTCACCGCAACCTCCGCCTCCCAGGCTCAAACAATTTTCCTGCCTCAGCCTCTCAAGTAACTGGAATTACAGGCACTCGCCACCACGCCCGGCTAATTTTTGTATTTTTAGTAGAGACGGGGATTTCACCATGTTGGCCAGGCTGGTCTCGAACTTCTGACCTCAGGTGATCCACCCGCCTCGGCCTCCTAAAGTGCTAGGATTATAGGCGTGAGCCACCGTGCCTGGCCTCTAACATGTTTACTACACAAAGAAAGCATGTGTATGTGAGTGTTACCCCAGCCTGTTTCCCTAGCTTATATGCCTGCCTGGGTCCCGGGAGAAAACCCTAGCTGAATTCACTCCCCTACATCCACGTCTTGTCTCTTTTGTCCACAGCACCTGAAACAGAGCCCGGTGAAGAATAAGTCCCTAGTTAATAATTAACTTGTGGCTTTTATACAAAAGGTTCTCGAACGATGACAAAGATGTAGTCATGGTTAAGAGCAGGCATTTTTTGTGTCATTAGACTGCCTTCAAGTCCAGCTTCCCCTACGCACAAGCTGTGTAGCCTCAATCCCTCTGTACCTGATGTCCTTTGCTGCAAAATGCAGGTCATTAGGATGCAATGTGCATAAATTGCCTGGAGCACAGGAGATGCTGTGTATGTAAATGAAGTTTCCTTCTTCATTGCATCAAGGTGAACCGAGGTCAATACTCAGCTGTCTTAATAAAGCTTGTAGGACCCAGCTGGCCCAGGCTTAGGCTATCTGCGGGATCAGGGAGACGAGCGTGATGGCACGTGCCTATAATCCCAGCTACTCAGGAGGCTGAGGCCCGAGAATCACTTGAACCCAGGAGGTGGAGGTTGCAGTGAGCTGAGATCACGCCACTGCACTCCAGCCTGGGTGACAGAATGAGACTCTGTCTCAAAACAAAAAGAGAGAGAGAAAAAGAAAAAACTAAAAACTTATTCCTCAGGCTCTCTTCATTCAGCCAGGGTCTGGTATGTTCAAGGTTCCACCCATCAGCTGTATTTGGTACTGATTAAGTGGGAAGAAAGGTGACTGCACGTGGAATATCCCCCGTGTCGGTGTGGACCAGCCCAGGGCCAGCGTGGTTCTGGCCTCGGTGCATCTGTTTCTTTGCAGCCCAGTCCTGCGCGGTGGCTTCAGTGGCTTCCTGGAAGCTCAGACCTGATGGGTTTCTACAGCTCTCCAGGTGAGTCCGTAAATACTGTTTCGGGTTTTTTTTTGTTTTTATTGTTTTTTTGTTTTGTTTTGTTTTGTTTGTTTTGAGACAGAGTCTTGCTCTGTCGCCCAGGCTGGAGTGCCATGGCACTATCTCGGTTCACTGCAACCTCCACCTCCCCAGGTTCAAGTGATTCTCCTGCCTCAGCCTCCCGAGTAGCTGGGATTACAGGTGCTTGCCACCATGCCTGGCTAATTTTTGTATTATAGTAGAGCTGGAGTTTCACCATGCTGGCCAGGATGGTCTTGAACTCCTGACCTCAAGTAATCTGCCTGCCTTGGCCTCCCAACATGCTGGGATTACAGGCATGAGCCACCGTGCCTGGCCTGTAAATACTGTTAATGGATCAGTGAGATCGAGCCCATAAGTCTGGGATAAGTCATGCACAGATGATGGATATTAGACCTGACATACACAATTGTGGGAGGAGCTGGGAAGTGGGGGTCTGAGGAGGGATCTGGAGTCACCAAGAAGGTGATCTGAGAAGCTGTAGGGCAAGTTCAGAGGACTCAATGGGAATCTGTGGCCTCTGCAGCCCAGCAGCTGATGACAGGCCAGGTGCTGAGATGCAGGAGTCAGGAAATTGACCTGGATGCGGAGTGGAGGAGAGCAAGGACAAACGAGCCTGCTGGCGCCACTTCAGTTATCTGTCCCACATCTAACCACAGCGACCTTGCAACAGCAGAGGCTGTGGCTTCCTTACAGCCTTGGAAATCTCACACAGCTCTTCTTTTGGTCAGCTCTAACTGGGAACCACTTGAGAGCCGGGATTCTGGGAAATGTGGTTCCAGCCTAGCCAGGTTGGCACGGAACTGACCGGTGCACTTACTAATGCTTTGTGCTTAAACTGGTCGGGTGAATTCTGCTCTCTACAACTGACCTGGCTGACAGAGACCCTGGACAATTCTGCAGTGGGTACTGTCATTGTTTTGTCCACATAAGACCTTTTGTTTGAACACTTTCCCACTGTATGAGTCTGTACCAGAAGATGCTTGAATCTCACTTTCCCAGCTTCCCTTGCAGTTAGAAGGTTAGCCATGTGGCCTAGGCTCAGCCAGTCACATACACCCAGGTGGCACCCAGGCTCAGCAATCAAATTCCCCTGATATAGGTTGGCTCTGTGTCCGCACCCAAATCTCATCTCGAATTGTAAGCCCCATGTGTCAGAGGAGGTGGGAGGTGATTGAACTGTGAGGGCGGATCTCCCCCTTGCTGTTCTCATGATAGTGAGTTCTCACAAGATCTGATGTTTAAAAGTAAGGCACTTCCCCCTTTGAACTCTCTCTCCTGCCACCATGTAAGATGTGCCTTGCTTTCCCTTTGCCTTCTGCCATGATTGTAAGTTTCCTGAGGCTTCCCCAGCCCTGCAGAAGTGTGACTCAAACCTCTTTTCTTCATAAATTACCCAGTCTCAGGTAGTTCTTTATAGCAGTGCAAAAATGGACTAATAAAACACCTAAAAAGCACTTAGGCTCAGTCAAATAGATGCACCTACACGGGACCTGGGCTCAGCCAATCCAGATACATCCACGTGTGAAAGCAATGGAAGTGGATTCTGACGCATGGAATCCAATCTGGCAAGGAGGCAGAAGGGTCATGCCCAGTGTCACTAGAGAAAGTCCCAGTGTTTGAGCCCAGTGAGCCAGTGATGTGGGAAGTCTTTTTTTTTTTTTTTTTCCAGACGGAGTCTTGCTCTGTCGCCCAGGCTGGAGTGCAGTGGTGCAATCAAAGCTCACTGATGCCTCCACCTCCTAGGTTCGAGTGATTCTCTTGCCTCAGCCTCCTGAGTAGCTGGGATTACAGGCGCGCACCACCCTGCCCCCGCCAATTTTTGTATTTGTAATAGAAACAGGGTTTCGCCATGTTGGCCAGGCTGCTCTCAAACTCCTGACTTCAGGTGATCTGCCCGCCTCAGCTTCCCAAAGTGCTGGGATTACAGGTGATAGCCACCGTGCCTAGCCAATGTGGGAAATCTTAACACAAAGGTCCTGCAATGTAATCTGGACATTGTTTGTGGCTGTGCAATCTCCTAATCCATCTCTCTGGCCCTCCCAGGGATTTGTGAGCCACTCAATATCCTTTAACAAATGCCTTTTCTGCTCAAATTAGCTGGAGTGGATTCTGTTATTTGCAACTAAAAACCTGACCCCCTCCTAATTCATGTAGCCTCCAAGTCTCAGTTTCCCAAGCTGCACAAGGAATGGGATAACCACCCCAGTGGGCAGCTAAGAGGGGCCTGGGGAGTCATTTTGTGAACTCACCACGGTGTCACACACACGGGGCTAGTTGTGACTGCAGCAGTGTTTTCTGATCACTCACTGAACTGGCTTGGAAAGTAAGCAGACTGGTTTGAGTCCCGGCTCTGCAGTGACCTTTTTTGTGACCTTGAGCAAGTCGCTTCTTTCTGTCTGAACCTCAGTTGCCTCAATGGGAGAATGGGCCCGATACAAGGGCCTGCTCCATGTAGGAAGTTATTACGAAAACCAAAGGATTACAGCATGGAAAGTCTCAGCACAGAGCCCCACATGGGACATGCCCACATCAGCGACGCTTGGAGGAATATAGGTGATCTTTGCTTCTCTAGACTAAAGAAAGTAAGAGTACAGATGGGGTCCTGACGTACCCTGATATGAACGTGGCAGCTAAATGCTGACCTTTGGAAAACTCAACTCTGATTAATGCCACTGGATTGCATAGTTTAAAATGGATGGTCAGCCAGGCGTGGTGGCCCATGCCTGTAATACACTTTGGGAGGCCAAGGCGGGTGGATCATTGAGGTCAGGAGTTCGAGACCAGCCAGGCCAACATGGTGAAACCCCGTCCCTACAAAAAATACAAAAATTAGCCAGAAATCGCCTGAACCTGGGAGGCAGAAGTTGCAGTTAGCTGAGATGGTGCCATTGCACTCCAGCCTGGACAACAGAGTGAGACTGTCTCAAAATAATAAAATAAAATAAAGTAATAAAATAGAAGGCCAGGCACACTGGCTCACACTTATAATCTCAGCACTTTAGGAGGCTGAGGCGGGTGAATCACTTGAGCTCACAAGTTCAAGACCAGCCTGGGCAATGTGGTGAAACTCTACAAAAAAATTTAAAAATTAGTTGGGCATGGTGGTGTGTGCCTGTAGTCCCAGCTACTCAGGAGGCTGAGGCAGGACGATGGCGTGTGCCTGTAGTCCCAGCTACTCGGGAGGCTGAGGCGGGAGGATGGTGTGTGTCTGTAGTCCCAGCTACTCAGGAGGCTGAGGCAGGAGGATGGCATGAGCCTGGGAGGTGGAGGTTGCTGTGAGCAGAGATGTCACCACAGCACTCCAGCCTGGGCGACAGAGTGAGACCTTGTCTCAAAAAATAAATAAATAAAATAATTGGGCTCAGTCCCTCGGAAAGAAACCCCCTTCAGGTTCTACTCAATGGTCAGCCCCTCAGAGAGGGCTCCCAGTCACATCATCTCCCTACCCGCCTCCCCCTCTTTATTTACCTTCAGCGCATCTAGCCCCCCTGGGATTATATTACATGCATACTGGTATCAAACTGCTTCCCAGTGAGAGTGTCAGATCAATAGGGACAGAGACCGAACCTGTTTTGTCCACCACTGTGTCACTGCTGAGGACGTGACTCATACAGAGAGCTCAGTGCACAACCGTCTCCGGAATGCAGGGTTTGGGCCCACGTGCTCACTGTCCCCAGTGGGCCTGCTCTCTCCACAGGCTGCAGTTTTGCCTACGGCCACCAGATGGCGAGCGTGCTGGACTGCATGAAAAAGTCTGAGCCAGTTCCTGTCTCAGTCATTGCCAAAGGAAACCAGTAAGGACCTGGCAGCTTCTGCCAGCTTCTGCCAGTTTCACCAGGCCCCATTGTGTCTCCCTCTTCTTCTCCTCATTCTGAAAACACTCAACCCAGAGTGGAACCTTCAAGCCCTTCCCCTCCTACCTGGCCTCTCACTGACCCGCTGGTGTGGCCTGAGAAGTAAGCAGATTAGAGAGTGTTCTAATTAGGTGGAGTGGATTCTGTTATTTGCAACTAAAAACCTGACTCCTCCAAATTCATGTAACCCTTGAGTCTCAGTTTTCCAAGCTGCACAAAGAGTGGAGTAACCACCCCAGTGGGCAGCTAAGAGGAGCCTGGAGAGTCATTTTGTAATGGTGCTCACTGCAGGGCCATTTGCCATGGCCAGAGTTTGGGGACAATCTGAATGTCCATCCGCTGGGGGCTGGCCACATGCATTATCCCCTGTTCACATAGCAGACATCACACCCTCTAAAAATGGATGGAGGTGCTGTTGAACTGCACCGATATGGATCAATACTCAAGGCTTCACATTAAGATTAAAAAAAAAAAAAAAAAACGGGGCGAGGGGACAGGGCAGAAGAGTGTATATAAAATGCTACCATTTATGTAGAAAAAGGAGGCCGGGAGCAGTGGTTCATTCCCATAATCCCAGCACTTTAGGAGGCCAAGGCGGGCAGATCACCTGAGGTCAGGAGTTACAGACCAGCCTGGCCAACATGGTGAAACCTTGTCTCTACTGAAAATACAAAACTCAGCTGGGCATGGTGGCAGGTGCCTTTAATCCCAGCTACTCGGTAGGCTGAAACAGAAAAATCGCTTGAATCCAGGAGGTGGAGGCTGCAGCGAGCTGAGATTGCACTACTGCACGCCAGCTTGGGCGACAGAACAAGACTGTCTCAAAAAAAAAAAAAGAAAAAAGAAAGGAGTAGAGAAAAATGCCTCTGCATTTGTTTGCAAATGCAGACTCTCCCTGAGGACTATGTGGGAATGGGGATTGGAGGGGACCAGGGTGGCAGTGGGGGAGAGGCTTTATACTCTGGGCCCTTTCGTATCTTCAGATTTGAGTCATGTGGCTGTTTTATCTGGTCAGATGAATGGTAAAACTAAAAGCAACCATTTCTCTATCCTCGAGTAAGCAAGCCACTTCTTCCCTGGATGTCTTTGCTTCTAAGGGAGGTTGCCGCAGAGGCTGGATGGGAGGTGCAGTGGGACACCTCAAGGTGGCTTCTGCATTTGAGCTGTGCTGCTTGCTGCTCCTACTTAGGAGCCGCATGACCTTCATTGTGTCCAAGCCCTGGGGACACAGCAGGAAACAGAGACAGCCCCTCCCTCACCCACATTCAATTGGGACACACAGGAGAAGTTATAAATCCCCACACCCTTTGCTCAGGGATATGAAGAAAACAGGGAGGGCATGAGGGGCCAGTGGGCAGGTGGCTATTTCAGAGGTGACATCTGAAGAATCAGGTGCCAGCCACAGAAGAGGGTGTCAGGTCCAAGTAGCAGAGAGTGCAGGCGAAATAAGAAAGGCAGGAACTGAAAGAAGACAATGGATGACCCCTCGTAGCCACAGCCCCTCCTCTCTGGTCTTCAGGATGAAATGAGACAACAGAGGGAAGGTGCACACACATGCCCAGGAACGGGAAGCTAACATTCTTCTCACTTAAAAAAATGACTTGGAGGCTGCATGCAGTGGCTTATGCCTGTAATTCCAGAACTTTGGGAGGCTGAGGCAGGCGGATCACCTGAGGTCAGGAGTTTGAGACCAGCCTGACCAACATGGAGAAACCTCATCTCTACTAAAAATACAAAATTAGCCGAGCATGGTGGTGGACACCTGTAATCCCAGCTACTCAGGAGGCTGAAGCAGGAGAATCGCTTGAACCCAGCAGGCGGAGGTTGCAGTGAGCGAAGATCGCGCCACTCCAGCCTGGGCAACAAGAGCAAAACACCGTCTCAAAAAAAAAAAAAAAAAGACTTGGGAGGCCAAGGTGGGCAGATCACCTGAGACCAGGAGTTCAAGACCAGCCTGGCCAACATGGCAAAAACCCCATCTCTACTAAAAATACAAAAATTAGCCAGGCATGGGTGGTGGGCACCTGTAATCCCAGTTACTCGGGAGGCTGAGGCAGGAGAATCGCTTGAACTTGGGAGGTGGAGGTGGCAGTGAGCTATCGCGCCATTGCACTCCACCCTGTGCAATGGAGACCCTCCTTCCAAAAAAAAAAAAGACGAACATCCAGGTGCCATGGCTTACACCTGTAATCCCAGCACTTTGGTAGTCTGAGGCAGGCAGATCACTTCAAGTCAGGAGTTCAAGACTAGCCTGGGAAATATGTGAAACCCTCGTCTCTACTAAAAATACAAAAAAAAATGAGCCGGGCATGGTGGTGCGCATCTGAATCCCCGGCTACTCGGGAGGCCGAGGCACCAGAATTGCTTGAACCCATGAGGTGGAGATTACAGTGAGCCAAGATCCCACCACTGCACTCCAGCCTGGGCGACAAAGCAAGACTCTGTCTCAAAAAACAAAAAATAAAAATAAATTTGTAGACAGTCTTGTCTTCCTGTGAAGAATGAGAGGCCCACCCTGACAGGGCTCCTAGGCCCTGCTCACCATCTGTCCCCAGTAACTGAAATTGTGCATGGCTCATAACAGGTCTCCTATGCTACTTAACTGAGTGATCGTTGTCCCCATTAGGATGCAAGTTTGATGAAGGTAGGGACCCAGCTCCTTGACAGAACCATGGGATCCTCAGTGCCTGGGCAGTGCCTGACGCCATGCGTGTTTGCTCATTGGCATGAATGCATTT
Source organism: Trachypithecus francoisi (assembly GCF_009764315.1). Taxonomy (NCBI): domain Eukaryota; kingdom Metazoa; phylum Chordata; class Mammalia; order Primates; family Cercopithecidae; genus Trachypithecus; species Trachypithecus francoisi. The sequence goes on from NW_022681467.1 coordinate 42,837,396, forward strand.
ATACCCATGAGGGTCAACCTCCCCTGCCGGCCATGTCACATCTTGGCCCTGGGCACAGGAAGGGGTTTGTGGAGATCTTTTCTGGGGAGCTACTGGATTCCAGAGAAGGAACACTGCTGCCCAGGAAACCAAACCTCAGCCTTGCAAGTCGGCTTCATTCTACGCATATCCTGTGCACCTCTAGCCAGGCCCAGAGCCATGGACCAGGGCACCTGCGAGGGGCCGGGACCCTTGCTGCCCACGTGAGGCCTGTTAGCTCAGCCTCCCTACTGGCCTCAGGAAGACAACTCCCTCCTCTCCCAACTGTCTGACAAGGACTGGTGTGGGAAGCACCCACTAGGGACCCTTCTCTCCAGTGTGCCCACCACCTGGCTGTGGGGGGTGTTCGTGACCTCTCACGGCCCCTTCTGGGTTTGGTCGTGCAAACCTGACACAGCCATCCCGACCAAATGGAAAACTGCAAATTCGAGGACGACCACGGCATTTTTCCAAAACAGTTTAATTAAAAAAAGGTAAAGAAATCTGAAAAAATCGAGGGGTGGGGGAAGGAATGGGAAAACCCAAAAAAGCATACCGTGTGAGTCTACTGGCTCAGTGACAAAGAAACACCACCATCAAAAAGATATTTAAGTTTAATACAAATTTTATACAAAGAAAATGTGAAAAAATACTTCCATATGCTAAAAGCAATTATGCTTCACAAATAAGGCCAGCTAGGCTATTTTTTTGTTTTTTTGACAACTGCAATTCACAAATGTTCCTTCTCTCCTGTTTTCTTCTAATACTCTCTTCTTGTGTCTTCTCTAATATGGGTAACTAGCTGGAAACTGTACAGTTCGCATCCTCTTATCAACAATGAAGAGAAAGTAAACAAGACCAAAATGTACAACAAAACGTACTGGAATGATATCGTACAATTAATTTTCTCATATACATACATCACCTTTTGCTTTTTGATCAATGCTTTTTGTTTTACACAACATACAAAATGGCTCTACAGCATACGTAGTGTACGGACAGCATGACGGGGCCTTGCTTTCTCTCATACTGCCTGTGTTTCATGCTTACATAAAAACGTGAAATTCCATCATATAAATAATACGTACATGCTTCATCCCAGACTCAAACGTCCTCTGCGTGCACCTTGCCTTTGAGTCCTTGCGTCCAAGAAGTGCAGCATCTCTGACCAAGTGTGTGTGAGTGTGTTTAAAGGAACCACAAAGCAAAGAGTTCTTTTTTTTCAGAGTTCATGATCCTAACACTTTCTATGTTCTCCTCTTCTGTGACTGAGCTGAGTGGGGCTTGTTTCGGTTTCTCTTCTGTAAACAAGGACGTGGTTTTTTCCCTTTTAGGAGTAGAGTCATCATTTCAATCACGTGAAATAAACTAGCTTCTCCCTGTGTCCGTCTGGTCCGGAGAGCTTGCGTTTTAGGAACGTCGTCATGTAGTAGCTGAAAGGAGCCAACGGCTTGACAGGATAGAGTCTGTGCCGAAACTCCCGATCCCAACATGCTGTGTAGACACATGAGTGAAAAACAGCTCGCCCTCCCCTGGGTATCCAAGGATGAGGACGTGAGTGTGAAAGTGGTCCCCGGGCCCAGTATCCATTCCATTGTGTGACAGACAGGCTAACTGACCATCCCTTGTCCAATACCAAAACATTCTTTTTGTTGTTGGGGTTGGTTCGTTTTTTTTTAATTGTTTTTCTTTTTCTTTTTTTTTTTTTTATAAGTTAAAGTTAATACAAATATAAAAAGGGGAAGGTCCTCTAGGTTTCAATGACATCCACAAATTATACATTATTTACACCTAAAGCACAGGGCTCGTAGGGGTGAGCAGTTCGCAGTCAAAGCCGATGCCGGGTGTCCTGTAGTGTCGCAGCCCCTGCGCCGGGGGCTCAGGCTCAACGGAGGGTTTTGTTGTTCTCAAGTCTGAGAGTGGCTGTTCTCCTCCCTTTGTTGTTTCTTCTTCTCCTGGCGTCTGGGTTTTTCTCCAATGGGGTGGGTGGTTTGTGTCCCGACTCGCTGCTAGTCCCAGAAGGTGTCCAGCCGAGACTCTTTCGGGAGGAGGCTCTTCGTGCTGGTACTGGTGTTGTGCTCGGAACGTGTCGATCCCCTCTTCTCCTCGCTGCTGCTCCAACTGGATTTACTGCTCCGGGAATGGTCTGAGGAGGAAAACCAATGTGTTTAGCATGCCTGCCCACCTGTGCCTGAGCGTAACTATCCTGCAATCTGACCTGCCCTTCCCGCACAGGAAACCACCTTGCCCTCCCCACTGATGGTTCCAACACTGCCACCACTGACTGCTCTACATCTGTGGGTCTGGAGAACAGAAAGGTAGCACAACTTGTTTTTTAGGATTTAACAACAGCCAGTGGAAAAAAACAGTAGGGTGTCATGCTCACAGAGAATAAAGATTTGTGAACTGCCAAGGAAGGCATTTCTTGTGCCGTGTCTGGAACCGTGTACCCTTACTACATCACTGAGCGACACAAGCACCCCATGCACTTCTGGGTCCAACCTTGGCTCCTGGAGAAAGACACCGAAATTGGCATGCAGTCTACTTCCGTTAGTGGGATTTCTTTTATCAATGTATAGGCTACTTGAAAAATGGACTTACAACCAAATCACACTTGTCCACCCAAGGGAGAGGATCATAAAGGAGAAGAATGGGTAAGTCCACCTTGGAACACAGACCCACTGACTCCCGGTAAGGACAAGCTTATGGGTGACTGAAGGATTCAGAACCAGAGTAAGACCTAGGATGGCTTCAAGGACACATGGACAATGAGCTGAGTAGTGACTGAGTAAGAAATAAACGAAGAAGCTGAAGGAAGAGCTGAATGAGGTATCTGTGAAGAGCACTTTAGCCAACAGCCCAGGTCTGCAGGCTCCGCTGGACGGCTGACTGGGAGAAACTTCCAGCCGAGCCCTAAGATCCCATCACATCCTGGATCATTTACTAAGTTCAGACAGACTGGGACAGAATTATTTTTCAATTTCTTAAGGTGGGTGATAATGTTTGGTTGAAAGAGTTTGAGGGAAAGAGTGGAGTGGGCCAAGGAGGGGACCACGCTACTACCTAGGGGGGCTGCATTTCTTGCTGCCTGGTAAAAAGGCATGTGTGGGTAATCGTGAGTTCTGGAAGATAAGCAGTGAAGAGAATGACAAAGATCTCCAAAGTCATGTAGTTACTCAGGAGAGAACTCTTCTTAGTCACTTGCATCAGTGACCAAAAGGGAGCAATACTGTGGCAGGCAGAGCTGGGGGCAAAGGCAGAGTCTTCTTAACAATCCTCAATCTGCCGCCTTATGCCTTCTTCCCTTAGCCACCAAGCCTATGCTTTTAGTTCTTCGGAAGGACTCTGGGGAGTGATCCAGTTGGTCATCCCCATCCATGAGAATATCCTACAGTGATGTGGTCAAACCACATCAAGTCCTTCCAGCTCTGGTGAGGGCAGAGACTACCGGCGGGTGCTAGAAGAAATGGGACCAGGGCCAAGCTGAGTTCAGTATCTCTCTCCCAGAACCAGGCTGGCCAATGGAGGGATCTGCAGGCCCTCACTCCTCATATGGAGAGGACACGGGACACTGGCTGCCATAGCCAATCACCACAGGAGGGAATCAGTGTTCATCTAGGACCCTTGATGAACAGAGCGAGGACGATCTCCATCAAGAAGCCAGGCCACATGCTCGCTCTCATTTCCTGATGCAGTTTGTGATGGCGACCAGAGGCACAGCAAAGAAGAAACATTGCAAAGGAAGACCCACCACTCAAAAGAACAGGAGAAGACACACCCACAAAGAAAAACACACACGGACACACACAGAACGAGCCTTCTGCATGCCAGGAAGGAGCCCCGGCAGCTTCCGTGAGACAGGGTCATACTTACACTTCTGGGCGGGGTAGTTGGGGTGCGGCTGGTGGTCTGTGGTGGTTGGGGCATAGGCAGGTTGCTTGTCACACCTTTTGCTAACTGAAGAGATAGCACAGGTAGCCTCAGAGTCTGTCAGAGAGCTGGAATTCCGCACAACCCCGAGTGCTTACTATTTTTGTTCATCAACAGGCTACTGTTATTAGAACCAATTGGCACCTTCATTCATGTCAACATTGTCCAACTTTAATGCAAGCACAGGAGACTAAGGCTCTTTAAAAATGCATATCAAACCACAAACAGGATCACTGGACACAGCACAGCATTACAGGTAGGAAATAAGGTATACAATGACAAAAGCAACTCAGCATTTTGTAAGCCACAAATTCTCAGAACCACTAGCTCTGCCAATAGCCTAATTCAACCATGGGAAACGGAGGTGGGCAATAGAAACATGCTAAGGTTGAAGGCACCATCCCAGAAATCCAGACAACTTAAGGCAAGTAATAACATCAACTGCCCACAGTGATAACAGAATAGGGAGGAGAGGATGGAGAAGGCACACATGATGAGGAGGACTGAGGAAGGGGCTCCAGATGAGGTGGCAAGTCAGCTAAATTCTCAGCTATGATGGTAGCACACCAACAAATCACCTCTGAAATCAAAGAGTCAAAAAACAGTGATATGAAAGGAGTCTCCATAAATAACTGATATGGTGAGAAGTTTCATAGGAAAACAATTGAAAGTAAGATCAAGAGAAAAAACAGAAACTCTAGGAAAAAGGCTGTAAAAGAATAGAAATATAATCACAGTACACTATGTGACTCTGCCATGAATGATATGGTCATAATCATGTAAGAAAGAATTGTCACACTGCAACTTTCTAGACTAAGCCAACAGACAAGAGTGAGGCTTAACTGCAGTTATAGAACAGAATGCACATGTTCTCAACCTTGACAACGGGAAAGTCACAGGGCAGGTGGGAAGGCTGGCTACGACAGGTGTGGGAGAGGTGAGGAGAAGATGGGCTGCCAAAAGAGGGGTCAAGAGATACTGTCTGTAGCAGACAAAACAAAAGAGCTAAGGAGGCAGGTGTTTCACTGGAGCAAGGTAGCACATAAAATAGTAACCTCAGTAGTGTGGAAAGAGGAAGAGTAACTCTCACCTTTTAAAGCTGGAAGTCAAGTAATATCTAAAGTCAAGAAATAGAGGTATAGGCAAGTACATTATTTATTAGTAAGGAGGTAACAGGAGGACCAGAATGAGCAGTGCAAACTGGAACTAGGAAGAGTTTTTCCCTGCACTATTTTATTCTCTGCAACTCTGTGCATATATATCTTTAACTAAAAGCTTAAAATGAAAAGACGAACAGGAGACGCCCGTGCCCACATACTAAGGGAACTCATACCCCTACTAAAATTCTCTCCCTTCCAACTAAACTTAGATGTACTGTCCTAGTACCTGATGCACATAAATAGCACAGGAGCCTTGATGTTTTTAAAACCCATGCTCCTTCTAGATATGTCACGTGCGCTGTCACCAGAAAGCAAGTGCTGGCAGAAGTAAAGTGAGATGGATGAGGAATTAATTAGAAAGGGATCAAAACTGAGGAAGTCTTTCTGCTTTGACGTGACCTGTCAACACAAACTGCTCTGGTGAGAAAATCGGGAAGACTGAGAAGACCGAAGGCTGCATTCCCGCACAGACCCCTGTGGCCTCCCTGCAGCTTCTCACTCATGCTCTCAGAATCACTCTGGCACTGCCTGCAAAACGCACTTTTCCTGCCAGTTCTGACCATGGGTTCCATGGTGCTCTCACTGTGCCCAGCCTCTTTCCAAGTCCTAAATGTGGGACTAAATCTCTTGTTTTTGAAACACTGGGTTCAAGCAATTCTCCTGCCTCAGCCTCCTGAGTAGCTGGGATTACAGGGGTGCATCACCACGCCTAGCTAATTTTTTATACTTTTAGTAGAGACAGGGTTTCATCATGTTGGTGAGGCTGGTCTTGAACTCCTGACCTCAAATGATCCGCCCACCTTGGCCTCTCAAAGTGCTGGAATTATAGGCATGAGCCACTACACCTGACCTAAATGTGGGGCTAAATCTCTTTTAGTGTATCCCTGGGTGTACCTCAATCTTTAAACCCTGGAGAGGAGGCCCTTTCTGACATGAAGATACCATGATTCTAGCCAATCTGGTCGTCTTTGAAGAAGAAAGTCTCTGCCGCTGACCATGGTGGCACATGCCTGTGATCCCAGCTACTCAAGAGGCTGCGGTGGGAGAATCGCTTGAGCTCAGGCCAAGTTCAAGGCCCGCCTTTGTCTCTTACGTTTCAAAGCAACATTTAGAATTTAAAATGTCAGCTGGGCATGGTGGCTCACGCCTGTAATCCAAGCACTCTGGGAGGCTGAGGTGGGTGGATTGCCTGAGCTCAGGAGTTTGAGACCAACCTGGGCAACACGGTGAAACACCATCTCTACTAAAATACAAAAACTTAGCCAGGCGTGGCGGTGTGCACCTGTAATCCCAGCAACTCGAGAGGCTGAGGCAGGAGAATCACTTGAACCTGGGAGGCAGAAGTTGCAGTGAGCCAAGGCTGCACCATTGCACTCCAGCCTGGGCAACAGTGCAAGACTCTGTCTCAAAAAGTAATAATAATAATAATTTAAAATGTCCATGACTGTTAATGGCTTAGGGGGATGGTGGAGTATCAGAATAGAAACTGTATCATATCAGTGGCAGAGTGTGTAAAGAAAGAGAAATGGAGACAAAATGAAATGACTTTTTTTTTTTTTTTAAAGTATGAGGTCTCATTCTGTTGCCCAGCTGGAGTGCAGTGGCTATTCACAGGCACTCACTGCAGCCTCAAAACTCCTAGGCTCAAGTGACCCTCTGCCTCAGCCTCTCCAAGCAGCTGGGACTACAGGTGCACCCTCGCTTTAGAATAACAACCCTAGAAGAGACATCTAACTAGGCTGAGGAAGGAGACAGGACAGGTCTTACGCTGTGCCATTCAATATGGTAACCACTACAATAAGATACAATGTTGAATTCCATTCCTCAGTCACACTAGCCACAGTTCAAGGCTTCAGCAGTGACACGTGGCTAGTGGCTACCATAGTGGACAGTGCAAATATGGCCATTGTCACAGAACGTTCTATTGGAGACGCAAGGTGTCAAGGAAGGCACTTGGAGACAGATGAGGATATTTAAGTGCCTAGGAAGAAAAGCAGTACAGAGTGAGAAATTTGGCTACAACAAAGGATGCAGATGCCTTTGAATGGCAGGAGAGAAGGACAGGGCGCACCTTGCAGAGGGCAGAGGAGCAGCCCTGAGCACCCAGGGATGGTGATGCAGGGAGAGATGCAGGGAGGTCCAAAACAGAGCAGAGAACTTGAGAAATGGCCATTATGGACGATGGAAAATCCTGATGGAAAAAAAAAAAAACTTGGATTACAACACAGGCCTCTGGCCAGGCTCGGTGGCTCACGCCTGTAATCTCAGCACTTTGGGAAGCCAAGGTGGGTGAATCACTTGAGGTCAGGAGTTCAAGACCAGCCTGGCCAACACAGTGAAACCTTATCTCTATTAAAAATACAAAAAATTAGTTGGGCATGGTAATGCACACCTGTAATCCCCATTACTCAGAAGGCTGAGGCAGGAGATCGCTGGAATTGAGGAGGCAGAGGTTGAGATGAGCCGAGATCATGCCACTCCACTCCAGCCTAGGCAACAGAGCAAGTCTCCGTCTCCAAAAAAAAAGGAACACAGGGCTGGGCACGATGGCTCAAGCTTGTAATCCCAGCACTTTGGGAGGCCAAGGCACGTGGATCACCTGAGGTCAGGAGTTCAAGACCAGACTGGCCAACATGGTGAAAGCCCATCTCTACTAAAAATACAAAATTAGCCGGGCACGGTGATGCACACCTATAATCCCAGCTACTCAGGAGGCTGAGGCAGAAGAATCATTTGAACCCAGGAGGTGGAGGCTGCAGTGAGCCGAGATCATGCCACTGCACTCCGCCTGGGCAACAGAGCAAAGACTCTGTCTCAAAAAAATAAAAAAAGAACACAGGTCTCTCAGGACAAAAAGTATTGATAAAAGAAAAACAGATATTGGAAAGATGACCAGGCAGAAGAGAAGCTTTGCTTCTGAGGTCAGTGACCCAGATTTGCATGTGTGATGAGATTAGTTTGTGTTCTTGTATAACATTCTCCAGTTAAGCACTGAGGCTCAGGTGCAGGTAAATCAAAAGTGGAAAGCTGGGGTTCTTTCAAGGTGGGGTTTTGCCAGATGGACATGCTAGGAAAACATTCCGGGCCTGGGAGACTGGGTTGGATTAGCAAGGGTACTGCATGGCAATTAAGCTGGGAAGGAGGTGGGAAAGGAGGAGGTATAGAAACAAGAGAGTGAGTAGATTTGGATGACGAAAAAAAGGCCACATCTGCACCCTGACGTTTCCCAGAGATCAGTGCCTTATTAGTAGAGCCAGACACAAGTGCCATTACTCAGCCATTTTTGAGTTACAAAAGCAATTTTATAGGGGTCCACCTAAGTATACCTGACATATGGTTGCAAGCACGAGTCTGAACTGCAAAGCTCAGGTAGTTGCATATGGTTGCAAAGCTCAGTCCTTGTTAAAAAGAGAATCAAGAAATATGAGAGATGCTAAAGACATCTCAGCATCAAACTGAGCCTGTTAGAAGGGGAAGTAAAGAGGGAGTTGCTTTTTCAATAGGTGGTTCTGTCATATTTAAAGCCAAGTTCATATCTCCCTAAAGTCAGCTCATGTTACTCCCTCTGACTGTGCCCCCAAATCCCACCCGCCTTTCAAAGCATGAGTCTGGCTAGATCTGAACTTAAAGTCTTGGCTCTCACAATTACTCACTGAGTTACTCGGGCATCTGAGTTAACGTCTCTGGACCTCAACTTGCTCATCTGTATAATGGAAATACTAACTATGCCCTCACGGACATTAGGAAGAAACATGATAAGGTGTGTAAGTGCTTCATGCTGTTCAGTAGCACTAATAGCTGCTCTTCTGACTTCCTCTGAAACTCCATGGAGACAGGGATTTATCTGCCTTATTCAGAAAAACTGCCCCTTCCTGCCCTCTGCTCGCCCCCCTCTTCCTCCCACCATTTACTGGGGCTTCTTGTCTCCTCTCCTTTCCACTCCCTGGGATAGTGTGCCTCAGGTCAGGAGTCAACAAACTATGGCCAGCTCAATGCCTGTTTTTGCAATTCAGGTTTCATTGGCACAGGGCATACATTTGTTTACATATTATCTATGTCTACTTTCACACTACAATGGCAGGGTGAGCAGCTAGGACAGGGACCATGTGGCCTGCAAAGCCTAAAATATTTACTAAATGGCCCTCTACAGAAAAAGTTTCTTGACCCTGGTCTAGGAAATACTCCTCCAGCCCGGAATGGAATACGATGCCTCTCCCAACTACCTTCCTGTATGCCACCCTCCTGACGCCAATGGACTCCTGCCAAATTCATCCTACCACGGCATCATTCATCTTCTCAGATGCCATATCGATCAAGCCACTTTGAGGCTCCAAAACTTTAACAGCACCCCTCTGTCTGAAACACTGTTTCCCTAACTTGGAGTTTCCTCACACCACCTGTGCCATTTCGACACATCCATAGTCCTCTTATATATTGCTTAGTTCATGTTTTTATTTTAAACTTCTATAACTTAGGTAAATAAACTTTTATTGTTAACCAACAAAAAACACAAAACCAATAAAATCTGCTATCAAAGGCAACTCCAAAAATGAATGTAATGAAAACCTTAAATTAAAAGTTCTAGGGTGGGGAGCATGCTGCTAAAATCTAGAGTCTGCTCAGTCTTTGTTAAAAAGAGAATCAGGAAATATGAGAGATGCTAAAGACATCTTAGCACTAAACTGAGCCTGTTACAAGGGGAAGTGAAGAGGGAGTTGCTTTTTCAATAGGTGATTCAGTCATGTTTAATGCCAAGTTCATATCCTCCCTCCTAAAGCAAGCTCGTATTACTCCCTCTGACTGTGCCCCCAAATCCCACCCAACTTTCAAGGCCTAGCCCCTTCAGGAAACCATTACCAACCCCCTAACAATGGACATCACTTCTTCCTCCATGCACTCAATATGCAGAAGTGAAATGAAATGTTTGCTTTTCAGCTCAAGAGAATCATCAGTGGCTCATGCCAGTAATCCCAGCACTTCCGGAGGCCGAGGCAGGAGGATCACTTGAGGTCAATAGATCAAGACCAACCTGGCCAACATGGCAAAACACCATCTATACAATTTTTTTTTTTTTTGGAGACAGAGTCTTACTCTATCTCCCAGGTTAAGAGTACAGTGGCATGATCTCGTCTCACTGCAACCTCCGCCTCCCGGGTTCTCCTGCTTCAGCCTCCCAAGTAGCTGGGATTACAGGCGCACGTCACCACGCCCGGCTAATTTTTGTATTTTTAATAGAGACAGGGTTTCACCATATTGGTCAGGCTGGTCTCGAACTCTTGACCTTGTGATCTGCCCACTTCAGCCTCTCAAAGTGCTGGGATTACAGGTGTGAGCCACTGCGCCCAGCCTACAAAAAATTTTTTTAAAAATTAGCCAGACGTGGAGGTGTGTGCCTATAGTCCCAGCTACATGGGAGGCTGAGGCAGGAGAATCACTTGAGCATGGGAGGCGGAGGTTGCACTGAGCTGAGATCACGCTACTGTGCTCCAGCCTGGGCGACAGAGCGAGACTCTGTCTCAAAACATCAATCAATCAATCAGCAAGCAGAAAGGTAATGGAGCTGTGGTGCCAGGCAAAAACCTTAAATGAAATAAAACTGTCTTCCACCAGGAAGGCACCTTCTCTGAACCCTTCTGGAATGACCCAAAACTGCTTTAAGAAAGTGCAAGAAAAAGATTCTTTGGGCTAGGGAAGGAAGACAGCTCAAACTCCACAGAAGAAAACCCTAGATGTCGCCGGGCGCGGTGGCTCAGCCTGTAATCCCAGCACTTTGGGAGGCCGAGACGGGCGGATCACGAGGTCAGGAGATCGAGACCATCCTGGCTAACACGGTGAAACCCCGTCTCTACTAAAAAAATACAAAAATTAGCCGGGCGAGATGGCGGGCGCCTGTAGTCCCAGCTACTTGGGAGGCTGAGCGAGAGAATGGCGTAAACCCGGGAGGCGGAGCTTGCAGTGAGCTGAGATCCGGCCACTGCACTCCAGCCTGGTGACAGAGCGAGACTCCGTCTCAACAAAAAAAAAAAAAAAAAAAAAAAAAAAGAAAAACCTAGATGTCAAGTCTCAGAAAATTTCCCCAAATCTGCCTGTCAGGTTATTTTCCAAAAGGAAAGGATTTTACAGAAAGATCATCCACCTGAGTACTGCCTTCAATTCTCAAAGGTTTGAGCGCCTTCATCCACCGTATGCAAGTGTTAGAACCTCAGAATAAAATCTTACACAGTGTCATTTACCGTGCTTATTTCCCTGAGAGAAAAAAAAACTCCCCAATTCGAATGCACTTCTTCTACCCTACCCCCGGTCAGCAACAGAGGCCTCTGTCCAAATGGAGTTTTACGTGGATCCCCAGTAAATACAACAGGTAATACCGATCAGTTTGAAGAGGTACCTGAAAGATAACATGCTCAGCTAACCCCTCACCCCCACTGACCCACCCCAGGCACCCCTAAGGATCCATGATCGTTTGGAAACCATTGGAATAAACCCTTCAAATTCTCCCTGACAAAATGGCTCCCCATCTGCCCATCTGAAATGTGAAAGCACCGTTCGCCCACCAGGGGGCAACATACCAGAGCCTTGGTTGGAGCCTAAGAGAATGGAGGAGGGCGTCTCTCTGGAGCCAGAAAGGTCAAGGGTCTAGAAATACAAAAAGAAAAAGATGGACTCAAGGCACTGAGGCTAATGTCGCCCCCACAGGGAAATCCAGGGAGTCATGGGGGTGCTCATCGCTGCCCCCAAAGCATCTCAGTGCCCTCTGCCTGGTACGGTCAGGTGGGAGTGATGGGCACAGGGCGGCCAGGTGGCCAAACCCCAGGTGCCATTTCCCACACTGAACAGGCTGGACCACAGCACCAGGGTGGCCCCTCACTCTACCCTAGAACATTCACTGTTTCCTAAACTCCACTCACTAACAGACCCCCCTCCAGATTTTTGCCATATCCAAGAAGAGACTTCAAAATTCTATCGTCTGCTTTTAATTCATGCTAGCCTCTGACTAAGTAATACTATCAGTTAAACCAATGTGTTTTAACTGACAGTCTAACGATTTATCTTTTTCCTAACATACACTGAAATAGACAAACAATGACTAAAAATGTAAAAAACTATATACTCATGAAAATAGTCTTCGCATACCATCGATGTCACAAACATCACACCCTGGCAAACAAGGAGGTGAAACCTTCGTGGCCCAATGTGGCAGCCACTAGCCACATGTGGCTACTGAAATCTCAATTAGTTAAAATTAAATAAAATTGTAAAATACGGTCCTGGGTCACACTAGCTGCATTTCAAGTGCTCAAAAGCTGCATGTGGCTAGCAGCTACCATTCTGGATAGGAGGTATAGGACATTTCCATCATCGCAGAAGTTCTCCTGGGCGACACTACTCTACACACTGAGGGCCCCAGGGGAGAGTACTAGGGAGCAGTTGCCAGGTCCTACACACACCAGCTCAGGCTCCATGTTCCCACACATCCACTGGAAACTCTGGCACACTGTTACGACAAGCTTCCCCAAACATGCAACTTTCAGGGCGGCAGACAGGGGGTCCTAAGTCCACTTGGCACAAAGGGTAGATGTCACTAGCCAAAGGCACAGGGGGATCCTCACCGAGCCACTGTCCTTGCTTTTCTCAGCTGACGTCTCCTTCTCTTTGGAGGCGCTGGCCGTTTCTGAAGGTGCTGACTGTGTGCTCGAGGAGCTCCCCTGGGACGACTTATTTAGTGTTTCTGTGTTCACCTCAGCATCCGCTTCCTGCTGAGGAGCAGTAGCTGGGGACAAAGGAGAAAGAGATGCCACATATACAAAGAGTATGATGATTTTGAAACATGCATGGAGCCCCACCCTGCACCCAGTGGCACCCAAGGCTCAGCCCTACCCAGGGCATAAAAGTGTAGGCTCAAGGGGGCCGGATTGCCAGAGATTTCCAGAAGCTGGAATTCCAAATTTTAACGTAAACATGTTGAGACGGAGTCTCACTCTGTCACCCAGGCTGGAGTGCAGAGGCATGATCTCGGCTCACAGCAACCTCTGTCTCCCGGGTTCAAGTGATTCTCCTGTCTCAGCCTCCCAAGTAGCTAGGACTCAGGTGCACACCACCACGTCCGGCTAATTTTTGTATTTTTAGTAGAGATGGGGTAACACCACGTTGGTCAAGTTGGTCTTGAACTCCTGACTTCAGGTGATCCACCTACCTCGGCCTCCCAAAGTGCTGGGATTACAGGTTTGAGCCACCGCACCTAGCCAACACGTTGATTTTTAATGGTTAGCAATTCAAGTTTTATTAAATCATTCTGGGATGAAAGTATACTCTTGGAACAAACAAAGCCCATCAACAAGAGCCAACCTGTAACTGCCAATTTAGAGTTACTCTCTTTAGTCATTTCTAGGTGGAGACCTGTATTTTTAGCCACAGGGGCTTGCTTCCTTCTAAGGTGGGACAGGAAAACCACATGAAAGGCGACACGCTGTCAGAGGCCCAGAGCATCTGGAGATGGCAGCAACTTGGACACATGGAAAAACAGGGCGTTGGGGAGGAATTTAGGAAGAACAGATGTAATTATATCACAAAAAAAGGAAAGCCGAAGGACATTTTGGCCATCTTGGCAAAACAGCAAAAGCCTTATCAGACACATTCCAGAACATAGGGAGAAAACAAAGAGACTTTACTCCAGTAACAGACCAAAAGTCTCTACAAAGAAGACATCTCCCAAAAGACTAAAGAACAGGGCAAGGTATGCTCCAATATTGCCTTTTACAAAATAATAAAAAATTGATTTGTCTAGAGCAAGAGCTGACAAGCTAGCGCTGCCTGTTTTATCGGCAGACAGCCACATCCATCCATTTACATATCATCTATGTCCATCCATTTACATATCATCTAAGACTGCTTCTGCACTGCAACAGCAGAGTTAAGTAGTAGCAACAGAAACCACATGGTGTACAAAGCCTAAAATATTCACTCTCGCCCTTCACAGAAAAGGTTTACTAACCCCTGGTCAAGCTCACACTTGAGTCATTTATGTACCATCTTTGCAAATTTTGCCAATCTGTAGACATACTACCTTACTGTATTATTTATGTGACACTTGAAATTCTTTAAAACGGAAGTGTTTAATTCCAACCATACAAAGCTCGTATCATTTGCCACAAATAAAAGGTAACTGTAAAAAATCACCTATAGGCTGGGAATGGTGGCTCACGCCTGTAATCCCAGTACTTTGGGAGGCCAAGGCAGGCAGATCACTTGAGGTCAGGAGTTTAAGACCAGCCCGGCCAACATGGCGAAACCCTGTCTCTACTAAAATACAAAAATTAGCTGGGCATGGTGACGTGTGCCTGTAACCAGCCACTCGGGAGGCGGAGGCAGGAGAATTACTTGAACCCAAGAGGCGGGGTTGCAGGGAGCCAAGATCACACCACTACATTCCAGCTTGGGGGACAAGAGCAAAACTCTGTCTCAAAATAATAATAATAATAATAATTTTTTTTTTTTTTTTTTTGAGACGGAGTCTCGCTCTGTCGCCCAGGCTGGAGTGCAGTGGCCGGATCTCAGCTCACTGCAAGCTCCGCCTCCCGGGTTTACGCCATTCTCCTGCCTCAGCCTCCCGAGTAGCTGGGACTACAGGCGCCCGCCACCGCGCCCGGCTAGTTTTTTGTATTTTTTAGTAGAGACGGGGTTTCACTGTGTTAGCCAGGATGGTCTCGATCTCCTGACCTCGTGATCCGCCCATCTCGGCCTCCCAAAGTGCTGGGATTACAGGCTTGAATAATAATAATTTATAAAATATTATTGATGCCGGGCGCAGTGGCTCACGCCTGTAATCCCAACACTTTGGGATGCCGAGGTGGGCAGATCACCTGAGGTCAGGAGTTCAAGACCAGCCTGACCAACATGGAGAAACCCCATCTCTACTAAAAATACAAAAAATTAGCTGGGCGTGGTGGCGTATTCCTATAATCCCAGCTACTCGGGAGGCTGAGGCAGGAAAATCACTTGAACCCAGGAGGCAGAGGTTGCGGTGAGCCAAGATCACGCCACTGCACTCCAGCCTGGGCAACAAGAGTGAAACTCTGTCTCCAAAAAAAAAAAAAAAAAAAAAAAGATAAATTCTAACTAGATAGTGCTTCCTGATGGAAGCTGTAGGCCTGGGGACTGCTTGTTCTATGTTGGAAAGGGTAACTACAAATATTACAGCAGTGTCAAAGACAGGTTAGTTCCAAACCAACACTTTTTACTTAACGAAGAAATTGGGAATCTATATTATCTAAAGCCACAAGTCCATTACTGCCAAAAAAAACCCACAGTGTCTCAACTTCAGTACTACTGACATTTTAGGCCTGAGAAGAGATCAAGGGTTCTGCAAAAATCAAAGGTTCAAAATGTCCCTGGCTCAAGTCTTAGCTATGCGCCTGCATGCTGCTCACCTATGTGTAAGAGACACAATTGTTTTTGAGTGAAAGTGACCAGAAACCAGGCAACCTCCCTTGTCAATTAGCCCTGAGACCCCTGAGGTCCACAGGGGAGACCAATGCCCAGCCACTGCAGCCCAGGATGGGAGGCAGTCCCACAGTGCATTACCTGACTGGGTGCAGGACTTCATGTGCTCAGGCCAGTGGGCTTGCTGGCAGGGGTAGTCACAGTAGCTGGTGTTCCAACAGCAGTAAAAGATGGCCTCCTTCTTGCAGTTGGCACACCACTGCTTCTTCTTGGTCTCATCCACCGCCTGCTGCTTCTCCAGCTCCAGCTGCTTCTTTACCTCGGCGATGAGCCGGTCCCGCTCCTGCTCCAGGCTCTGCCGCATCTCCGCCATGGTCAGCTCTGGTGGAGGAGGGGAAGGAATACTGCTCATCACCTGACCCCAGCCTGGGCTGTAGGGTGAATCCTGCCCCCAGATTCAGGCAGACGTGGGTGCAAGACCAGGCTGGGAGAAGCCCTGGCTGTGTGCCCATGGGCAATAACCTAGCCCGAGTCTTCATCTGTAAATAGGGCATTCATCATAGCGACCAGATGGTGCTGCCTGTTGAGAGTGGACATGAGGCGCCCAGCGTGGAGACAACTGCAGCCCCAGAGGATTTTCAATACCAGACTACATTCTGGGAATTCCTCAAAGTAACCCTTGAAACAACTGCCACCAAAACTCACTTTCCATCCTAATATTCATTAACATAAACCGTTTCCCCCCCTCAATCTATACCTATATAGCACCCACTACATGGAGGCACTGTTCTAAGAACTTCATAAATATTAACTCAAGTAACCCTCATCCTAATAATCCTACGGGGTAAGTACTACTATTCTGCCTCTTTCACAGATGAGGAAACTGAGGCACACAGCTAGCTGGGCCTAGAACTCAGGCATGCTTTCTTGTAGGCATCTCTTGTGGCACTGGATCCAGATGGGACAGTGGTTGAAGATTATACTAACAGGACAACTATGAACCTACTCAGTCTACCAAGATTTCTCTAATTTTATTTCAGTAAGTCCACAGGTAATTCATTTAGGAGTGACCTGCAGGCTGTAATAAAAGAAAAATAGGCCGGGTGCGGTGGCTCATGCCTATAATCCCAGCACTTTGGGAGGGCGAGGTGGATGGATCATCTGAGGTCAAGAGTTCGAGACCAGCCTGGCCAACATGGTGAAACCCTGTCTCTGCTAAAAATACAAAAATTAGCTGGGCGCAGCGGTGAGTGCCTATAATCCCAGCTACTTGGGAGAACGAGGCAGGAGAACTGCTTGAACCCAGGAGGTGGAGGTTGCAGTGAGCTGAGATCATGCCATTGCACTCCAGCCTAGGCAACAAGAGTGAAACTCCATTGGCAAGAGAGGGGAAGGGACAGGAGGGGAGGGGAGACGAGAGGAGGGAAATGGTCCCTCAATTCCTTCAAATACTCTTCCTGAACTTTATAAAAGAAAACCCCTCATAAAGAAGTTAACTACTTGTGGCCAGACAGAACCTTCGAGTTAATCAAACTACCTTTAACTATGGGCCTGCAAAAAATAGCTAAGTTCTGGCCAGCCCACAGGTAATTTTTTCAAATGTATAGTCAACACATAAAAAGAAAAGGACTTTATGAAAGTAAGATTCCCTGATTTTATTAGAAAAACAAGAAGTGGTGGCAGGGGCAGTGGATCACATCCGTAATCCCAGCACTTTGGGAGGCCGAGGTGGGTAGATCGCTTGAGGCCAGGAGTTTGAGACCAGCCTGGCCAACATGCTGAAACCCCGTCTCTACTAAAAGTACAAAACTTAGCCAGGCATGGTGGCGCACACTTGTAATTCCAGGTACTTGGGAGGCTGAGGCAGGAGAATCACTTGAACCTGGGAGGCAGAGGCTGCAGTGAGCCTAGATTACATCACTGTACTCCAGCATGGGAAACAAGAGTAAGACTCTGTCTTTTTTGAAAAAAAAAAAAAAAAAAAAAAAAGGCAAACGAGAAGAAGCAACAACACCCAAATAAGCGTCCAGAAAGAATGAACCAAGGGCTCCTCTCCAGGGGGCTCTGAAAGGATTCATGTCTGTGACTTCGATGCAGACCACAGGTGAGCAGGTAGGCACATCTGGGCATGGGTCCTCAACCTAAGAGTTCTGCTGCTGCCAGCAGCCCATCTGATACTACGTGAGGATCTGAAGCAATCACTCCTACCTTTGGGGAAAAGCTTATCTATACAGAATGATGGGCTAAAACATCTGTCAATCTAATCCAGGGACCAATAAAGTATCTTTCCCCACAGTGAGCAGTGCACGGGAAGCATCCAGATATTGTTAAAGGACCCGGCACTCAATGATGAACAGGTTGAAGAGTGCCCAGACTTGAACTGTGGCCATGTCACCTTGAATAACTTCCTCAACCTGGCGGTTTCTTCCCTTGAAAACTGGGGATATATCCACAGCATGCAGAGTGTGAAAAAAAGAAAAGGAAAACCAGGGATATAACAGATCCCTTATCACAACAGTTTGTGTGATGAAATTAGTTAAGTTCACTGCACCCTCAACTTTTCTCAGGCTCAAGTGATCCTCCTTCCTCAGCCTCCCAAGCAGCTGGGACCACTGGAGCGTACCACCAGGCCCAGCTAATGGCTTAAAATTTTGTGTAGAGATGGGGTTTCGCCAGATTACCCAGGCTGGCCTTGAACTTCTGGGCTCAGGTGATCCTCCCATTTGGGCCTCCCAAAGGGCTGGAATTACGGTGTGAGCTGCTGTGCCTGACCAATCCTCATTATTCTATTGTTGAGGCTGGTGTTCTGAACAGAGGAAAGGGGGGCTCCCACCAACATCCGCTCTTATACCTGGTTTCTCCAGGCCAGACTCTCAGGATTCTGTGGTCTCCCTACAAGTCATACAATCCTAGCCTAATTTTAACTGCACTCACATCTGGGCTTGACTCCAGAGGCGCAAAGAAGTTCACACACAAAACCCTCCTCCGTCCAAACCAACGTGTCAGGCCGTACCCAGGTTGTGTTTCATTTCGGAGAGCTCTTGCTGGTGCAGCCACTGCAGCTTCTCTATCTCGATCCTCAGTCTGCGAATCTGGAAGAGGGAGAGCGAGCATCTTCAAAAGCTGTCTCATGCAGTTCACCCGCAGGTTTCAGAAGCTCAACCATGGCTGGCTGTGAGGGGTACCGGAATCATGCTAACCTTCCCACAACTGTAGTTCAGAGAGGTGAGTACTAGTGAGTGAACCCAAATTCACCAGAAACACTGGTTCAGAAAACCAAGTATAAACAGTCCATCGATTCCAAGAAATACTGGCATGAGGGAAAGTCACTTAAAGTGACAAGGACCAGACTTTCATATAAATAATATATTAAGGGTTTGATTAGGATTTTGGTCTATAAATAGGAAACAAATACAAAGATAGCTGGATTTTCGCTCTTACATAACAACATTTAGGTGGTGCGATCCACACTTATTCACCTGAAATTCCAAAGCCTGACATCTCTGAAAACCAAAGGGTATTTCTGGGCAGGGGAGCTGTGACTTTGGGGCCAAACTCATTTTGAAGGGAAAATAAACTCGACCTGATCTGAGAGGAAACTAATTAAACAGTGTTTTGGCCAGGTGCGGTGGCTCGCACCTGTAATGCTTGCACTTTGGGAGGCCAAGGTAGGCAGATCACTTGAGGTCAGGAGTTCGAGACCAGCCTGACCAACATGGTGAAACCCCATCTCTACTAAAAATACAAAAATTAGCCGGGCATGGCGGCGCACGCCTGTAATCCCAGCTCTTGGGAGGCTGAGGCACGAGAATCATTTGAACCTGGGAGGTGGAGGTTGCAGTGAGCCAAGATCATGCCACTATGCTGCAACCTGGGTGACTCTGTCTCCAAAAAAAAAAAAAAAAAAAAAAAAAAAATTAATTTAAAAAATAATAATAAACAGTGTTTAATTATCACAGTAGTTCTCAACCGGGGCAATTTCGAGTACTCTCCCTGTCATGAGAATGTCTGGAGTCATTTGTGGTTATCACAATTGAGCAGTGTTGCTGGCATGTGTGTGTAGAGGCCAGGGATGCTGCTCAACATCCTACAATGCACAGGGCAGCCCCACAACAGAAAAGTACCTGGTGCAAACATCAGTATAGCTAAGGCCGAGAAAACCTGATTTATTCATGTAGCGTGAACAATCACATTTCATTGCAGAAATGGTGTCTCTAATTGTGGGGGGTTGCATATTACCTCTCTAAAATCCAAAAAACTTCTGGCATACATCCAGATCCAAGGTTTCAGGTGAGATATTATGAACCGTATTTTCAACCACATGCCAATTCTTACAATGTATACAAACAAGAATGAAGTTGTTTCTAAAGCAACTTCTTATTTGATGTCCGAAGCATAATCATAAAGGTCATATTTGCAAAACTATTCAAGGGGATTCACTGATTTTTCTTGGGGCCTCTCTTAAATCTTTGTATTCACAATGTTTTCTGTTTAAGGAACCACAAGGTTGCCTTCCTGAAGATTTTCTCCTCTTCATCTGAGCACCAGCCTAATGCCGCCAAGTCCTAAAAGGTCAATAGCTCTGCAAAGGATTCCCACAGTTCTCCAACATCACCTTAGATGACCTCTATAAGTCCTGCCACTTGTCATTTCACCAGATAACCTGTTTGTATCTGGCCCACACTGTACCATCCACAGACAACCGGGAAGTGGCCCACTCTCCGAGCCCTGATAGGGAATTAGCCTAAGGGGGAAGTTCAGAGGTATATTTTTATAAGTGGACGCTTTATAAGTGGATAGCTTTTTTTTTTTTTCCTCCTTAAGAGACAGGGTCTCATTCTGTCTCCCAGGCTGGAGTATAGTGGCACAATCACAACTTACTGTAGCCTCAAACTCCTGGGCTCAGGCAATCCTCCTGCCTCAGCTTCCTACAGAACACACCACCATCTCCTGCTTGTTTTTTTAAAATTTTTGTAGAAATGGGTTTCACTATGTTGTGCAGGCTGGTCTCAAACTCCTAGCCTCAAGCAATCCTCAGGATTCCCAAAGTGCTGGGATTACAGCCACCACACCCAGCCAATGAAATGTCTTAACCACTTTCTTCTCTATGCAATTACATAATTATGGAGACTCCAGTATACAAAGTATTGAACAACAAGAAGCACTTGTATTAAAAAGTCCAAACTTACAGAGAAGATTCAGGAGCCAGTTTTACATGAAGCAAAAAGAACTGGTATCCAGTTTCACCAATAGGTTAACTGAAGCTCTGGTTTTGGCTGTTTTATTAGAAATGATCACACAAGGCAGGGCATGTCTCCACAGCCCCAGCTGACTGGCTAAAGGAAAAAATACCCTCATCAAGTAGAGCCAGCTTAGTGACCAAGTCAGGATCCAAGAGGGGTTTCCAGAGAAGCTTCTTCATGGTATCACCTTTAAAGCAGCCCATAAAATACTCTTAGCAAATAAGGAATTCATGTGTCACCTCTGACCTCAGCTATTGTGCTTCCAGTAGTGTTTTTAGAAAGATCGTTGTATATTTCTGTCATTGTTCCTTTTATTGCGTCCATCATCTGAAAGATAAAAACAGAAACAATTCAGCTGATCACTTCTTGGAGGCTTTTCCTGGTGACAAATACCTAAAATCTATCTGTATAAAGCAGAGGTTCTCAACTCAGGGCAATTTTGTCCCACATGAGACACTGGGCATTTCTGGTTGTCATGACAGGTGCAGGAGCGAGGAGAAGGAGCTGCTACTGGCATCTGGAGGGTGGAGGCAGGGACGCTGCTAAACTTCCTACCTAAACCATGCTAAATGCACACAAGGACCCTGCACAAAAAACAACAACATTTCAGCCCAAAATGTCACCAGCATTGAGGTTAAGAAACTCCAATATTAACGGGGTAAAAATTTCCAACAAATTTCATGTATTGCATTGTGGTGCCACTTCATAACCATAAAGCTAGTTTCCATACCCACATAAAGCTAGTTTCTATACCACAGTTTGGCTGAAACTGGAGAAGCCAAATTTGGCCCCCAGATGTGTGGTGTTTTTTTTTTTTTCGTTTGTTTTTGTTTTTTTGTTTTTAAGATGGAGTCTCACTCTGTCACCCAGGCTGGAGTGCAGTGGCGCGATCCTGGCTCACTGCTACCTCCGCCTCCAGGTTCAAGCGATTCTCCTGCCTCAGCCTCCCAAGTAGCTGGGATTACAAGCGCACACCACTATGCCCAGCAAATTTTTTTTCTACTTTATTAGTAGAGACGGGGTTTCACCATTTGGTCAGGCTGGTCTTGAACTCCTGACCTCAAGTAATCCACCCACCTTGGCCTCCCAAAGTGCTGAAGCCACCGTGCCCGACCCCCAGATGTCTTTTAGTTGGCCAGTAAGGTATGGTCGAGAGAGGAATTACTGTTTTGGTTTTCATTATTTCCCCTTAAAAAACCAGCAATGTTTTATTGAGGTATATGCATATACTACACCATTCATTCATTTAAAGTATACAATTCAATGGCTTTTAGTACCCCAGCGTTGTGTATCTATCACTACAATCATTTCACAACATTTTCATTATCCCATAAAGAAAATCCCACTCCAGGCCAGGCGCAGTGGCTCAAGCCTGTAATCCCAGCACTTTGGGAGGCTGAGACGGGCAGATCACCAGGTCAGGAGATCGAGACCATCCTGGCTAACACGGTGAAACCCCGTCTCTACGAAAAAATACAAAAAACTAGCCGGGCGAGGTGGCAGGCGCCTGCAGTCCCAGCTACTCGGGAGGCTGAGGCAGGAGAATGGCGTAAACCCAGGAGGTGGAGTTTGCAGTGAGCTGAGATCAGGCCACTGCACTCCAGCCTGGGCAACAGAGCGAGACTCCGTCTCAAAAAAAAAAAAAGAAAGAAAGAAAGAAAATCCCACTCCGCCTGGCCTTAGTCTTCACTTCCCGGTATCCCATCCCCTCTCCCCCAGCCACTGACAACCACTGATCTGCCTTCTGTCTCTCCACATTTGCTCAGTCTGGACATTTCATATAAATGGACTCACACAACTCAAGGTCCTCTGTGATTCACGCATCCGTGCTGCAGCAGGAGTGGAACTTCATTCCTTTCTATAGTCCATTTTATAGATATGGCTGGTTTGTCAATTTTAATGCCTTCAGTCAGGACATTGTCTTTGCAGTTCATTTCCCATATTCTTTTTCTTTAACTATCTGACCCTTGAAGGCATCAGCCAGTTGGTGACATCAGCTAAGGTCCATGCAGCAGGCACCCAAGGATTTTCTGATTATGTTCGTAGGATGAATTTCTCTTCTACCTCCCACCTGCCAGCTGACCCTTCCCCCATCACAGCAGAAAGGGTGGGGGACAGGAGATCAGGCTCTGTCTCAGGCCCGGCTTGACTGGTACGAAGTCTCTCCAGCGCTTTCTAGATGCCCCAATTCAGGGAGAAGGCGGGACAAAGAGCAGCCTCCTATCTGATGCCTCACTATCCATAACCTCTAAGCCTCAGTTTCCCCACAAAAAAAAAAAAAAGAACTGCATGCCCCCCTGGTAGGGTGTGCAGGAGGATTAAATGAAAAAAAACACGCAAGGACTGTGTCTCGTTACCTGCCACGGAGTAGGTGTTCATAAAGAAATACCCATTCATCTTATTTTTAAAGAAAAAGAAATTCATACAAGTATGCAATTGCATAATTGCTGCCAAGCCCCAAAATAGTAGGCCCAAATTCGCCCCAAAATGGAGTAAAATGAATAAAATCTCTGTTAAGATTTCCACTCTCTGCTTGCTGTGGAGTCCACACCAGGCCACTGCCAGTAAAAACACTCAGCTTTGCCGCCTCCTGCACTTGTCTCCTTGCTCTGTTGCACCCACCGTGTCCGTTTTAAAAATTACAACTAAATGGCTTTACAAGAAAACTTTAGAAAGTGGGCGAAATTCAATACATTGCTAATGCAATGGTCACATTCCATTTCAAAGATATCATGCATTCGTGGACTGCCTTTTACTCTAAACTTCCAAATATAGCAAAGACTTCAACATCAGTAAAGAATATCACTCTGCCAAAACACACAGAACTGCATCCTCCACTCCAGGTCACCTCAGAGACAGGAAAAGTTCATCAGCTCCCAAAAAATGTCACTGTGTTCATTTTTTTTAACTTCAAAGAAAACACCTATCAAAAAAATCATTCCTGGACAGGCACAGTGGCTCACGCCTATAATCCCAGCACTTTTGGGAGGCCAAGGCAGGCGAATCACCTGAAGTCAGGAGTTCAAGACCAGCCTGGCCAACATGGTGAAACCCCGTCTCTACTAAAAATACAAAATTAGCCGGATAAGACCCCATCTCTAAAAAAAAAAAAATTTTTTTAAACAACTTTTTAAAGAACAAACGGGATGCAGAAGGTAACAGAATTAAAATGGTTGCAGTAGCTAAGAAAACAGCCTTCCTGCAAACCACTAATCAGATCCACTCAGCAGGCCTCAGCTTTCCCATTCATGAGCCAACAGCTGGGACCAAATCAAGGGAAGGTGATGTAAGGAGAACTGAAGGTAGAACAAGAGATCATTCAGGCAAAACCACACACCTACTTAAATCACTAACAAAAAAATTACCCCCTTTCAATTCTCTAATAATCCTACAGAATCCTACAGATCACTTTAGCAATAAGTCTCAGTTTGGTACTGTGGGTTTTTTTTTGTTTTTTTTTGAGACGGAGTTTCACTCTGTCCCCCAGGCTGGAGTGAAGTGGCACAATCTAGGCTCACTGCAACCTCCACTCCCTGGGTTCAAGCAATTCTCCTGCTTCAGCCTCCTGAGTAGCTGGGTTTATAGGTGCCTGCCACCACGCCAGGCCAATTTTTGTATTTTTAGTAGAGACGGGGTTTCGTCATGTTGGCCAGGCTAGTCTTGAACTCCTGACCTTAGGTGATCCACCCAGCTGGACCTTCCAAAGTACTAGGATTCCAGGCGTGAGCCATTGCACCAGGCCTTTTTT
Organism: Trachypithecus francoisi; assembly: GCF_009764315.1. Classification (NCBI taxonomy): domain Eukaryota; kingdom Metazoa; phylum Chordata; class Mammalia; order Primates; family Cercopithecidae; genus Trachypithecus; species Trachypithecus francoisi. The sequence continues at coordinate 42,861,935 of NW_022681467.1, forward strand.
TTTTTTTTTTTTTTTTTTTGAGACAGAGTCCCGCTCTGTCCACCCAGGCTGGAGTGCAATGGTGCAATCGGAGCTCACTGCAGCTTCAAACTTCTGGGCTCAAGTAATCCTCCCATCTCAGCCTCCTGAATAACTGAGACTACTGGCATGTGCCACCATGCCCAGCTAATTTTTTTTTACTTGTAAAGACATGACATGATCTCCGTGTCTTGCTCAGGTTGGTCTTAAACTCCTGGCCTCAAATGATCCTCCCACTTTGAGCCTTCCAAAGTGCTGTGGTTACAGCCACTGGCTCAAACAGCCACACTGAATCCTAAGAGCAGATGCTTATAGAAGTCGTGTGGCAACAGTTTGTGGCACGAACATTTGTGATCAGCAGGCTTGTTTGAAACGCACAACGCAGCTCAAAGCCAGGTTAAGTGCACGCTCTCTAGGGCGTGGCTGCTATCATTCAAAGTCCAGCTTGGCCGTTCACTAGCCTGTGACCCTAGACACACTGTGTAACATCACTGGGCTTCAGTTTTCTCATCTATAAAATTGGGCTATTGATAACAGCACCTACACTTCATCAATTTGTCAAGAAGACTGAGTAAGTAACATAAAAAAGTGCTTAGGACCGCATCTAGCCCAGAGTAAATACCATGCAGATATATTGCTACCTTACGTGGTAGGAAGGCTGCCGATGATCCCAACCTAGTACTATTTTGTGCCCATCTGTAATCCCCTCCCTCTGACCTAGCAACTTGCTTCTAACCAACGGAATACAGCAAAGGTAATGGGGTATCACTTCTGTGACTGGCCTAAGTAAGCCTGTGACTTCTGTCTTGCCAGCAAGCTCTCTCCATTGCTGGCTTTTGAGACAGAGTTTTGCTTTGTCGCCCAGGCAGGAGTGCAGTGGCACGATCTCGGTTCACTGTAACCTCCACCTCCCAGGTTCAAGCAAGTCTTGTGTACCAGCCTCCTGAGTAGCTGGGACTATAGGCGCACATCATCATGCCAGGCTGATTTTTTGTATTTTAGTAGAGATGAGGTTTCACCACGTTATCCACGCTGGTCTTGTACTCCTGAGCTCATGCGATCCACCCACCTTGGCCTCCCAAAATGCTGGGATTATAGGTGCGAGCCACCATGCCCAGTCTCCATTGTTGGTTTTGATGAACCAAGTTGCCATGCTGGGGAGGCCCACATGGCAGGGAACTGAGGGTGGCCCAGACCACCAGCCCTCAAGGAAGTGAATCTTGCTGGTCACCACCTAAATGACCAGGAGAGTGGAGCCCAGTTGAGCCTTTGTGTGAGTCCCAAACCCTTGCAGACACCATGACTGCAACTGTAAGAGATCCTGAAGTGGAGAGCCCTGTGGAGCTGGGCCCAGATTCCTGACCCACAAACACTGTAGGATAATAAAGGTGTGTGCTGTTTAAAGTTGCTAAGTTTTGTGGCAATTTGTTCTGTAGCAATAGATAACAATTACACCTACACAGAAGAAATAAAAAGAAACATAACCAATGAAAACTCATTTGGGTAAAAAAAAAAAATTCATATATATTTCTCTCACCATTGAGAATTTAAAAAGATTCCTCTTCCCTTAACTCAATATAATAAAGCTAATTCTTTATCAGTAAGACTATAAGAATTTTAGACGGCCGGGCACGGTGGCTCAAGCCTGTAATCCCAGCACTTTGGGAGGCCGAGAGGGGTGGATCACGAGGTCAGGAGATCGAGACCATCCTGGTCTACACGGTGAAACCCCGTCTCTACTAAAAAATACAAAAAACTAGCCGGGCGAGGTGGCGGGCGCCTGTAGTCCCAGCTACTCGGGAGGCTGAGGCAGGAGAATGGCGTAAACCCAGGAGGCGGAGCTTGCAGTGAGCCGAGATCGCGCCACTGCACTCCAGCCTGGGCGACAGAGCTAGACTCCGTCTCAAAAAAAAAAAAAAGAATTTTAGAAACAGCCTGGGTGTGGTGGCTCAAACCTGTAATCCCAACGCTTTGGGAGGCCTAAGTAGGAAGATCAGGAGTTTGAGACCAGCCTGGGCAACAAAATGAGACCCTGTCTGCATTTTTAAAAGAGAAAGAATTCTAGAAACAACCATCCTCAATTATTTTCATCCATTCTCTCTGAAAACCCAAACTGTTTACTCATCAGTATTAGTAATCTACTCATCAATAAAGAGTAAATTATTACCTACTTAGTAATTTACTAAATAATCTCAGTAGATTATAAATCAATAGCTATTGTTAAGTTATTGATAATTACTGAGGCCAATAAAAAGAAAGCCCAACTATGTGTCAAGCACTTACTGCATGCCACGCACTGTTCTAGGCCTTGGCAGTGAGCAGAACAGACCAAAATCCTGCCTTTGCGGAGCTGACATTCTGATGGTTATTATTACTAATGTGGTCTAATGACAAGGTACATAGTAGTACATCAGTACAGGGCACTCTCACATGACGCTGAGAACCGCAGATGGTTAACTACCTGAATTCAACAATGACCATAAAAGCACTTGGCAGGCCGGGCGTGGTGGCTCACATCTGTAATCCCAGCACTTTGAGAGGCCAAGGTGGGTGGATCACCCGAGGTCAGGAGTTTGAGACCAGCCTGGCCAATATGGCGAAACCCCATCTCTACTTTAAAAATACAAAGATTAGCCAGGCATGGTGGCGCGTGCCTGTAGTCCCAGCTACTTGGGAGGCTGAGGCAGGAGAATTGCTTGAACCCAGGAGGCGGAGGGTGCAGTGAGACGAGATCGTGCCACTGCACTCCCGCCTGGGCAACAGAGTGAGACTCCATCTCAAAAACAAACAAACAAACAAACAAACAAACAAAAGAAGCACTTGGCAAATTAAGAGAAAAAAAGAAGGGGCCTGTGCTGAGACAGTGATCATGAGTTTGCCCACAACAGGCAATTCTGGCCACCAGGCCACTTAATAGGGTCCCCTCGGTCCCCCTCCTCATCCATCTTGATTCCTGGAAAAATTAAAGTGCGGGCATTTCACCTTGCCAGTCTCATGTTTAAGACTCTGTCACGTCTGCTCCACATGCAAAGCTCTAAATGCAAATCAAACCCCTGGTCAGTTGTTCAATGAAGGATCAGTCATGTGTTCCAGTGCCTTAATGAGTGACTTGAATTCTCGAAGGTAATTCTGATTATATGTCATTTGTACTTTATAAACTGACTTTAGAATCTAAGCCCACTTGGATTAAGATTCAGTCCATTCTAATGTTTCTCTGTTAGACCCAAATGAAAGAAAGTGGTCTTGGAGATTCTGTTTTTAAAAAAAAAGGGTCTTCCTTCCTAACCACTCCCTAAAGCCTATGCGGTTAAGACGCTCATGCTTCCCCTCGCAAGGCCAAGGTTCTGGCAACCTGCCAGTTGCCTGCCGTCTCTGCGGCAGCTCTCCCATCCACTCACTTTGCTAGTGTACTTGGCAATATCAGCGGCGACATCTGCTGAGGCGGTGGCGATGGGCAGGTCAGCGTTCACTGAGGACACAAGGGTGCTCGTGGACCCCGAGCTGGTGACCAGGGGCGATGACTGTGTGCTGGTCACCAGGGTGATGGTGGATGTGGACGGGCTCTGTGTGATCTCCTTCTGCTGGACAGCTAGGAAGGCAAAGCATCCTGATTATCCCACGTGGGAAGGACCCGTCGTAGCATAGAGCTGTGGTGTAGAAGCAAAGCTCCTAATATACGTCCTGAGAACTTTTCTACTTTTAAATAACAAAGATGCTCCCCTTGACCAAACTCTATCCAGGTTTCTCGACTAGGCCCTAACCTTGGCCTGGAAAGACTTGAGTAAACATTGACAGTTTCTAAGAGCTCAAGAGTGCATGCTAGGATGACCCCAACCCCCACTTAAAGCACCTGCCTGGGAAAACTCAATGCTGGCAAAATAACTGACAGTTTTCTTCCAGCCAACACCTGAAGACAGGACTTCAGCATCCCAGTCTCTATGGGAGAGTAGGGGCCCAACTTCATGAAGTACCCGTTAGCAAATCGAGATGGGTTTCACAAAGACCAACCCCTCATCTTGCTTCTGTGATGTTTAACTTCAATGACTTGCTCCCATCCCTACTCCCTCATTCTCCCTTTAAAATGCCCAATCACCTCTGTACAAATCAAAGTTAATTTCAGTTTATGTTAGACTCTTGCCCCATTACAGTAGTGTATTACCGATTTAAATCTGTCTTTACCCCTTTAACTAGGCTCTACCTTGGCGTAAGACTATCTGAAGCAATGAGCCTCTTTTTGGCAGCACTCTTTTTTGTTTTTTTTGTTTGTTTCTTTGGTGTTTTTTTTTTTTTTTCTGAGACAGTCTCACTGTTGCCCAGACTGGAATGCAATGGCGCAATCTTAGCTTACTGCGACCTCCACCTCCAAGGTTCAAGGGATTCTCACGCCTCAGCCTCCTGAGTAGCTGGAGTTACAGGCATGTGCCCGGCTAGTTTTATGGGTTTTTTTCCATTTTAGTAGAGATGGAGTTTCACCATGTTGGCCAGGCTGGTCTTGAACTCCTGGCCTCAAATGATCTGCCTGTCTTGGCCTCCCAAAGTGCTGGGATTACAGGCATGAGCCACTGCGCCCGACCCTGTTCTTGGTAGCAATTAAACTCCCCTGGGGAAGCCTCCTGCTTACGAGATACGAAGACAGAAGACAGGAAGCAGGAATTCCAATCTCAAATATCCTAGACTTGGCTTTGCCCCACCAACTTTTTAAACAGCAAGATTACTCCAACTGTACTCCCAATTTTGCCTGGCCAATTTTTCAGGACCCACTCCCTTGCCACCTTTGAAGCGTTTCACTGAGGGCCAATTCAAGACCTGGCCACCTTTCAACCTCACGTCCTGCTGCTCACGAACCCCACTCACAGGGGTGCACTCACTATGAGTTTCCGTTGAAGAACCCAGCCTTTGAGGATCTAGATGCAGGTTTCCTGATAGAAAGAGATCTACATCAATGCTCACAAAAGCCAGGCAAACTGGTATCAACCAGTCAGATCAGCACTGTGTTTGGCCTAATTTCAGCTCCAGATGGAGCCTCCTGTAGGGCTGGTGGGAGTTCTGATTCTGCAACTTCAGCAAGTGGTTCTCGAGGCTGGCTCATCTTTTGTGTGTGACGAATTTCCAGTTACTAAGGTAACCTTCGCTATCAACTTCTCGCACTGTACTTTTTCCAAAATAAGTCCAAGAGGTTCCCTCATGTGCACAAGTAAATTTATACAAAGATATTCATTGCAGCACTGCTCACAGTAGAAAAATACTGAAAGCAACCTAAATGCCCATCAGGAGGGGAATGCTTTAAATAAACTATGGAGTACTATGCAGCAGTCCGAAAGAACAAGGCGGGGCTGTATGTGCTGACATGGATGGACCTCCAAAACATGCTAATGGGTGGAAAAAAAAAAAAGTATGGTACCATTTTTATGTTTTAAAAAAGAAAAAAGGGGGAAAAAGGACTAATTTTATGGCATCATATACATGACGCACACATATATACATACAGACATGTATATATACATATACATGCATACATGCATAGAAAAGCTTTTACAACGGTTGATACTGGTCACTGCGGAAGGGAGAGAATGAAATGGAAGGTAAACAGGACAATAAACTTTTATGTAAAACTTTCTGCCCCCCTTTTAAGGAGAATATATGCATGTATAATTTATAAAATGAACAAAAAAACCTTTTGAAAGTAAAAAAGTAGCAAAACAATTTTTAAAAATAATGCCAAATGAAATGTGCAAGGCCTTCAAGATACAATGGCCGGGAAACAAACGAGAACTAAAAAAAAATAAAAATAAAAGAGCAATGACTTTCTCCTGTCGATGTGGCAAAATGGGAGTGGGCGCCACGGAGAACAGAAGGGGAGGCTCGGTACCTTTCACAGCCTGTCTGGTCTGATATCTTGTCCCCTGGGAAGACTGAGGCTGCTGCTGCTGGTTTTGCTGCTGCTGCTGCTGCTGCTGACGCTGCATCTTCTGCATGTGCCACTTTTGGGAGGACGTTTGAAACTTACTTGATGAGTTCCACACGACCCGCTGCACGGCCGGGGCAGTCTCCTTCGGTAAAAGCGGCCTCTGCTTTTTCACCGGGCTTCCTGTGGCGGCGGGGGCCGGGGCCGTGACGGTGACCGTGGAGGACGTGCTGGTGGTAGCTGTGGCGCCAGCCGCGGGAGTTTGGGCGGAAGAGCGGGTGAGCACCGGCGTTTCCGGGGGAGACTGGCTGCCCGCCGTCGTGGATGGTGGAGCTTTACCTACAACTAGCCAATGCATGAAGAAAAAACAAACAAAAACCGGGATTTCACTCAGGTTCGCCTGCAGCGTCTTGACGTCAGCAAGTTCTGGGTAAAACCTACGAAAGCCAGGAAAGCCGAACCAATTCGACGTGCCAAGCACACCGCGCTGGAGGAGTACATTCTCACCTAACGCTGAGGCCACTTCTGCAGCGTCTTCCATCTCCACGAGCACCGGCCTCCTTTACTGAGCGCCGGCTCACATCTGAGATACAAGTCAAGACCTCTGGGGACAATGAGGCAAACAAGACCCGGCTCCTATGCTCAAGCTCCCCTACACCTAGTGGACAACGCAGTGGGCGAACAGATTCAATCAATGTTCACGCCCTTTTCGCAAAGTTAAAATCTAGTTGGCACCTTGAGAGAGGCCCAGCGGAAGTGAATCCAGAGATGAAGAGAAACTCTTTGGCTAGAGAAGGTAGAAAGCAATACGCCAAAGAACCAGATGACCTCCCAATGGTCAAAGAAGTAAGTAACACTCAATCACCCAGAAAGAAAAGTATTCTTTTTATCTCTTCTGATTCCCTCCAGGGCAAAGTCTGAAGGCGGTACTGATAGCCATGACAATACCAGGAACACAAATTCTGCCCCAAGGCCAGAACCTTCCCCCAACGTAATGGTACTGATCTAGGATTGAATAGCATTGCTTTGGTTTTGATTGGATTTATTCCTGTCACCAGCTTTTATGTATACTGTGCACTACTGTTCTTATTGGGTGGTGTTCAAGTCTAAAATGAGTTTATACTTACAGATGGTTTTTTCAGGGGGAATTTTTTTAATAAAAAAATTAATTGAGGCCAAGCATGGCGGCTCACGCCTGTAATCCCAGCACTTTGGGAGGCTGAGGCGGGCGGATCACTTGAGGTGATTTTGAGACCAGCCTGACCAACATGGCAAAATCCCGTCTCTACTAAAAATACAAAAAACCGGACGTGGTGGTGCACTTGGGAAACTGAGGCAGGAGAACTGCTTGAACCCGGGAGGCGGAAGTTGCAGTGAGCCGAGATCGCGCCACTGCACTCCAGCCTGTGAGGCAGAGTGAATGAAACTCCTTCTCAAAAAATATTACTAATAGGCCAGGCACAGTGGCTCATGCCTGTAATCCCAACACTTTGGGAGGCTGAGGTGGGTGGATCACGAGGTCAGGAGTTCGAGACCAGCCTGGCCAACATAGTGAAACCCAGTCTCTACTGAAAATACAAAAATTAGCCGGGTATGGTGGCACATGCCTGTAATCCCAGCTACTCGGGAGGCTGAGGCAGAAGAATTGCTTGAACCTGGGACGCAGAGGCTGCAGGGAGCCGAGACCATGCCATTGCACTCCAGCCTGGGTGACAGGGTGAGACTCTGTCTCAAAATAATAATAAATGAAAAATAAATAAAAAGAGTTTATTTTATTTTATTTATTGAGATGGAATCTCACTCTGTTGCCCAGGCTGAAGTGCAGTGGCACCATCTTGGCTCACTGCAAACTCCGCCCTCTGAGTTTAAGGGATTCTCCTGCCTCAGCCTCCTGAGTACCTGGGATTACAGGCGCCTGCCGCCACACCCAGCTAATTTTTTTTATTTTTAGTAGAGATGGGGTTTCACCATCTTGGCCAGGCTGGTCTTGAACTCCTGACCTCATGACCACCCACCTCGGCCTCCCAAAGTGCTGGAATTACAGGCGTGAGCCACCATGCCTCGCCTATTTTATTTTTTAAAGAGAGAGAGTTTTGCTATATCACCCAGGCTGGGCTCAAGTGAGCCACTTCAGCCTCCCGAGTAGCTGGGACTATATGGGACGTGCTACCGTGTCCCGTTTTAAATGTGCTTAATTATATATTTAAACAATGAGATTCTTGGCCTGCTATAGTGGCTTAGACCTGTAATCCCAGCACTTTGGGAGGCCGAAGCAGGCAGATCACGAGGTCAGGAGTTTGAGACCAGCCTGGCCAACATGGTGAAACCCCATCTCTATTAAAGATACAAAAAATTAGCTGGGCGTGTTGGTGTGTGCCTATAATCCCAGCTACTCAGGAGGCTGAGCAGGAGAATCGCTTGAACCCGCGAGGCAGAGGTTGCAGTGAGCCGAAACCTCCCCATTGCACTCCAGCCTGGGTGACAGGGCGAGACTCCATCTCCCAAAAAAAAGAAAACAAAAAACAGATTCTTTAAATAAAAATATTAAGTCAAAAATGTATACAAGCAGGACTTGAGAACGGGAAAGACAATGAATGTGAATGACTCAAGTTTGAAAAATATTGCCATATGGAGTATGTCATCTTGGAAGAGCTGGGCTGGTAAGGAATAAAGGGTAGGATTTCAACAGGCAGAAAGTGAGAATCTAGAGGGAACAGCATCAGCCAAGATCTGTGTAGGAACAGAAAGCATTTGGGTAAGTGAGGACAGGCAGGGAGGAAGGGCTGGAAGGCAGGTTAGAGCCAGAAGCACTGAGCAGCAGGTAAAGGGGATGATCACATGGGTGCTCATTTGTAAAGGTGGCTCAGTTACGGATGCACAGGCCTCAGCCCCCAGTTAGGTGAGCCTGTGCCCCAGAGAGGATATCTGGGGAGCACACATCACACCCAGGTACAAGCCAGCACCCCTGATCTTGGACTATGCTCCCTGACATCAAACTCCTTTAAATAAGGATTATGTCTGTCTTTTTTTATTTATTTTACTTTTTTTTTTGAGACGGAGTCTCGCTCTGTTGCCCAGGCTGGAGTGCAGTGGTGCGATCTCGGCTCACTGCAAGCTCCGCCTCCCGGGTTCACACCATTCTCCTGCCTCAGCCTCCGGAGTAGCTGGGACTACAGGTGCCCGCCACCACGCCCAGCTAATTTTTTGTATTCTCAGTAGAGGCGGGGTTTCACTGTGTTAGCCAGGATGGTCTCGATCTCCTGACATCGTGATCCGCCTGCCTCAGCCTCCCAAAGTGCTGGGATTACAGGCGTGAGTCACCGTGCCTGGCCTATGTCTGTCTTTTTAAGATCAGTATTACCCAGAAAAAAACACGAGCTTGATTACTCCAAGGATTTTCATTCAGTAAGCTGTGGGTTTTAAGAAGCCAAGGAGGAGAAGAGACAAGCTGACTATTCTGACTTCAGGGGGAGTTCTCGATGGTTATCACTTGTTGCTGGCCCTCCTACTTCCCCAGAGAGGAGAATCCAGCCAAGCTGGTCGGCAAGAGCCCAGGGTGGGTCCGGAAGGAAGGCTTCCTGCAGTGAAGAACTCCAGTGCTTTCGGGGCCACCTCCCAGATATGGGGCACTGTCCCGCCTCTTCCAGGTGCAGATGAGGTGTTGAACTGGGCCCTTCTAAGAGGAGGGCATGGGGGCAGTGCCTTAGCAGAGCTTCTAACCTGCATAAGTGCCTTCAATGCCTTTCTTTCCTGCCACATCACCAAAAAATATACTGTTATTGCTGATTAGCTAGCCTGTGTCCCCACCGGAAGGGCAACCTCAAAATGGTCGTTTTCTCTCTCCTGATTTGTTCTCCTGAAACAGCCAGCAGGGCAGAGGGGTTACTGCTCTGCAGTGATCACAGCTGGCTCTCTGCCAAATAAAGAACTGGAGTATATAAACTGATAAGATTCCAGGCTTAAAATTGTATGGAGTTATTTAGATACCAAAATATCTAAATTTCTAGGAATCCTGATGGTTTATGGAGACAAAACGAGGCTATAAGAAATTTCATTTGTCCCAGAAATTTGGAGTACATAATCAATCACCTGTAGCGAAAAACAAGGGCGAATTTTTTTAAACGGTCAGCACCTGAGAAGCTGCCCTATCAAATTAACCTACTTATTCCTGAATCTGTCACTGGTCACTGTTTTTCATTTATAGAGCAAGGACTTTTTAAGAGAAAAATTAGCATCCCCTTTGTAGAAGGCTGGAAATTAATGTGCCAGTGAAAGCACAGCAAAGAGTCTTTCAGTGCACTCTCTTTGCTTCTGTTCTGAAGTTACTAGCTATAAAAGCTGTTTTGCCATCTGAAGATTCATATTCTACCCATAAGCTGCATCCCTAGTGGAAGGTGAGCTGGAGGTCACAACAGCGCAATCCAAAATGCCCTTCACTTACTAAACTCTTAAGTGAAAACACATCATTGAAAAGATGCTCTCTAGCAGAGCCCGACATGAACATTTTTCAAGACCCAAACCACCATCAGCTCTGAATTTAAGATCAGTTGGTTTTGCCCCAAGCCTTAGGAAGCTGCTCTAACTGAACTGTGTTTTAGAATCATCTTCAGCTTAATTGTCCACTATCTACTAACGCTTCCTGGAGAAATTCTCTTCCTCACATCAGTGTGAGGAAGAGCTCTACTTCTTTTAATCAACTAGAATGGTTTTTGATGTTTCGGAAAGTATGAGATCTTCTAAGGTACTGTGTTTCCCATTCTGCTTTCAGAGCCAACTTCCCTAACTCTGAAGGTTGAAATAGTACAGATTTCTGTATAAAACCTTTCCCCAGACCACATGCTATTCTACTTTCACTTTCCTTTTACATGGATGTCTTTATTTTCATCTTGTTTCATATGGTTATGTATCCTTGTCAATCTGTTGCAAATTCTTTCTGGAAGAGGTAGGACGCATAAAACCAATCAATCAAAAGATCAGTTCCAGAAAGAAAGATCAGTATAAATATGTCATTCATAGGAGCACTGCCATCTGCACCCAAATATTCCTACAATCCTCATGAAATAAATACTACTCCTACTCCTATTGTTCTCTGCAACAACAGAGACAGTCTCTCAAACCCCGATCCACAACATACTCATATTTTTCAGAGGTCATCTATAAATCTAACAGATGGGTCAGGATGGTTTGATGGCCTATCCTCCCTCCCTTATATAACTGCATCTCTCTCTTCCTCCACTGCATCTCTCACAGACATTCTCTTTAGCTGAAATGCAGGAATCCTCTCTCACTCTGACAGTTGAGGTTCCAGAATTGACCATGGATGGTCAGTTCCAGGTTGACCATAACCACAGCCGAAAGATTCTCAAGGCCCATCCCTGACTTGCTTTAAGCCACCAGACTATGGAAATCCCAAAGGACATGGAGTCACATCTTATTCAAGGGTTTGATTGACAAGTTAGCTCCTGATAGAAGTTAGACACAGTCAAGATTTAAACCTGGCTATCCTTTAAGTCACTCGCCACACACATAGGGTTTTATGGCTACAACCTGTAATCTGTCCTTGGGCAATGTTTCTTCTAGGCCCTCAGTTAATTCTTCAGTGTCTTTACTGAGCATGTTGGATCTTCTAACCTACTTGCCAAGCCAACTGAAAAATGTGCTGAATACTTTGTCAGTGGGAAGGACATCCTTCCGACCATTCACACACCCCTTTGGAGGGCTTGTTAACATGCCCAGGCTGCACTACGCTGTGGGGTAGTCACTGCTGGTTCAGAATATAACAGCAGCCTCTGAGACTCAGGGGATATTTGACAATATTTGGTTGCCACATTTGTGACTGCCACAACTGGGCAGGTAAGGCTGCCATCTGGCTGGTAGAGGCCAGGGATACTGGAAAACATCCTCCAATACACAGGACTAAGAATTATCCAGGGCAAACTGTCAGAGTGCAAGGTTGTGAAACTCTGGACTCGGTTAAGTTAAATGCAGTAAGATTAAAAGATTAACAGCCAATACGGCCAGAAGCAGTAGCTCACGCCTGTGATCCCAGCACTTTGGGAGGCCGAGCTGGGTGGCTCACCAGAGGTCAGGAGTTCGAGAACAGCCTGGCCAACATAGTGAAACCCTGTTTCTACTAAACATACAAAAATTAGCCAGGCGTGGTGGCGGGAGGCTACTCCCAGCTACGTGGGAGGCTGAGGCAGGAGAATCACTTGAACCCGGGAGACAGAGGTTGCAGTGAGCCGAGATTGGGCCACTGCACTCCAGCCTAGGTGACAAGTGCCAAACTCTGTCTGTCCCCCCCAAAAAAGCCAATCACGTATCTACCATACTTCATTTTCTAGTGCCCTAAGAAGCACTCAGTATTCTGGCACCTGACCCACCCAGTGTCCTACTATTGTAAGAAAATACACTTGGAGATGCCTAGGTGGCATGAGGGGAGGACAAGAGATGCTACAATCATCCAAACCTTTGAAATGAACAATTCTTTTTTTTTGGAGAGGGAGTCTTGCTCTGTCACCCAGACTGGAGTGCAGTGGTGCAATCTCGGCTCACTGCAACCTCCGCCTCCTGGGTTCAAGCGATTCTCCTGCCTCGTCCTCATTAGTAGCTGGGATTACAGGCACCTGCCACCACGCCCGGCTAATTTTTGTATTTTAGTAGAGACGGGGTTTCACTATGTAGGTCAAGCTGGTTTTGAACTCCTGACCTCAAATGATCCACCCGCCTCGGCCTCCCAAAGTACTGGGATTACGGGCGTGAGCCACCATGCCCAGTTTGAAATGAACACTTCTAACCATTTGAGACTTGTCAAAAGAGAACGAAATGTGTGTGGAATGGAGCAATGAAGGACCATTTGACAAGATCCAAATGTTACCAAACGCTTTGGGGAAATAAATGAGCATACTGGAGAAGAAGCTGCTCAGACTAAAAATGACTTGGTCACTAAAAGTAACCACCAATTTCTAAGAGACTTCTCTTTCTGTACTCAAAATCAATCATATTGGATACCGAGCAGGTTAAAGGTAGGCAGGCCCGTGTTTGAGTCCAGGTCCTGTTCTGTGACTAGCTAGGTAACCTTAAACCAAACACAGCTTCACTGTGCCTGTCTCTCAGTGTGTTAGCGGGTCACATAACTTTTGGTTTGTTTGTTTAAGGGTCATATAACTTTTGATAGTAAGTGTACGAGGTAGGATTCTAAACCAAATTAAGAAAACTGGAAATGGATACAATCACTTACCATCCTGTTTGGGAGACGGTTCTTTGGGTTCCTTCTTATTTTTTCGACCCTCCCGCCCAGAATGGTCTTCTCCTAAATCTATGACAAGTTCGCTCTCTGAATCGGAGTCCAGGCCCAAATGGACTGTTGGGGAATCCGTCTCATCTTTTCCCTTCAGTTTATCCTTTGTGGGGTGAGGTGAAGGCTTTGCCTTTTCAGAAAAGTCCTTCTCAGGCTCAGGGCTGGCCTTGTCCTTGACTGCTCCAGGGTCTGTCTTCTCGCTGGCTGGTGATGTGCTTTTCAGCTCCTCTTTAATCTCCACTGGGTTTGTAGGCTTGGGCTTTTTTTTAACAGCAGATGGCTCTTTGTCCATCCGACAACCCTCTTTGTCCTCTGTGTCTTCTGGCTCGTTCTTGGACTTCTGCTCATCATCACTGATATACTCACTATCGCTACTATCTGACTTCTCAGAATCCTCCGAATCGCTGTGCTCTACGGCCGTATAAACATCTTCCGAGATTTCATTTATGCCTAAATTCAAAAAGAAAACCCAGCATGTGGCGTAGTCACAAAATAAAGAGCAGGACGAAAAATGCAAACACTTTCCACAGCAAATGCTGGAATAAGAAAAGCACATTTCAAATCACATCACATTGGCCTGAATGGGGCCAGTAATAAACCCAAGTGGCAACTGGCTGTGGCTGCACTTGCCTTTGGAGAGGATTTTGGTTGTTAACATTCAAAGGAGACACAGGACCTACCAACAGAAATTTTAAATTTATATGGCCCTAAATATGTGGTGCCAAATTTTTGCAACGTTGATAACTAATAGGGATTACTGAGAATGAGAGGGCTGGACGGGAACAGCAGGGATAAGCTGTTCAAACTGATCCAGTTTACAGATTAGAAAACAGAGGCCCAGGGATACCACCCGCCTTAGGACACAAGACAGAGGCCAGGCCAGAACCCTGCGTTCCTGGCTCCCCACCAACACTCTTCCCTTGGGTTTCCAACGCGTTAAAGTTCTTGATCCTTTGTGTCTAGGCCAAAGAAAATAAGCCAAAGCCTTAAAGCAGAGTTTGCAAACAGCCCACAAGCCACGTCTAGCTTGCAGACATGTTTCATGGGAGAGGCACTGGTTTGCTCCACAGGGTATCTTGTCTGCTTTTAATTTATAAATGCGTTGTCCAATTCACAAATCAGGAAATTTCACATAGAAATCAAAGCAGGGGCTTCTGATGAAAGAGCGGAAAATCTAGCCACTCTGGGTCACTAGCCTGCCAGGCATTGGCTGGGACAGGAAAGCCAATGGCTCCACTAGGCGGGGGACGCACTTGTCTCCAGGTGACCCGGGTGCCCGGCCCTCCCTTTTGTTCCCTGCACTCATGTAGAAAGTCAACTGCCACTTGGTGTGCATTGCTCTTCCACTGGTAAAGGAGTCAGGAGAAAAGTCACATAATTCTTGTTTCACAAACAAAATGGGCAAAAGCACACTTCTAACAATAGCCCCATTTAACCCATTTACGGCTCCTGCTCCCAACCATATGTTATGCCATCATACTGTAGGTAATAATACTATATCCTAAACTTTTGGAAAGAGGAAAGAAAACCCAATCAAGTCTGTGCAATCTCTTCATTCTAGAGCAATGGCCACTGTGAATGGTGCCACTATCCGACCCGGACACACCAAAAAGAAACCTGCAAAAGTATCAGAGCCATGAACAGCCCAGGGCAAGGGGGATCAGCAGGATCATTGGGGAATATATCTGCCTCCACCAGGGTTCAATCAAAAACACAAGTCCAGTCAGGCACAATGGTGTGCACCTGTGGTCCCAGATACTCAGGAGGCTGAGGCAGAAGAACTGCTTGAACCCAAGAGTTCAAGGCTAGCCAGGGCAACACGGGAAGAACACAAGCCAAAATACAAACACCCAGATCTGGTATAAGTCTGGGATCCTAGGCTTGTGCTGCTGGTAGCTAATGATTGGAAACAAAAACGAAAAGTGTAACCACATATGTGATAGGAAAAGCTTGGGTACTGGAGTCCAAATGATATGAATTCAAATCCTGCTCTTCTGTTTTTATTACTGGTTGACCCTGAACAAGTTATTTATCTCTCTGAGCCTCAGTTTCTCTATCTGCAAAATGGGACTGATAAAGTATCAACCTCCCAAGATGATCTATATGCAGTGCTTAGCATAGTGTCAAAGGAAACACTCAGTAAATAGAAATAATACAATTCTTTTTTTTTTTTTTTCTGAGACGGAGTCTCGCTCTGTCGCCCAGGCTGGAGTGCAGTGGCCGGATCTCAGCTCACTGCAAGCTCCGCCTCCCGGGTTCGCGCCATTCTCCTGCCTCAGCCTCCCGAATAGCTGGAACTACAGGCGCCTGCCACCTCGCCCGGTTAATTTTTTGTATTTTTAGTAGAGATGGGGTTTCACTGTGTTAGCCAGGATGGTCTCAATCTCCCGACCTCGTGATCCGCCCGTCTCGGCCTCCCAAAGTGCTGGGATTACAGGCTTGAGCCACCGTGCCCGGCCGAAATAATACAATTCTTATTAGCAATAAAAATAAATCAAGAGCTGGACCAGCTGCATGGAAGGACTCAAGAGGATAATTTAAATGGCATGCCAAATTTCACCCATGCCACCCAATGTCCTCACCAAACAAGCAACCCAATGGGAAGTGGTGTCCTCTGGACAGCCCCAGATGGTCCCTAACTCTAGCTGCTTTCTCACCTGAAGATGCTCAGAGAAACCTGCTCTCCAGGGGCCCAGCCATCCCCAACTTCTTTAGAAATGCCCTCCTAGCTTTACTTACTTATTCAACAAACATTCCAGAGCATCTACCATGTGCACAGACCAAGTACCACAGAGAAGGCAAATCCTCATAAAATAGCCTCCCTGCCCTCAAGGAGCTTCCAGTCTAGATTGGGAGGGACACCTCCACACAAAGGGAACATTGCTACTTCTGAGCAATAAAGTACCAAAGGAGGAGGGCAGATGGGGAGGGCAGTCAGGGAAGACTTCCTGGAGGAGGTGAGATCTGAGCTCAGCCTCACAGAAGGCAGGATTCAGGTAGGCAGTATGAAGGCAGGCAGCACAGGGAAGAGGAAGGAAGGCAACAGCTACAGAAGCAAGGTTTGCCAGGTAGGGAGGAGACCAATCTGGAGGGAAAGGGTTTCGTGTCGGACACCTGCAGAACACACTCGCTACTGTGTGGAGACACTGATGTGTACCGAGAAGGAGAGCAGAGGCAAACTCAGAAGATCCTCATTCTGCTTGTAAACCTTGATGCTTCAAACCTGTATCTCCAGTTTCCAGGCTGCTTTCACCAAAGAATAAACTGATGAGTTCAAAGAGCCCTGAATTAACTATCAAGTCTGAAGTCTTTTGCCATAAGTGGAAATATATTTTAGCTGAGCAAATCGTTCAAAGTTAAAGCAGCTGCTAAAAGCAGCCAGGATTCAACCTTGATTTCATCAGGGTAGTATCCCTACCAGTAATGATAACAATGATACTGCTGGAAAAAAAAAAACAAAACCAAAGATATACCTAATTGTGCTTTGCAACTCTCTATGGTCTTGTCAAGATTCAGCTGGAACCTGCTACGAATCTGGCGCTTGGGAGAGATGAGAGGAACAGGGGTGGACTGTTGCTGGACCGACTCGCTCAGCTCCTTCAAATCCATTTCGGCTTTGCTTCGATCTGAAAGAGACCATCACAGCCTCGTAAGATCAGGCACACACCATGCTCATCACGGAGCTTTGTCCTTGCAAAGTCAGAGCAAAACACACATTTTAGAACACGGGGAGGGGGGATACTTTTTTGTCATTCGTCCCAACAATATCATCTGCTCAACCACATGGGGTGACATGAAGATAATGGCCCGCGTGAACATGTTTGGCAGGTTTAAACAGTCCACTGAACAATCGTCTGGGTGACTTTCAATATTTAAAATGGACAATCCCAGCCAGATGGCTCAGTGTGTGGAAGTCAGCATCATTAGGGACCCTCCAAAGACAAAGGTTACGGGCAGATATTCAATCTCAATTTCAGTGAACAAAGCAACACCGAGCCTGGTCAGGGTGTACTTGTAACTTCAGGTCCAGATTGAAGAGGACTTGTATCCAAGAAAGACGGTGACCCCCTCGAAAACACCCTGACAATTGGGGGCCCTAGATGCCTATTTGCCAAGGAGGCTTCAGTTTTCATTCTCAGTGGACCTAGTCTGGGGTAGAAACTAGAAAGAGCGGGGAATATAGGATAGGCAGACCTTCCAGCCAGTGTGCTGTGGCTCACAGCATCTACGTGAGGCAAGGGGAACAGATTAGCCCTGGACACTCAACCTTTGAGTGTCTAACAGGTCTCGCTCTAAGGTCCTCAGCCTAGTCACAGGCAGAGGTCTCTGGGGGGGTGACTCAGGCCGGAGGTCCTGTCCCCTCACTTCTGTGAGGGCTCTTTGTAGGACCAGCAGGACAGATTCCAAAGAGTCAGAGAGCTTACATTTCTTGGATACCTTTCCCACCTACTCCAGCGCCCCCTATTAAGAGTTTTAGTGGCTGCAAAGGTCCCGAAAGCAACAAGCGACTCTGCAGGTGGGGCCTACTGTCCTCCACTGTGCCTGCCACCCTCAGGCATCCCCTCCAACCCAACTAAAGCAAAGTGTGGGGCATCTGTTCTACCCCAGCCGATCCCAGAAAATAGGTCAGAAAGCAGGTGGCATCCAATCAACCCACAAAGAGGAGAAGCCACCTCTGAGCCTGTTCCCAACAGCCATCAGCTTGCTCCCTGGACTTCGCGCTTCATCTCCCTGCTCCCTCCACACCTCAGGCCACCTCTGTTCACTGGGCTATGAAAGAGGCCCCAGAATCTAGTGTGAGAGCTGGGCTGGAAGCACTGTTTAAAGCCATCACTTTCTCCTACCTTCTTCCTTTGGCCTGACCCAACCACTTTCCTGCTCACGCAGTAAAGGGAGTTAGTTCTCAAACACTGCATACCCAGAAATTAGCTCCTTCAAAGTGACCAGAAGCAGCCTCCCAAAAGCCCCACCCAATCCACTCACAGGTGACCAGAAGCAATAAATTGCTCCAACTTAATTTTATCAGCCCCCGGGATAAGATTAGAAAGGGGTCTTTTCTCAGCCAGTTGTGGTGGAATGCACCTGTAGTCCCAGCTACTCAGGAGGCTGAGGTGGGAGAATGGCTCGAGTCAGAAGTTAGTGGCTATACTGAGCTATGATCACGCCACTGCACTCTAGACTGGACGACAGAGCAAGACTTTTTTTTTTTTTTTAAAGGAGGGAAAAGACTGGTCTTTTCCCAAATCACACTTATAGACTGCCCCTCCCAGACCCAGGGAGGTTCCAGAAGGTGAGTGCTCAAAGCAAGCAGAGATACTATCCCTGTAATTCAAGAAAAATACCAAAAACAGTATCTGTGTGTGCATGCATGTGTGTGTGCACGCGTGTGCATATGTATGTACATGTGCACTGATCATGGCTATAAAGAGAGGCTACTAGAGACAGGACTGCAGACATTCACACAGCCACCTCTGAGAGGGAGAAGAACGTGCAAATTTACTGCAGTGGGGCCGGGCACAGTGATTCATACCTCTCCCAGCACTTTGGGAGGCAGAGGCAGGAGGACTGCTTGAGGCCAGGAGTTCGAGACCAGGCTAGGCAACATAGCAAGACCCCACGTCTACAAAATATACAAAAAGTAGCTGGGCTTGGTGGTGCACGCCTGTAATCCTGGCTACTTGGGAGGCCGAGGTAGGAGGATTGCTTGAGCCCAGGAGTTTGAGTATGCAGTGAGCCATGACTGCGTCACTGCACTCCAGACTGGGTGACAGCAAGATCCTGTCTCCAAAAAAAAAATTTACTGGAGAAAGAACTAGAAAACTCTTTATACCTGTCTCTGTCTCTGGCAAGAGATCTGAAGTAGCTTAACAAAGAGAAATTATGGAGTAAAATAATTTAAAAAAAGAACAAGGAATGAGGAACATTAAAAGAAAAGGGAGGAGCACCTCTGCCCAGTAGCCCCACCATCTAGGAAGCGAGAAGCGCACCTCTGCCCGGCCGCTGCACCATCTGGGAAGCGAGGAGCGCCTCTGCCCGGCCCCCGCAATGTCTGGGAAGTGAGGAGTGCCTCTGTCTGGCCACTGTGCAACCCTCCAAGTGTGAAGTGGCAGCCTTGTGTGTGATCTTTCTGCCCTCCCCAAGTCTGCATTTTCTTTTTTTTTTTTTTTTTTTTTTTTTTTGAGACGGAGTCTCGCTCTGTCGCCCAGGCTGGAGTGCAGTGGCCGGATCTCAGCTCACTGCAAGCTCCGCCTCCCGGGTTCCCGCCATTCTCCTGCCTCAGCCTCCCAAGTAGCTGGGACTACAGGCGCCCACCACCACGCCCGGCTAGTTTTTTGTATTTTTTTAGTAGAGACGGGGTTTCACCGTATTAGCCAGGATGGTCTCGATCTCCTGACCTCGTGATCCGCCCGTCTCGGCCTCCCAAAGTGCTGGGATTACAGGCTTGAGCCACCGCGCCCGGCCCAAGTCTGCATTTTCGACATTAAAGTTTACTTTTAAATTAAAAGTTTATAAAAAAAATAAATAAAAAAAGAAAGAAAAGAAAAATGCCGGGTGTGGGGGCTCGCGCCTGTAATCCAGGACTGTGGGAGGCCAAGGTGGGAGGATCACTTGAGGTCAGGAGTTCAAGATCAGCCTGGCTAACATGATGAAATCCCGTCTCTACTAAAAATTTAAAAACTAGTCAGGCATGGTGGTGAGTACCTGTAATCCCAGGTACTCAGGAGGCTGAGGCAGGAGAACACTTGAACCCAGGAGGTGAAGGATGCAGTGAGCCGAGACCGCACCACTGCACTCCAGCCTGGGCGACAGAGCAAGACTCTCTCTCAAAAAAAAAAAAAAAGAGAAAGCCCAGATTAAAGAGTTCCAGTAGGCAGGATTCAAGGACTTAACAGCTGACTTGCATGCAAATGTGACAGCAAAGCGGGAGGGATTTGAGGCCTCCCTCAGACTTTCCACTTTCAGAAATGAAGAAGCGTGCTAGATTCCAAAGGGAAAAGCCAGCCTTTTCAAGAATAAAGATGGAAACATATCTCACAAAAATACTTTCCATGGCTACCCAAGTGACACATTCATCAGTGTCCTCAATATTCCTATATACTACTAGATTACACAGTTACCAAAAAAATTTACAAAAGAGACCAACAAACTTTCTCTGTAAAAGCCTGGAGAGGGCCGGGAACAGTGGCTCACACTTGTAATCCCTGCAATTGAGAGGCTGAGGTGGGCAGTTCCCTTGAGCTCACATTTGAGACCAGCCTGAGCAACATGGTGAAACCCTGTCTCTACTAAAAATATGAAAATTAGCCAGGCATGGTGGCACATGCCTGTAATTCCAGCTACTCAGGATGCTAAGGTAGGAGGATTGCTTGAGTCCAGGAGGCAGAGGTTGCAGTGAGCCGAGATCACGCCTCTGCACTCCAGACTGGGCAAAAGAGCCAGACCTTATCTCAAAAAAATAAAATAAAAGCCCAGAGAGTAAATATTTCAGGCTTTGCAGGCCACACAGGCTCTGTTGCAAAAGCAGCCATGAACACTACATAAACAGATGGGTGTGGATGTGTTCCAGTAAAACTTTATTTGCAAACACAGGTGGGGGCCAGATTTGGCCTGAAAGCCGTAAAATCTGCCATCTTCTATACTAGTCCAGTGACTGCCAATCCTGGCTGCACACCAAAATTGCCTGTAAAGTTTCAGAAATTCCTGAGGCCTCAGCCCCATCCTCAGAGACTCTGACTCAACAGGCTGGGGGGAAGGCCTGGGCATCAGCCTTTGACAACCTTACCAGGAGGTTGGGCGCAGTGGCTCATGCCTGCAACTCCACCACTTTAGGAGGCCAAAGCAGGTGGATCACCTGAGGTCAGGCGTTCAAGACCAACCTGGCCAACATGGTGAAACTCCGTCTCTACTAAATACACAAAAATTAGCCAGGTGTGATGGCACATGCCTGTAATCCCAGCTACTTGGGAGGCTGAGGCAGGAGAATCACTTGAACCCAGGAGGAGGAGGCTGCACTGAGCCGAGATCACACCATTATACTCCAGTCTGGGCAATAGAGTGAGACTCTATCTCAAAAAAAATAAATAAATAAATAAACAATATACTTGCCAGGTGATCCTAATTGGCAGCTAAGGCTGAGAACCCCTGTATCAGACCAATCTTCTATGTGAGTACAGAAAACTCACTATTTGCCTTAACTCCTGTGTGTCTGTGTTAACAGGACCACCTTTCTAAACCTTAGGGTCCATAAAGAGACCTAAGACTTCACCTGAATAACTGAGCTCTGTGTGTGTGCACCTGCACGTCTACACGTATGCCTATAGTAAATGCGACCCATTAACTTTAGCCTGAAAAGATTGAGCACTGGAATGTTCATAATCAAGAAAAATGCAAAAAAGGTAAATTACCTCATTTTACAAACTAAGGTTTCTCTGGTCAATAAGCTGCTGTTATATTTATTCTTGTTAGAATAAACCACCAAATGGCTGGGCGGCCCAGGCCCTGAAAGCTGACCTTCAGGAGTTTAGCCAAATGTAATGATCTTTCTCCAAACCTGCAGCTGCATTTGACACTCCTCTCCTCCGCAGAGAGAAAAGAAGAGCTTCACTTTCTCATTTAGCTCATGTAGCTTATCGGGACTTCTTCCACCCCTGCCCTTCTATATCGGGAATATCTTCAGAATCCACCCTTCCTGCCAACATTTTGAACTTTTCAGCTGATATGAAGACAGTTTAGGCTATAAATGGAAACCAGGGATGAAAAATACGCTAGAGAAAAAGGCACGATCTTATATTTCTGGAGGGAGCATAAATCAGAACCACCTCTTTAGAGGGCAGTTGGGCGACACCTCTCAAAATGTCGCCGTATGTGGCCTCTGATGCTCAATTCCACTTCTAGGAATTTATCCTATGGATTACCCTCCCATGTGGGCAAAAGGGTTCTTCATTGCAGTTGTCTTCAATAGCAAAAATGGAAAGGAGCGTAGCGTCAGTAAGTAAGGCACCTGAATAAATGTTACAGTTTACCTTTAAATGGAATTAAATACAGCTGCTAAAATGAAACGAAGGCTGATTTCTCTGTGTTGATATGAAAAGCCAACCTGTTTCATGAAAAAGCAACAACTGGTGGAGCACCTTAGCACTGCTGTAGGGGAGCCAAGAAGGAAATGGAATATAGCTGGGAATACTATACATTCTCAGGGTTTCTCAACAGTGGCACTATTGATATTTGGGTCCTGGATAAGTCTTTGTGGTGGGGGTGGGGTGGGGTTGAAAGGATGTTCTGTGTGTTGTAGGATGTTCAGCAGCATCCTGGCCTCTACCCCCTAGATGCTATTAGCACCTATGTACCAGTTGTGACAATAAAAATATCTCCAGGCCGAGTACAGTGGCTCACGCCTGTAATCCCAGCACTTTGGGAGGCCAAGGTGGGTAGATCACTTAAGGTCAAGAGCTTGAGACAAGCCTGGCCAACATCGTGAAACCCCACCTCTACTAAAACCCCATCTCTACTAAAAATACAAACATTAGCTGGGCGTAATGGCATGCACCTGTAATCCCAGCTACTCAGGAGGCAGAATCAAGCAAAGGTTGAGGGGAGCCGAGATCGTGCCACTGCACAGCAGCTTGGGCAAACAGGTCCATCTCAAAAAAATAAATAAAATAAAAATAAAAATATCTCCAGACACTGCCAAACGTCACCTGAGAGACAAAAATCACTCAGAACTCATGCTATATATCTAGAAGGGCTCCAGAAACTAAAAACTTGCAACAGTGGTGACATGCGGGAAGAGGGGTACAGAGACAGGTGGTCAGAGGTTATAGACACACTGGCTTTTCATGAAATGTCCTTCTGTGCTTTGAAATGTTTGTTACCACATGTACTCATAACTTATAAAAACAAACTCTATAAAAGAAAAATTTAAGCACTTCTTTTTCCATTTAAAAAAAGAGAGACAGGGCGGGCGTGGTAGCTCACACCTGTAATCCCAACACTTTGGGAAGCCGAGGTAGGTATAGATATACACCATATCCTCAGTATATATATATACCATATACATATACTCAGCATATATATACACCATATACTGAGGTCAGGAGTTCAAGACCAGCCTGGCCAACATGGTGTACTAAATACAAAAAATTAGCCGGGCATGGTGGCGCAAGCCTGTAATCTCAGCTGCTTGGGAGGCTGAGGCAGGAGAATCACCGGAACCCAGGAGGTGGAGGTTGCAGTGAGCTGAGATTGTACCACTGCACTCTGGCCTGGGGAACAAGAGCAAAACTCTGTCTCAAAAAAAAGACAGATCTTTGTTCTAAAGCTGAACGCAAACTACAATGGATGGACCTCCAGGAACTACAAAATGGCAGCTCCTTCAAGGGAGCAATATCACTTAGACAAGAGACCCTAGCTGGCCATGCATGGTGGTTCACGCCTGTAATCCCAGCACTTTGGGAGGCTGAGGCAGGAGGATTGCTTGAGGCCAGGAATTTGAGACTGGCCTGGGAAACAGAGCGAGACCCTGTCTCTATATTAAAAAAAAGAGAGAGAGAGAGAGAGAGAGAGACCCTGGCAGACACTATCTTTCAGGCAAAGCCAAACAGAGATCTTCCCCACCTCATTCACTCTAAAGAAAATCAAGACAACATCTGAAAAATCTGGGCTCAGGCACTCCATGTATGCTCTCAAAGAAGGCCCGACTTCCAAGATGCCGCTTTATGCACAAAAAGAAAGAAGGCCTCCTGTCAGTAACAGTGGAGAAATAAACAGAAAGGCTTGGGGTGTGACGATGTTCCCTGGCCCTGCCTGCATCTTCAATAGAGCATCAAGGTGCATTTCTCTCACTAACAGCACTACTGACTGCTGAGTTTGTTCAGTTCAAAGTAAACACCCTCTGTGAAATAAGAGGAGATGGGATCAGCAGAGAAAGCAAACAGGAGTCTGGAAGAAGAAAAGGACCGGGCCCACCTCTTCTCTTCTAGTCTCAGAAACTCATTTCTATTGATGACTTATTTATAATCACTGCTGAGTCATACAGCGGGCTCGTAATAATACACTGGGCTCAGCTCCTTGTTTTTTAGTGAAGAGAGGCCCCAGACAGCAAATGAGGAGAAACAGTGAATTAGCAACCAGGGCAAGAACCAGGTCTCTGTCTAAACCTTTCCATCTTGTACTATATAGTCATATACCATACACACACACAAATACCATATACTATATACCACACATATATATACTCATATGCCATATACACAAATACACATACATATGCTCACCATATACACACATACATACAAATACCATATATTCACATACCATCTACACATTTACCATATACTCATATGCCATATACACACATATATACCCATATACCATATGCTCACCATATACACACATGCAAATACAACATATACATACATATACTCATATACCATACACACATACATATAATACTCACATATACCCAATATATACACACACCCATATACCATATACTCATTATATACCATACACATATATACATATACTCAAACAAATATACCCAATATACCCATATACCATATACTCTCATACCATATACACACATACATATACTCATACCATATAGCCAATATACATACATATACCATATACACACATACATATACTAAAATAACATATACCTATATACCGTATATTCTTAATTACAGCATAACAGCATAATATAATTATAGTATAGTATAAATAAAAAACTGACAACCTATGGACTGTTTTTGTATTGTTGGTTGTATGTGTTTGTCTGGCCCAGATAGAGTTTTGGGGTTTTGTTTTTGTTTTTGTACCACAGGGTCTCACTCTGTCACCCAGGCTGGAATGCAGTGATGCAGTCATAGCTCACTGCAACCCTGAACTCCTGGGCTCAAGCAGTCCTCCTGCCTCAGCCTCCCAACGTGCAGGAATTACAGACATGAGCCACCAAGCCTAGCCAGTTTTTGTTTCTAATGAAATTGACTGCCAGCTTTTAAAAACTAGGAGAGTTCCTGTAATAATCTAGAGGCCTGTTTTTCTTGACAATTCAGTCCAGCAATGCGGGTTAAGCTGGCAAAAGCCATATCCTTTACAAATTCCAAAACTTCACCTTATCCCCTGGCCCCAAAAAAAGCTGACGTATCCAATAGGCACAGGAGACATTCAGGTATCTCAGCTAAGAGCTCAAGCTTTGCAGCAGACCAGCCTGGGCCTGAAGGTCGAACTCTACCACAAACCATGGTTGATCCTTGGGTAGGTAGCTTGCTTCTCTGTGCCCCAGTTTACACTTCTGTGAAACAGAGATATTACCTACTTTAAAGGTTGTTGTAATTTTTTTAAAAAAATAGTTTTAATTTACAGAGAGTAAAATTCACTTTTGGGGGAATAAAGTCCTATGAGTCATAACACCTGCATAGATTCCTGTAACCACCACCACACCAAAACACAGAGCAAGTCCATCTCTCAAAGAATCCCCTCCCAATGTGTAGGCAAACCCTCCTCCACTCCAACCCCCAGCTATCACCGATCTGTTCCCCATCTCTGTAATTCTGCCTTTTCTGATATATTTTTTAAGGAAATCCTGTTTGGTTAGCTACAATAATTTCATCATTATCCAGGGTGCTCCCTTTCATTCTCCCTGTCTGTGGAAAGTAGTTCCATGGCTGACAGAATCAAGCCCCATAAAGCATTTGCTCAGTGATTTGCCCATAGCATTTGCCCATAAAGCTGGGCAGTCACTGAGAATTCCTTAACATTGCCCTGTTTGTTCTGATCTCCTCCCCACCCACGGCACTTCCATCGGTCCCTGGCTGATCCTCTTCCCGTTAGGTCATTGCAATCGCAGCCCACAAAGTGCCCACATTCCCAATGCTTATTCCTGCTGATGAAGATAAGAAGTGTGTCCTGGGACCGGAAGAGCTTCCAGGGGAGACACAAGAGGGCCTTGGTTCCCCTGGTGCCCACACACCACCATGCCTGCCCACCAAGACACATGACAGGAAGAAAACTTTCACTCTCACAACAGATCAAGCCAAACTGAAAGACCCACAGTGTCACGAGGAAGCCCAATGACCACCCGGTTTCAGGAAAGAGCTATTCTTGACAAGCATGACTGGCAGAGAGGAAATGTCACTGTGAGAACGCCTCCAAACAGCATTTCTTTTCGGGGTGTGGAGGTGGAAGGAGGGTATAAGAAAGCAAACCACATACTTGGGAACAATGAATGTTCCCAAGGAAGCACATGGGTCCCTTTTCACTCAAGTGAGGAGCCAACCGGTTGGTCTGAATTGGAGCCCTGGAAGCAACTGCCCTGACCATTCTATTACATCTGGGCTGTACTCACAGATGAGCCAGGATTGGAGCCAGGTTGTGCTCCGGCCCTGCTGCCTCTGGGATCCTGGGCACCCCATGCCTCCTCTCCAGACCTCCCTCAGTTTCTCCATCTGAAAATGGCACTGTAGGACAAGATGGACCTGGAGGGCACCAACCACCAAAGGCGTGGAATTCACACGAGCGTTACTGGGCACAGGTGGCCACTCTTTCTTTCTGAAACCCCCATACTGGAGCTTCAGGGCAACACACTCCCCTGGTGTGGCTCCTCTACCCCTTGCTTCTCCTCCTCGACCAGAACTCAGGGCCTCACTGCTGCTCATTGCTCTACTCCTGACTCGCAACCTCAGTAAGCCAATGGGGCTGGAGTCTTTGTTGAGTGAGGCTGTCCTATGCACTGGGGGATATTTAGCAGAAACTCTGGCCACCAATCATTAGATGCCAGCAGCGTCCCCATCACCCCCTCAAAGTCATGAGAACTACCACTCTAACCCAATCCCACGTACACATCGAGATTCCCAGAATTACACCTCCTGCCTGAACCTGGCCACAGGGCACCCTAATTCCTGCCTCCAGCTGCCCTACTGACCTCTCCACCTAGGGGTATAACAGCAACTCAGATTTACAGAATCTAAACCGGATCCGTCACTTATCCTGCCATACCCAGATCTGTCAACACAATTACTGACACAACCTAGAAATTCTCTGTTGGGGGGCCTGTTCTACATGTTGTAGGATGTTCGGTGGTATCCCTGGCCTCTCTCCATTAGGTGCCAGGAGCACCCCAACCCCAGGTGTGACAACCAAAAATGTCTCCAAACAGTGCCAGGGGGTGGGGATTATCCCTAGATGAGAATGGCTGACTGATGTGGACTATTTGAAACACAGCACCGACGGCTTCCTCTGAGATGTGAAGTCCATTCACATCCCTCCTGCGCTGAACCCCTCCACACCAGGGTCTATAAGGCCCCTGTACTGTCTCTGACTCCATGGACTGGCCTCACCCTCACTCACTGGGATGCAGCCACCCTGGCCTCCTTGCTAATCCTACAACACACCCTTAGCACACCAACTCCTATAGCACACCAACTTAATCCTTACCCTAGAGCCTTTAAAATCTCTTATTCCTTCTAGAATCTTTTTCCTACTGATATTGGCATGGCTGGTTTTTCTTGTCATGTAAACTTCAGCTCAAATATCACCTCTCAACGAGGCCCTGTTTAACCCCTCCACCTAAGGAACTGTGACGTCTGCCTCGCAACTTGCCCATCTCTCACCTCAACACATTACCTTCCAGACACCCATCATGGTGTGAACTGTCTATCTTGGTGTGTGAACTGTCTCTCATACTGTGAACTGCCTTGTTATTTGGCTTTATTATTTTCTCTATCTTTCTAAAAACCCAACCTCTACAAGAGCAGGTCTTTAGCTGACTTGCTTTCCACTCTATCTCCATGCCTAGAATAGTGCACAGCACATAATACATGTTCAAGAAAAATCAGCACTGAGGATGCAATGAATCAATCAATAACGTATCAACAGCAGCTGGGCTCATGCCTGTAATCCCAGCACTTTGGGAGGCTGAGGCAGTTGGATCACCTGAGGTCAGGAGTTCAAGGCCAGCCTGACCAACATGGAGAAACCCCGTCTCTACTAAAAATACAAAATTAGCCTGGTGTGGTGGCGCATGCCTGTAATCCCAGCTACTCGGAAGGCTCAGGCGGAGAATCGCTTGAACCTGGGAGGTGGTAGCTGTGGTGAGCTGAGGTCACACCATTGCACTCCAGCCTGGGCAACAAGAGTGAAACTCCATCTCAAAAAAATTAAGAAGGAGGAGGAGGAATCAATAATGGGCCAGGTGCAGTGACTCATGCCTGTCATCTCAGCACTTTGGGAGGCTAAGGTGGGAGGACTGTTTGAGGCCAACAGTTCAAGACCAGCCTAGGCAATATAGCAAGACCCAACCACTACGAAAAATTAGCTGAGCATGTAGCTAAAAACAACTAGACCCGTAGTCCTAGCTACTCAGAGAGGGTGAGGCAGGAAATAGCTTGAGCCCAGGAGTTCAAGGTTGCACTGAACTATGATTACACCACTGCACTCCAGCCTACGTGACAGAGTGAGACTCCATCTCTAAAAAAAAAGTTATTATTATTATTATCATCATCATCATCATCATCATCATCATCATCCAGGGAATCATCATCATCATCATCATCATCATCCAGGGAATAAAGACCAGAGTGTAAGAATTAGAAGAAGAGAATTAAGGAATATCAGAGTATGCTGCACGTAGAAAAGGTAAGTACTGATTCCTCCTACTTGCTTCTGTGCCATGGGTATAATTTACAAATAGAATAGGGTTAATGTGGTCAAGGGCAAATGAGGTGGAAACACTGGCCTGGATAAAAGCACTTTGGGCCGGGCATGGTGGTTTATGCCCATCATCCCATTACTTTTGGAGGCAGAGGTGGGTGGATCACCTGAGGTCAGGGGTTTGAGACCAGCTTGGCCAACATGGTGAAACTCTGTCTCTACTAAAAATACAAAACTTAGCCAGGTGTGGTGGCACATTCCTATAATCTGAGCTACACAGGAGGCTGAGGCAGGAGAATTGCTTCAACCCAGGAGGCGTAGGTTGCAGGGAGCAGAGATCCCAGGTACCATTGCACTCTAGCCTGGGCAACAAGAGCGAAACTCCGTCTCAAAAAACAAAAGTAATTTGTATGTCAATAAGCCCCAGGAAAGTCCTTACTTGTTCTTTTCACAGATCTTTTCTTACCTTCATCCACTGAAACTTTTGCATTTTTTGCATACAGAAAAAAGTTGAAGGTTCGAGAACCACATACAAAAGAGGATACGTCATTTGCAAAAATATCCACAGTTGCCACAGAAAGATACTGGCAAAAATTCCAACTGACCCAGGTTAAGATTCAGGATGCTGCCAGTGGTGGAGGTTTTGTCCGTTTTCGTCGTGATAGGAGTTGACAGTTGAGGAGAGAAGGGCTTTGGGCTGCCGGATAAACTCCCTGCTTGTCCCGTCTTGGTGGAGGCTGGTGAAGCTGAAAAAGTATGGCATTGTTAAAAGACAGGTTTACAAATAAACAAGTAAAACGCGTAGGTGTGGTGTAGGGAGAGAATGGAGAGATTATGAAATTGTGTTTGATTTCAATAAGGCCGCTACAGCATCACGGATGGGGTGGGGTGGGGCGTGGCAGGTTGGCCATTCATTTTCAGCAAAGGGCTTTAACCCGACGTGAAACCGTTAAAGCCACAAATGAAGACGGTCTCCCCAGTTACTCTATTAAGCACAAAGCTCTAAGACAAATCGGCTAAGCTGCCACTGAAATTGGTTTGGCCCATTCACGGGTATAAATCTCAACATAAACAGCGATTAAACCAACCCCCACATGGTCCAGATGCAAAAAACGGGAGCCAGCCTTACAAATGCGTGTCATCCGTTTGTGGAAAGACACCATGGCCAGCTCACATGCAGCCACTGCACCTGCCAGGGACCAACTTGGTCCCTTGGGAAATCTCCAGCTCCCATTTCAAAGGTTCTTGAGGCTGTGTAAAGCCAAACCCAGTACCAGATGGAGTGAGGGAGACGTTGGTAAATTATGTCCTTCTTTACCGTATTACAAACTTTTACGGGAGGAGAGAGAACTGTACCTATGCCTAAGGGTTTTAAAAATACCTTAAAATGACCTACAATCTACTTCTCCTCTGCCTCATGTCACAGGGCTAGGACAAGAAACCACTTATGTTTAAAAAAGCAAGCATTCGCCGGGCGCAGTGGCTCAAGCCTATAATCCCAGCACTCTGGGAGGCCAAGACGGGCGGATCACGAGGTCAGGAGATCGAGACCATCCTGGCTAACACGGTGAAACCCCGTCTCTACTAAAAATACAAAAAACTAGCCGGGCGAGGTGGCGGGTGCCTGTAGTCCCAGCTACTCGGAGGCTGAGGCAGGAGAATGGCGTAAACCCGGGAGGCGGAACTTGCAGTGAGCTGAGATCCGGCCACTGCACTCCAGCCTGGGCGACAGAGCCAGACTCTGTCTCAAAAAAAAAAAAAAAAAAAAAAGCAAGCATTCATAGGGGCCAACAAGCGTCCCAAAGATCCTTCAAATCCTGCCCCTTTGCCCTTGCCCCTCCATGGTAGCGGGACTGTCCTGTTAATACCTCTTGGGCCCATTTAAAAACAGCTGGGACTAAAGGCATCACTGACAACAATGACAGCCAACTCTTCCAAGAAGAGCAAGAAACATTCTGAGGTGATCTGGTGCTTGAAAGAAATTTCTGGATGGCAAATTGGAGCTAGGAACTGAGACTCCCCAGGGGCTTCGAAAATGCTGGGACACTTGCGTGGGCACTTGCCTCAGTTTCCTCACCTAACAAATTAGAAAACTCAGAACAAGGCTTCAGTGTGTTAAAATTCACACACCACTCGGCTGGTGAATCCAAGTGAGCTAGGCAGCTCTGGTGCCAGGACCTGCCTGCATCACTGTTAATGTAATATAGTGGGAAAGACTCCAGACGTAAAGAGGCCTGGATTCAAGCACGGATCAGAAGCCAGACACTGTGGATTCAAGCCCTGGCTCAGCTGTTGCCCTGCTGTGTAACCCTGGGCCAGTTACTGGCACCTCTGCCTCTCTCTTCCTGGCAGCAGCAAAGAGAGACACTAATAATATGATACAAAGGGACAATAACAGTAGCTACATCTCATCAGGCTGCTGTGAGGATTAAATCAATCATCTGAACAGTGCCTGGCATCCAGTAAGTACCCTGTTACTGTTTGCTATTAGAGTGGTTTTATTTTCTATTTCCCCATTAACCTCCAGGGCTTTGGGGTTATCCTCTGAACCACTGATTCTCAGCTATGAGCAATTCTTCTCTCCAGAGCACACTGGGCATTGCATCCAGACATTTTAAGAGACTGGGGGGTTGCTACTGGCATCTAAGAGCTAGAGACTAAAAAAGTGCTAAATCTTCTACAATGCACAGAGCGGCCTCCCACAAGAAAGAGTTATCTGGCCCCGAACATCAACAGTGCTGAAACTGACACGCCACACAGGGATGAAGTAGGCATGCAGCTGGGAATCTTTTTCCTCATCCGGAAATGAAAAGGGAGTGAGGATCAGTGTCTTCGATTTATGTCAATTGGTGCCCAGCAAGTGCTCAATAAACATGAGAAATTGTTTTAAGAAATAAGTTTTCTTTGTTTTTGTTTTTTTGAGATGGAGTCTCACTCTGTCACCCAGACTGGAGTGCAGTTGTGCCATCTCAGCTCACTGAAACCTCTGCCTCCTGGATTCAAGTGATTCTTCTGCCTCAGCCTCCTGAATAGCTAGAATTTCAGGCTCCTGCTACCACACCCGGCTATTTTTTGTATTTTTAGTAGAGACAGGGTTTCACCATGTTGGCCAGGCTGGTCTGGAATTCCTGGCCTCAAACGATGCGCCCACCTCAGCCTCCCAAAGTGCAGGGATTACAGGCATGAGCCACTGTGCCCAGCCTAGAATTAAGTTTTTAAAACAATAAATCTGTTTTACTGCAAGAATTAATAGAATTGGCCTAGCACGTGGCATGCCACATTCCTTTACTGGGGGGTTGCTATTATCATTACTAGTCCTATCCCTGGTACTGTAAGAAGTAGAACTGAAGTGTTTGTTACACAAAGAAACAAGAAAAGACCAGGTGCGGTGGTTCACCCCTGTAATCCCAGCACCTTGGGAGGCTGAGGTGGGAGGATCACTTGAGCTCGGAAATTCAAAACCAGCCTGGGTAACATGACGAAACCTCATCTCTACTAAAAATACAAAAAATTTAGCCGGGCATGGTGACACATGCCTGTAGTCCCAGCTACTTGGGAGACCCAGCTACTTGGGAGACTGAGATGGGAGGATCCATTGAGCCTGGGAGGTCAAGACCGCAGTGAGCCGTGATCATGCCACTGCACTCCAGCCTGGGACAGAGAGGGAGATCCTGCCTCAAAAAAAAAGAAAAAAAAAAGAGAATATATGAAAACAAAGGCATTTTAAGAGAAGTATTACCAATAAAATCTTTAGCATTTGAATTTTTGACATTATCAATTCATTTATGTTCTACCTCATTCCAAAAGCAATTTGCAGCTGCTCAAATATCTGTGTAATACATTCCCCTTGAGGATTAAAGATCGTGGCTTCTCTAATTGTATTCCCGTAAGCAAACTAGCAAGGTCTAACAGGAAGGGCCTTCCTATACTATCAAGTACCCTGCTTGGGACTGCAGAGAACTTTGACAAGGACGCCAAACCCTAAAGGGTAGCAGGAACAAACAAACAAACAAAAACACGCAAAGATGCGCAAAGATTCTGTTGCACGTAGAACACAGCCAAGTGAATCCACATTTTCCTGCTCGACAGGTCAAGTTTGTTTGTTTGTTTGTTTGTTTGTTTTGAGACAAGTCTTGCTCTGTTGCCAAAGCTGGAATGCAGTGGGGCGATCTCAGCTCACTGCAACCTCCGCCTGCCAGGTTCAAGCAATTCTCCTGCCTCAGCCTCCTGAGTAGCTGAGGCTACAGGTGTATGCCACCATGCCCAGCTAATCTTTTTGTATTTGTAGTAGAGATGGGGTTTTGCCACGTTGGCCAAGCTGATCTCGAACTCCTGACCTCAGGTGATCCACCTGCCTCGACCTCCCAAAGTGCTAGGATTACAGGTGTGAGCCACCATACCCAGCCTATTTTTATAATTCTGTATATACATTCATGTGTGCTAAACAATTAATAAGTAGAACAAGCCTTTCGTTTGAGATATATTTCCTTTGTTAATAAATAAACAAGTGTTGAGATTTAAGAGGTATGTTCTAAATATTAAAAAAGGTTTTAAGCATAGCACTTGGATATGGCAAGAACAAGCGTGGCGGGAAAACACTGGCTTCCCATGGAGATGGGTCTGGTTCACGCTCCCTAGCCAGTAAAGGGCAGGGCCCATCCTCCTAAGGCATCTGGGACTGCAAAGCTTCATGGAGTCAGGAAAGGACATAACATGACAATCACTAGCAACCCACAAGCCTCACATTGCAAAACCCTCCTCTGTATCTCCCTGAGAAACGGGTCTCCTATGTCTACCTCCTAATGCCACCAATCCTACCTCCCTAGTCTGTGAAACACCCTGCACCTGCCTTGTCCACCCAGTATCATGAACGCCATGGCCACCCACCCAGTATCATGAACGCCATGGCCACCCACCCAGTATCATGAGCGCCATGGCCACCCACCCAGTATCATGAACGCCATGGCCACCCACCCAGTATCATGAACGCCATGGCCACCCACCCAGTATCATGAACGCCATGGCCACCCACCCAGTATCATGAACGCCATGGCCACCCACCCAGTATCATGAACGCCATGGCCACCCACCCAGTATCATGAATGCCATGGCCACCCACCCAGTGGCTCAAGGCCAAACATACCTGGATCATTCTTTTTTGGGGGGACGGCAAGGGTGGCAGGG
Organism: Trachypithecus francoisi; assembly: GCF_009764315.1. Classification (NCBI taxonomy): domain Eukaryota; kingdom Metazoa; phylum Chordata; class Mammalia; order Primates; family Cercopithecidae; genus Trachypithecus; species Trachypithecus francoisi. Next base: position 42,895,993 of record NW_022681467.1, read on the forward strand.
GGAGAGATGGAGTTTCACTCTTGTTGCCCAAGCTGCAGTGCAATGCTGCGATCTCAGCTCACAGCAACCTCCACCTCCCAGGTTCAAGCGATTCTCCTGCCTCAACCTCACAAGTAGCTGGGATAACAGGCGCCCGCCACCATGCCCGGCTAATTTTTGTATTTTTAGTAGAGATGGGGGTTTCACCATGTTAGCCAGACTGATCTCCAACTGGTGACCTCAGGTGATCTACCCACTTCGGCCTCCCAAAGTGGTTGGGATTACAGGTGTGAGCCATTACATCCAGCCCATTCTTAATTCCTCCTTTGCTCTCATGCCTGAACTACCCAGCTCTTCAGCAAGGTCTCTGCACTCCTCTTCCTAAACATATCCTACATCTCTGCACTCATGTCCACTTCCACTGCTATCACCCTAGTCCATGCAGTCTCAACAGGGACCATGTGGCCCCCAATGGGGCAAAAATAATTCTTGGGGGGTAAAAAATCTTACTATTCCTTTTATGTACAAAGCACATGTGTGTGTGTGTGTGTGTGTGTGTGTGTGTATAGACAGTACATAAACAGATCTACAATATTTTCAAATTTCATGAGAGTCCATTCTTAGGTAAGTATCTGCCCAAAATTGAAAATAGGTACCCAAACAAATCCTTGGACACGAATGTGCACAGCAGCACTATTCACAACAGGCAAGAGGCAGAAACAACCAATTGTCCATCAGTGGACAAACTGAGGTAGCCACACAATTGAATGTTACTGAGTCACAGAGTTCTGATACGTGCGTGCTGCAGTGTGGCTGACTTAAAAACATGATGCTAAGTCAAAGAAGCCAGACACAAAAGGCCCATATTCTTTCATTTCACTGAAACAAAATACCCAGAATAGGTAAGTCAATTCAAACAGAACAAAAATTGGTGGTTGTCAGGGGCAGGCTGTGGGGTGAGAGGTGGGGTGGAAGTTTGTGGGGGACGAGGAGTGGCTGTTTAGTGGGTACAGGGTTTTATTTTGGAGTGTCAGAAACGTTTTAGAACTAGATAGAGGTGGTGGCTGCACAGCACTGTGAATGCACTAAATGCCAATGACCTGTTCAAAATGGTAAATTTTATGTTACGTGAATTTGACCTCAATTTTTTAAAAGATCTCAGGGGGAGTAATTAGGAAGAAAATGTCTAAAATGGTTCGGGGCCGGGGGGCGCGGCAATTAAAACACTAGGCAACACTGCCCTGCCCATCATTTCCCACGGAGACCCCGTAAGCACTTCCCACAGGTCTCCCCACCACGTGCACAGCACCCTTCTCCCAGGGCACTCTCCACACAGCAGCCAAGGCAGAACCCCTAAAATGATGGCATATTGCTCCATCACCTAAAACCATCCAGAGGCACCTCATTCCCCAGAATAAAATGGCCCTGAAAGAGCAGGATCTGTGCTGGCCAGCAGGCATCCAGGATACCTCTGGATGCTTATCAGGTGCCTGATACATTTACTGAATGAGCAGTGCATAAAATAGTTGAAGAAGGAGTTCTCCATTTCTCTTTTCACTACTATGGTCATGATAAGCAATAAACAAACAATGATGAGGCCGGTCGTGGTGAGTCACTACTGGTCCAGCACTTTGGGAGGCGGAGGCAGATGCATCACTTGGGGTCAGGAGTTTTGAGACCAGTCTGGCCAACATGGTGAAACCCCATCTCTATTAAAAATACAAAAATTAGTCGGGTGTGGTGGTGCACAGCTGTAACCCCAGCTGTTCAAGAGGCTGAGGCAGGAGAATCGCCTGAACCTGGGATGCGGAGGTGGCAGTGAGCCGAGACTGCACCACTGCACTCCAACCTGAGCGACAGAGACTCCACCTCAAAAAAAAAAAAAGAAACAATGACAACCAGATAAAACCTTTGTCATACAAAAATATCAAATTAAACAAGCTCCCCAATGTTATACATCAACTAAAAACAAGGTGCTTGCTAAGAGAGTGATTAACAATCCAAAGAAAAGATATGACAAGGGCTGGTGCAGTAGCTCACACCTGTAATCCCAGCACTTTGGGAGGCCAAGGAGCAGAGATCACCTGAATCACCTAAGGTCAGGAGTTCGAGACCAGCCTGGCCAACATGGCAAAACCCCATCTCTACTAAATATACAAAAATCAGCCAGGTGTGGTGGCACATGCCTGTAATCCCAGCTACTTGGGTGGCAGAGGCAAGAGACTGCTTAAACCTGGGGAGTGGAGGTTGCAGTGAGCCGAGATCACACCACTGTACTCCAGCCTGGGCAGCAGAGCGAGATTCCATCTCGGCGGGGGACGGGGCGGGGGGGGAGAACAACAGGTATGACTAAGCAGATCACAAAAACATCCAAGTCAATATACATGAGGGTGTGGGTGGTACTGGCATGGAGGTCAAAGATGGTGCTCAGCATCCTAGGTGCACAGAACAGCCTCACAATAGAGAATTACCTGGCCCTAAATGTCAATGGTCCTGAGGTTGAGAAAAACCTGATTCGAATCACTCCAGACATTTCAAAAGCAAAAAAGACTTGGAAATGCTTCTTTCAATTAAACTTTGAAACAGATGCCAATCCTTTTATAAAGCCATACATCTTGCCCAAAGGAAGAACTAATTGCCTTTGAAGTCACAAATAATTTAACCAGATTTCATACTTTGATGGACAATTCACAAGTGTGGGCTAAAACACATCATTTATTATCTACATTTACAAAATCCTAGCCTGCGTGAAGGACTTTTCTGACTACAATAGGAAACATGAGCCTTGAAATTAAATTAGGAAAAAAATGCCCATTCCCTCCCATGCACCCCAGCACTCTGGGCAGGGTGGAGGTGGAGTGAATGATTCATGCTAAACGTCCTCCACTTATAAAACCTCAGAAACAACCTGTATGTTCAAAGTGCCGCACCTTGCACAACTCCTGTGGTGCCATGCACAGATGAGCAGAGCATGGCCAGATGGTCTAGGATGGGTCAGGAGGTGTTGGTAAAAATGCTGTTTTGAAGGGTTGTTCACTAACACAGAAACAAATTCAGAATACAAGGATATGGACCAGGCATGGTGCCTCATGCCTATTATCCCAACATTTTGGGAGGCTGAGGCAGGCACATCATTTGAGCCCAGCAGTTTGAGACAAGCCCGCGTAACACAGCAAGACATCATCTATACAGGGGGGAAAAAATTTTTTTCCCCTGCCCTGAAAAAGCATGATCTGCGCTGGCCAGATTTTTCAATAAATGGGCACCACCACGCCCGACTAATTTTTGTATTTTTAATAGAGATGGGCTTTCACCATGTTGGCCAGGCTGCTCTCAAACTCCTGACCCCAAGTGATGCATCTGCCTCCGCCTCCCAAAGTGCTGGACCAGTAGTGACTCACCGCGACCAGCCTCGTCACTGTTTATTGCTTATCATAACCATAGTAGTGAGAAGAGAAATGGAGACCTCAAGGTGTGGTGGTGCACACTTGTACTCCTATTGTCAGGCTGGAGTGCAGTGGCACAATCATAGGTCATTGTGGCCTCAAACTCCTAGGCTCAACTGATCCTCCCAGCTCAGCCTCCTCAGTAGCTGGGACTACAGCAGCTTGTGACTACTTTAGTGCAACAATGACTAAATAGTTGCAGAGTTGGAAAAAAGACCCAAAAAGCCTAAAATACATACTATCTGGCCCCTGACAGAAAAGGGGGCAATTTGTAAGAGTAAAATAATTTTCAGTATCACTGTCTCTTCCTACACTACACATTGGCTAATTCATACTTCCTAAAATTACCTAAGCACATACCAGCAGGAGGCTGAGGCAGCGGGAACTGCTTGAGCCCAAGAATTGAAGGCTACAGTGAGCCATGATCACACCACTGAACTCCAGCCTGAGTGACAGACTGTGATCCTGTCTCTTAAAAAAAAAATCACAGTTACTTGGGAGGCTGAGGCAAGAGACTCGCTTGAACCCAGGTGGTGGAGGTTACAGTGAGTTGAGATCGTGCCATTTTACTCCAGCCTGGAAGACAAGAGTGAAACTCGATCTCAAAAAAAAAAAAAAAAAAGTTTTTTTAATGTATAAAAATAAAAAAATACAAGGTTAAGCTTTAAAAAAATAAATTCTACAGTCTACACCACACATTGCAAATAGGTGATCCATGAACCAAGCAGTTCACAGGTGCATTTAATGTAACGTAGCTTTTATTTATTTAAAAATGTGAGCCAGTACATAAAAGTTGATAGCTGGGTGTGGTGGTATGTGCCTGTAGCCCCAGCTACTCAGGAGGCTAAGGCAGGAGGATCACTTAAACCCCAAGAGTCTGAGGCCAGCCTGGGCAACATAGTGAGGACCTGGTCTCAAAAAAAAAAAAAAAAAAAAAGCTGGAGTAGTTACCTTTTTTTTTAATTTGAGGCTTCTCTTGAAAAACCAGAAATCGGCTGGGCACAGTGGCTCACGCCTGTAATCCCAGCACTTTGGGAGGTGGAGGCGGGCGGATCACGAGGTCAGGAGATCGAAACCATCCTGGCTAACATGGTGAAACCCTGTCTCTATTAAAAATATAAAAAATTAGCTGGGCATGGTGGCGGGCGCCTTTAGTCTCAGCTACTCAGGTGGCTGAGGCAGGAGAATGGCATGCACCCGGGAGGTGGAGCTTGCAGTGAGTCGTGATCTGGGTGACAGAGTGAGACTCCATCTAAAAAAAAAAAAAGAGGCCGGGCGCGGTGGCTCAAGCCTGTAATCCCAGCACTTTGGGAGGCCGAGACGGGCGGATCACGAGGTCAGGAGATCGAGACCATCCTGGCTAATACGGTGAAACCCCGTCTCTACTAAAAAAATACAAAAAACTAGCCGGGCGTGGTGGCGGGCGCCTGTAGTCCCAGCTACTCGGGAGGCTGAGGCAGGAGAATGGCGGGAACCCGGGAGGCGGAGCTTGCAGTGAGCTGAGATCCGGCCACTGCACTCCAGCCTGGGCGACAGAGCGAGACTCCGTCTCAAAAAAAAAAAAAAAAAAAAAAAGAAAAAAGAAAACCCAGAAATCTCTCAATACGGAGCCCATACCCCTATGTGGCAAGAACCAGCAGGAGGAAAAGGTCCCTGGTCCCTTTCAGAAAGGCACAACTCTCTAGCTCAACGTCTTGGGAGCTTGTGACCTATTAGCCGTGTGTAACACTTACGGGTAACATGGCTGTGTAAAACTTACCCAAGAGCTACTGCCTCTTCTGATGCATGGTGTGTGCTAGCATTTGCACTATTGTATTTCCTTATGAAAGAGCTCATTGTACCACTAAAGTAGCCACAGGCTGCTGTAGTACCTCTAGCATGCACTGTGTATCAGAAGAGTCCCTACCTACCCCTTGGGTTAAGTGTTATACACCCATGTGCACACACAAGCACAGGATGTGTAACAGGTATGGTGAGAAACGTATGTCTGCTTTCATTCGTCCCAGTCTCTACCTAGCACTCCCCAACCTCACTCACTGCCATATCTGCCTGATCCCTGTATTTGAGCTTTCAGTTTAACAGTAGGACTTATAAACCAACATAGAAAAAGCTCTGGAAACACAATCTAAGAGCTGGCTGTGGGAGGTGGGATTATCAGTGACTTTATTTTATTGATTGATTGAGATGGAGTCTTGCTCTGTCGCCCAGGCTAGAGTGCGCTGGCGCCATCTCAAGCTCACTGCAACCTCTGCCTCCCGGGTTCAAGTGATTCTCCTGCCTCAGCGTCCTATGTAGTTGGGACTAAAGGTGTGTGTCACCACACCTGACCTGGCCAATTTTTTGTATTTTAGTAGAGACAGCGTTTCGCCATACTGGCCAGGCTGGTCTCAAACTCCTGACCTCAAGTGATCTGCCCACCTTGGCCTCCCAAAGTGCTGGAATTACAGGCATGAGCCACTGCACGCGGCCATCAGTGACTTTAAATTCTGTAATTAAGAATTATTTTATGAGAAAAACATGTTCATTTCATAATTATTTTAAAAAGGGAGTTTATGAAACCTTTCCTTTCTTTTCTTTTTTTTTTTTGAGACAGAGTCTCACTCTGTTGCCCAGGCTGGAGTACAGTGGTGCAATCTCAGCTCACTGCAAGCTCTGCCTCCTGGATTCAAGCAATTCTCCTGCCTCAGCCTCCCGAGTAGCTGGGATTACAGGCGCATGCCACCATGCCTAGCTAATTTTCTGTAGTTTTAGTAGAGATGGGGTTTAGCAGAGATGTGTTAGCCAGAATGGTCTTGATCTCCTGACCTCAAGTGATCCGCCCCGCCTCGGCCTCCCAAAGTGCTGGGATTACAACTGTGAGCCACTGCACCCAGACCCTCTTTCCTTTCTTAAACGGTAACCCACAGTGTAGCTACGAGACCAAAGGACCATTAGCCCAGAGGGTAGTGAATGTCAGGCCCCCCGACTCCGACTGTAATAGATATTAATAACTTACATTGAGATCATGCAAGCAAATACCAGTGAAGGTAAACATTCTGGCCAGGAGGTCTACATAAAGGGGGAACTACAAAAATCACCGAAAATATTAACCACTTAGGCCATCCAGCTAGCAAGATTATAGGACACTGTGAGTTAAAGGCTTCTGGCTGAGCAAAGTGCTCCTTAGAAAGCTAAATATCCAGTTCTAAGGATTATAGGCACACAGCTCTGAGTTCTCCAATCTTCTAAACAAAAACAAGATTTCTACGCTGTTATAAAAGTTTTATGCAATAACATTTCAATTTGTAGTGTTATGTTGCTGGTTACAAAACTTTCACTGGTGAGGCTACTTCTGTTATTTTCTATTCTATGACATTGCAATTTTTATACACAATTTTGGATGAACTACTGCCTTATCTCAATTATATTATCCTGACTGTGGAAGCATTTAAATACAAATTTCCCGTCTCCCTCCACTAAATACTATTATCACTGCTAACAGCAGAGGGCAGTAGGGTGCAGAGAAAGGAAACCGGTCTGGACACAGATTCTGGCTGTGGGGACTTTCACACCTCCCTTACACTCTGCATGGCTCTCAATTTGCCTTCTGTAAAATGGGGAGACTGACTCAGTTTCTTCCAATCCTCTTAGTCTGTTATAGTGGTTGGCAAACTACAGCTCAAAGGTAAAACTGGGCATACCACCTGTTCCTGCCTGGCCTGCAAGCGAAGAAAGGTATTTTAACATTTTTTTAATGGTTGGGGGGAAAAGAATTAATAGCTCATGAAACATGCAACTTATACGAAATTTAAATTCCAGTGTCTGGACACCTTGGGAGACCGAGACGGGTGGATTACTTGAGGTCAGGAGTTTGAGACCAGCCTGGCCAACATGGTGAAACCCTGTCTGTACTAAAAATACAAAGAACAGCTGCGCATGGTAACACACACCTGTAATTCCAGCTACTCGGGAGGCTGACGTGGGAGGCTTACTTGAACCCAGGATGTGGAGGCTGCAGTGGGCTGAGATTATGGTACTGCACTCCAGCTTAGGCAACAGAGCAAGACTTCATCTCAAAAAATATAAAAATTTAAATAAATAAATAAATTCCAGTATTCATTTAAAAAGTTTTAATGGAACTCAGCCACACACTGTCTATGGCTGCTCTATTTTCTTCTATCTAGCTAGCTGTTTATTGAGCTGGGGTCTCACTCTATTGTCCAGGCTGGAGTGCAGTGGCACAATCATAGGTCATTGTGGCCTCAAACTCCTAGGCTCAACTGATCCTCCCAGCTCAGCCTCCTCAGTAGCTGGGACTACAGCAGCTTGCGACTACTTTAGTGGAACAATGACTGAATAGTTGCAGAGTTGGAAAAAAGACCCAAAAAGCCTAAAATACATACTATCTGGCCCCTGACAGAAAAGGGGGCAATTTGTAAGAGTAAAATAATTTTCAGTATCACTATCTCTTCCTACACTACACATTGGCTAATTCATGATTACTAAAATGACCTAAGCACATACCAGCAAGGAGGTTATATTTTAGGAAAGGGATTTTAAAGTCTACTCAAATGGGGGATTCCACTAACTTCTCACCTAAAAAGCCACCCAAAGAATGAGGTATTTTTCCAGGAAGTCTGATGTCATTATCTTTCTCCTTTTGTACCTCCCAAGCGAAGAGAGAAGCTAAATTAAACACATTATCCTGTTCTTATATTCCTATAAAACTGAATTTTTTGAAATGTGGTGCAGGAGAACCAATGGTCGTATATATGCCACATTTCATTTTACTGGTTATGTATTAATTTCACATACATGAGGAAAAACCACAACAAGTAATTTAAACACATGAGCCTATACATTGTGTTTAGCTTAGGACAAAGCTGCATTACAATTTTAATATTTAAGTATGTAATAAAATATAGCAGAAAACCATGGCAACGAAAGTTCAGGCAACACTAATTCACAAAGTCGCTGCCAAGGTTAAAATTTAAAACATTTCCTGAAAAGCATGCTCGTTATGGGAACTAATGTGCCCAAGGGTTTGTGTAATTAACTACCATGTTTTGTGAACTTGGCTTAAATGGAACCGTGTCATGGAACAAAGTAAGCTTTTAAGGACTCTGGTCAAAAAACAAGGGAGTAAAAAGGAAGACTTTTCTGAAACTGTGTCAACACAAATTATGTCAACTCCAAAACAAAACTCTACGACTCAACCATGAGTATCTAGGACCACACGGCTATGAATCAGAACGAGAGAAAGACAGATTGCAGCCTTTATTTTATAGAACCAAAAGCCACAGGCTCTCTCTAACCCTCCTACTACCATCTGGGAAGCAGCTAGAAGCAGTTCTTCATAATAAACCAAGGAAAAGAAAAAACAAAAAACAATGTCCCAAGAAACAACACAAGCAAAGTCAGCAGAATTATTTGAGTTCACAACTGAGTCCTTATTATTTTAACTTTTGGGGACATTCATGGTATCTTGAAGAACTGATGCTTGCTCCTTAAAGAATTCCTGTAATTTTACTTAAAAACCTGACATTTAAGAATTGGAGGTTTTACTTAAATACTTAGACTTTGGGCCAAGCACAGTGGCTCACACCTGTAATCCCAGCACTTTGGAAGCCCAAGGCGGGTAGATTACTCGAAGTCAGGAGTTCGAGACCAGCCAGGCCAACATGGTGAAATCCCATCTCTACTAAAAATACAAAAATTAGCTGGACTCAATGGTGCGCACCTGTAATCCCAGCTACTCGGGAGGCTGAGGAACAACAATCACTTGAACCCAGGAGGTGGAGGTTGCAGTGACCTGACATGGTGCCACTGCACTCCAGTCTGGGTAACAGAGCGAGACTATGTCTCAAAAAAAAAAACAACAAAACAATAACACAACTACTAAAGGATATGACCTTTAAGGGAATGGGATCACACTAGGAAGACAGAGCACTGTGATTATTTTTTACCTTTTTTGTTTGTTTGTTTTTTGAGACAGGGTCTCACAAGGGGTCACACTTCACCCACACTAGAATATAGTAGCACAATCATGGCTCACTGTAGCCTCAACCTCCTGGGCTCAGGCAATCCTCCCACCTCAACTATAGTCCCAGAGTAGCTAGGACTACAGACACATGCCACCACGACCAGCTAATTGTTGTATTTTTAGTAGAGACAAGGTTTTTGCCATGTTGCCCATGTTGTTCCATGGTCTGGAGCTCCCGAGCTAAAGCAATCTGACTGCCTCACCCTCCCAAAGTGCTGGGACTACAAGGCATGAGTCATGGCGCCTGGTCAAGTATTATTTTTTATCATATGTGTTTCTCTAACATTTGTGCCATTTAGTGTGACTGTAGGGTTTTGATAGAAAAATACAATTTCAACTAAAAATTATTTGTGTTATGGAAAGTCAATAATCCAAAATGCAGTGACATTTGAACAGAACGCCAAAAGATTTCTGGCCATCTCCATCTACTTCTAGGTATAACCTCCAGGTGGCCTTTTGGAGACACTTTTCTCATTTCTGGGTCCCTAGCAGGAAGAATTCCATCTGGTGACTTCTTGAAAATCTGCTCTGTGGCCCCCTACAGTTCCCCGCGATTGCTCGATGCTCACCTGCTTGGGCCCACCAGGTGCGTACCCATGGGAAACCCCCATGTCCGAGGGGCCTCCTCCCCACTTCCCCGCACGGAGCTGACCTGTGCTCTTATCCAGGAAGTCCATGGACTCCTCACTCGCGCTGAAGTGGCTGGACGTGGCCTTCTTCTCGGCATCCTGCTCCACGTCAGAGCCTGTGTGCACGGAAGAGTTTGTGCTCATGGGGGAGCGAGGCATATCCGACAAGGAAATCCGGCGGCCTGTGCCCCCACTCAGCACGGGCTTGCTCATCAGGATCTTGGGGGACGCCGTCATGTCAAAGTTGAGCTTGACCTTCTCCTGCTTGTCTATCTTGGCAGTGCCGGCACTGGGGTTGGTGGGATCGAGCAGCATTTGGTACTGGCTGTTGGGTGTGTAGGGTGTCCTGAATGGAGAGTAATTAAAAACCCCAAACTTCCTGCGGATGTTCTCCACGTAAACCTCCATCTCTTGCATGGCACTGTTGAAGATGCTCTTAGTCTTTTTCACAGAAAAAGGAATTTCTTTAGACATGAGGTAGCAATTATTTATTGGAACCCAGGCCCTAGGAGGGCAAAAGATAAAGAGAGTTTAAGTCAACTTCAGTAATTTCCAAGATTGCTTTTTTCTTGATGTGAACCAAATTAGCCAAGCATGTTTGCCAAGATTCTTATTCTATTTAAAAAAAAAAAAAAAAAAAAAAAAAACTTGGTTTGAAGGATTAATTACTGAGCCATTTAACAAGTTCTACCATAACAGAACATGAACAACAAAACTTCAGCTAAAACATTTAAAAGTGCAATAGACTTAGTCATTGTGAGCCATTAAAGAAACAATCCTCTCTGGTTTTCTCTTGGTAGAGAAAAATAAATCAGCCACTGCAACCGACAACACTTCTGAAAAGAGACTTATTCCTCAGGTCGCACTCAGACATAAAGAGCTTCCTTTTCCCACTGCCATTCTAAGTAGGACCAGAAGGAAACTTTGGAACACTGCATTCCTAAAAGGAGGCACATGTTTTTGAATGTGAGATAATTCACATAGAAAATCACTGAAAAAGGACCCCATTACCCACCAGGCGTATACTTTCCACCCCCCATCCCAGGCCAGTTCCATCTTCCTAACGTCCATACCCCACATTCCAATTTTGCTCTGCAAAGACCTATGAGAGCATGTCTTTGCAGAGCAAACAACGCCAGCAGCAGCTTTTCTGGAACCAGAGCCAGTGGCCCCCGGGGGAGGTGGGAACACCATAACCGCTGCTGTGGGTGATCGTGCAGCTGATACAGGGACATCCCAGACATAACTTGGCTACCATGTATGATCCACTGGCCTCAACCCAGTTTCTGGTTGGGAAAACTGGTGAGAATAAGCTTTCCAAGGAGGGCTTTCGTGGGGGATTTTTTTGTTTATGATGAATTAATGTTATTTATTTATTTATTTATTTATTTGAGATGGAGACTCGCTCTGTTGCCCAGGCTGGAGTGCAGTGGCACTATCTCAGCTCACCGCAACCTCTGCCTCCTGGGGTTCAAGCAACTCTCCTGCCTCAGCTTCCCAAGTAGCTGGAACTACAGGTGTGTGCCACCATGCCCAGCTAATTTTTGTATTTTTAGTAGAGATGGTGTTTCACTATATGTTAGCCAGGCTGGTCTTGAACTCCTGACCTCGTGATCCACCCACCTCAGCCTCCCAAAGTGCTGGGATTACAGGTATGAGCCACCGCGCCTGGCCTTTTTGGCTTGTTTTTTTAAGAGACTAGGTTTCCCTCTGTCACCCAAGCTGGAAAGCAGAAGCATGATCAAGGCTCACTACAGCCTCGAACTCCTGGACTCAAGGACTCCTCCCAGATCAGCCTCCCAAGTAGCTCGGGGTACAGGCACGCACCACAACACACCCAGATCATTTTTAATTTTTGTATACGTTTGTAGAGATGGGGTCTCACTACATTACCCAGGATGGTCTTGAACTCCTGAACTCAAGCAATCCTCCCACCTTGGCCCCCGCAAGAGCTTCCAAGGTGGCCTTTTAGATTTCACAGACCACAAACTCAAGCCCAGTAGAAAGCAGTAGGGAACAAAGGGGACTTTGCAGAATTAGAAAACTCACGTCTGGTGGAAAGGGAGAAAGTGGTATCTACTCAGCTGCTGTCCCAAAGCAACTATGTAGGAATCTGGACCCAACACTGTCACGTCTTCCAACATTTTAAAGAGAAGAAGGAAAAATAGACTTCTTGGCCGGGCGTGGTGGCTCAAGCCTGTAATCCCAGCACTTTGGGAGGCCGAGACGGGCGGATCACGAGGTCAGGAGATCGAAACCATCCTGGCTAACACAGTGAAACCCCGTCTCTACTAAAAAATACAAAAAACTAGCCGGACGAGGTGGCGGGCGCCTGTAGTCCCAGCTACTCGGGAGGCTGAGGCAGGAGAATGGCGTGAACCCGGGAGGCGGAGTTTGCAGTGAGCCGAGATACAGCCACTGCACTCCAGCCTGGGCAACAGAGCGAGACTCCGCCTCAAAAAAAAAAAAAAAAAGACTTCTTATGTTACATTTTATCCCCATTTCAACAGTTGGCATCTAAGAGAAAACAACCCAGGAGAAATAAAGCATATCCCTGGGACAGAATTCAGAATACAGGCGGATTGTTTGCAAGGTTTGGTGATACCAGATCACAACACAAACTGAAACTAAACACCCAAAAATATCGATCTGCTCTATCTGAGTGCTGGAAATCACCAGCTTCTCATCCATTCTGACTGCTGTCTTTCTGATGACTCCTGAAAAACCATACCTCTAGCAAGAGGGGCAGAGCAGAACAGAAGCCAGATGCCCTCAAAGTAAGAGTTTGCCTCATGGTGAGATTCTGCGTTCAAAGTGAGTGGGCACAGATCAGGACTACTAGACAGGACAGATCTGAGAAGACATCGGGGTCTCCAGGGCTGTCCCAGGGCAAATGACGCACCCTTCCTGAGCTAGTCTCAGCTCTGTTACTGAGAAAAAGGAGAGTGAGTCCTTAACTGGAGAATCAAGAGGCAGGGCCACCAGGAGCTTATCACCAGATGGTCCTGGTATCATAACCTCGAAACCCCCACCTGCTCCACACCCACCTCACCCACACACTTCTGTCCAGTATCCAAGGCCCTCACCGTTCCCTCCCCGCAAGTATTTTCCATAAAATTGCTTGGCAGGGAAGAAAAAAGTCTCTTTTCTTTAAAACAAGCCCAGGGCTGGACATGGTGGCTCACACCTGTAATCTCAGCACTTTGGAAAGCGGAGGAGGGATCACGAGAAGTCAGGAGTTCAAGACCAGCCTGGCCAACATGGTGAAACTCCGTCTCTACTAAAAATGGAAAAATTAGCTGGATGTGTTGGCACGCCCCTGTAATCCCAGCTACTCAGGAGGCTGAGCTGGAAGAATTGCTTGAACAAGTCACTGCACTCTGTGCTGGGCGACAAAGCAAGCCCCCACCTCAAACAAACAACAAACAAACAAACAAACAAATAAATAAATAAAACAAGCCTGGTGACAGAGCAAGACCCCCTCTTAGATAGATAGATAGACAGATAAAAGCAAGCCCAGGAAGTATTTCAAGGGAAATTCGACTTGCTTGACAAAATAAGAGTCTCTGCAAGGGGCAATATCCAGCTTCACATTATCTCAGTTCTAACCCCATGATGGCTTCTCCCTAGCTATGTGACCCTAGGCACTCTCTGACCTTAAGTTTTCTTATTGATAAAATAGACATAAAAGCAGCTTCCACAAAAAAAGCTCTTAAAACACTGCCCAGTACATAGTAGGCAATTGGTTGGTGTCCGTTTTTGTTTTTTTTTTTTTTTAACTCTGCAGGCATTTAATAAAGTATTTCCTATATTTTTATATAACTGTGCACCTATAATACAAAACTAGGCCAGGCACAGTGGCTTACGCCTGTAATCCCAGCACTCTGGGAGGCCAAGGCAGAATGGATCGGTTGAATCCAGGAGTTCAAGACCAGCCTGGGCAACATGGTGACCCCGTCTCTACTGAAAACACAAAAAATTAGCCGGGCATAGTGGCACATGCCTGTAGACCCAGCTACTTGGGAGGCTGAGGCAGGAGAATGGCTTGAACCCAGGAGGGGGAGGCTGCAGTGAGCCGAGATCTCGCCACTGCACACACCAGCCTAGGTGACAAACCAAGACTCTGTTCCAAAGAAAAAAAGAATGGTGGTCAGAGACTCCCTGCCCAAAGCCTACTAAAACATCCTAAGACCTCCAAAGTTGTTTCTCTACCACTGTGGAAGGTCCTGAACAACTCCCTACAGGGGATCTCCTCACCCAAAACAAGCCAAACAATGCAGTGTACTCCCTTAAAGCAGGTGCTAAGAGGGCCTAGGAAACTGGTGACCATCAGACTTATGCTGCTTTCTTTTTCACAAACAGAAGGGGGCCAGCTTCCACGACAGCTCTCATCCAGAACCAAGACCTAAACACACAAAAGCTTTTGGGAAACAGCTTCTGCACACAGAGCTGACCAACTCACACACCGTTCTTCATGCTCTGTAAGCCACCTTCAGTGGTTGTCTGACGGGTGAGAGACAGAGGTCCCTGCAGAGCAGTCACAGCTGAGAGACTAGAACCATCAACCCTAAGGGTCTGGGAATACTGGGTACAAGGGGGTAGGGATCGTTTTCTCCCATCCTGCCTGTGTCCTAAGTATATCTGCTCATACTGTATCAACCTATAGAGTAAGACTCCCACATCATCAAGATGGTTCACATTTGTTATGCTCTGATGAAGAGGAGGGATGTACAGCCTGTCACCAATTCCTCCTGCTCTTCAAATAAAAAAGAAACTCCTGCCTAGCCCTCTAACTGCAGCTCCAAGCATCCTCTCCTCCCCTGACCCTGTTTAAATCCCACTATCCTCCCAGCATTTCCTGAACCCTCTCAGCCTCAGCCCTTCCCCTTCCAAGCCTCTGCTCTTCCTGGTCCCTCATCCCAGATCTTCATACCAGGCCCCCACCACTACCTCCTGATCTGAGATTATCTTGCCTATTAGTTCACTTGTGTATCATCCTTCTTCCCCGCTAGGATATCAGCCTTCACATGGGCAGGAACATTGAATCACCAGCCTCCACTACACAGCCTGGCATGCAGCAGGCATCAAATATGTATTTCTTTGAATGAAGGAATAAAGGAATTAAAGTCAAGGTGCAATACTTCCTACCAAATCCAGCACCATCTCAATAATTTCCATTTTGTCTTCTGACAGTGAACTGTTGGGATTCCTAGTATATGAGTTTGCAAATGATTTGGGAATTCACTCTTTTGGTCTGCAAGACGACTAGCAAAATTTAGCAGGGGAAACAAATTTCAGCTTCTGGACACTCTGTGTGTACATAATTTGTAGTGTATGTATCTTAAGTAGTCTCCCCTACACACTAACACGCTTTCTCAAACCCATCAGTAGGGCTTCAAAAGGGTCTTTGCCTTAGTTAATCACAACTTGATAAAAGAGAACTAAGATATTAACTGCTGCTCATCTCTGCCTACCTGTTGTTCTCAAGCACGCAGTGGGCTCCGCTCTACAGGGAACTGCTATTAGCTGGAATAATTCACTCTGCCGGGTGCGGAGGGGAAGGGGAGGGCAGGAAGGCTGGGAGGGAGGGCTCACACCTGTCAAAACAGCAACCCCTTATAATTTCCCATTGTAGCTTCAGAGAAAAGGGAACAGGAGAGAACTACTCAGCATGATGATAAGAGATTCATTACGGGCAATCTAGGAAACTACTTCTAATCTTTGAAAGAATGATTTGGAAAGCAGTTTCCATGGAGGTTTAATTTACTTCAGAAACCCCTCCCAAAAACCCAAAACAAAACAAAAAAGAAGAGCAGCACTTCAAACAGCCACAGAACCCATTCCAATTTTGGTTTCATCAACAGACCCAGTAAAGTAAGATGACTTTCTAACACACCTGAGAAAACTAGCCCACGCCATTACTAAGCTTAACATACCACAGGAAATTTATTTCAACAACAAGATCAATGGTTGGTATCATGACAATAATCAGAACAATAGCTACAGCCTCCAATTCTTTTCTTATCTAATAACAGTATCAAAGTTCAGTGAAAGCTACATGTTCCAAGCCTGTGATTAACTCCCACCTGTCATGTTGTCCAAAGAATCGGGCATCGACCTGCCCATCTTTATCCCTCAGAGCTTTTGCAGGCCAGAATGGAAACCCCTTCAGTTTGGCCCAGACCAAAGGATGTGGATTGCTCTAGGAAAAGAAAAACAAGATTCAGAGTTTGTACATATCTTGACAGCAAGATACCCACCAGTCTGGTATGTGAGGATGAAGCAGGATTGTGGGACACAGGCCATGAGTGGAAAAAGAGTTTCGAGCAGGGTCGGCCCGTGTGGTATTCCCTAAAAGGTGTGTGGCCAAGACACCTGGACAAAACTGCAAATGGAGTTAAATGGTGAAATCAAAAGCTGAATGAAGTCCAGGCACGGTGGCTCACGCCTGTAATCCCAGCACTCTGGAAGGCCAAGGCGGTGGATCACTGAGGTCAGGAGTTCGAGACCAGCCTGGCCAACATGGTGAAATCCCATCTCTACTAAAAACAGAAACATTAGCCGGACATGGTAGCACTGTTAGTTCCAGTTACTCAAGAGGCTGAGGCAGGAGAATCACTGGAACCCAGGAGGCGGAGGTTGCAGTGAGCCAGGATCACGCCACTGCACTCCAGCCAGGGCAACAGATCGAGACTCCACTTCAAAAAAAAAAAAAAAAACACGATGACTAAACCAGGGTTGTTGGATCCTAGCTGCATCATTACTACCTGGGCAGGCACGAGCAAGACATTTCACCTTTCTGTGCAACCTACACACAGAGACAATGACGCCAGTACCTTCTGTTACATTTGGATTAAATGTGCATCATACCTAGCGTCTGATAAGGGGCAGTATTTTGCTACCTTTATTCTTTATTGAAGGCTATGCAGAGCCTTCGCTATTCCCATGTTAATCTCCAAAGGCACGAAGAGATGCAAAGTGTATTTTCTCAACTTTCCTTGCCTAATCTTGCCTCTGAACCCACTCCAACCCGCCACCCCCACCAACACACACACCAGTGCATCCCAACCATGTACTTCTCTCTGCAGTAGCCCAGTCTGGGAAAGGCAGATACATGGGGAAACTAGGGTGACTTTATTTCCCCAAGGAACCATGTTTTGGAGGAACTATGGAGTTAATCCAGGGAAGCATTTTCAAACCTCTTAAAATAGAACCAACATGATTTGTAAATCACACACTGATTTAAGCTCATCTTATTATCTGAACAGCTTTGCTGCATCCCACATCTCTGATGAGCTCCCTTTTACGCTGCATCTTGCAGTCTGCCCAGGCTAATCAACCCAGGAAACCATGATGCTATCTCTGGCACATGAACTCTCAGCCTAAGAGGTTTCTCCTACCTGGATTGCTTTCCCTGTCATAACTTTATCAGCAAAAAATTATCTGAAAACTCCATCCAAAGTTTCATCTAACAAGCCACCTGGAAAAAGCTGTCTCGGGGTAGTCATCCAAGGCACAGGGTTCCGTAAATGAAATAAGCAAAGTAAATCCAACTTACACAAGGCTCACAAAACCAGTTATCTCGTTTTTGGCAAGCAGCTAGATAACATTCTGGACATACTTCGATTTCATTCATCTGTAAAGCAAAAATACATTAGAATGTGTCACCCCAGAGGTGGATATCTTGTGGACCTCAATCAATGCTTGATGATTTTGAAGGTTAAGATGTTTTAAAGTCCCACAGAGGGAACACCTTGGAGATGAATCCAACACCTTGGAGATGAATCCAACCGCTATGCATCACTCCCAGTGCTTCCACCCACTCCAAGCCATAGTCCTTTCTCTCTGGACCACTGCAACAGCTAACTCCCACATCACCTGCTTCCACTTTTACCCCCATTATAGACATTCTCTGCAGAGCAGCCACAGCCATCTTTTTTTTTTTTTTCCTCCTGAGTTTCACTCTGTTGCCCAGGCTGGAGTGCAGTGGCCCAATCTGGGCACACTGCAACTTTGCCTCCTGGGTCCAAGTGATTCTCGTGCCTCAGCCTCCCAAGTAGCAGAGATTACAGGTGTACACCACCACGCCCAGCTAACTTTTGTATTTTTAGTAGAGTTTCACTATGAGTTTAGTAGGTTTCACTATGTTGGCCAGGCTGGTCTCAAACTCCTGGCCTCAAGTGATCCACCCACCTCAGCCTCCCAAAGTGCTGGGATTACAGGTGTGAGCCACCGCGCCCAACCCAGAGCCACCTTTTATAGAATAAATCTGATCTTGTCCTTCCCCTGCTTAAAAGTCCCCAGTGACTTCCCATTATACCCAGTAGTTCTCTGTCAGAGCACTTGAACCATTCCCCCCACCCACAGGAATCACATAACAATGTCTGGAGACATTTTTGATTGTCACAAGTGGGCCAAAGGAGGGAAGGGGGGACTACTGGAATCTAAGAGGTACACGATAGTCCCTGCAACTAGGAATTCTCCAGCCCTAAGTGTCAGCAGTACCAAGCTGAGAAACTAACAGTGAAGTCTAATGACCTGACAGGTTCCTTCAAAGCCACATGTGATCGGGCCTCAGCCCACCTGTCTGGGCTCACCTTGCAGCACCTCCGTTCCCCAAACCCTTCCAGCCACTGTGGCCTGCTCTGCTTGCCAAACTCAATTCTATGTCCACAGTAGCTAATTAATACCACGTTGCCCTATTTCATCTTCACTGACAATAATCTGAAAATTCAATTAACTTATTGTCCTTTTCTCTCATAAGAAAGTGCATTCCCCTAGAGTAACATTGTGGTTTAGAGCAAAAGACACCAGAAGCTCCATTCTTGGATCTCAAGTCAGACTCCACCATTTACTAGCTCTGTGACTTTAGGGTAAGCTGCTTCTCTTCTCGGAGCCCCAACTTGTTGATGTATTGAAGAGAAAAAAAAAAGCAGCACCCACCACAAAGGGCTGTTGTAAGAAATTAAATGAGATAAATGTAAAGTGCTTCTAGTGACAGAGTAATCAATTTCACCCATTAACATTTATTGAAGACTTAGAGTGTGCTAGTAGTATTCTAAGAATTCTGTAAATATTAACTCATCTATCCCATACACCCCATGAGATAAAAAAAAAAAAATGAGGCCCCAAAAAGTTAAGTAACCTGCCCAAGGTCTTACAGCAACAAAGTGGCACAGTCAAGATTTGAACCCAGGCAGTCAGGCTCCAAAACCCATGCAGGTCACCACTGCACTGATATTTGTTATTCCTTTCTACCATTATCAGCCTTATTCTTCTCTTCAACTCTTATCATCATGCAAGGTGCCACATATGTAACAGGTGCTCAATAATTGTAAGACTAACAGACTTCACAGGTCAGTGAATAAGTAAGTGAATGAATGTGCGAACAAATGCATGGATGGCAAAGTGCACCTCCTGCTTCTAGCCCACTCTACTTCTGGGCTGTTCCAAAGGAACATATCCAAAATAGCCTGTATGACTTGTCGTCAAGGAAATGAAAACTAAAATCACAGTAAGATGCCTACTATTTTTGTTTGTGTTTGTTTTGTTTTGTTTTTCTGAGATGGAGTCTCGCTCTGTCGCCGAGGCTGGAGTGCAGTGGCGCGATCTCGGCTCACTACAGCCTCCACCTCCCAGGTTCATGCCATTCTCCTGCCTCAGCCTCCCGAGTAGCTGGGACTACAGGCGCCCGCTACCACGCTTGGCTAATTTTTTTATTTTTAGTAGAGACGGGGTTTCACCGTGTTAGCCAGGATGGTCTTGATCTCCTGACCTCGTGACCCGCCCACCTCAGCCTCCCAAAGTGCTGGGATTACAGGCGTGAGCCACCACACCCAGTCAGATGCCTACTGTTTTTACAAATTACATCGTTGGGGCAAGGGGACACATATATACATACAGTTTTGTAATTACAACTCCCAATATTGGAAAGGACATACCCTCATTGTAACTGGAACATCTGACATGTTCACAGCCTCATAGTAATTTTATTTCTAAAAATTCAACTAAGGAAATCATCAAACGCACAATGATATTCATCACCTTGTTACTTAAAATGCTGATAAAACTGGGTACTACTTAATGACAAGAGGAGTAATTAAATGAATGTCCATGAGTTGTACGTAATACTACACAGCCATGAAAAATTCTGTTCTTCCTACGAGTTTAATTACCTAGGAAACAGAGAAAATACATAAAATAAACTAAGTGAAAAAGCAGTTTATAAAACTCTCTACATATAAATACAGACATAAGCTGGGCTTGGTGGCTGAGGCCTATATTCCCAGAGTCTTGGGCGGCTGAGGCAGAAGGATTGCTTGAGCCCAGGAGTTTGAGACCAGCCTGGGCAACATGGCAAAACCCCATTTCTACCAAAAAAAAAAAATTATTAAAAATTTTAAAAAATTACCCAGGCTTTAATTAGCTGAGTGTGATGGTGTACCCAGTATAATTTGAGATCCTGCCTCAAAAAATACATAGAACTATATCTATATATAAATTTATATGGATAGATAACTTGTTTTCTTTTTTTCTCGAAGACAGAGTCTCACTCTGTCACCCAGTCTGGAGTGTAGTGGTGCTATCTTAGCTCACTGCAACCTCTGCCTCCAAGGTTCAAGTGATTCTTCTGCCTCAGCCTCCCGGTTTAGCTAGGATTACAGGCATGTTCCACCACACCCAGCCAATTTTTTTATTTTTAGTGGAGACAGGGTTTCGCCATGTTGGCCAGGCTGGTCTCGAACTCCTGGACTCAAGTGATCTGCCTGCCTCAGCCTCCCAAAGTGCTGGGATTACAGGTGTGAGCCACTGCACCTGGCCAGGTATCTATCTATCTATCTGGATATATCTAGATCTAGATCTATATACCCTTATATAAAAAGACATGGATGGGTCCCAATGCTATCTGAACAGTTTTTCTTTATGAATGAATGAGAGCACACTGACACGTTGAAGGTTATCCCATCTCAGTTTTTTATTCTCACAATGAGATCTGATGAAGAAAGCCTCCCTCGTACCATTTTGGCTGTGAGCCTGTCCCACAACCACCAGAGAGCCTCACAGCTCACATGCCTAAGATGTCTGTTCCATCCACACTATCACAATTATGGGCATCTGTAAGAAAACAAGTTCTCCTGGACACCTGGGCCACTCTCCCAGAAGCAGTCAAGGCCATGCCCCCAGATATCAAATCCTCTTCTGCAAGAGGACCAAAAGGGACCTGACACAATACCAGGCTGTGAGGCCAAGGTCAGAAATTACGAGTTCTATCTAGGCAATCAGGAAGAGACAGGAGGCCCAGCGCTTCCTGGTGACTCAAGGGTAAAAAACAAAAAGTCCTTTCCATCTCCCTTAGATCACTGCTACCGTAAGGGTGTTTTATAATACATTGGGGCCCCTCTTTGTTCTTTTTCCTTTCCTTGAAGAGTAGGGGTACTGCCTCAACAAATTCCAAAATCACCTTGGCTACCTACTAGGAGATTCTGCAAATGGAACCTCACTGCCCCATCCCCTCCCTCTGGGTGCATCTAAAACAGGACAGTGGGAAACACATACCTCATGTTCACAGATTTTGATGACTACTTTCGCTATTTGCGTCAATTTGTGATTTCCTAAGGGAATAGAAAACAGGATTAATTCTAATGGAAATACTGCAACACTAGGCCTGGGGATTTTACTTGCACTAACAACGTGTTTACTTGCTTTTCCCCCAGGATTAAGCTTTTTTTTTTTTTTTTTTTTTTTTTTGAGACGGAGTCTTGCTCTGTCGCCCGGTCTGGAGTGCAGTGGCCGGATCTCAGCTCACTGCAAGCTCCGCCTCCCAGGTTTACGCCATTCTCCTGCCTCAGCCTCCCGAGTAGCTGGGACCACAGGCGCCCGCCACCTCGCCCGGCTAGTTTTTTGTATTTTTAGTAGAGACAGGGTTTCACCGTGTTAGCCAGGATGGTCTCGATCTCCTGACCTCGTGATCCGCCCGTCTCGGCCTCCCAAAGTGCTGGGATTACAGGCTTGAGCCACCGCGCCCGGCCAGGATTAAGCTTTTAAAGGCTAAAACCAGAGGTTCCTGGCTTCTAATAGTGATTCATATTATGTGATTCTTCCCATCAATGTCGATGACTCTTTGGCACCTCGATGTCATTCTCTGCAACTGAGCAATTTATGTGGGTTTCCCTAGAGATCACAGATTAATACTTTTTAAATGCTTTGACACTCTAAAGGCTCGAATTAATGAAAAAAGGCCTTATTCTACCCATTGTCCCAGATGCCAGTCCAAGAAGAATCCAAGAGAAAGAAGAAGACATTTTCTTGAATAGCTCTGGTGTGGCTAGTGCTTCAAAACACATTTTCTTCTTGGGCCAGATGTGGTGGCTCATGCCTGTAATCCCAACACCTTGGGAGGCTGAGGCAGAGAGATCACTTGAGCCCAGGAGTTGAAGACCAGCCTGGGCACTTTTTAGCGAGACCGCATCTCTAGAAAAAAGCCACACACACACACACACACACACACACACACATTTTCTTCTCAGCTCCTCAAGAAGCCATATTAGGAAGCAGGAATAAAATGTGCCCATTTAATGAATGAGTAAGCCAAGGTTCAGGAGTCATAATTTACATTACTTAGCTAAAAAAGTAATCATCTAGCCCCAGGTCTAACTCTACACTAAACCAGAGGACAAGATGGTCCAAAAGTCATGTTTTCTTTGAACGTTATGGTATTTTTAGAAGTTGTAAATTTGTTGACATCAAGATTTCACACACACAAACACACAATATACCTACATTTCTGGTTTGCCTTGAAAACTCAGAAGATCCGATAACTATAATCAATGGAGCACTGGAGCTGCCAACAGCAACCTTTCCAGTCCAGGTAGGAGTTCTCTGTTCTCCATGATCCACAGCACATCACTTGACCTGCAGCCTTCTTTGCTTGTGCTAATGTTTTTGTTTTTCTACCTGACCTCATCCACTTGTTTATATAATCTGGGCCTTTCTATATATTCGAGTATATAATCTTTACATAAATTCTTTTTTTTTTTTTTCTTCTTGAGATGGATTCTCTTTCTGTCACCCAGGTTGGAGTGCAGGGGTACAGATCTCAGCTCATTGCAACCTCTGGCCCCTGGGTTGAAGTGATTCTTGTGCCTCGGCCTCCAGAGTAGCTGGGATTATAGGCATGCACCACCCCACTCAACTAATTTTGGTATTTTTAGTAGAGACAGGGTTTCACCATGTTGGCCAAGCTGGTCTTGAACCCCTGACTCAAGTGATCCGCTCGCCTCAGACTCCCAAAGTGCTATGATTATAGGCATGAGCCACTGCCCCGGCCCACACATTCTTAATGCCTAGTGCCTCTCCTTTTTCCCCTCCTTTCACTCTCAGCCCTGCTATAGTTAATAATGCAGTATGTGTGCGTAAAGCAGATATACATATCTTAAACACTAGCAAACAGGCTGGCGTGGTCTCTCACGCCTGTAATCCCAACACTTTGGGAGGCCAAGGCGGGCAAATCACTTGAGGTCAGGAGTTCGACACCAGCCTGGCCAACATGGTGAAACCCTATCTCTACTAAAAATACAAAAAATTAGCCGGGTGTGGTGGCACATGCCTGTAATCCCAGCTACTCAGGAGGCTGAGGAACGAGAATCGCTTCAACCGAGGAGATGAAGGTTTCAGTGAGCCGAGATCACACCACGGCACTCCAGCCTGGGCGACTAAGTGAGACTCTGCCTCAAAATAAATAAATAAATAATCCTACTTTTGCAATGAACAAAATATCTGAATAGATGTTTACAAACAAAGACATACAAGTTACTAGTAAGCACAGGAAAAGATACGCAGTACCACTGATCATTAGGAAAAGGCAAACTAAAACCATCATGACATAATACTTTACACCTTCAAGAACAGATAAAATTTAAAAGGCAGACAATATCAAGTGTTCGCCTTATATTGTGTGGAGCTAAAGAAAAATCTAATATACCCTGCTGGTAGAATGTAAAATGATAGAACCACTTTGCAAAAACAGTTTGGTGAAACATACTAAGTTAAATAAAAACCTACTCACTGAGATGGCAACACCACTCCTAGGTATTTACCCAAGAGAAAGAAAAACCTATGTCCATGTAAAGACTTGCACAAGCAGGTTCACAGCAGCTTATTCCTAACAGCCCAAAGCTGAAAACAACCCAAATACCCATCAGCATCAACTAGGTAAATGGATGAATGGCGGCATATTGATCGAATGAAAAGAAAAATCAGTCAGCAACAAAAAAAAGGAACCACTAATAACACGTAACACAGATGACTCCTCAAAATATTACACTGTATGACAGCAGCCAGACACACAAGAGAACTACCTCGGACTCCATTTATATGAAATTCTACAAGAAGCAAAGCTAATCTATCCTAACACAAAGCAGAAAGTGGTTCCTGTTGAGAGTGGGTTTCCTAGAAAAGGGCATGTAAGAGAATCCAACAGGCTGATAGGAATGTTCTGGATCTTGTGGTTACACATTTGAAAAATTCAATGAATATAAACATAAAATCTGCGTTTTATTTTATGCAATTATACTTCCATTAAAACAAGGTTTGTAGAAACAACACTAAAAGGTAGCAGCACCATGCAGCCGCAAGCCACTTTAGATGTCAGTTAATACCTTAAAATGAACTTGGTCACTGCCTCCTATTCACACATATTAGCACAATCGATACACAAGTATTCTCAGTATGAATTACGAGCCTGATTTTTGATGAAGGGCAGGAATTTGTGCAACACATACACAGCACACTCTCTTTCTTAGGAGTCATCTAAGCCACTCACCCCCATTATAAATGATGCAGTTGTGCAAAATCCACTTTGCGTCAGCCAGGAAGGCTTCTGTGCAGCCATACATTTTCTTTTTCGCGTTCTGGGAAGAAAAGCGATGAGGCATAATCACAGTGAGTCTAGACAAGCCACAGTCAGTGACTCTTGTGTCCCCACATAATTTTTGTAGCAGTCATTTGCCAAATCAATTAGTGTTCTTCCACTCATTTCCCAAGATGCTTCTTTTTAACCTACCGCACACTGACTAAAGAACATTTTTAATTTTTAGATCTATAACCCTATAAAAATACACTCTTTGAATTTATCACAATAACTGGAATGTTCTCATTTTATAGTAGCTATCATTTATCATGTAGCTTCTTCCAATAAACAGGGTAGTTTACTTATTTACTTTTTTTTTTTTTTGAAGGTGGAGTTTCACTCTTATTGCCCAGGCAGGAGTGCAGTGGCACAATCTCGGCTCACTGCAACCTCCGCTTCCCGGGTTCAGGCGATTCCCTTGCCTCAGTCTCCCGAGTAGCTGGGATTACAGGCATGTACCACTATGCCCAGCTAATTTTAAGTAGAGACAGGGTTTCTCCACGTCAGTCAGGCTGGTCTTGAACTCCTGACCTCAGGTGATCCGCCTGCCTTGGCCTCCCAAACTGCTGGGATTACAGGCGTGAGCCACCGTGCCCGGACAAACAGGACATTATTTATTATTAATACATATTTATACATTATTTATTATTAGTCTTATGGTCTCACACAAACCTCACAATAATTTAATGAAGTACTTATTACCATACCCATTTTACAGAAAGGCAAACTGAGGTACAGTAATGTTAAGGAACGTTATCTAAAATTCCACAGCTCTTAACTTATAAAGTTAGGTTTCCAACTCCATCTCTTTTGAATGACTCCTTTTTCCACCACACCATGAAGGTATGTGCAATTTCCTAAAAACAGACTGGATTTATGGTTTGGAGTTATCAGGGAAGACAATATGAAGTAATGTTTCTTCCTCATGGATGCATTTCACTGCCCATATTTTGCTGCAAACAGTTTGAAAATCAGCATCCATCAGTTTGATGTGGACAATCTAAAGTGTTCCAAGTATAATTTTCAGCATGGAATTTCAGCATGAACTTTTAAAACTTTCAGGCATTTGGCTGGGTGCAGTGGCTCAAGCCTGTAATCCCAGCATTTTGGGAGGCCGAGATGGGCGGATCACGAGTTCAGGAGATGGAGACCATCCTGGCTAACACAGTGAAACTCCGTCTCTACTAAAAAAAATCCAAAAAACTAGCTGGGCGAGGTGGCGGGCACCTATAGTCCCAGCTACTTGGGAGGCTGAGGCAGGAGAATGGTGTAAACCCAGGAGGCGTAGCTTGCAGTGAGCTGAGATCTGGCCACTGCACTCCAGCCTGGGCGACACAGAGACTCCGTCTCAGGAAAAAAACAAAACAAAACAAAACAAAAAAAACCTTCAGGCATTCAAGAAATATCCTAATCAGTAGAATAAGTCAAATTCTAAGAAGCCACATCTTTATTGCTAATCTGGAGGCTTCCCAGACACTTAATTTTCTCTTCTTCCTTCCTGCTGCTCTCATTAGCACCTCCGAAAGAAAGAAGAGGTAACGTTCAACTCAATCAAATCACTAACTCTTAGAAGCTACAGCTTTTGCAGGTAAAAAGCTAGAATCACTCGTGAAAGTATTACCAAAGAATTTCAACATTCCACTGCAATCTTGGAAGAATGTTACAAAAGAAAGACGTTAGAGAATCAAGAGTTCTTCTATCCAAATAAAGGAGCAATGAAAATGCAGAGAAACAATTTAAGATTGTTATGTCCAACTTGAGATAGAGTATGGGCAATGAGGGAAGAAGAGCCTTAGGCGTCTCAGCTGTGGGCTACAATGGTGAGGTTCTTTGATGGAGGCCAACCTTTTCCAATGTACAAAGGTCCATTGGATGGAAGATGTATTCCGCATAGTCAGGGTGCTGTTCCAATGGAACAGGCTTCTGGAATGCGTCTGTCTACAAAAGAGAAGATATGCACACCCATCATTACTATGGAGAATCACGCATTAATGCTAACAAACGGCTTGAAAAACGGAGACAACTTTTCAGATAATAAAGTTCTGAAGGTTTCCATAAAGGATGACCTTGGGGAGCTCCAAATTGTCTACCTTCTAATTCTGCCTGGTTATTGATAATTATGAGCCCAACTGTGATCCGATTTTATTCTTGGTTTTCAATACACACTCAAGAAACAGATCCTGTCTTCTTACATTAAGATTGACAATTACAATATGCACTGTAAGTTAAAAAGATGCTTTAACGAAATCAGCAACTTTCTCCTGACTGATTTGACGTTCAACGATTTATTTGAGAAATTAACGCCTTCTTCAATTTTTCTTCTTGGTCTTTAACTCTATGGATTGACAAGTCTACATGACTCATTCTTTTTGTAAACAGTCATTAGCACATATAATTTAGCCTATGAAAAATCGAAAGTAATTCCTTGCCACACTCAACATAAAAATTATACTATAGCAAAAAAAAAAAAAAAATTGTGCAAACCAAACTAAGCAAACTAGTGCTTCCACTGATGAGATTGTATTTAAAAGAGTCTAATTTGTTAAAGGTTCTCAACTGAAGGGTATCCAATTGGCATGCTCTAAATTTTTATCATCTCATCAAAATTTCAGAATATAATCTCAAAGCAAAAGCTTCTTTTTTTTTTTTTAAAGAAATAAAACCACAGTGATTAGCCCCAAGAATCTAAATTTAGCCCCAAGAATCTACATTTCTGTACAGTAATGGACTTAGACAGCAAACTCTCAGGAGTTCTACAAAGGGTCCCCACTAGCCCCTATGGTGCCTTTGTGCAAATCGGGTACGGGGCTCCACATCCACAAGTTTCTCTAGATTCGTCTGTAGGTGCCAGGTGCAGTGACTCACGCCTGTGATCCCAGCACTTTGGGAGGCTGAGGCAGGAGAATCATTTAAGGCCAGAAGTTCAAGACTAGCCTGGTAACACAGCGAGACCCTGTCATTACAAAACCCCAATAATAAAAAAGTGAGCTGGGTGTGGCGGTATAGTTCCAGCTACTTGAGAGTCTGAGGTGGGAGCATCGCCTGAGCCCAGGAGGCTGACGCTGCAGTAAGCTATGATTGCGCTCCAGCCTAGGCAACAAAGCAACAGTCTGCCTCCAAAAAAAGAAAAGAAGGAAGGGAGGGATGAAGGAAGGGAGGGAGGGAAAATATTCATCTATAGAAAAAATGTCGTAATATGCTTATTATATTGTCAAAATAATATTTTTTCAAAAACAAGTTATTTTTCTGCCATTTTCGTGAAAAGTATTATGATAAATATACAAACCACAGTGGCTATGGTACGACCTGGCACTCACAGGTGGGGCACCTATGTGAGGTACACAATTGGCCAGCCCTGCCCCACATGCAGATTTTCCTCAAGGGGCAAAGGCTGTATATCAAATCCCATCTCAAAATTGAAGGAACTAACCAAAATCTCACCCTCTATGGAAAAGTCACTGATTGAGTTTTCCTTGAAAGTTCCATCATCAGATCTGGGACATAAATAAACTGTGTTGTGCTCAGCTTCCTCACTGAAATGGATTTTCCTAACTCCCATGGGAAGGAGCACAAAGCTCCCCTTGCTGGGTGTTGTATGAGGTTTCACTTTGCAATCAATCAGAATTTTCAATCCCCCTCAACGTTTTACTATGTCATTGCCCAAATTATACGGTTTGGTTCTGTGTCCCCACCCAACCTCATCTCAATTTTTTTTTTTTTTTTTTTTTTGAGGCGGAGTCTCGCTCTGCCGCCCGGACTGGAGTGCAGTGGCCGGATCTCAGCTCACTGCAAGCTCCGCCTCCCGGGTTCCCGCCATTCTCCTGTCTCAGCCTCCCGAGTAGCTGGGACTACAGGTGCCCGCCACCTCGCCCGGCTAGTTTTTGTATTTTTAGTAGAGACGGGGTTTCACCGTGTTAGCCAGGATGGTCTCGATCTCCTGACCTCGTGATCCGCCCGTCTCGGCCTCCCAAAGTGCTGGGATTACAGGCTTGAGCCACCGCGCCCGGCCTCATCTCAAATTTTAATCCCTATATGTCAAGGGAGGAACCTGGTGGGAGGTGACTGGATCATGGGGGTGGTTTCCCCCATCCTGTTCTCATGATAGTGAGTGAGTTCTCACAAGATCTTGTAGTTTAAAAGTGTTTGGCACTTCCCACCCCATTTCTCTTGCTGCCACGTAAGATGTGCCTTGCTACCCCTTTGCCTTCCACCATCACTGTAAGTTTCCTGAGGCCTCCCTAGCCATGCAGAACTGTGAGTCAAATAAACCTCTTTTCTGGCCAGGCACAGGGGCTCATGCCTGTAATCCCAGCACTTTGGGAGGCCGAGGCTGGAGGATCTCTTGAGGTCAGGAGTTTGAGACCAGCCTGGCCAACATGATAAAACCCCATTTCTACTAAAAATACAAAAAAAAATTAGCCCATGTGGTGGCGGGAGCCTGTAATCCCAGCTACTGGGGAGGCAGAGGCATGAGAATCACTTGAACCTAGGAGGTGGAGGTTGCAATGAGCCGAGATGAATCACACCACTGCACTCCAGCCTGGGTGACAGAGCAAGTCTCTGTCTCAAAAACACAAAAAACCAAAAAACCTTTTTTCTTCATAAATTACTCAGTCGCAGGTAATATCTTTAAAATAGTGTGGAAAGAGACCAATGTGCCAATTAAACTCCTTTGAGACATACAGTGCCTACTACTACAGAGAATTAACTGAATGGCATCATACCTCATGTGTGATTTACACATACTTGAATTTGGGGACACAAGGAGACCCAAAGAATACGTCAGGTGCCTAAAAAGCTAAGCTATTAACAGAACAAAACATATGTCATTACGTTCATTCACGTTTACACCAAGAGGAACTTTCTTCTTACCCCTGGCTGTTTCATTTTCTGAATGGCAAACTTGAGCAGGTAGGATAACTGTTCAATGGTGAGCATTGTCATGGCTTTACTCTGGGTCTCGATGCATTCTGCTACTGTTATTTTCTACAAGTCAAAGTCATACACAAATGTCCGGTTAGAAAAAAGAAATTACCATCCATGTACTGATTTCTATTTTTTCAGCCAACTCACAGACAAAAAGCAATTCTCATCCAAATGAGACTTGTTGCTTCACTTAGCAAAGACTCCTGGAACAAAATGTAACAGACCTACTGGAACAAAATGTACCATATCAGTGGGTAACTATTAAAAAACCTATCAATTTCCTTATCAGGAAGCATTTTTAGCTCAGGAAGATGACAAAAGATGTGGGGTAGACAGGGGCCTGAAAAATCATCATTATTATAACCTTTAGGTTTCAAAAATGGGATATGAAAGGAAAGGCGAGGTGGGCATGGTGGCTCACGCCTGTAATCCCAGCACTTGGGGAGGCTGAGGTGGGTGGATTGCTTGAGCCCAGGTGTTGGAGACCAGCCTGGCAACATGGTGAAACTCCATCTCTACAAAAAGTACAAAAATTAGCCAGGCATGGTGGCACGCATCCATAGTCCCAACTACTTGGGATGCTGAGGTGGGAGGATGGCTTGAGCCTGGGAGGCAGAGGCTGCAGTGAGCCATAATTGCGCCACTGCACTCTAGCCTGGGTGACAGAGTGAGATCCTGTCTCAAAAATATATATGCACAAAAAAAGAAAGTAAAGGCCATGGATGATTTCAGGGTGATTACTTCACAGGATTAATACTTATCAACCATTTATCCTGATCCTCTTAAGGTTCTGGGCTGTCATTCAGGAAACTGACAAGGCATTAATTCAATGACATCACTGATAGAAAGGGACAGACTTCCCTGCAGAAAGATTACAAAGGAAAGCAGTGGACTAATAATACATATGACTTCATTGTCCATCTCCCTTACTTTGAACCCACCTAAGGCGCTGTGTCAAACTACACAAGAAGCACAACCTAACCTAACTGTCTATCTCCATGGGCAATAGATATCAGCTCATAAGGGAAACTCCCATCAAAGAAGAGACCTAGAGGAACGTCTGAAACCAGATTCTGCTATGTAAATCTGGTACTATATCTTAAGGCTTCAGAATCCTTATGTAGCAGCAACAACAAAAATAGCAAATTCTGATCATGTCAGGAAACACTCTTTAACCATCTGTGTAGGGAGAGCTGAGAAAAGTTTTCTCCAATTAATTTGGATTCAGTTTCCATTTTTCACATCTCTGGGGCCTCCAAAAGGAACTCTCAGATGTGTCTCGTTGGTTGTCGAGGAAAAGGCCAACACAAGAGTCACTCAGAAGCTGAAAACAGTGCATGACGCACGCATCTATTTGCTTAGCTACCAGAGCCTGCAACATTCAGTCTTCCCAGCTGACTGCCATAACAACTCATCCCTGGAAGAAATTCAGGGCCCAAAATCTCAGACACAGAGCACCTGTTTGTTTGAATCTGGTTTGTTTCCAGGTAACTTATCCATGGCAAACACTTGGGCTGCCTGCCGAACTATCATTCATTCCCTCTCGCCCCGCACTCCTTCTTCCTGGCTGGCAGTGCCTGGTTCCCACAACACAAAAAGCACCACATAAGCAATTTTCAAGGCTTTTTTGTACAAGAACTCATGATGCAATACTGACCAATGAGCCCAGGGGCAAATCAGCTGGGGGATGATGGACAAATCTTTCTGCTGGATAAAAAGAGATGCAAGGAGAGACACCCTCCTTTTGGGAGAATTTCTGTCTATCCACACATAATACCTGAACCCCAGCAGTCAACTTATGGCTTGGAGAACATGTCACCTCAACAATGAGATGGAAAGCGTCTGGCTCTGAATAAACTCTGGCCTGGCCCTGCCTCTGGGTTCTGATGATAATAAATCCATATTGTTTCAGCCCCGGTTCCATCAGGAACTAGTGCTTGCATTAACAACTATTTTTTGTTGGCTGGGCACAGTGGCTCACACCTGTAATCCCAACAATTTGGGAGGTCGAGGTGGGAGGACCGCTTAAGCCTAGGAGGTCAAGACCAGCCTAGGTAACATAGCAAGATCCTGTCTCTACAAAAGACTTAGTAAGTAGCTAGGTGTGGTGGTGTGTACCTATGGTCCCAGGTACTCAGGAGGCTCAGGTGGGAGGATCACTTGAGCCCAGGTGGTCAGGGCTGCAGTGAGCATGATCTCATTATTGCACTCCAGCCTGGGCAACAGAACAAGACCGTGTCTCAAATAAAAATAAAAGAACTATTATTTGCAGCAAAAGCATCCTATCAGAGCTGCTGTCATTTTTGCAATATCATTAAACAACTGGAAAAAGCTGGCCAAGACCAAAGAAAATCGGTGAAGGTTCCAGATCCCATGACAATGTAGTAGAATGGGGTCAGCCTCTGAGTGCAGAGGAGGACGCCGCTCGCTGTACGATGCAAACCCTACATATTTCTCCATCTAGAGTAACCCAAAGAGAATAGCAGCCACCTTTTGCCATATTAGAGAGGACACCATTACAGTATCATCATCATCATATTGATTTGATGTCTACTTTGTTTTTGAGTATTTCTTATTTTTCTCCTCTCCCTACACAAAAGCATGACAGATACTGTCCTATAGCTTGCTTTTTTTCCTACTAAAGGCATCTGGATGATCTTTCCATTTCACACATAGAAAGCTTCCTCATTTGAGATCAAACTCCAATATACCTTTTTTTTTTCTTTTTTTGAGACATGGTCTTGCTTTATTGCCCAGGCTAGAATGCAGTGGCATGATTACAGCTCACTGCAGCCTCAATCATCTGGGCTCAAGTGATCCTCCAAGCTCACTCTCCCAAGTAGCCAGGACTACAGACACATACCACCATGCCTGGCTAATTTTTTAAAACTTTCTGTAGAGATGGGGGTCTCCCTATGTTGCCCAGACAGGTCTTGAACTCCTGGGATCAAGCAATCCTCCTGCCTCGGTCTCCCAAAGTGCTGGGATTACAGTCACGAGCCACCACACTCAGCCTCCAATGTATTTTTGAATCCAAGAGACATTCCACATCAAATAATTGTGGAGACAACATTTTTATTTTCAGCAATTCAAAACAAACATCAGAGTCGGGGGTCTCCAAGAACAGGAGCCACCTCAGAACGGTGGAAACTCTAATAGTTGGCTTAATAAAGGGTGTGTGGGCTTTGCTATATAGGAGGCATACACACTGCGTGACTACACCCGTGCTCTGCTGCCTCTGGCCGTCTGCCTAGAAGGTGTCCCCCAAATGGCTGCATGGCTCACTCCTCTCCTTCATCAAGTCTTTCTCAAATTTTAGTAAGATTTTCCCAGACCACCACATTCAAAATGAAAACACTTTGAACCCCTTTGGACTTCCTATTCCCATCCTCAATTTGTTTTCTTCACAGCACTTTTCTTTTAACTCATTATATGGAACATTATTTATTTTGGTTTTTGTCCTTTTCTGCTGGGGAAAAAAAAAAAAAAAGATTCATGCCAGTTTTTGTGCACTGTCGAATCCCCAGCACCTAACAGGCACTCAAGAAATACTTGTTGCACAAAAGAAAGCATCAGACGGCCACCACAGGGAACATGCAACCAAACGTGGTCTTCTCAGCTTAGTTACTGCTGACGATTCGATGATGAGGCAGGCAACAACATCCAAGGTGGAGAAGAACAGCGGGAGATCTTTTCAAAATGTGTGAGCCATTCATGATTTAGGAGTTAACTTTCAAAAAGTTCATCATAGAAGATACAGAAACGACGACTACAGATCTCCAAGGAATCCAAGGACTCATGAGAAACCAGAAATAATATTCCGTGCAATTGTCTTTCCAAGAGCTGCAGTACTGCAGCCACTGCCGGTGGTGGTCAAGAAGCGGGTGACCCGGATAGAACAGGTGGAAAGCAAGAAATTTCTCTTTTCCATCTATCTGGATTATTTGTAAATTTAAAAATAAAAGGAAGAAAGAGAAAGGAGAGGAAACGAGGCAGGTAATGCATTCATTCATCAGGAACTAACCTCACATTCAGGACAAAACCAGTCCCCCTCTGGTTCCGATGTCAGTCTCAGACACTTAGCGTGATAAACCCGGGGACAGAGCTCACAGCAAAGGACTTGGCCTTCCCGGTGACAAACCCAGCAGTAGAAATCATTTCGTCCATCCTGCGGTACAACATCAACAGGGTCTGTGGTGAGTGGCTGCTTCATATAGTAAAACGGACCATGTCTTAGTTCTGACTGAAATGTAGGCAAGAAAGACAGGTTTGGTTTCAAAACAAATTTGCATTCTCAAAAGGAATTTGAACAAGTACATCAATAACAACAAAAGAAAATTACAGCATTTCACAAATTCATTAAAAAGCCAAACTATCTTAGGTTACTAAATACTTTATTAGCAAGTTGTTAAAATTATGAAGATTTTTCTTTTTTCTATTTTAAGAGGCCACGATTAAAAGCTGGTATCTAAGAGTTACAAGGCAGCCCTAGCAGAACGGCACACTGCCTCCAACCCAGATCTACCTAGGTTCAGATTTTAACTCTACCATTAACCAGGTGCATGACCTTGGACAAGTCTCTTAACCTCTCAGCTTCAATTTTCTCATCTGTAAAATGGAGATGATAATACCTAACACTTCATGGTACTGTGTTGCTATTAAATGGGGTGATATAATCTACACCTACTGATCAAAATGCCACCATACTAACAGTGCCAATGTGGTTGGAAGCCCAGCTTACGGCAGTCCCAGTTTACAAAGCCAATAAAAGCGCAGTAGTTTGCCCTGGGATTCTTTAAATGGCAGACATTTAGAGAACAGATCAATAGGGTTTGAGTCACCAAAAAATGGTTATCTTTTTTATTTCTTTTTTTTTTTCTTCAGAGACGGAGTCTCGCTCTGTCGCCCAGGCTGGAGTGCAGTGGAGTGATCTCAGCTCAACTGCAACCTCCGCCTCCCGGATTCAAGCCATTCTCCTGTCTCAGCCTCCCGAGTAGCTGGGACTACAGGTGTGTGCTATCACGCCTGGCTAATTTTCATAATTTTAGTAGAGACGGGGTTTCACCATGTTAGCCAGGCTGGTCTCCATCTCCTGACCTCGTGATCCGCCTACCTCGGCCTCCCAAAGTGCTGGGATTACAGGCGTGAGTCACTGCACCCGGCCAGTTATCTAATTTTTAAGTTTACCCCCAATACATAAAGTGTTTATGAGCCAACAAAAGGCTTCCTAAAGCCATAATTCTTGAACATGGTAGGTCCTTGTTTTTGCCAGGGAGCCATCTCTCTTATTTGACATCAGCAATGGCAGAAAGATGAGATGGGTGGCCAACTCATGGGAGCTCGACCTCTTCCTGGTGTATTATGGTATATTATGGAATATTATGTTATATTATGGAATCCAGCAAAGCCACACTTGAACACAAAAAGTCACTCAGGAGAAATTCATAATGAAAATGTCCATGAGAAACGAATACGAAATCCTATTTAGGAAGTACATGTGTAAGTCCAGTGGGAAGACATGCTAACTAGCTGTGTGGTCTTAGGAAAGCAACTCAACCCACTTAGAGCCTCAATTCCCTGGCAATAAAACCATGGAGAACAGTTTATCTACAACCATATTCCCCACCCTCGAATAAATCTCACTGTATAACACGTTTCTTTTCTGTCCTTCAGTAAAACATGATGGTGTTCTCCGTAAACATCTTCTGTGTTGTTGAGATCCTGCATACTTTTTGATGATACCACGAATGGGGATTTACTAAACGGTTATCGTTGATACATAGAAATGTTGTCAGATTTCTAATGCCGACCTCATATATAGACAGTTCCAATAGTTTATTGACTGAAAATCATATAACTCTAAGTAACATCAGTTTTGTCTTTTCCTGTCTAATACTTGAACGTTACTTTTTGTTTTTTTGGTTTTTTTTTTTTTTGAGACGGAGTCTCGCTCTGTCGCCCAGGCTGGAGTGCTGTGGCCGGATCTCAGCTCACTGCAAGCTCCGCCTCCCGGGTTTACGCCATTTTCCTGCCTCAGCCTTCCGAGTAGCTGGGACTACAGGCGCCCGCCACCTCGCCCGGCTAGTTTTTTGTATTTTTTAGTAGAGATAGGGTTTCACTATGTTAGCCAGGATGGTCTCGACCTCCTGACCTCGTGACCCGCCCGTCTCGGCCTCCCAAAGTGCTGGGATTACAGGCTTGAGCCACCGTGCCCAGCCGTTACTTTTCTTTTTAATGGCTAGGACCTCCAAAATAATGTGCAAGAGTTGCCAAGATGGCAGGCACCCATATCTTATTCCCAGCTTTTATTATGAGGTTTTGTTTAGTATTTGAGACAGGGTCTTGTTCTGTTGCCTAGGCTGGAGTGCAGTGGCAGGATCTCGGCTCACTGTAACCTCCACCTCTGAGGCTCCAGCAATCCTCCAGCCTCAGCCTCCCAAGCAGCTGGGACTACAGGTGAGCGCCACCGTGCACAACTAATTTTGTGCGTGTGTGTCTGTGTGCTTTTTTTTTTTTTTTTTTTGGTAGAGACTGGGTTTCACCATGTTACCCAGCCTGGTATTAAAAGGTTTTACTGTTCCCAAATGCCTGGTATTTCCACAATCGTTGATGAAGAGCTTGTAGACGCTTGTTTAGCAGATCTTTGTAAACCAATGTTTCTAAGCCTCTCTATTCTCATTTCTGCAAAGTAAGTAGCTAATACTTATAAATGTGATTGTATAATCCTTTTTTTTTTTTTTTTTTTTTTTTGAGATGGTGTTTCGCTCTTATTGCCCAGGCTGGAGTGCAATGGTGCAATCTCGGCTCACTGCAACCTCTGCCTCCTAGATTCAAGTGATTCTCCTGCCTCAGCCTCCTGTGTAGCTGGGATAACAGGCACCCACCACAACACCCAGGTAATTTTTTTATTTTTAGTAGAGACGGGGTTTCACCATGTTGGCCAGGATGGTCTCGAACTCCTGGCCTCAGGTGATCTGCCCACCTCTACCTCCCAGACTGCTGGGATTATAGGCGTTAGCCGCTGCTCCTGGTCGCATAATTCTTTAGCCCAGTTATTTCCCTGTGTCCTATCAACTTTTAAGATAGCACTCTACTTGGTACTTGGTACCAATATCACTGCTACAATATTTTTTTCACGTTACATTTTCAGCATGCTGTTGCACACCATCTTCATTTTATCCTGACAATCACCCAAAAAGGTACTAAGAGCACTCCCTAATGAGAAAATCAGAAATCAAAAATGCTCCAAAATCCTTAAGTTTTTGAGCACTAACATGAAGCCACAAGTGGAAAATTCCACATCTGACCTCTTGTGATGAGTCACATATATTATTTAAAATATTGTATAAATTTACCTTCAGGCTATATGTATAAGGTATGTGATATGGTTTGGCTGCATCCCCACCCAAATCTTATCTTGATTTGTAATTCCCATAATCCCCACATGTCATGGGAGGGACCCCGTGGGAGGTAATTGAATCATGGAAGTGGTTACCTCCATGATGTTCTGGTGATAGTAAGTTCTCACAAGATCTGATGGTTTTATAAGGAGTTTCCCGCCTCTTCTCTCTGCATTTCTCCTTGAAGCAGCCATGTGAAGGATGTGTTTGCTTCCCTTCCGCACCTTGATTTTACGTTTCCTGAGGCCTCCCCAGCCATGCTGAACTGTGAGTCAAACTGCCTTCCTTTATACATTACCCAGTCTCAGGTATGTCTTTATTAGCAGCATGAGAACAAACAAACTAATATAGTATGTATGAAACATAAATGAATTTTATGTTTAGACCAGGCACGGTGGCTCACGCCTGTAACAGCACTTTGGGAGGCCGAGAGGGGTGGATCACCTGAGGTCAGGAGTTCCAGAACAGCCTAGGCAACATGGTGAAACTCTATCTCTACAAAAAATATAAAAATTAATGGACAAACCTGTGCATTAAGGCATGGTGGCACATGCCTGTAATCCCAGCTCCTCAGGAGGCTGAGGCAGAAGAACTGCTTCAACCCAGGAGGCAGAGGCTGTAGTGAGTCAAGATTATGCCACTGCACTCCAGCCTGGGTGACAGGGCAAGACATCATCATCTCAAAATATCTATGTGTTTAGGCTTGGGTCCCATCCCCGAGATATCTCACTGTGTATATGCAAATATTCCAAATTAAAAAAAAAAAAAAAAAAAAAAACTAAAAAACACTTCTGGTCCCAAGCATGAATAAGGGATACCCAACCCGTACTAGTCTTACTTGACATGTAGAAAAACTTGGTTATAGGCTGGGCACGGTGGCTCAAGCCTGTAATCCCAGCACTTTGGGAGGCCGAGACGGGCGGATCACGAGGTCAGGAGATCAAGACCATCCTGGCTAACACGGTGAAACCCCGTCTCTACTAAAAACTACAAAAAAAAAAACTAGCCGGGCGAGGTGGCGGCGCCTGTAGTCCCAGCTACCCGGGAGGCTGAGGCAGGAGAATGGCGTAAACCTGGGAGGCAGAGCTTGCAGTGAGCTGAGATCCGGCCACAGCACTCCAGCCTGGGTGACAGAGCGAGACTCGTCTCAAAAAAAAAAAAAAAAGAAAAAGAAAAACTTGGTTACTTGGTTAAAGAGATTTATCTGACCTTGGAGCCCAGAGGAAAGACTCAAACCTGGGTCTCCCGGCACACCCTCTCTTCCCTGTAGCCCTCACAAGACAATGCTGAATCCAGGAGAGGGTGCGTTGACTTAGAGACCCCCCTCAGAGAACATTATCTGTAATGCAAACTAAGTTCAGCTTCATGCACAAACCTAGAGGGAAAAAACATCTGAAATATAAGATGACTACTAAAAACCTGACAGAAGGGGACATGAACAGCATCCAGAGCACGGGCTCTCAACCTTGGTACTGGTGACAC
This sequence comes from Trachypithecus francoisi, assembly GCF_009764315.1. Lineage (NCBI taxonomy): Eukaryota > Metazoa > Chordata > Mammalia > Primates > Cercopithecidae > Trachypithecus > Trachypithecus francoisi. The sequence continues at coordinate 42,934,785 of NW_022681467.1, forward strand.
TGGGTACCAGAGAAGTCTTTGTTGTGGGAGACGTCCTGTGCATTGCAGGGAAGGTAGAAGCATACCTGGCTAGATTCCAGTAACACTCTAACACTGTCACACACCTAAAATTAGGACAACCAAAAACGTCTCCAGACTTTGCCCAATGTCCCTTGGAGGGCAAAACTGTCCCTAGTTGAGAACCACTAATGTAGAGGGTCTGCTATCTGCCCAGGAAAATAGTTGCTTTGAATTTATTGTAGGGGTATGCTGGTGCTGAAGAGGAGATGGGGGAGGAGCAGCAGGAAGGGGAAGAGAGGGCGGGGAATTCCTGTTGAAAGATAAACTATACATACCAAGCAAGCAGAACTATTTCCCTTTTTTCTTTCTTTTTTTTTCCTTTTCTTTTTTTCAGAACTATTTCTAACCTCAGTGGGGTCTTTAAGGATGCTACTGTGGTTTTTGTAAGATAACACTAAGCCGTATTTTCAGTATCTGACTTCTTTTCAGTAAGTTAATAATAGGATAGGAAGAGTTGTTAAGAAGCTAGAAGAACTGGCCAGGCGCAGTGGCTCACGCCTGTAATCCCAGCACTTTCGGAAGCCAAGGCGGGTGGATCACCTCAGGTCCGGAGCTCGAGACCAGCCTGGCCAACATGGTGAAACCCCGTCTCTACTAAAACTACAGGTGGGCGCCTGTGGTCCCAGCTACTCAGGAGGCTGAGGCAGGAAGAAGTGCTTGAACCCGGGAGGCAGAGGTTGTGGTGAGCCAAGATTGCACCATTGCACTCCAGCCTGGGCAACAGTGCGAGACTCTGTCACAAAAAAAGAGAAGCTGGAAGAATCAAATATAACTGCTCATCTCCCTAACCAGCAACTCAAGTCCTCTCTGTCTGATATTAGCCGAGGTACTGATCCTTCAGAATTAAGTTTCTCCTGGTGCTCCCCTCCCAACCCCACTACCCTCTGGCTGGGGCTGGGTGCCCCTAGGAGGATACTGAGGACTACCTGGCGGCTCCATACTCTTTTCAGAAGATTTTCTCCTTTCCTGAAGCAGCAGCAGTTGCCGAGAGCAGATGCCTGGTTAATCTCCTTATCAATCAGATATTTTCCTTATTGTAAGTGTTTTCTGTTCCATAAAAATAATCTGATAACAAATATGGAACATTTTAAAAAGGGAAAGCAAATCATTTCTGAGTTTTGATTTTTTTCCCCTACATGTATAGTATGTGTTACCAGTCTGATAACTAGGGAAACAGGTTGCAACCTGTGTTATCATGGAATATTTGCAGGTTATTATGGGATACTGCAGGAGAGAAAATCTTCTTATTTCCCTACTCCTTCCACAGGCTGGCTAACAAGAAAATAGAAAAGGCCCTGTCTATTTGCTTCTGGAATACCTTCAATGATACCAGGAAACAGCAAACTTTTCCTATAAAGGCTTCTATAAGGATAGTAAAGCCGGGCACGGTGGTTCAAGCCTGTAATCCCAGCACTTTGGGAGGCCGAGACAGGCGGATCATGAGGTCAGGAGATCGAGACCATCCTGGCTAAAATGGTGAAACCCCGTTTCTACTAAAAACTACAAAAAACTAGCTGGGCGAGGTGGCGGGCGCTTGTAGTCCCAGCTACCCGGGAGGCTGAGGCAGGAGAATGGCGTGAACCCAGGAGGCGGAGCTTGCAGTGCGCTGAGATCCGGCCACTGCACTCCAGCCTGGGTGACAGAGCGAGACTCCGTCTCAAGAAAAAAAAAAAAAAAGGATAGTAAATACTTGAGGCTTTGCAGGCCATTAGGTCTCTATTGCGAATACTCAATTTGGCCACTGTAGCACAAAAGCACACACAGATAGTACATAAATGAATGACTGTAGCTGTGTGCCAATAAAACTTTACAAACACAGGCTTCAGGCCGCATCTGGCCCACAGGCTGTAGCTGCAGACACCTGGTCTACATAAACCAGAGTATGGGTTCTCTGGCTGTGTGTGAACACAAGGTCCATGTGTGGAGTATGAGGACCACAGACTCCAGTTCCTACAGAGGCCACACAGGGACCATACCTGAGTGAAAAAAACCACAGCTTCAGCTCTCATTCTCCTACATCTGGTAAAAGCACGAATACTGTGAAGTATGTAAGAAAAAACCACCTAGCCCTGGAGTGTGAGGATGCACTGGCATTCAACCTCGAAGTGGGGAAGACAGCAGGGCTGGGCAGAGCTCAGACCCATCTTACAGAGGCAGCCCCCACTCAGCTCCAGTGATCCAGGGAGTTGGGCAGACACACACACTCCTAGTGTTGCCTGACCTTGGGGAGAAATTGGCAATCCCTGCACTCCCCTGAACTGTCTCAACTGTTAATACACTGTCTCAGCCAAACAAAAGACTTCTGTGGGCCTGGTGCAGTGGTTCACGCATGTAATCCCACCAATCTGGGAGAATGAAGTGGGAGAATAGCTTGAGCCCAGGAGTTCGAGACCAGCCTGGGCAACAAGACCCTGTATCTACAAAAAGTTAAAAAAAAAAAAAAAAAAATTAGCCAGCCATGGTGGGGCACACCTATAGACCCAGCTACTTGGGAGGCGGAGGTGGGAGGACTGCTTGAGCCCAGGAGGTCAAGGCTGTAGTGAGCCACAATGACACCACTGTAGTCCAGCAGCCTGGGCAACAGAGCAAAGTCCTGTCTCTTTTTTGTTTTTTTGTTTTTTTCCTGATACAGAGTCTTGCTCTGTCAGCCAGGCTGGAGTGCAGTGGTGTGATATTGGTTCACTACAACCTCCGAGGTTCAAGCAATTCTCCTGTCTCAGCCTCCCGAGCAGCCAGGATTACAGGTGTGCACCACCACGGTTGGCTAATTTTTGTATTTTTAGTAGAGACGAGGTTTTACCATGTTATTCAGGCTGGTCTCAAACTCCTGGCCTCAGGTGATCCACCCACCTTAGCCTCCCAAAGTGCTGGGATTACAGGCGTGAGTCACCAAACCTGGCCCTGCAAAGCCTTGTCTCTTTAAAAAAAAAAAAAAGAAAAATTCTTGAAAGAAAAGAAAGACTTCTGTGAAATGTCCCAGTTTTTAGGACAACGTGTGGGCCCAAGAAAATAAGTACTAGTAAAAAAAAAAAAATAGAAAATAAATTAAAAAAAGAAAAAAAGAAAAAAGGAAATAAGTACTAGCCACTCATTCATGATATGTAGACACCCTGTACTCAGAGAAGGTGAAGAGGGGCTCCATCATTTCTTTGCTATTTTTGATCAAAGACACACCTAAGGCCATTCTGTACAAATCTGCTGGCACGTTATCTCTCAATCCTTTAATGCAAGGGAAAAAACCAAAACACCTCCCAAAAGGACGTTTGAACTCAAATGTGTCAGAACTAAAGAGCAGAGTGGTATTTATCTGTAAACACCCTGACGTCATTTTGGGCAAGGTATTTCTTGCCCCATATACTACAGGACATCCATTTAGCAACCTGACCCTCCTCCACAAAATGCCGGGAGCATCTTCCCATGCATTCTCAAACCCTTCAAAGGGTGAAAACACTGGACCAAAGGTCTTTAGAAAATGCATGGTAAACCTTAGGATGCTTTTAAACCCTGAAAATAAAATGTGTTTTAAAGCTCTTCTTTAAACTTCTGGCTCGGTGCAGTGGTTCATGCCTGTAATCTCAACACTTTGGGAAGTTGAAGCAGGAGAATCACTTCAGCCCAGGAGTTCGAGACCAACCTGGACAAGAAAGTGAGACCTCATCTCTGTAACAAAATCAAAAAACCAACCCGCTGTGCCAACAGGTGCTCAAAGTCCCAGCTATTTGGGAGGCTGAAGGAAGAGAACTGCTTGAGCCGGGGAGGTCAAGGCTGCAGAGCCGAGGAGGTTGAGGTTGCAGCGAGCCATGATCATGTCACTGCACTCCAGCTTGGGCAGCAGAGTGAGAACCTGTCTCAAAAAATAAAAATAAGCTTCCCTAAAATGAATTCCTAATATATGATAAATGGGTGGAATAGGGCCCAAACTTAAAACGCATCCCATATTTCCACATGGTAATAAAACATCTCTACCAAAATGGAGATATATGAATTGTCTTTTTTTTTCTTTTTTTTTTTGAGACAGAGTCTCACTCTGTCGCCCAGGCTGCAGTGCAGTGACACAATCTCAGCTCACTGCAACCTCTGCCTTCCAGGTTCAAGGGATTCTCCTGCCTCAGCCTCCCAAGTAGCTGGGATTATAGTCCTGAGCCACCACGCCCAGCCTATTTGCTCTTTATGAGGTGCGAATGGCTTTCTTTCTAGAACAATGGAACAAAGAAGAGAAACTAAAGTGAAGAAAGAGAGGAAGACAGTGGAGAATCTTCACATATGCCAAAGTCAACGTGGACACGGAAAGAAATTCAGAGACGACAGGGAAGGGTGGGGAGTGTGGCAAACAAGCAACCACAGGCCTGTGTCTAAAAAGGGCAGGCTTGACTTAGCTCCAGCTGTTGTTAGATTTTGCTGAGTGCTATGGTCTGAATGCTTGTGTGCCTCCCAAATTTCTATGTTGACATTCTAACCCCAAGGTGATGGCATTAGAGAAGTGGGGCCTTGAGAGGTGATCAGGGTCCTGCCCTCATGAATGGGATTAGTGCTCTTATAAAAAGGGACCCCGGAACTTGGTCAGGCGCGGTAGCTCACGCCTGTAATCCCAGCACTTTGGGAGGCCGAGGTGGGTGGATTACCTGGGGTCAGGAGTTTGAGACCAGCAGGGCCAACATGGCGAAACCCCGTCTCTATTAAACATACAAAAAAAAAAAAAAAATTAGCCAGGTGTGGTGGCGCATGCCTGTAATCCCAGCTACTCGGGAGGCTGAGGCAGGAGAATCGCTTGAACCCAGGAGGCGCAGGTTGCAGTGAGCTGGGATTGCGCCATTGTACTCCAGCCTGGGCAACGAGAGAGAAACTCTGTCTCAAAAAATAAATAAATAAATAAAGGAACCCCGGAGAGCCCAGGTACTCAGGAGGCTGAGGCAGGAGGATAACTTGAGTGTCCAACTTGAGCAATATAGCAAGACCCCATCTCTTAAAAGAGGGTAGGCCGGGCACAGTGGCTCACGCCTGAGGTCAGGAATTCAATACCAGCCTGGCCAGCATGGTGAAACCCTGTCTCTACTGAAAATACAAAAATTAGCTGGGCATGGTGGCAGGCGCCTGTAATCCCAGCTACGCGGAGGCTGAGACACAAGAATCGCTTGAACCTGGGAGGCAGAGGTTGCAGAAAGCCAAGATTGCGCCATTGCACTCCAACCTCAGCAACAAGAGTGAAACTCCGTCTCAAATAAAAAAGTAAGGCCAGGCGCGGTGGCTCACGCCTGTAATTTCATCACTTTGGGAGGCTAAGGCAGGTGGATCACAAGGTCAGGAGTTCGAGAGCAGCCTGGCCAAGATGGAGAAACCCCATCTCTACTAAAAATAAAAAATTTAACTGGGTGCAGTGGCAGATGCCTATAATCCCAGCTATTCAGGAGGTTGAGGGAGGAGAATTGCTTGAACCTGGGAGGTGGAGGTTGCAGTGAGCCGAGATCATACCACTGCACTCCAGCCTGGGTGACAGAACAAGACTTCATCTCAAAAAAAAAAAAAAAATTGAAAAACTCAGTTCCTCAGTCACTTGCCATTTTCAAGTACTGAAGAGCCACATGTGACCTACGGCTACCATCTTGGACGTGAGGTTTTTTTTGTTTGTTTGTTTGAGATGGAGTCTCGCTCTGTTGCCCAGGCTCGAGTGCAGTGGCGCCATCTCAGCTCACTGCAAGCTCCACCTTCCGGGTTCAAGCAATTTACAGGTGTGCGCTACCACGCCTGGCTAATTTTTTGTATTTTTAGTAGGGACAGGGTTCTTGCCACATTGGCCAGACTGGTCTCGAACTCCTGACCTCAGGCGATCCATTCGCCTCGGCCTCCCAAAGTGCTGGGATTACAGGCGTGAGCCACCGCGCCCGGTGGACATGAGCATTTTTACAGGAATTGTTTATTTCATATATAGATTGTATGATTATTCTACTTAGCAGAGAAACTGACTTTATGTTTCATTTTTAATATTGCTATTTATGGCATTTAGCTCAATGTTCACAACCCTATGAAATTCATGGTAGTAGTATCATTATCCCCATTTCAGTAGATGAGAAAACTAGGCACAAAAGAGGTTAACTTGCCCACAGCCACACAGCAAAAGCAGGGCTGGCATTTCACTATGTAATTTTGAGAGTGAAAATAGATTCATGCTCAGAAACACACACCTCTCACAGGCCTGGGTATTTAACCGTTGCTACGTCTCCTTCCATGGAAGCAACAATCTTGTTTAATTCAACTTTCCATCCCCAGGGCCCACTCCTCTACTCAATAATGCACAAAATGGATGAATGCATCCCTAGGAATCACTGCTAAAGAACAAGTGGCATCAGAACCAACGGGACACTGTTTCCTTCAGTGCTATGAGATCTGACTTCATAGTCCAGGGGGATAGATACAATCCACCAGTAAGTCCACTAAAATGCCTCTCCATTTTTGTAATCGGAAGAGTATCTAGCCTGCCCCAGAGAATTCTAAAGCCAGAAGGTCCCTTAGAAAAGATCCAAGGCCGGGCGCGGTGGCTCAAGCCTGTAATCCCAGCACTTTGGGAGGCCGAGACGGGAGGATCACGAGGTCAGGAGATCGAGACCATCCTGGCTAACACGGTGAAACCTCGTCTCTACTAAAAAAAATACAAAACCTAGCCGGGCGAGGTGGCGGGCACCTGTAGTCCCAGCTACTCGGTAGGCTGAGGCAGGAGAATGGCGTAAACCCGGAAGGCGGAGCTTGCAGTGAGCTGAGATCCAGCCACTGCACTCCAGTCCGGGCGACAGAGCGAGACTCCGCCTCAAAAAAAAAAAATAAAAAAGAAAAGATCCAAACAGGCCGGGCGCGGTGGCTCAAGCCTGTAATCCCAGCACTTTGGGAGGCCGAGATGGGCGGATCATGAGGTCAGAAGATCGAGACCATCCTGGCTAACTCAGTGAAACCCCGTCTCTACTAAAAAATACAAAAAACTAGCCGGGCGAGGTAGCGGGCGCCTGTAGTCCCAGCTACTCGGAGGCTGAGGCCAGAGAATGGCATAAACCCGGGAGGCGGAGCTTGCAGTGAGCTGAGAACCGGCCACTGCACTCCAGCCCTGGCCACTGCACTCCAGCCCGGGCGACAGAGCGAGACTCCGTCTCAAAAAAAAAAAAAAAAGAAAAGATCCAAACAGTGAACGGATTTTTCCTATCTGGCTGACTGGTGCTAGCTGCCAAGGGAGGGTGGGTTCTGGAAAGAATCCCGTGTGCTTCCATGAAAATGAACTGTGACCAATTACCTAAGTCTGCCCCTGGCAATGCCTCTTAACAGAGACCTAAACCCTTTTTTTTTTTTTTTTTTTTCTGAGATGGAGTCTCGCTCTGTCACCAGGCTGCAGTGCAGTGGTGCGATCTCGGCTCACTGCAACCTCCGTCTCCCAGGTTCAAGCAATTCTCCTGCTTCAGCCTCCTGAGTAGCTGGGACTACAGGCGTATGCAACCACACCCAGCTAATTTTTTTGTATTTTTAGTACAGACGGGGTTTCACCATGTTGGCTAGGATGGTCTCCATCTCTTGACCTCGTGATCCACCCCACCTCAGCCTCCCAAAGTGCTGGGGTTACAGGCATGAGTCACCACGCCCGGCCTCTAAACCCTTCATTTTACAGATGAGAAAACTGAGGCCAGAAAGAAACTTGCCTCAGCCAAGCAACCACTTCCAGATACAGCTAAGAACTAGTCCTATGGACATGGCCCAGGAGGGGAAAACTCCTCAGGCCACAAGGGAAAAACAGTCCTAAAAGCATGAAAAAAAAAAACACCTAATACAAGGAAATGCCCCAAACCCTAAAGAATTACATACCCTCATCTCATCTGGGTCCCTGCTCTGTCCCCGAAACAGATCTGAAAACCCATTGGAAATTTCTACACAGGCCCATTTTGAGCCACCTTTTTTTATCCAAGGCAAATGACAGCCAGTGCAAGGCAGTTAGCTCAATGCCAAGAAAGCTGGCGTTTACAAGGACCCAGAGAGGTTCAGCGCTACTGGCTGGCCTCTGTCCCGGCAGTGAGGACGTGGTTCCAGGCAGCTGCTTTACCTGCTCCTTATTGTTACTGTTCAGTAAGCCAGGTTTCTTTTTCTTTTTAATGGGGCTTGTTGATGTGTCCTGCGGCGAGTGGCCATTGGAAGAATGTGGAGGGCTGGGGAACTTTCTTTTCTGGGCTGTTCTCTCTGCAGAGCCAGGATCTGAAAGAGATACAGGACCACACGTTTTAAAGCAGTCAGGGAGGCCTGGGCCCCACAGGGAGGAGGTGTGGAGGAACAGAGTGCCTTCTGTCCCCCAACTCCTGAAGCCACTTCAGTGTTCCTTCTCCCAGAATATACGTGCCCCCTTCTTGGCTGTCTGCCTCAACAGTCAGACAAGTATTTCTTCGACCTATATAACATTTTTGTAAAATCTTAATTTGTGGCCAAGATGCAAAAATCAGGAAACTTCATGTAATAACACCTAGATTTTTCACTTTTCTTAAAAAAACAGATTAGGAAGGCCGGGCACGGTGGCTCACACCTGTAATCACAGCACTTTGGGAGGCCAAAGTGGGCAGATCACAAGGTCAAGAGTTCAAGACCAGCCTGGCCAACAGGGTGAAACCCCATCTCTACTAAGAGTACAAAAATTAGCCGGGTGTGGTGGCACATGCCTTTAATCCCAGCTACTCTGGAGGCTGAGGCAGGAGAACTGCTTGAACCCGGGAGGCTGAGGTTTCAGTGAGCCGAGATTGCACCACTGCACTCCAGCCTGGGGAACAGGGCAAGCCTCCGACTCGGAAAAAAAAAAAAAAAAAAAGATTAGGACCTGCAGGCCCCCAAAGCACCAGATACAGCTGAGTAACAGCTACCCCACTTTTAGATGGAATCATGCGCAATTGCCACTCTTCCCCACTATGTCCCTGCTGATGAGACCAAGGCCAACCTGCCAAGAGTCACACAGGCGCCAGTGTTGTTCTTACCCCAGATAAACATGACTTCTCCATGCCCACGCCTGATTGCAAAAACAGGAAACCAAAGAAGATAGATCAGGAAGGCTACATACTTCAAGGAAATGAAGGCACACATTCTCCTTTGTGGAAAACAACATCATTTATTCGTGTTTAATAGGCTATGTACTGTAACTGTGTGAAAAGAACACACCCCACCCACTGGGAAGTTTCCGTGGCCCCACCACCACTGGGCCTTGTGTTTGAGACCCTCCTCCAAAAAGATCAATACAAATTACATCCTTGTGGATTCTCACCTGGAAAATGCCAGCCCCACTCTTGTTCATGCACCCCTTGTTTTCATCTTTCAGCATTTCATTTAAACACATGTACACTTCAGTCAGGCACAGTGGCTCACACCTATAAACCCCAGCACCTTCGGAGGCCGAGGCAGGAGGATCATCTGAGGTCACAAGATCAAGACCAGCCTGGCCAACATGGTAAAACCATGGTAACGAGATCAAGACCAGCTGCGCCAACATGGTAAAACCAGTCCTCTGTTTGCAGATGTTTGTTTCAAGTGCTTTGGGTACAGCCCACAGTGAAGTCATCTTGCCTTTGCTCCTTTTCCACTGTATTTGTAGAATGTGTTTCTAGAGGAGACTGTTGGATCAAAGGCCAAGTGGAGAAAAAGTTTTCACGAACAATGGCGGGAGGTCACAAGATCAAGACCAGCCTGGCCAACATGGGAAAACCCCGTCTCTACTAAAAATACAAAAAAAATTAGCTGGGTGTGGTGGCAAACGCATGTAATCCCAGCTACTTGGGAGACTGAGGCAGAAGAATTGCTTGAACTCGGGAGGCAGAGATTGCAATGAGCTGAGATCATGCCATTGCAACATGGGCATGGGCAACAAAAGTGAGACTCTGTCTCAAAAATGATAAAAAAAAATACATAAACACATGTACACTTCTGCTACCATCCACTCAATCTTCACCTCCAAGGACTTGAATCCACTCCATGCCGCATGGTGGTCTTGGTAACTTAGGGACGACATAATGACACAGCCTGGTGCAACTGACATCCTGAGGAATGAAAGCTACGAATACTACAAGAGGGGTGAGCTGTGCCAAGACCATAGGAGGATAGGGTGGGATGGGATGTGAAATCCGGAAAGATGTCAATTACCAAAGATGCTCCTGCCCCAGTTTTACCACTAGCATGTAGGCTGCATGGTGCATCTGTCTCCCTGCCTGCAAGAGAGTCACTGATGGCAGATTGACAGCATCCAATGTGGTTCACGCAAGGCCTCCTAGTGGTTGATTTTGGTGAAAAGGCAAAGCATCTTCCAGCAGATTCACAAAGGAAGACAACGAACTCTTTCCCAAAACCCAATCCACGAGATGGAACTCTCCAGCCTCACCGTGAAAGCTTCTGGACAATCCTGAACAAATATTCAGGGTGCTGTGCGGAGACCCAGTCATGAGTAGAAATTATATGCTAACAACAGACCCGAGAGTCCAGAGATCAAACCACAGACATCAAAAGGGAGGCCCAGAGAGCCCAAAGCACTGGACCAAAGGCACACAGCAGCTAGATAGTGGGAAAACTCACAAAAAGAGACACAGAGGTCAGCCTAGCCAACATGGTGAACCCCGTACTTTTGTACTGAAAATACAAAAATTAGCAAGGCGTAGTAGTGCATGCCCATAATCCCAGCTACTTGGGAGGCCAGGGCAGGATAATCACTTAAACCCTGGAGTCAGAGGTTGCTGTGAGCCAAGATCACGTGGCTGCACTCCAGTCTGGGCAACAGAGTAAGTCTCCATCTCAAAAAAGAGAGAGAGAGAGAGAGAGAGAGAGAGAGAGAGAGAGGGGTGCAGCCCGGGGTGAGCACATTCCCCCAGAGAAACCTCCTCTCCCTCCCACATGGGTCCTCACCCGACTTCCACCACTGTTCCTGAAAACTTTTTCTCCACTTGGCGTTTGACCCAACAATCTCCTCTAGAAACACATTCCACAAAATAGTAGAAAAGGAGCAAAGGCAAGATGACTGCACTGCAGCACTATGGGCTATATGCAAAGCACTTGAAACAAACGTCTGCAAACAGAGGACTGCTCTAAGAATAGATTACAGTTACATGGTCAGACACGGTGCTCACACCTGTAATCCCAGCACTTTGGGAGGCCGAGGAGGAAGGACTGCTTGAGCCCAGGAGTTCGAGGGTATTATGAACTATGATCATGTTGGAACACTCCAGCCTGGGTGAAAAAGAGAGACACTGTCTCTGAAAAAAAAATTTTTTAATTAAAAAAATGTAAAACTTATTTAAAAAGATTAAAAAACACCTGGGCAACATGGTGAAACCCCGTATCTACAAAAAAATACAAAAATTAGGCTGGGGGCGGTGGCCCACACCTGTAATCTCAGCACTTTGGAAGGTTGAGGCAAGCGAATCACCTGAGGTCAGGAGTTCGAGACCAGACTGGCCTACACGGTGATACCCCATCTCTATTAAAAATACAAAAAACTAGCTGAGTGTGGTGGCACTTGCCTGCAGTCCCAGTTACTTGGGAGGCTGAGGCAGGAGAATCGACTAAGCCCAGGAGGCAGAGGTTTCAGTGAGCCGAGATTGCACGAATGCACTCCAGTCTGGGCGACAGAGCGAGACTCCATCTCAAAAAAATAAATAATAAATAAAGTGTATCTAGCACCATTAATGGACCAATATTCCTCCCCAAAAAGATTTAATATACACATCAATGTTTGCACAAACTTAGAATATTCCTGGATGAACACAAAACTACAACAAAGCTCGACTTGGGGACTACTAGTTGCCTCGGGAGGACTGCCAGCAGGGAGTCCAGGGAAGGATGATTTTTCACTCTATACCCTTGTGTACTGTATTTATCATGTGCCTGGATGACGTTAGGAAAATAAAGAAAATTGGGTCAGGCGCTGTGGCTCACGCCTGTAATCCCAGCACCTTGGGAGGCTCAGGCAAGCAGATCACTTGAGGTCAGGAGTTCGAGATCAGACTGTCCAAGACAGTGAAACCTTGTCTCTACTAAAAATATAAAAATCAGCCAGGTGTGGTGGTGCATGACTGTAGTCCCAACTACTGGGGAGGCTGAAGCGGGAGAATCACTTGAAGCCAGGAGGCAGAGATTGCAGTGAGCTGAGAGTACACCACTGCACTCCAGCCTGGGCGAAAGAGAGAGACTCTGTCTTTAAAAACAAAACAAAACAAAAAGAATGCAAATTCTCAGGCCCCACTCCAGATCTACAGAATCAGAAACTCTGGGGTAGGGCCCAGCAATCTGTGTGTGTTGTTTTTTTTTTTTTTTTTTTTTTGAGACGGAGTCTGGCTCTGTCGCCCAGGCTGGAGTGCGATGGCCGGATCTCAGCTCACTGCAAGCTCCGCCTCCCGGGTTCACGCCATTCTCCTGCCTCCGCCTCCCAAGTAGCTGGGACTACAGGCGCCCGCCTCGTTTTTTGTATTCTTTAGTAGAGACAGGGTTTCACCGTATTAGCCAGGATGGTCTTGATCTCCTGACCTTGTGATCCGCCCGTCTCGGCCTCCCAAAGTGCTGGGATTACAGGCTTGAGCCACCGCGCCCGGCCGCAATCTGTGTTTTAACAAGTCCTCCCAAAGACTGGGAGGTACACTAGTTTGAGAAGTGTTAGAGTATGTGTATGTGTTTAGGAGACGGGGTCTAAGTTCTCAACTCTACACAATCCTGTTCCACACTGGCAAGCCAGAGCCAATGGCCTCTACCTTCCAGACACTATGTGAGGGGTTGGTTCAGGACTCAGGGAATAGAGGTCAAGCAAGGGGGCCAGGCTGGAGAATAAGGCTAAACAGAAAACAACCCCAGGCAATTCTCCACCTCTCAGGGCCTCAGGGCCTTACCTGCAAAATGGGAAGAGAGGGGGAGAAAGGGACTAGACTGGAAGTTCTCATTTAAAGACCAGACAGTGCTCCAGGGACCCTTGAACAGGCCATCATTGTTTACAGGAGTGCAATTTCTAGGTACCTTTGCAAAGGTGTCCTCAGCTCCAATGAATAAAAACTTCAGGGCACCCAGAGGATGTTAAAGTCCCTCTTGAACAATAAAATTATTTAATTTAATGAGAAAGAAGAAAAAAAATCACTAGAAATTAATATACTTGTAAGCGATTTAGAGTTGGCAAGGGAATATCACCCAAGCCCACCAGGAAACAAAGGGGGAAACTGAGTTTCTGCTCAGCAAGAGGTAGGGGGAGGTGGGTCCTAGCCCAAGGATGCTCACATCTGAGAGTATTCCAAACCTTCTAGCTTCAGCAAAACATAAAAACCCCAATTCTGTTTGCTGTTACAAACACACCAATTCCCCCTGGAGTTGATGAGAGTTCAGTGGCTGTATCGAAGGGGTCGAAATTTGATAGGTTCCAAACAACAGACACATCAGTCAACAGCAGGGGATTTCAATGAAGGCTCATAGGGAGAAGAATTAGGAAATGACTGCTGGATTCAGTATCCTTTGGAGGGATGAGACAGCAGGGTGGCATTATGACTTAACTGGCCCCCACTCCAGTGGGGGCTGGGCCTCTGGTGATGATGGACTGGTGGGTGTACGCCTGACTGTAGCCATGGTAACCAGGCTCCATAAGGACCCTTTCCAGAAAGCTGAGTCAATTTTTTCTTCTTTAATGATTTAATTCTGCCGGCCGGGCGCGGTGGCTCAAGCCTGTAATCCCAGCACTTTGGGAGGCCGAGACGGGCGGATCACGAGGTCAGGAGATCGAGACCATCCTGGCTAACATGGTGAAACCCCGTCTCTACTAAAAATACAAAAAACTAGCGGGCGACATGGCGGGCGCCTGTAGTCCCAGCTGCTTGGGAGGCTGAGGCAGGAGAATGGCGTAAACCCAGGAGGCGGAGCTTGCAGTGAGCTGAGACCCGGCCACTGCACTCCAGCCTGGGCGGCAGAGCGAGACTCCGTCTCAAAAAAAAAAAAAAAAAAAAAAAAAAAAAAAAATGATTTAATTCTGACAAGATGTATTGCTCAGCGCATTTCATCTATAAACTTGGAACAATGACAAACAGCCACTGTCGACTGAATCACTGGTTCACCCTGGATCTGAAAGACTTTTCTGCTGCCTTCTGAGGGAATAGGACCTGTGACCCCACTGGGCTGGCTCACTCACAACCCTCTGCCTCCCACCCATCCCGTAACAAAAATGAGTGGTTCTGAATGAGTTAATGTGGGTGAGGGAGGAGTGCAGCCTTGTGGAGAGGACAGAGCAGTGACTCAGGAAAACAGCTTGGCATGGAGCAGAAAGCAGCAGAATTTTCCCCTTCTTGTGACATTTTGCTGAAATTGTAACAATATGGGAAGGTCTACTGGGTATTAAGAACCAGGCACGAGGCCGGGCACGGTGGCTCATGCCTCTAATTCCAGCACTTTGGGAGGCCAAGGTGGGCAGATCACGAGGTCAGGAGTTCGAAACCAGTCTGACCAACATGGTGAAACCCCATCTCTACTAAAAATACAAAAATTAACTGAGTGTAATGGTAGGTGCCTATAATACCAGCTACTCAGGAGGCTGAGGCAGGAAAATTGCTTGAACCCAGGAGGCGGAGGTTGCAGTGAGTCAAGATCATGCCATTGCACTCCAGCCTGGACAACAGAACGAGACTTTGTCTCAGAAAAAAAAGGAACCAAGCATGTGAGGAGATCCTTCCCAAGCCTATGTCTTGTGATCCACCAGAAATCATCCTGGAGCTCAGCATTTCCTGGATGTCTTTGATTTAAGGGGCATCTTACTTCAAGATAACTCAGGCTTATAGCTTTCCTGAGCCAAGAGTATAACGAGCTAAGAGTTTCAGCCGGGCGTGGTGACTCACACCTGCAATCCCAGCACTTTGGGAGGCCAGCAGACTGCCTGAGGTCAGGAGTTCAAGACCAGTCTGGCCAACATGGTGAAACCCCATCTCTACTAAAAATACAAAAAAAAATTAGCCAGGCATGGTGGCACGCGCCTGTAATCCCAGCTACTTGGGAGGCTGAGGCAGGAAAATTGCTTGAACCAGGGAGGTAAAGGTTGCAGTGAGCCGAGATCACACCTGCACTCCAGCCTGGGCGACAGAGCAAGACTCGGTCTAAAAAAAAAAAAAAGAGAGAGAGAGAGCTAAGAGTTTCTTTGATTATATGCGATATTCTAGGCACTGTTCAAAATGCACTTCCTGTAGTTCCCACTAAGTCACTAGACTGAGATCACAAAACTACCAAGGAGCAGTGCTGGGATTTGAACCCAGGCAGTGGGACTCCAAGGGCCAGCTTCTAACCTCTGCACCACATGGCCTTGCACCAGGAGGGCCTCATCCTCAGCTCTGTAGCAAGAGGACTCCCTAATTTAGGGTCTATGATTTAAGAGTACACTCTCATTTTGCCTTTTTTTCCCCTGAACTGCAGATGGAGGTATGGGGGTGGGGAAGGTCCAACAAAGAGTTCCAGGAACTGGAAACTCATGTCATTCACTGATGACACCGTTCTCTCAAAGGCCGTCCCCGAAAAGCACATTCACCTCCTAATTTCCAAATGGTGGCAACAGTCCCTGAAATAGGCTGGGGGCTCCAGGGCCATCTTACCTCCCCTTTTCCAGCCTCCATCAAGACTAGGCCTCCCCAGCAGGCCACGTCAGGTACCCGCCCCCCACCCTAATCCTGCCCCCACATCCGGCGCCTGAGTCACAGCACATGCTGTTCTCCAGGGCTAGGAAATGACACACCATTACAGGGAATTGTCTCCTCCCTCAAAGGAAAGGGCCACAGCTGAAAGGCCAGGAGCTTCTTGTGTTTTTGTAGGTGTTTAATTTCCTTAATGATGTCGACAGCAAGCCTGCTGGGGCCTGAACAGAAAAAGAAGCTTGGTCCACAGGCCCAGACAGGCATGACAGGCCACAGGAGTAGGGCAACCAACCATGTGCTTAGCTGTGTCCTGGGCAAACCAGGACCCGTAGGTCAAGGGCATATGCTCTGATGGGTCAGGCTGAAAACGACAGAGAGGCAGGATGCCACAGTGGTGGGGAATCAGCTCTCTGGTGTCGAAATGCATGCAGAACCTCACTGTGCTCTGCCCTGCAGTGTGACCTTAAAAAGGCGACTTAACCTCTCTGTGCCTCTGTTCTTTAAGATGGAGATAATGGTACCTTGTAAAGTTATCGAATAAGTCAATGAGTTAATTCGTGTAAAGCTCTTAGTATAATACCTGGCAAATAGTAAGCACCCATTCACTGGTAACTAATGGGTAACTCTATTTTTTAACCAATCATTCATCCTCCTTTTCTTGCTTCTCTTCGACCTCCTCCCTGACTACCATCCCCACTCCAAAAACACAGCTTGCTTTCTGAAAGAAGCATGTTAAATCAATTCCACAAGTTCAAAGCTATGGAAAATGCCAGCCTGTGTAGACTGGAGACCAGAATCAGCCCAGGACATGATTTCTGCATTTCAATCAGACTGAAAATGCCAGGTTTCCTCCAGCAACTGTGAAGGCAGGGTCAGAAGCAGAGGCCTGCTCTGCAACACTTCATAATCACCAGTCCTCTCCCCTTGGCCTACTTCAAACATGACCACACACTGCTGCTCTCCCAGAAGGAGCAAAGCAGAGCACGGTTAATCACTTCAAAGCGTTTCCCAAAGACACAGAGCAGGTACCCAAACAGGCCTCCCTTCCCCAGGAATCTTTGGGGCCCTCCCCAACCAGTAATTACATCACAAAGAGACAAAAGTCTGGAATTTCCTCCTGGCGGAGAACAGAAGTAAAAAATCAGGAGCAAAGGTTGGGGGTGGGGCGGAGGCAAAATTGTCCTCGCAGCAGAGAATGCCTAAGCCAGGAGGAACTTGTAAATGAAAACTGCTCGCATAAGCAAATGATTATTTCCTCCAACGCTGACCATCTCTTAGACCCACAGAAACTTGAGGACCGGTATGCACCCCGGCTGACTTGGCCCTGCCACAGCTGCCGGGCTGAGCCTGCTCCTCCAAAGGACTGCACTGGCCTGAACTGTGCTTCTAAAGAATCTCTGCAAATCAACAGGAACTTCTTATCCAGAGCCGGGACAGGGAGGGCTGGAATGGAAATGAGGCCGGGGAATGAAGGTCACTCTCAACTTGGGGAAAATGGCATTTCACCAGGAAAGAACCTCAGAGGCAGAACATGCGAGGGGCAGGGAACGCCGAGAGGAGGCACTTACCTGCCATTGAGAAAGTGCGGCTGCTCAGAGGGCCTAGCCTCTCTTGTTCAAAAGAGAACAGAGGCTCACCCACAGCAGACATTCCTGCTTCCGGATCCTCAGCGGCCTCTCCCAGGGGGAGGAGGAAGAAGCAAAGAGAACAGGCTAAGAGTCACCACTTACCAGGCCAGCCCCGGTCTTGTACACATTATTAGGTCGCCCGGCGGGGCAAGGACACTGTCACCTCTTTGCAATCAGGCAGTCTGAAGCCCAGCGACTTGCCTTCATGTCCCCGGGCTTTCGCCTATAATTTATCAACCTCGACAGCAGCTCGGCTGAGCTGAAAGTCTTCGGTGCAGTGCACCGAACAGCCATTTATTTCCTGGGATTGTGAATAAATACGAGGAACTGGAGTTGTTCTGCTGGCCAAGGTGACAATATCAGAAGGGAGCCTGGGGGGAGGGAAACAGCTGTGGTTTGCATTTTGAAGGTGTTTTTAATATTTTTAGTAATTGTTTCAGATTCTCTTTAGTTCTGATGCCCCTCTCCTAGAAATGAGAAAACCCATCTTTTATACTAGAGCTATAATCCTTTCCCACTAGACACAGCCTCCTCCACCCTCTCTCAATAATGCAGAAGTGGTGATTAAAGGGCACATTCATATGTAAAAGGCGAACTTCCAAACTCGCCTGGCAGGACAGAAATTGCTTCAATCTACAGAAAAGAGGCTGATTTACAAATGAATTCAGTGTTTAGCCCTCAACAACTAGAGGCAATTGCAACCGCGGCCCTTTCTCCTCCCCAGCTGGGATGAGGCCCTCTGGAAAAACGACAACATCGCAACAGGAATTTCCTGGATCAAGAATGCCAAGTTCATTCCAATTTTACTGAGGCAGGGCCCGACTCCCTATGAGAACGCACTGCCCACCACCCACCCCCTCAGCAGGCCCAGGCCCCAAAGGCTCCCTCCAACATGTGTACATGAGGCCCTTCAAACTCGACCAGAACACCACAAAGAATGTGGAGAAACCAGTTGCCTTTGGCCTTTACATTGTGGCTGGCTGAGGAGCTGGTTCTGGTGGCTGACACCCGTTGGCACTATTTATCCAGCCCCTGCCTGGCTTGGGTTCTAGAAATCTCTGGTGATGGTGGCTTCCAAACTGCAACGGGGAATCGCAGCATCAGAGGGCAATTCAGAAACAAAAAGAGTTCTGTGCTGGCGGCAGTTGAACCACAGAAGTGGGTTGGGAGAAGCAAAGGGAAATTAGCTTCAGAAAGGGGGCAGATGAAAGAAGAGACGCCACTGCTAACCAACCAAGGTCCCCACCTGCCCTGGGTGCTATCTCTAAAAGTCACCTAAAGAAAGGGGAAAATTCGGCCAGGCGCAGTGGCTCACGCCTGTAATCCCAGCACTTTGAGAGGCCAAAGTGGTGGGATCACAAGGTCAGGAGATCGAAACCATCCTGGCCAACACGGTGAAACCCCATCTCTACTACAAATACAAAAATTAGCCAGGCGTGGTGGCAGATTCCTGTAGTCCCAGCTACTTGGGAGGCTGAGGCAGGAGAAAGGCGCGAACCCGGGAGGCGGAGCTTGCAGTGGGCCGAGTTCGTGACGCTGCACTCCAGCCTAGGCGACAGAGCGAAACTCCATCTCAAAAAAAAAAAGAAGGCAAGAGGAAGCAAAGCGTTCAGACCCAATATGTCACCCAAATTACCCTGGCCAACCATCACGTAAAGATGCTGCGGCTGTGCATGGTGGCTTACACCTGTAATCCTAACATGTTGGGAGGCCAAGGCGGGCGGATCACCTGAGGTCAAGAGTTCGAGACTAGCCTGGCCAACATGACGAAATCCTGTCTCTATTAAAAATACAAAAATTAGCTGGGTGTGGCGGTGCACACCTGTGGTACCAGCTACTCCTACTGGGGAGGCTGAGGCAGGAAAATCGCTTGACCCCAGGAGGCTGAAGTGCAGTGAGCCGAGATTGTGCCACTGTACTCCAGCCTAGGCGACAGAGCGAGACGCCATCTCAAAAACAAATAAATAAATAAATAAAGATAGATGCAACATCACTCAGTAGTGGGATGATTCTAAGAACATGTCCTATTGTCTGCAGGGCTCATGGGTGCACAGAAGGACAGACAGGGGTAGCCACTGCAACAGAGTTTTGTAGAAGAGCCAGACAGGAAGCAACACTGATGCCCATATGTGAAACATCGTGATGCAGCCATAAAACGGAATGAAGACGGAATCCCGTCTGCGTAGACGGGCATGGTCCAAAATCCAAGTGAAAGGAGACCAGAAATAGGACCAGGGTAAAAGTTTGGTCTCTGAGGCTTCTGGGTTTGCAGAGACATGGAGGAACAACCAGGAAACCCAGTAAACACTGGACTCCTCTGAATTATTTCTGATCATGTTTACATATTTAACGAAGGTATTTATTAATGGCTTTGGGGAAACTGGGTGATAATGACAATATTTATGGAACACTCACTGCATCCTAGGCACTGCCCAGCCAGGGATCACGTCTGTATCCCTTGTACCCAGCATACAGCAGGAGCTCAGTACACACTCCCATTATCAAACAAACACTTTTACAGGGCTCAGGTGTTTAGAAGAGTGGAAAGCAGTAATCAGCACACCCAGGGGACATCTGGCAATGTCTGGGGACATTTTTGGTTGCCACAACTGGGCAGAAAGAGGAGTTGCGACAGGCATCTAGTGGGTAGCGGTGAGGGATACTGCCGAACATCCTACAACGCACAGGACAGCCCCAAGACAAAGGATGATCAGGCCCAAAGTCAACAGTGCCAAGGCTGAGAAATCCTGGTAGAAAGAAACTTCAGTGAGCTACCAGGTAGGTCTCACCTTGTGTAAACACACCACCCACAGAGGCGCATGTATTCTTTAAGAAAGAAAATGATTCCTAATGTTTCACCTGGTGGCCCTGACTTCAGACTTCAAAGAGAAGAAAACAGTGGGACCAGCCAGTTAACAAATAGTCACTAGGCAACAACTAGACATCTGGGCTACCAGGAAAACTGTTCCAGGAAGGCCTCTGCCCTGATGGAAGGACAGCTAGAAATAGAGTCGAGACAGCTACCTTTTATTGAGCACTTATTATCTGGGAGGCATTGTTATAAGTACAAATATCATTTTATTTAAAACTCGCCACACTTTTTTTTTTTTGAAACAGAGTCTCACTCTGTCACCCAGGCTGAAGTGCAGTGGCACAATCTCGGCTCATTGCAACCTCAGTCTCCCAGGCTCAGGAGATCCTCCTGTCTCAGCCTCCCAAGTAGCTAGGACTACAGGCACAGGTCACCATGCCCAGCTAATTTTTGCATTTTTTGTAGAGACAGGGTCTCGCCATGTTGCCCAGACTGGTCTCAAACTCCAGGGCTCGAGCAATCCTTCTGCCTCAGCCTCCCAAAGTGCTGGGATTACAGGTGTGACCAACCCACCTAGCCCAGCCTCCCCATTTCATTGATAAGGTAACTAAACCCCAGAGAAAAACAGGCGCATGGTAAAGTGGCTATTAAGTATAGAATGATTGAGAAACTGATTACAGATGGACAAACCACTGAACAGGAAAAATATCAGGAGTTTGTGAATACACCTAGCAGGTGTGAGGGTAGACGGGGAAATATTCCTCTATTTCCTTTGCAGAAGGGTTTAATGTGGTTCACAGCTATTGTTTATTGAGAAGCTACAAACTGTCCCAAGAATCCCAAGAGGTTGGGATGGCATTTCTTTTTGTTTTTTTTCTTTTTTTTTGGCAGAGTCTCGCTCTGTCTCCAGGCTGGAGTGCAGTGGAGCAATCTTGGCTCACTGTGACCTCTGCCTCCCGGCCTCAGTGTCCCAAGTAGCTGGGACTACAGGCGCACGCCACCATACCTGTTTCACCATGTCGGCCAGGATGGTCTCTATCTCCTGACCTCATGATTCACCTGCCTCGGCCTTCCAAAGTGCTGGGATTACAGGCGTGAGCCACCACACCCAACCAGGATGGCATTTCTGTACCCATTTTATGGGTGAGGCTCAGAGAGGCAAAGTCATTTATGTGCTCCAAGGCAAGTAGATCGACGCAGCACACCCCACCTCCACCACTCCAAAGTCCTTCACTGTACAGGTCAACTGTCTCTCCTAGGCTTATGAGTGCCACCTGGTAATTCTCCATCACAAAGGGCATGCTTGGCATTGGCCAATGTCAACACAGCATTGTCGTTCAGTGTGTGGGCTCTGGAGTCAGACTACTAAGTCTGAATCCAAGTGCTGGCACCTGCCAGCTGTGTGACCTTGGGCAAGTTTCTTAGCCTCTCTGTGACTCAGTCATTCAGTTGGAACTATTAGGCTCTTCCCAAAAGGATTGTGAGGATTAAATGAGATAATGCATACAAAGTGAAAGGCATCTGGCACATCAAAGCACCATACTTTATTACCATTATTCTCCTGGGGGAAAGGAGAGGCTAGGGCACAGAAAAAGACAATAACCGAGAAATTTCAAACTCATTTCCCCCAATTTTTCCTTTTTTTGGGGGGGGAGACAGGGTCTCAATCTGTCAGCCAGGCTGAAGTACAGTGGCACAATCATGGCTCACTGCAGCCTCGACCTCCCAGATTCAAAGTGATCCTCCCACCTCAGCCTCCCAAGTAGCTAAGACCACAGGTATGCAATACCACACCCAGCTAATTCTTTTTTTTTTTTTGTAGAGATGGGATCTCCTAGTCTCAAACTTCTGGGCTCAAGTGATCCTCCCACCTCAGCCTCTCAAAGTGCTAGGATTACAAGCATGAGCTATTGCACCTGGCCCCCAAATCTTTCTGTACCTTCAGACGACCTCTTCCAAGCCTGTTTTTAAAAAGGGTTCACTGATAAGAAACACAAACGGGCCGGGCGCGGTGGCTCAAGCCTGTAATCCCAGCACTTTGGGAGGCCGAGACGGGCGGATCACGAGGTCAGGAGATCGAGACCATCCTGGCTAACACGGTGAAACCCCGTCTCTACTAAAAAATACAAAAAACTAGCCGGGCGAGGTGGCGGGCGCCTGTAGTCCCAGCTACTCGGGAGGCTGAGGCAGGAGAATGGCGTAAACCCGGGAGGCGGAGCTTGCAGTGAGCTGACATCCGGCCACTGCACTCCAGCCTGGGCGACAGAGCGAGACTCCGTCTCAAAAAAAAAAAAAAAAGAAACACAAACGTTTACAATAAACCCCCTCAGGCTGTCAGGAATTCAAGGAAGCCAGGCTCAAAATCCCTCCAGGGCTTAGAACTTCCTTAAAAATCAAAGCAGAATTCTCCAGGCGGCCCACAATCCCAGCCCCACCCCACCCCCACTGACCTTCCCCCAGGGCTACTCCAACTGCACTCCCCTCTCCACTCAAATGAGGCTCATCAAGTCAGGGAGAGAGCTGGTCCGGACTCACATGGCTGTGTGTCTTTCAACAGGTTACTTCACCTCTCTGAGCCTCAGATTCCTAGTCATCTCACAAGTGTTATTAAGAATGCCAAACCTGGCGGGGCATGGTGGCTCACACCTGTAATCCCGACACTTTGTGGGGGCCGAGGCTGGTGGATCACGAAGTCAAGAGATCAAGACCATCCTGGCCAATATGGTGAAACCCCGTCTCTACTAAAAATACAAAAATTAGCTGGGCGTGGTGGTGGACACCTGTAATCCCAACTACTCGGGAGGCTGAGGCAGGAGAATCACTTGAACCCAGGAGGCGGAGGTTGCCGTGAGCGAGATAGAGCCACTGCACTCCAACCTGGGCACCAGAGCAAGATTCCATCTCAAAAAAAAAAAAAAAGAATGCCAAACCTTGACCGGTCGCAGTGTCTCACGTCTGTAATCCCAGCACTTTGGAAGGCCAAGACAGGCGGATCACCTGAAGTCAGGAGTTCGAGACCAGACAGGCCAACATGGTGAAACCCCATCTCTACTAGAAAATACAAAAAATTAGCCAGGCATGGTGGTGGGTGCCTGTAATCCCAGCTACTCGGGAGGCTGAGGCAGGAGAATCACTTGAACCTGGAAGGCGGAGGCTGCAGTGAGCCAAAATTGAGCCACCGCACTCCAGCCTGTGCAACAAGAGCGAAACTCTGTCTCAAAAAACACAAAAATAAATAAAACCTAAATAAGACAGTACACGCCCTGCTTAAAACCCTCCAAGGAGCTTACTGTAGACACCTAATGTCTTATGAAGACCTATAGTGTCCCTGGTGACCTGGTCCTGCCCACCTTCTCTCCTTCATTCACTCAGCTCCAACCCCAATGGCCTCCTTTCCGCTCCTCAGACAAGCCAAGCTCTTTCGCATGTGGCTGGCCCCTTCATCTATAATGTTCTGTGCCCAGTCCTCTCCATAGTTGCCACTTCATCTTTTGGCTCACTGCCCTAGAGAGGCCTTCTCTGAGCACCCCAGCCTCCAGCCTCCAGGCTCCTTATTATATAATCCTGAAGTTGTTTTTTTTCCCTTTATTACACTCATACATAGCTGAAAATTACTTTTTTTTTTTTTTTTTTTGAGAAGGAGTCTCGCTCTGTTGCCCAGGCTGGAGTACAATGGTGCATTCGCAGCTCACTGCAACCTCTGCCTCCCAGGTTCAAGCCATTCTCCCGCCTCAGCCTCTCAAGTAGCTAGGACTACAGGCGTGCGCCACCACACCCAGCTAATTCTTGTATTTTTGGTAAAGATGGGGTTTCACCATGTTTGCCAGGCTGGTCTCAAACTCCTGACCTCAGGTGATTCACCCACCTCGGCCTCCCAAAGTACTGGGATTAAAGCATGAGCCACCATCACATCTGGCCCATAGCTGAAAATTATCAAAAATTATTTTCCTCTTTTGCTGGTTCACTGCTCTATTGTGTCTCTCCTCCAGAGCGTGAACTCAGTCTCAGCTT
This sequence comes from Trachypithecus francoisi, assembly GCF_009764315.1. Lineage (NCBI taxonomy): Eukaryota > Metazoa > Chordata > Mammalia > Primates > Cercopithecidae > Trachypithecus > Trachypithecus francoisi. The sequence continues at coordinate 42,958,922 of NW_022681467.1, forward strand.
GACAAACTCAATCTCAGCTTGTCCATCCTTCTTTGCTGTAGCCCAGCGCCAGGCCCATGGCCTGGCTCAGAAGTGCCCCAAAGTACATATTGGACCAACTGAGTGACTGTACAGGGTTAACAAAGCCCTAAGGTGGGCCAGTCAACCTGACTCACAGCAAATTCCAGTTTTTCTTCCCCAGTCTCAGAATTTCTTCCAGCAAATCAGGAAGGCAGCAGGGTGGCAAAGTCAACGGGGAAGATTACACAAATGGGAGCCTGGTCATGTCGGCCTCTGAAAGGGACCCCAGAACAGGACATTCCCCTTTCAACAGGTACTCAGTCATTCTCTTGCCCAAAGAACCCATTTCCCCAAAAAGTAGGGGAGCAAGTAAATATGTATAACTTGAATAGGATGGGGCCATTCAGCTAAATGCAATTACTGAAAAAAATCAAAGGGGGATATCTCAGGAGGTTTTCTAAGACAACCAATTTTCTCGTTCTCCCAATTATTCTTTTTTCGTTATGTTTTGCTTTTTTTCTGAGACGGAGTTTCATTCTTGTTGCTCAGGCTGGAGTGTAATGGCACAATCTCCACCTCCTGGTTCAAGCAATTCTCCTGCCTCAGCCTCCTGAGTAACTGGGATTACAGGCACATGCCACCACACCCAGCTAATTTTATTTTATTTTATTTTATTTATTTATTTATTTGTTTGTTTGTTTGTTTGTTTGAGACGGAGTCTTGCATGTGGCCCAGGCTAGAGTGTAATGGCGCAGTCTCGGCTCACTGAAACCTCTGCCTCCCGAGTTCAAGTGATTCTCCTGCCTCAGCCTCTTGAGTAGCTGGGATTACAGGTGCCCGCTACCATGCCCAGCTAATTTTTGTATTTTTTTTTTTTTTTTTTTTTTTTCTGAGACGGAGTCTTGCTCTGCCGCCCAGGCTGGAGTGCAGTGGCCGGTTCTCAGCTCACTGCAAGCTCCGCCTCCCGGGTTTACGCCATTCTCCTGCCTCAGCCTCCCGAGTAGCTGGGACTACAGACGCCCACCACCTCGCCCGGCTAGTTTTTGTATTTTTAGTAGAGACGGGGTTTCACCGTATATAGCCAGGATGGTCTCGATCTCCTGACCTCGTGATCCGCCTGTCTCGGCCTCCCAAAGTGCTGGGATTACAGGCTTGAGCCACCGCGCCCGGCCTAATTTTTGTATTTTTCAGTAGAGATGAGGTTTCGCCACGTTGCCCAGGCTGGTCTCGAACTCCGGACCTCAGGTGATCCGCCTGCCTTGGCCTCCCAAACAGCTGGGATTACAGGCATGAGCCACCGTGGCCAGCCTCCCAGTTACTCTTGAGGAGGGCTATTGTTTCAGAATTATTTAGCAGTTCAAAAAATAAAAATAAAAGAGGCATGACTTTCTCCAGGGAAAACATATTCCCTTCTAGGAGACCCACCACTGAGATGACCATTTAACCAAATCTTCAGTCTTAGTTCTGGGCCCTTTTTCTTATATGTCTGAGTCTGAGAATCTCTTTTTCCAAAACCTCCACAGATCCTCAGTCTCCCTCTGGGTTCTCCAAGCCTGCCCGTGCTACGAGAAGCAAGGATCAGATACAGGTACTAATCTATGTGTAGACAGGCTCAGCCTCGACTGGGAAAAGCAAAAAATTATTTTTCAAGTTCATCTTCCCTGCATCCCATGGACATGAGTCAAGAGAAATTCAATCTGCTCCTTCCTGTCTCCATCTAGTTCCCTCGGGCTTCTTGGAGTGTCAGCATCTCACCAGGCATAAGATGGGTCTAGATTTTCAAGGATACATATTTGTCTTACAATACAGTCCCTCGGCTCTAACCAACTGCTACTGTATCTGGTCCCAAGTCAAGAAACAGCAACCTGGTTTGAAATGACCATACCCAAACTTGAAGTCTGAGGATGGGGAGTTATGGGAGGGTCATTAAGGAGGTAGGGCACAAACCCAGGTCAGCCTTATTAGAAGACAGCACTACTTATAGCTGATGGAATGAACCAGTGATCTGGAAAAGCAGCAATCAGTGGCCAAGAAACCAGTCTCCCTAGTAGCTGGAATTACAGGAGTGCACCACCACGCCTGGCTAATTTTGTATTTTTAGTAGAGATGGGGTTTCACCATGTTGGCCAGGCTGGTCTCGAACTCCTGACCACCCACCTCAGCCTCCCAAAATGCTGGGATTACAGACGTGAGGCACCACCTTTAAAGAGAAGCTCTAGCTTCTCTTATTAAAATAAGGTCATTCACAGATTAAACAAGGGGTTAAAGAAAAAATAGGCCAGGCACGGTGGCTCATACCTGTAATCTCAGCACTTTTGGAGGCCAAGGCACGCAGATCATTTGAAGTCAGGGGTTTGAGACCGGCCTGGTCAGCATGGGGAAACCCTGTCTCTACTAAAAATACAAAAATATTAGCCAGGTGTGGTAGCACACAGCTGTAGTCCCAGCTACTTGGACGGCTGAGGCAGGAGAATTGCTTGAACCCAGGAAGCAGAGGTTGCATTGAGCAGAGATTGTCCCACTGCACTCCAGCCTGGGTAGCAGAGTAAGACTCAAAAAAGAAAGAAAAGAAAAATCACAAGATCCCTCCACATAGGACCCCCTGTTTCCACATGGAACAATCCTCCTGCCTGCCCACTTTGGGTAGAACTCCAGAATCTCTGTTTGCCAAGGTCTCCATTATTCTTAACTTTCAGATAATTAAATCTATAACGTACTGATTTTTTGTTTGTTTGTTTTTCCGGAAACAAGGTCTTGCTCTTGTCGCCCAGGCTGGAGTGCAGTGATACAATCACGGCTCACTGCAGCCTTGACCTCCTGGGCTCAAGTGATGCTCCGGTCTCAGCCTCCCACGTAGCTGAGGCTACAAGTGGGTGCCACCAAGCTCAGCAATTTTTTTTTAATTTTAGAGACGGGGTCTCACTGTGTTGCCCAGGCTGGTCTTGAACTCCTGGGCTCAAGTGATTCTCCTGCCTTGGCCTCCCAAAATGCTGCGACTACAGGCGTGAGCTACCATGCCTACCCCAGATCATTAAATCTAACCTTGAAAGGCCCTTAAAGGGTCTAACAGGACAGGGGAAGCAGAGAAAAATAATAAGGTAAAGAGAGGGGTCAGAGACAAGGGATGTTTTGCTAGGATGGCCAGGTTCTAGAAAGTTCAACCCCGTTATACAGGTATTGCATAAGTTTTTTGACATTTTTATAAGCATGGAGAGGGTAGTATAGACAAAAACATACCAAACTGTTATCACTGGTTACCTGGGCAGGAGAAGATTTTTAGCTTTTTCTTTGTACACTTTGGCTTGTTGTCAAGGAGATACACTGATTTTTATCATTTGAAAGGAAAATCCAATAAATCTTAACCCCCACCCGCCCCCCGCCACCCCGCAAAAAGTTAACTCGTTTCTTTTTTTTGAGACAGAGTCTCACTCTGTTGCCCAAGCTGGAGTGCGGTGGCATGATCTCAGCTCAATGTCTCCCAGGTTCTCTGGGCTCTCTGTCTCCCAGGTTCAAGCGATTCTCCTGCCTCAGCCTCCCAAGTAGCTGAGATTACAGGCGCGTGCCACTACACCCAGCTAATTTTTGTATTTTCACCATGTTGGCCAGGCTGGTCTTGAACTCCTGACCTCAGGTAATGCACCCACCTTGGCCTCCCAAAGTGCTGGGATTCCAGGTGTGAGCCACCGCGCCTAGACAAGTTTGTTTCCAGTTATTGGAAGAGATCCTTTATTCACAAAGCATTTAATGGGCACTACCATGAAATGCCAGTCCCTCGTTAGTCTAAAGAGATGAGAGTTATTTGGTCTATCAGTCTAGAAGAGACACACAGGTAAATGAAGAATTACGGTAAAGCATGTTGAAGGGTGGAGGGAGGACTGCCCAGCTCCCCGGCATATCCTGTGGAACTTTACCCCAGTCAGGTCTAGGTGCCAAGGGGGCCTGGCAATAAGGGAGTTCAGCAAGGCCTGGATAAAAAACACCAACTTGCAAAGATAGAAAGAGGACCGCGTTCTCTGCAAAACTTTTCAAAGAATAGGCAAGCTCAGGAGGCAATGACCAAGCAAAACTTAAACTCAATAATCATGCATGGAACATGTTCAGTGCTGTGTCCCCTGGTGACGTAGCTTCACCTGCAGCATTCAGCACAGCATGCACAACAAATCCATTAATCTACTAAGGCTATGGAACAGTGTGATCCAATCAAGCTTGCTCAAATGATGGCAATGTTCTCGATCTGTTCTCTATCAGTGCTGTCTAATAACAGCAGCCTCTAACCACCTGTGGCTGTCAGGCACTTGACACGTGGCCAGGGCAGCTGAGGAATGAACTGTATTTTGTTAACGTAATTTTTTTTTTTTGGAGACGGAGTTTTTCGCTCTTATTGCCCAGGCTGGAGTGCAATGGCATGATCTTGGCTCACCGCAACCTCCTCCTCTCAAGTTCAAGCGATTCTCCAGCCTCATCCTTCTGAGTAGCTGGAATTACAGGCATGCACCACCACGCCTAGCTAATTTTGTATTTTTAGTAGAGACGGGGTTTCTCCACGTTGGTCAGGCTGGTCTCAAACTCCGACCTCAGGTGATCTGCCTGCCTTGCCCTCCCAAAGTGCTGAGATTTACAGGCATGAGCCACCGCGCCTGGCTTGTTAACATAAATTTAAAGAGCCACATACAGCTAGTGGCTACTGCGTTGGCTGGCACAGCTGCAGAAGCTTAATATTAAGACAAAGAAGCACGCCTGGCAGGCGAGCAGGACACTGCGGAATCATCCACTCATCCCAATTTGCCTCTAGGGACTGAGTAGCTGAATTCAAGGCACCTGATGCACAGAAATGTGACTATGGATTTGCCTTTCATTCTTCCTTTAGTCTAGCTTGGCAGTTTTTAACCCTTTAGTAAGAATACAAATTTCTGATCAAAGCTGAATACTTTCATGGGCAATTCAAGGTACTTTGAAGAGTGATTTTTGACTTTGTAACCTAAAAGAACTTCTCTGTGGGAGACTGTAAATAAAGGGTTCAGGCCAAGAGAGGGCCTGGCTCTCCATGGACACGGTGAGGATGGTCCTCACGAAGGTCAGTCTGGAAGGCAGTGCCAAGTGTGTCTCAGCAAGGTGCACATCACAGGACTCTCACAGGGCCGGGCAGGCTTTCCAGGAGAGACAGATGCTGCAGAGCCCCTGCAGTGTCGTGGCAAGATTATAGCACACTGCAGCATCCACCTTCTGGGCTCAAGCTATCCTCCCATCTCAGCCTCCCAAGGAGCCGGGTCTGCAGAGACAGGCCACCGTGCCTGGCTCTTTTTTTTTTTTTTTTTAGGAACAGGGTCTTGCCACTTTGCCAGGTTGGTCTCGAACTCCTGGGCTTAAGCTATCCTCCTGCCTCGGTCTCCCAAAGTGCTGGGATTACAGGCGTGAGACACCATGCCCCTAAGGCTGTGTTCTTAAGGAGCCACTGCAAATGTAAAGGAGAGTGGGACAATCCGACTTGTGTTTTAGAAGGCGCCCATTAGAAGTTATACTAGTATTTCAGAAAGGAAAGACACCGGGGGAAGAGGCCATTTCAAAGAGTACTATATCCCTAGAGGGAATAGAAAGGCCACCAGTGGCTTTGCAGAGAGAACAGACACTTGAGCTGGGTAATTATTTCCAGGCACTGGATTAATGCTGAAAACAAAGCCATCCTCTCTAGCCGAAAGGCTGCTTTTACTTCAGTCTCTAGGATAGAAGTTCTACCCATCTGATAGACAGAGCCAAGTCATTCATTCATTCAAACAAATATTTATTATATGCTCACCAGTAGCAGGCAAGGTGGTAGTAAAACAGGATGAACAAAAACGAAAGGCAGAACTCATCCTCATTTTGAGCCTTAAAACTCATGGGGAGTAAGGAGAGGAAGGCGAGGAGGGGACCTTCAAAGTATGCGCAAAGGCCCTAAGGCCAGAAATGGCTCTCTGATGGATCTGCACAGTGTGGTTAGAGTAGAGAGAAGGGGAACACCGAGAGAATGGAACACGGAGAGAACGCAGACTAGCAAGATGGGCAGAGGCCAGCATAGGAGGGTTTTGGGATTGTGAATCTAAAAGCCAAGGAGAAAGCACTTGAGAGTTTAAAGTAGGAAGGGATAGCCAGGAAGATGTTCTTTTCAAAAGACTGGGAGGGTAGGGCAGATGGAGATACTGAGAACAACTACAAGGCCACTGTAGTTCAATGGTGATAGGCTGGTTGAAGTGGAGTGACATTTAGGATACGATATTCTTAGAAAATGACACAAAAGGGCAAAGAACAGAAAACTGGGGAATGAGTCCCTATCTCTGGGGGTGAAGATGTGAAATCTCTCGTGCACATCTTGAGTTAGAGACGCCCATGAACAGGCAAGGCGGTCAGGTAGGCAGCTGGCCCTCTGCACCATGACTCAGAAGCAATCTAGGTTGGAAACATAAATGTCTGAGTCATAAAACTCCAGATGTGGGCAAGATCACCCAGAGAAGGAATATGCTAGGGGAGACAAGGACAGTGACAAGCTTTCAGCAACTCCAGCATTTAATGGCTGGAGAGAGGAGGAGAAGGTGCCAGGGAAATAGAAGGAGAATCAGAACTGTGGTGGCAAAGAAGGCAAAGGAAGAGAGAGTGTCCACAAGAATAATCAGCATCTCCAGTACTGCAGAGACAGTGCGGTAGATGAGGATGGAAAACCTCCCCTGGAAAAGGCAACACAGAGTCTCCAGGAAGCTCAGTGGGGATGTGAATGTGGAAGGTCAGGGTGGAAGCCACATTGGAGCTGGCAGAACAAAGACATGAATACAGAGGCTTCTAAGAAGTTTGGCTTGCTGGACACAGTGGCTCACGCCTATAATCCCAGCACTTTGGGAGGCTGAGGCGGGTGGATCACGAGGTCAGGAGTTCAAGACCAGCCTGATCAATATAGTGAAACCCCGTCTCTATTAAAAATACAAAAACTAGCCGGGCATGGTGACGCGCACCTATAATCCCAGCTACTCAGGAGGCTGAGGCAGGAGAATCGCTTGAACCCGGGAGGCAGAGGTTGCAGTGAGCCGAGATTGTGCCACTGCACTCCAGCCTGGGCAACAGAGTGAGACTCCATCTCAAAAAACAAAAGGTTTGGCTTTGAAGAAAGAGTACAGAAATACAGCAGTTGCCGTAGTAGGAAAGATGTGGGGGTCAAGACGGCAGAGAGGGGAGACAAGTGCCTTTAAAAGTCTGTGAGTCCAAGCATGGTGGCTCACACCTATAATCCCAGTACATTGGCAGGCCAAGGCAGGAGGATCACTTGAGCCCATGAATTGGAGACCAGCCTGGGCGACATAGCAGGACTCTGTTGCTACAAAAAATTAAAGAATTAGTCAGGCATGGTGGCATGTAGAGGTGGTCCCAGCTACTCAAGAGGCTGAGATGGGAGGATCGCTTAAGCCCAGGAGTTCATGGCTGCAGTGAGCTGGGATCGTGCCACTGCACTCCAGTCACTCCAGTCTGGGCAACAGAGTAAGCTCCCATCTCAAAAAAAAAAACAAATAAAGACAACACAAAAAATTTAAATGTGTATATTCTTCAAAAGGTTAAGAGTTACCCTATGACCCCACAATTTCACTCCTAAATCTATACCCAAGAGAAATGAAAATGTGTGGTGTCTGCACAAAAACTCAGACACAAACACTCTCTGCAGCATTATCCCTACTAGCCAGAAAGTGGACACAACTCAAACGTCCATCAACACATACATAGATAAACAAAGTATAGCATATTCATCCAATGCAGCATTATTCAGTCATAAAAGGAAATGAACTACAGACACTCCTCAACTCATGATGGAGTTACAGATGATAAACCCATAAAATCAAAGTACCGGAAGTCAAAAACGAGGCCACACACAGTGGCTCATGCCTGTAATCCAAACACTTCAGGAGGCTAAGACCAGAGGATCACTTGAGCCCAAGAGTTCCAGACCAGCCTGGGCAACACAGTGAGACCTCTGTGTCTACAAAACATGTACTTTAGATATGTATTTATATATATATATATATAAAAGACAGAGAGAGAGATAAAAAAGACAAATGCATTTAAGGCAGACACAGTGTGGTACACTCCTGTAGTCCCAGCTACACCAGAGGATCCCTTGAGCCCACCATTGCACTCCAGCCTGGGCAAGATCGTGAGATCCCATCAGAAAGTAAGGCAGGCAGCACTTTGGGAGGCTGAGGGAGGCAGATCACTTGAGGTCAGGAGTTTGAGACCAGCCTGGCCAACATGGTGAAACCCCGTCTCTATTAAAAATACACGGCAGGGCACGGTGGCTTACGCCAGTAACCCCAACACTTTGGGAGGCCGAGGCAGGTGGATCACCTCAAGAGATTGAGACCATCCTGGCCAACATGGTGAAACTTCGTCTCTACTAAAAAAATATAAAAATTAGCTGGGCATGGTGGCATGTGCCTGTAGTCCCAGCTCCTCGGGAGATTGAGAATCGCTTGAACCTGGGAGGCAAAGGTCGCAGTGACCCGAGATAGTGCCACTGCACTCCAGCTTGGTGACAGAGTGAGACTCCGTTTCAAAAAAAAAGAAAAATACAAAAATTAGCTGGGTGTGATGGTGCTCACCTGTAGTCCCAGCTACTCGGGAGGCTAAGGCAGGAGAATCGCTTGAACCAGGAGGCAGAGGGGTGCAGTGAGCTGCGATTGCATCACTGCACTCCAGTGTGGGTATAAAAGTGAGACCCCATCTCAAAAAATAAGAGAAAAAAAAAGGAAATTAAGGATGGGAAGGAGGGAGGGAGGAATGAATAAATAAATAAAAGGCATCTAATATACCTAAGCTAGGGAACATCACAGCTTAGCCTAGCCTACTTTAAATGTGCTCAGAACACTTAGAGTTGGGCAAAATCATCTAATGCAAAGCCTACTGTATAACAGTGTTGACTCTCGCATGTAATTTATGGAATACCATAATGAAAGTGAAAACAGAATGGTCGTATAGATTGTTTGTTTATCCTTGTGATCATGTGGCTGACTGGGAGGTGCCTGGCACCCCAAGAGAGTCTCATACTGATGCTAGCCAGAGAAAAGATCAAAAATCCCAAATGCCAAGTACTGTTTGTACTGAACGTATCACTTCCGCACCATTGTAAGTCAGGGACAGTCTGTACTGATGATCTATGCTACAAGAATGTGGATGAGCCTTGACAACATTATTCAAAATGAAAGAACTCAGACCAAAAGGTCACATACTGTATGATTCCATTTATATGAAATGTCTAGCATAAGCAAATCCACAGGCACAGAAAGTAGACTGGTACTTGCCAGGCACTGGGGTAAGCGGGGAATGGGAAGTGACTGCTAATGAGTATGAAGTTTCTTACTGGGGGTGATGAAAATCTACAACTGATTGTGATGTTGGCTGCACAACTCTGTGAAAAAAACAACTCAAAAAAATACATATATATATATATATATATATATTTTAGACAGAGTCTTGCTCTGTCATCCAGGCTGGAGTGCCGTGGCGCAATCTTGGCTCACTGCAGCCTCCACCTCCCGCGTTCAAGCAATTCTCCCGCCTCAGCCTCCTGAGTAGCTGGGATTACAGGCGCCTGCCACCACACCCAGCTAATTTTTTGTATTTTTAGTAGAGACAGGGTTTCACCATGTTGGCCAGGCTGATCCGAAGTCCTGACCTCAAGTGATCCACCCGCCTCGGCCTCCAAAAGTGCTGGGATTATAGGCGTCAGCCACCATACCCGGCCTCCGTGAAAATACATTAAAAACCATAAAACTGGCCGGGCGCGGTGGCTCAAGCCTGTAATCCCAGCACTTTGGGAGGCCGAGACGGGCGGATCACGAGGTCAGGAGATCGAGACCATCCTGGCTAACACGGTGAAACCCCGTCTCTACTAAAAAAATACAAAAAACTAGCCGGGCGAGGTGGCGGGCGCCTGTAGTCCCAGCTACTTGGAGGCTGAGGCAGCAGAACGGCGGGAACCCGGGAGGCGGAGCTTGCAGTGAGCTGAGATCCGGCCACTGCACTCCAGCCTGGGCGACAGAGCGAGACTCCGTCTCAAAAAAAAAAAAAAAAAAAAAAAAAAAACCATAAAACTATTCACTTTAAATGGATAACTGGGCCAGGGGTGGTGGCTCACAACGGTAATCCCAGCACTTTGGGAGGCCAAGACAGGAGGATCGCTTGAGCCCAGGAGTTCAAGACCAGCGTGGACAACATGGTGAAAACGTCATCTCTACAAAAAAACATAAAAATTAGCCAGGGGTGGTAGTACACGCCTGTAGTCCCAGCTACTCAGGAGGCTGCAGTGGGAGGATCACTTAAGCCCAGGAAATCAAAGCTGCAGTGAGCCGAGATCACCCCACTGCATTCCAGCTTGGGCGACAGAGAGAGACCCTGTCTCAAACAAACAAACAAAAATAAAGGAGAATTGTATGGTATGTGAATTATATGTCAATAAAGGTTTTGGGTTTTTTTTTAAGTCTGTAAAGTGCTGGATCTTTAGGTTCCCAGGAAAGCCCAAGATAGGTGAGGGAAGTCACAGGAAGCTGAAGGGGGCTTATTATCATTCCACTCACCCCCTCACCGCCATGACACCTGGTCTTTCCAAACTGATAACCTCAAGTCATTGGTAAAGGATCCATTACCAATGGAGAACAATGATGGAATGACTATTTTAAACTCTCAGGCAATAAAAAGTACCCAGATCTCTAAAAGGCCTCAGCCCTGATACTCTTACTCTACAGGCATTTAGAGAGGAAAAAGAAGAGATAGTTCTTTTTAAACTAAGCTTAAAACAGTCGATTTTAGATCACAGTCTTCTAGAATAATAATAGCCACATAAACATATAACGTGGGTCACGCTTCAAAAATGGGGCAAACACAAGGTTTGCATGAGTGAACCACAAAGCTAAATTGCACAGACACTGCCGACAGGATTCCTTGAACAGATGCACAGTAGAAACGATGCTGGCCAAGAGAAGGTAGATGATTTCTCATTTGCAAAACCATAATCAGACATCTTCAGAGTTCTGGGATATTTTAGACCTTGTTAGGAGAGGAACAATCTGGTAGTCATCTAACTCACAAATAAATTCTTTCCACTGCACAGTACATGGATGGCACTTCTTGGGCTGTCGGAGACAGAGAGGAGCCAAAATACGGTTAAAAATACTGATGCTCATTTTTTGAAAGAAAAATTCTCAGCACTTCTGCATCGCGCTATGATTTAAAAGTGTTTGTGGTTGTATTTTCTGAAAGAGTTTCCTTGAAAAATGACAGAAGGTCTCTATCTCACAGCCGTCCTCATAAACAATCCCTTTGTGAAAGTCTTAATTTACATACAACAGTGAGAACAAGGATCCTGTGCTAATTAAGGTCTGGGGCTGGTTAGCAAATTGCTATAATTGTATATTCTCTAGCATCCTGTCTCTGAAAACACATCCATACCCCGGCAAATCTCAGCAAGAATGATACTGTTCAAGATTTTAATATCTTGGGCTTCCTTCCGCTGCATCTGTGCGTGTTTCCAAGTCTTTCATTCCCTTGTGCCGGTGACATTACACAGACATTTTTAAAAATGGTTTCAGCTTTGGCAGGCTGGCATCCACACACCACAAGCATTACCACAAAACGCACACATGGCAAGATCAAGATGCAAGCAGCCCAAACAAGGGAGCCTTTGTATGGAGACGTGAATTCAACCCGCAGAGTACATCATTTCTCAGGCTGCAAATCCCTGGTCTTCAAGGCACTTGTTCTGACTCACACATGGTGAGGCCAAATTCTGCAATGAATTGTGCCATGGCCAGTGTCACACAGGGAATGCAAAATGACAGCCCTCGGCTTCTTCTGACCCGGAAATGTGTTTTGTTGGGTTCACGCATGATCTTTAGAGAAGCCAGTCTACATACACATTTCTAAATCAGGCAGTTTTACAGGGGAAAAGAAAATCCCAGCTGGCCACAGCGGGTGATATTTCTGCTGGTCAGCAATCAGATGGAGGCACCCTCCCCACTTTGGCACACTCTCCCATTCACCAAAGCTCCCCTTCCCCCTGCATCCCCAGCCACAGTCACTGATCTACCTGCTGGGCCCTTCAGGCATTTGACTTGCAACCCTTGGAATACAGGTCATGGTTAAGTACAAAGGTTTGAAATCTAGGGACCTTAAACACTCTTACCAAAAAAAAAAAAAAAAAGATTTAAAATCTAGGGACCGTAAACACTCCTATCAAAAAAAAAAAAAGATTTAAAAATCAAAGGGCAGGGTGTGGTGGCTCACGCTTGTAACCCTAGCATTTTGGAAGGCCGAGGTAGGTGGATCCCTTGAGCCCATGAGTTCAAGACCAGCCTGGGCAACACAGCAATAACCCATCTATATAATTAATAAATAAAGATAAAACCTGACCCTAGTTCCATCCTTACTTTGACACTTCCTTAATTCATCTGAGCCTCAGTTTCCTTAACTGCAAAATGGGAATGACACACCCACATCATGGAATTAGTATGAGAATTAAATGAAGTAACTTGCATATCATGCCCTGAAGTTCTCAGAAAATATCAGCCATGCAAACACATCTGGCATCGAGATGGCACTTCCCATTCATGTAGGAGCATCGTTCAGCAGGATCATTACCCTTGGACACAAATGTCAACCTGACATCCTGAAAGCTCCAAAACTTCGTCTCCTGAGAGCTAAAACGCTCTACTAAATGCCAAGGCTGGCATAATGGCAATGACTGGCTTGGGAATTACTCAGTTAATAAGTGAGTACATGTCAAGGGGAGAGGGGCGTAAAAATTGAAATTCAGTTAGAGAAACTGAAAGGTCACATGGACTAGATGTAGGAATAGGACTGAGGAATTGCGCACCAATTGTCAGTTTCTAAGTTTCCCAAGGAGAGGACGGCTCAGCGCCTGTTTTCTAACTGCAAGTAGAGAAAAACACGTTGCCAGGTTCATAAGATGGTAGAGGGGTCACCTTATCTCCTTTTGAGGACCCAACTCTTTCCCAGTGGGGACGGCGTTAGTGAGTCCAGGTGTCCAGGATATTAGCCCTTCCCTGGCCAGAGGGCAGAGACATGCACGTGGACTCTGCGCTATTGTTCCTGAGGCTCTGGGCTGGCTCCACTCCTGAGAGCGGCCTGGACCTCCAGCCTTCCCACCAATGCCGTGGGAGCAGCTTCACACCAACAGACCACCTGCAGTCCATCCCTTTCCTGCTCAGAATCGAAGGACCCTGACCTGGGTCATGTCACAGGGGAAGAGAGTCCCTAAACTTCCCAAGAAAAGCAGGCTGAAGGAAAAAAAAACATGTTCACTGAGCCTGGAGATCATCCCACTGTGGACGCTGAGATCACTGGGACTGAACAAGAGATAAGGCTTCATCCTGGTCAGCTTCACAGATTCATATTTTCACTATGCAGACTTCAGCTCTGGGAACCTCAGCAACCCCGATCTTAACCCCAGGCCTTTGCATATTAAGCCAAGTGGCTCCACGCAAAGGTGCTCCGGAAACAGAAGCTACCACCACCAACTGGCACAAGAGCTCAGTTTCACATAACGACAATCACCCCAGGGAATCCTTGGGGAAAGTTCGCCCTCAAAACAGGGTGACCCCTTCCCCTCAATGATTCCCTACCAAAGGAAGAATTCCCAAGCACCCGAGAAAATCCTTCCAAACACCTGCAGAACAGCTTCTTCAAACGTTGCAGAGGCCAACAGGACAGGAAGCTTGCAGGGAAGTGCAAAGCACCGGACTAGATGGAAAGAAGCAAATTCCTATCTGGTCCCGAGCCTGCCTGTTGGGCAACTATACACAATTCTTTCTTTTTTTTTTTTTCCCTGAGACAGAGTCTCACTCTGTCACCCAGGCTGGAGCAAAGTGGTGCGATCTCGGCTCACTGCAAGTTCCGCCTCCCGTGTTCACGCTATTCTCCTGCCTCAGCCTCCAGAGTGGCTGGGACTACAGGCGCCCGCCACCACGCCCGGCTAATTTTTTGTATTTTTAGTAGAGACAGGGTTTCACCGTGCTGGCCAAGACAGTGTCGATCTCCTGACCTCGTGATCTGCCCGCCTTGGCCTCCCAAAGTGCTGGGATTACAGGCGTGAGCCACCGCGCCCGGCCCACAATTCTTCACTGTGCCCCCTCTGAGCAGGGGGTCTTCCGGGCATGGTTTCCTCATCCGCCTCTAGACCTTCTTCCTAGAGGCTACAAGTGGGGGAAATGGCAGAACACAGTCATTCTCACCACCTGACGGACCTAGCAACAAAAATTCACTGTCTCTAAGTTGATGCGAATCAGCTAACATTTTTGAGCAGCCACCCTGTCTCAGAACCATTCTGAGTACTCTATCTGTGTAAGAAAAGTTCATCTTAGCTATAACCTTCTATCTTTGTAAAAAGATAGAAGGTTTCCATTTACAAAAGGAAACTTAGCCACAAGTAATAACTCAGCCAGAAAGGGGGCAAGACAGAACCAGGAAATCTGGCTCTAGAAGCCATGTGTTTTTTGTTTTTTGTTTTTTTTTTTGAGATGGAGTCTCACTCTGTCACCCAGGCTGGAGTGCAGCGGCGTGATCTCAGCTCACTGCAACTTCTGCCTCCTGGTTTCCAGCGATTCCCCTGCCTCAGCCTCCTGAGTAGCTGAGATTACAGGTGCCCGCCACTACGCCTGGCTAAGTTTCTATTTTTAGTGGAGATGGGGTTTCACCATATTGGCCAGGCTGGTCTCAAACTCCTGACCTCATGATCTGCCCACGTTGGCCTCCCAAAGTGCTGGGATTACAGGCGTAAGCCACCCAGTCAGAAGCCAGGTGTTTTAAATCTCAATGGCACCGGCCTCTCAAATCAAAGGGATAAGTAAGCATGGTGGTCCAGGTGTGCTTAAAGAGGGAACTTGAAACCATGGTGCGCACTTACAGTCCCAGCTACTCGGGAGGCTGAGGCAGCAGAATCGCTCAAGCCCAGGAGTTAGAGGCTGTAGTGTACTATGACGGCAAGAGCACTGCACTGCAGCCTGGGCAACTCAATGAGATTCCACGTATTTAAAAAAAAAAAAAAAAAAAAAAAGGCCGGGGCGCGGTTGCTCACGCCTGTAATCCCGGCACTTTGGGAGGCTGAGGCGAGTGGATCACCTGAGATCAGGAGTTTGAGACCAATCTGGCCAACATGGTGAAACCCCATCACTACTAAAAATACAAAAATTAGCTGGGTGTGGTGGCGCATGCCCCAGTTACTCAGGAGGCTGAGGCAGGAGAATCACTTGAACCCGGGAAATGAAAGTTGCAGCGAGCCAAGGTCGAGCCACTATACCCCAGCCTGGGCAACAGAGCAAGATTCTGTCTCAAAAAATATTTTTTTAATGTTAAAAAAAAAATACAGCAGCCAGCATTCTAGCAGAGTAACAAATAAGAAAATACAAAGTGAGGACAAAGGCTATAAACAAAATCAGAGTGACAGAGGAACCCTCTGGATGCTGGGAATGTTTAATTATCTTGATCTGGGTCATGGTCCCACGAGCGTGAACGTGTGCTAAAGTTCATCAGACTGTATACACTGCAGATCAGGTTAAAATGTACCACAAAATAGTAAACGAACGGTGGACAGCAGAAGCCAGCCTTCTCACTGTTGGATTAGGACATTACAGAGAAACCGGGGAAGAAGGCTAGAATGATCCATGCAGTAATGGGAAAAGGTCGAACTAGAGAATGAACTCATGTTTAGCTGATATAGACACAGATGGACACATGTAAAAATGTTTACACAGTATGTGTATATATCCTTCTTTGTTGTCCACTGAGAGAATCTAGAAGCAAGGTGGCTCACACCTATAATCCCAACACTTTGGGAGGAGGCCGAGGCAGGCAGATCACTTGAGGTCAGGAGTTCGAGACCAGCCTGGCTAACATGGCAAAACCCCATCTCTACTAAAAATTAAAAAATTAAACAGGCATGGTGGTGCACACCTATAGTCCCAGCTACTTGGAAGAATGGGGCAGGAGAATTGCTTGAACCTGGGAGGAAGGGGTTGCAGTGAGCTGAGAGTGTGCCACTGCACTCCAGCCTGGGTGACAAGACAGAGTGAGACTCCATCTCAAAAAAAAAAAAAAAAGAGGCCGGGCGTGGTGGCTCAAGCCTGTAATCCCAGCACTTTGGGAGGCCGAGATGGGCAGATCATGAGGTCAGGAGATCGAGACCATCCTGGCTAACACGGTAAAACCCCGTCTCTACTAAAAAATACAAAAAACTAGCCGGGCCAGGTGGCAGGCTCCTGTAGTCCCAGCTACTCAGGAGGCTGAGGCAGAAGAATGGCGTAAACCCGGGAGGCGGAGCTTGTAGTGAGCTGAGATCCGGCCACTGCACTCCAGCCTGGGTGACAGAGCGAGACTCTGTCTCAAAAAAAAAAAGGAGAGAGGCCGGGCGCGGTGGCTCAAGCCTGTAATCCCAGCACTTTGGGAGGCCGAGACGGGCGGATCACGAGGTCAGGGGATCGAGACCATCCTGGCTAACACGGTGAAACTCCGTCTCTACTAAAAAATACAAAAAAATTAGCCGGGCGAGGTGGCGGGCGCCTGTAGTCCCAGCTACTTGGGAGGCTGAGGCAGGAGAATGGCGTGAACCCGGGAGGCGGAGCTTGCAGTGAGCTGAGATCCGGCCACTGCACTCCAGCCTGGGCGGCAGAGCCAGACTCCGTCTCAAAAAAAAAAAAAAAAAAAGGAGAGAGAATCTAGAACAAAGACATTCTAGTAGCAATGAGCACACTTGGATGGGTGCAGTGGTTCATGCCTGTAATCCCAGCACTTTGGGAGGCCGAGGCAGGAGAATCACAAAGTCAGAGTTCGAGACCAGCCTGGCCAACATAGTGAAACCCCATCTCTACTAAAAATACAAAAATTAGCCAGGTGTGGTGGTGCACACCTGTAGTCCCAGCTACTCAGGAGGCTGAGGCAGGAGAATCATTTGAAACCAGGAGGCGGAGGTTGCAATGAGCAGAGATCGTGTGCCACTGCACTCCAGCCTGGGCAACAGAGGGAAACTCCATCTCAAAAACAAACAAACAAACAAACAAACAAACAAAAAATGAGCATACTAAGTGCCCAGATCTTGGCTTCTAATATTATTCTCCAATAAAAGAAACCAGGATCCACCGGGTGCGGTGGCTCACACCTGTAATCCCAGCACTCTGGGAGGCCGAGGCAGGTGGATTGCCTGAGGTCAGGAGTTCGAGACCAGTCTGGCCAACATGGTGAAACCCCGTCTGTGCTAAAAATACAAAAAAATTAGCCGGGTATGGTGGCACGCGCCTGTAATCCCAGGTACTCAGGAGGCTGGGGCAGAGGAATTGCTTGAACCTGGGACGTGGAGGTTGCCGTGAGCTGAGATTGCACCACTGCACTCCAGCCTCCGCGACAGAGCAAGACTACCTCTCGGGAGGGGAGGGGAGGGGAGGGGAAAGCAAGCAAGCAGGATCCATAGAGAGATGGATGATTTTAGGGCTGAGGCAAAGACATACAAAACGAGCCTGGAGCATCTTACAGTGCCAGAAGGCAAGAAAGTGCTCAATAATGGCTGGGCGCGGTGGCTCAAGCCTGTAATCCCAGCACTTTGGGAGGCCGAGGCTGGCGGATCACAATGTCAGGCGATTGAGACCATCCTGGCTAACATCGTGAAACCCCGTCTCTACTACAAATACAAAAAATTAGCCGGGCGAGGTGGCGGGCGCCTGTAGTCTCAGCTACTTGGGAGGCCGAGGCAGGAGAATGGCGTGAACCTGGGACGCGGAGCTTGCAGTGAGCCGAGATCACACCACTGCACTCCAGCCTGGGCCACACAGCAAGACTCCGTCTCAAAAAAAAAAAACAGAAGTCCAGGCGCAGTGGCTCACGCCTGTAATCCCAGCACTTTGGGAGTCCGAGGCGGGCGGATCACGAGGTCAGGAAATCCAGACCATCCTGGCTAACACGGTAAAACCCCGTCTCTACCAAAAATACAAAAAATTTGCCGGGCGTGGTGGCAGGCGCCTGTAGTCCCAACTACGCGGGAGGCTGAGGCAGGAGAATCACTTGAGCCCGGGAGGTGGAGGTTGCAGTGAGCTGAGATCGTGCCACTGCACTCCAGCCTGGGTGACAGAGCAAGACTCCGTCTCAAAAAAGAAAAGAAAAGAAAAGAAAAGAAAAGAGCAAGTGCTCAATAAATAAACAGGCTGCTCTGGCATGGTGGTTCATACCTGTAACCCTATGGGAGGCCAAAGTGATAGGATCACTTGAGCCTGGGAAATTCAACACCAGCCTGGGCAACACAGCGAGACTCCATCTCTACAAACAAAAAGAACAAAAAATAGCCAACTGTGGTGATGCGTGCCTGTGGTCCCAGCTACTGGGGAGGCTGAGGCAAGAGGACTGCTTGAGCCCAGCAGGTCAAGGCTGCAATAAGCTGTGATTGCACCACTGCACTCCAGCCTGGGCAGCAGAATGAGGCTGTCTCAAACGAACAAATAAACCCCACAACGATGGAGTCTGTCAAGGGGACGCAAGAGCCAACAGAAAGAGCTCCCAACTGCCAAAGCTGGAATTATTTGAGCAATAAAATAAATAAGTAGTACTGGATTACAACCCACAGTATAAAGTAACCATCCCAGAGTCCACACTGATAGAGATAAATGACTGAATAAATACATAAGGGAGAAGAGACCAATACCCCATACAGAAGAATTCTAAATTTTTATTTATTTATTATTTATTTATTTTTTTTTTTTTTTTTTGAGACAGAGTCTCACTGTTGCCCAGGCTGGAGTTCAGTGGTGGAATCTCAGCTCACTGCAACCTCCGCCTCTTGGGTTCAAGTGATTTTTCTGCTTCAGTCTCCCAAGTAGCTGGGATTATAGGCATACGATGTTTGTATTTTTAGTAGAGATGGGATTTTGCCATGTTGGCCAGGCTGGTCTCAAACTCCTGGCCTCAAGTGATCTGCCCACCTTGGCCTCCCAAAGTGCTGGGATTACAGGCATGAGCCACCACGCCCGGCCCCCAAATAATTTATGTCAAGCCTCTGCTTTCGAGGAGGTGGAGCATAGCTCTTCACTCCTTAAGTGTGGGTGACACCGTGTGACTTCCTTCCAAAGAGCAAAGGATGGAAAGAGAAGAAAGCTCTACCATAGCCAGATGGTCATGGTCAACATCAACAGTGATAAATCCTTTTTTTCTTTCTTTCTTTTGAGACAGTCTCATTCTATTTCCCAGACTGGAGTACAGTGGCACAGCCTTGGCTCACTACAACCTCCGCCTCCACACCCTCTACCCTGGGTTCAAGTGATTATCCTGCCTCAGCCTCCCAAGTAGTTGGGACGAGAGGTGCCTGCCACCACACCCAGCTAATTTTTACATTTTTAGTAGAGGCAGGGTTTCACCATGTTGGCCAGGCTGGTCTCAAACTCTTGACCTCAGATGATCCTCCCGCCTTGGCCTCCCAAAGTCCTAGGATTACAGGTGTGAGCCACTGCGCTGGGCCAACAGCAATAGCTCTTATTAATAACACATACCCTTGATAGGATATGATGAAAATGGCATTTTACCCTCTGTAGTCTTCTTCCTCCCCAAAACCCATAATCACTGTTTACCAGTCTAATCACGAGAAGCACGTCATATAAATCCCAATTGAGAGGACATCTACAAAATGCCTGACCAGTATTCCTGAAAACCGCTAAGTTCAACAAAAACAAGAAAAGTCTAAGAAACTGTCACAGCCAACAGGAGCCCAGGCAGACAACTAAATGTAATGAGGAATCCTGAGTGGGATTCTAGAACAGAAAAGGGACTTTCGTGGAAAACCGAAGGAAATCTGAATAAGGGATAGTCTTTAGTTGGTAATAACATATCAAAATTGATGCATTATTTGTGACAATTACACCACACTAGTGTATGATGTTAATAATAGAAGAAATTTTGTGTGTGGAGCCAGGGGCTAACATGGGAACTCTTGGCACTATCCTCAAAACTTCTCTGGAAATCTAATACTACTCTCACATTAAAAGTTCATTTTAAAAACATAGAAAATTGGCCAGACATGGTGGCACATGCCTATAATCCCAGCACTTTGGGAAGTCAAAGAGAGAGGATCACTTGAGGCCAAGAGTTTCAGACCAGCATGGGCAACCCACCGCGACCTCATCCCTACAAAAAAAATTTTTTTTAATTAGCCAGGTGAGGTGGTGTGCACCTGTAGTCCCACCTACTCAGGAGGCTGGGGTGGGAAGATAGCTTGAGCCCAGGAGATTGAGGCTACAGTGAGCTTTGAGACCAGGAGATCAAGGATACAGTGAGCTATGATCATACCAGTGCACTCTAGCCAGGACAATGGAATAAGACGTTGTCTTTAAAGAGAAAAAAAAAAAATATATATATATATATATACACACACAACAGAAAATGACTCCTTCAGACTAGGTGGCCACCAAAAGCCTCCTTGAGGAGCCACCATCTGAGATAAGTCTGAGATCACAATGAGAAATGGGCAGCCTGCTCCCGGCAAAAGACACACAGGGGCCCCAAGGAAGGAACCAAGAGGAAGGAGGCCAAGGAACTCAAGTAAAGAAATGGCACAAAGAGAACAGAACGTCACAAAGGAAATGAAGGTAAACAGGGCTGGCCCAGGTAGGCAGGTCACGGTGACTTCAGACCTGAGTGGAAGGGTACTGGAAAGTCATCAGAAGGAGTTAGCAAAATGAGACAGAACCTGATCCACTTTTTTTTTTTTTGAGCCGGTGTCTCGCTCTGTCCCCCAGGCTGGAGTGCAGTGGCATGATCTCGGCTCACTGCAACTTCCGCCTCCTAGGTTCAAGCAATTCTCCTGCTTCAGCCTCCCAAGTAACTAGGATTATAGGCACATGCCACCACGCCCAGCTAATTTTTTCGTATTTTAGTAGAGACAGGGTTTCACCGTGTTGCCCAGGCTGGTCTTGAACTCCTGAGATCAGGCAATCCACCTGCCTCGGCCTCCCAAAGTGCTAGGATTACAGGTGTGAGCCACCACACTCAGCCCACTTCTTTTTTTTTTTTTAACAGAGATGGGGTGGGGGGGGGGGGGTCTCATTAAGTTGCCCAGGCTGGTTTCGAACTCCTGGCCTCAACTGATCCTCCCACCTCAGTCTCTGAAGTAGCTGGGATGATTGGCATGTGCCACTGTGCCTGACCCCAATCCACGTTTTTGAAGCGTGTTCTGGCTGCTGAGGGGAGAGGATAGGAGTAGGAGAGAAGAGAGAAAGAGACAATGGTCCCTCAGCTTGGTCATGCTTGGATAGAATCTAATGCAACACCCCACATCACAAATACAAAAATGAAGGGACACAGCCAGTGTCCAAGCCCCCTGGGGTAGGTAAGCAGCAGAACAGGGACAAGACCTCCACCTCCTGGCCTCCTCTCTTCAGTCCCTGTCTCCTGCTGGACTACATTTGATTCTGACCACAACAAGGGGGCTGAGAAGCGGCTGAGAGGCACGTGTTCCCGCAACATCAAAAACACCTCTGAGAGAAGGTACCTTCCTTGCTCTGAAGTCCCTGGTGGCTCAGCTCTCTTCACCATCTATGGATCTGAAACCTCCTGCCACCTGGCACAGGCTGGGTCGCACTGTGATGAGGGAGCAGCAGCCCTCTGCCTCCACCCAGCCTCATCCTGCAGCTCCCCAGCACAAAGCACCCACCCAGTAAGCCAGGCCTTCCCACCTGGGGTGCCTCCCCTCCTGTGACCGCTGCCAGAGATCAGCAGCCAGCTCCCACTTCCCGGGTCCCAGCCTTGACTACTGGACCCCCAACTTTGCCCCAAAATGACATGCTTTTTTTTTTTTTTTGAGATGGAGTCTTGCTCTGTTGCCCAGGCTGGAGTGCAGTGGCACGATCTCAGCTCACTGCAACCTCCGTCTCCCGGGCTCAGGTAATTCTCCTGCTTCAACCTCCTAAGTAGCTAGGATTACAGGTGCGTGCCACCATGCCCGACTAATTTTTGTATTTTTAGTGGGGGGGGAGGTTTCACCATGTTGGCCAGGCTGGTCTCGAACGCGTGACCTCGTGATCGCCCGCCTTAGCCTCCCAAAGTGCTGGGATTACAGGCATGAGCCACCGTGCCCGGCGACACGCTGTCTTACAACAATCCTCAAAATGCTTTTGGTTTCAGACGCCTTTAGGAAGTCACTTTGTGCGACACTCTGCAGCCATATGAGAACCTCCTTTCAGTAGTCTGCAGTAACCCTGTCCAGCCTCTTCCTCCCTTCCCCATAACCCCCAGTGCAAGGCTGTGTGTTCCAAGCAAGCACACAGTGACTTGTTGAAGGAATGAAAACACCTTGGTACGACCATTAAGTTTGAAGATGAGCCTTTTCATCAACCAAAGATACGAAAAATACTCCAGTAGCTCATTTGTAAAAGCACCCTGAAGGTAAAAGTGAATAACTGCTTCCTTTTGGGAAGCCTCATAAAACCTCTTTCACACAGACCAAATGAAAAGTACCAATCCCTCAATTAGAAGATATTCAGGCCGGGCGCGGTGGCTCAAGCCTGTAATCCCAGCACTTTGGGAGGCCGAGACGGGTGGATCACGAGGTCAGGAGATCGAGACCATCCTGGCTAACACGGTGAAACCCCGTCTCTACTAAAAAATACAAAAAAACTAGCCGGGCGAGGTGGCGGGCGCTTGTAGTCCCAGCTACTCGGCTGAGGCAGGAGAATGGCGTCAACCGGGAGGCGGAGCTTGCAGTGAACTGAGATCCGGCCACTGCACTCCAGCCTGGGCGCGAGACTCCGTCTCAAAAAAAAAAAAAAAAAAAATAGAAGATATTCAGGAGTCTACTCTAGGCTTGTGAATAAACGCATAAATTGTGTTTGCCCTAATTTGCTAAATTTTGAAATAATGCAAACACTGGCCCCGGCATCCCAGCAAGCTCTACATTTGCTTTTTATCTCTAACCCAAGACCACCACTTTCCAATGAAGCGGGCTGACTTCATCCCACTTCTGGGATTCCAAAGAGGCCTGTTGTTAAAATCAGAAAACAAGCGGCAGCTAGAGGCTCTGGTGGCTTCCAGAACACGCTTTATTTAAACTGTGGCTTCTGAAAGTCACCCTGCGGAGAGGTAGCCAGCCACCCTCACTCATGACACACAGGTAAAATTCACTGTCAGGACACCTACACAGACACCAGGGAAAGAAAACCAAAAGGAGGAGAGTTCTCCATAAATTAGGTTCATTCATCAAAAAATCTTATATCTGAAAATCCAAGAAGAGTTACAACGTCAGCTCAGAGAGCCACACTTCACTGCTCCACAACAACAAAAAGAAATTCCAATTTCCTCCTTAGCTCTAGAATAGATAAACCAAGATTTTTACTCACCTTTGGAGCGAGTAGAGATATCCATGCCCTCTACCACCTCCTGTTCTGTTTTTATTTCCTCTTCAGCCAAGCTGAAACAGAGCAAATTATGTTCATGTTTAGGAAGGCTGAGAACTGGCCCCATGGGGGCAGCTATTGGGAAGTTCTAGCAACAAACCCACCTTAAAGACATTCCCTCATCCTTATCCAGGGCTGGGGGAAGGAAACCCACACCTGATTTCAACAAAGTGTGAAGAGCCCTAAAGGAGTTTTTTAAGACACTAGGTTGTTTTTTTTTTTTTTAAGTCAAATTACTATTCCAGTTGTCATGCTATTGGGGAATGCAAAAGGCAATTTTTTAGACACACAATTACAACCTACCCCTGTGGGCCAATGAGAACCCAGCCTTCAAATAAACAAGCTTCTCATTGTTAACACAGGGTTCAAAGGCAGGGAGGTTGGAGGTGTTCTGCAGGGTATCCAGAATTCTGATCTCTGAATACTTTAGGGCAAAGAGTAACATTTCCCACACCTCCCCCTAAATCTTACAATTCCCTGATGAGGCAGGAACATGAAAAAAAAAAAAAAAAAAGATATAGGTTAAATTACAAAGCAGAAGAATATGCCCAGCTAGAAGCTAAAGACCTGCTCTCAAAACACTGAACCAAGGAGCACTGATTCCAGGAATCAGACCGGGGTCTCCACACTTCCAACACCCTGAATGCTTCCTCTCTACAGCAGGCACGGCTTACTACTGAGTTGTGACTAATTATCCCCCACCACAAAAGTGGAATGAGGAAGGATTATTCAAAAGACAAAGGCTAAGAGTGGAGGGTTGGGGAGAGAAGCAAATAAAGCAAGCCCCTTTGCTGGGAGGGTCTGTCACCCAGAACATTCTCTCTCTCTCTGCTGGAACTGGAGTTGAAAGAGAGCTGGCCATGTAAGATCTTCCTCCTACAGAGAACTCACAAGCTAAACCAAAGGAAAAAAAATAGAGTTATGCTTTCATAGATGCAAATGGTTTGAGGTGCTAGAACTTTCCAAACATTCAGGCTGACACTGAAGCCGGGCATTTACTCCAGAAGCAATTCCATCAGACTGTGGTTCCACAGGAAGAAATGGGTGCATCACCAATTGATATGGCTGGAATTTTCCATTTGGAAGACTCAAAGCCAGGACAGGAAGGAGGCTGGGGAAGAGAGAATGTCCTGTTTGTGTTCCGTGGTCTGGGACTGTGACAACGCAAAAGGCCCAAAAAGACAGCCTCGTGTCTCGAACCCTAGTATAAGGGGAAGATTTTAGGAGAGTTCCATGTTAGGAGGAGAGGATTTGGGATGGAAGCTAGATAGAAAGGAAACAATTATAGTTCAGAGTTAAACTATAGGAGCTTGGAGATGAAGAAAGGTAGTTGGTTTTAAATGAGAATATTCACATATTTAGCACTCTGATGCTGAGCCCTGTTAACAAATTCATTTACACAGCATCTGTAAAGAAAGCCTGCGACACAAATCACCAAAGAAACAACCGACATGTTGCCACAAATGGTTTTCATCAGGAGAAAGCAGCCTGCTAAATTTAAACACATCACTTATATGCAACAATACAACGGTGATTTATTGAAGGTGATTTCAGCACTAATGCTTTCTATTCCAACTTAAGGAGAAAACATTCTCAACTCAGAAACACACTCCGCCTGAAACATACACAGGTTGTCCAATTGGATGCTGTTGATGGGTTCTGGCTTGGGGTGACTGGAAATACATCTTAACAAAAAGCCCCATGCAGCCCTCGGAGATGGGTAGACAGTTCACTTCAAAAGAACAAATAGCAACCTTGATCTTTTCTAGCAACTAGAATTCTGTTTCCCTCTCTAGCATGAAGTATGTGAAATTCTAAACTTCTTGAAACCGATCCCATATTTTGAGTAATAGAGAAAACGCTAATCTGTGATCAAACTGAAATCTACAGTGGTGAGGAAAACAATTATGCCAGAACTGAGCCCAAAAAACCCACTCGAAGGATTTCTGTAGCGATGAAAACATTCAAAGGTGTATTGATCATGGAGGAAGGCTGCATTCAAGGGAACAATTATTTGGCTTGTAACAGCCTAGAGGAGCTGAATACTTCAGGCAGGAATGCTGCTGAGAGACGAGGAAAATGCAAACTAGTTATGTGGTGGGTATTTGCTTCTGAGTTTTAAGATAATCAATGCTGGAGCAGAAGAGAGAGGGAAAAAAAAGTTAAGCTGTTTTATCTTTCCAAGTATTACAAGTAGGCACCATAATCACCCAACTTTAGCAATAGCACCACCAGCTTTAGCACAAGATTTCAAGCCCAACAATTTAAGAAAACCATCTTTTTCACAGATCAGCAAACCATCCTTTCAAAAGGAACCCATGCACACACATGCACGCACACAATAACTTGTATTTGGCTAAAGGAAACTGCAGTGTCTATGCATTAAAAGGAGGGAGAAAAAAAAAAAAAAACTTCATTTACAAAAGCAAAGACCAGAATGCAAAATTAGTCATTTTGAATAGCCACATCTAACGGGACTTCCTTTTTCCTATGCCACTGATTTCGGGTTTTGTGTGTGTGTTTTTTGTTGGTTTTTTTTTTTTTTTTTTTTTTGGTTTAGTGTTAAGAACTAGTATGTTATTAGGAAAAAAAACATGAATATTACATCAAAAGTAGTGGCAAGAAAAGATCTGTACCTGTCTGAATTGCCCCACTGATGTTGGTCAATGTCGGTTAAGAACTGTTCAGTCATTTGGGGGAAGAAAAACAGTCAAATAATTGTTAAAAAGAAAAAGCAACTGCATTTGGAGAAAATACTTTGAACTTCTGTCATTAATACATTAAAGTCTTAGAACATAGACAGCTTATTTCCTTCCATATCTGCTAGCTTCCAGCAACCCTGATGATTTAAATCAAAAACAATGAGACAACAAGCTCTTGTTTCAAACTGACATTACTTTTCTCCCTTTAAAGGTCTGTTGAGGAAACTGGGCCCCCCCCCCCCAAAGAAAAAGGATAAAATTAGCTGAAAAGCAAACAATTTCTCATTCCAATAGGAAAATACACCATCAACTAGTTAGATACATTGTATATACCACCACCTCTTACACTCACTTTACCCAAGTCATTTGCCTGTAGATTTCACAAACTGATACATTTCAGGCAATTCAAAGAAATAACAGTACCTGCAAAGATAACCAAGACCACCCCATCCCATCTCAGAAAGAATAAAAGATTTCTTTCCCAATGCCTGAGCAAGAAAACCTATGCTTACTTCTTAACCTGCATGCACTGAAAAAAGAGCAATTAAAAGTTGCAGATGAACTACTGCACCTCCAGGATGCTTTAAGCCTTCTGATTATTAATTCTGAGGACTCAGGGATGGTCCGTAATTCCCAGGAATCTCATCTCCTCAACACTTCCAAGAGAGAGAAAAAAGCAAGCATCTAGTTTTGACAGAAAAATGCCTGGATACACAATGCCCACATATTTCTTTTCCCCAAGTGCCCCTACTATTTGACTTTTAAAGAAGAATATCTAAGCCATCTAGAATATATAACCAACATGCACAAGACTCTGGTTCTACAGATGAGGATCATCGCACAGCAATTCAAGAATCATGCATCATTCGAAAGGACTTTTCCTGGTTTTTACTTTCATTCAAAATACCAAAATGGTCCAGGCTGTAAGAAATATTTAATCCCCAAGGCATAACATCTTCCTCTTCTAGATTACAAAATAGTGAACATCAAAATTAAAAACCATGCTTCCCTAAATCTGCAATTAATTTTTTAAGAAATTGGGGTGGGGGGGAATGGTTAGCAGAGCAGCTTTATATAAGCACTCACCTAAAACAGGCAGAGTCATCGGTAGCTAAGCTATTTATGCAGGATTCTTAAAATGGCGTCTGGCAACACTGCCTCATTCCTGTGTTGAAGCTAAAATGGTAGCAGTTTGTTCAATAGCTGTAGCTCTTGTTTAAGCAGCCCTGCTAGTTTCAAAGCCACCTTCCTAAATACCAGAACTAGGAAAAGCTGAACCAAAGGACACCAACAACCCAACGTTTAGAAGCTTAAAAAAAACTCTGCAATGACAGGGAGAGTTTGTGAAGTCACAGGTTCCTAAGGAAAAGCCTTCTCTTGTAGATCCTGAGCTTTCAACATGAGGCTCTGTGATGAGGCCCCCTTGCCCTGGAATTAGGTGGGTAGAAGGTTAGGAATTGTGCAGCCCCGTGGCACAAACTGCAGACGGACAGGTGTCTGTGCAAACACAAAAATGTTCCCAGGGAGCAGGCTGGGGGGAGGCGAGGAGGAAGCCCGGTCCCCCTTCTCTTCTCAGTCTATTAGAAACCAGTTTTGCATCCATACCAAAAAGGTGCTAGGTAAAATGAAAGTGCTTCAAGGACAGCAGGCATCTGAAAAGCCAAGCTAAAGGGCTGCACCTGAGTCTACAGCCAAGGTAAAATAAAAAGGCTGTTTATAAGCCTGCAAACAGCCACCAAATACCCAGCCCTCTGAAGCAGCCAGTCCTAAGACAGTTAACATCAAGGAAAGACAATCCGAGTCTGCAGAGGAGAAACACAAGGAAAACATTCCCTTATCCAATGCACAGGATACTCACAAATTAGATTTCTGACCACCCCCAACAGAGCCTGAGAATTAACAATGGGTTTTGCAAAACCCGCTTTCAGAGGCCGAACTAACAGCCTGAGTGGATAACGTCATTTACTGTTACAGGTCTGAGCATTGGCCTCAGAACTCCTCTGGTGCTGGGAGTGAGGAGTTTCAAGGTGACTGCTTTTTAGCTCCAGGGGAAAAAGGAGGGCACAGTGCCCAAGGCCATGCCAGGGCAAGGACGGGCCATTGGCCCCCGCCAGCCGGTAGGTAGGTAATCGGGATGGGGGGGGCAGGCTGGCAGCACACTGGCTGCAGAGCTGGCATGGCCACTGCCTGCTTGTTTGTCTGCAAG
This sequence comes from Trachypithecus francoisi, assembly GCF_009764315.1. Classification (NCBI taxonomy): domain Eukaryota; kingdom Metazoa; phylum Chordata; class Mammalia; order Primates; family Cercopithecidae; genus Trachypithecus; species Trachypithecus francoisi. The sequence goes on from NW_022681467.1 coordinate 42,987,271, forward strand.
GAGAGTGGGAAGTAGGGGGGAGGGCAACCATAATCTTAGCAACCTGAGCCAAGGGTGAACCCTTGCTCAGATTTTGCATTTTAAGAGTAACCAAAGGGCTTCGAAACATAGTCCCTTTTTAAATCTCTGCTGTGCAGTAGCGAAGGTCCCTTTGAATGTATCTTTCTTTCCAGAGTCAACCAGAGTCAAAGCCAGATTGAGGGTTCCCAGGCTGACAAATGTCTGCTGCCTCTGCCACAGGAGAGAGAAGGGGAAAGAGGGCAAAAGAAACAAAGACATCACACATTGGAAGTGGCTGGACTTTTAAAAACCTACCTTTGCCTCAGGGTTTTCTAGGTTACTGTCACCCCACTTCCTAAAAAGTGTCTCCCCTCCTCATATTTAAGACCTGATGCAGTCTCCCCACTGGTTCTCCCAGGGAAAGAAAAGGGGGAATGTTTTGTTTAAAATAAAAGGGGTTCCAAGAAAGAAAGGAAAAAAAGCTATTGTTTTCATCCCTAATTTATAATCCAAGAGGCCCCCAATTGTTTCTTTCTGACTCAAATCTTTGAGCTGTTAATTATAAAAGTAACTGGACTTGGCGCCAACGGGCTAACTATGATCAGGCTCAGCAATTAGAAAAACTCTGTAGAAAGTTTACTGAGTGATTATATATAATTAATTCCTAGTTACAGACTGAACACTGACCATTTTCTGGAGCTAATAAAAGCAGTTACTCCCCCTCCCCCACGTGAATGCCACTTAATTTCCCAAAGCAGAAAGTGAATCCATCCTGGAGGGTCTTGAAGGGAAAAAAAAAGGAGAGGAATCAAAAGCTTCAGTGTGTCTGTGTTTGCTCCTTGCAGCTGTGTATCCTCTTTGGGGACTGAGGAGGCAGAAGGAAAAAGGAAAACAGCCCAACATTCTGTTCCTCCCTCTGCAATTTACAAACGTGGCAGAGAGAACATTCTACCTTGATGAGAAAAAGAAGGGGAGGTTGAGGGGGAAGAAGGGAAGGGAGATGACCTAGGAATGGAAGGTAGGAGACTCTTGTGTTTGGCAGATCCGCTTTTCCTAAAAGGAGCAAAGATGGTAGAAATTTCCAGAAGGCCCGCTCTTAGTTCGGCCACTGTAATTGTCAATCTTTAACCTTTCCTCCAAGTCTATTGGTTTAAAAGCTAGAGTAGAAGAACCCCATTGGGCTGCTCTGGGAGCCAGTACTGCCGTCCCTACCTAGTCCTGCTGCAATGCAGACATTTTTTTCCCTTTCCTGAAACTGGAAAATAATGCTACTTTGAAAGCAATTAACTTTTTACAGACTCATGCTTGGTAGGGGTCACAGTACCAGAGGAAAAGTGGCTAGCTTGGTCCAGTGTTGGCAACTTGCTGGGGGCTGTACATCTGAAAACAGATCTTGGCTCTCCAGACCTGTGGGAGCCATTTTAATGCAAGCTTTTAGAGGACAAATGCCTTGCCCTTAAGTTCCCTTCCAGCCCAACAAACACAGTATTATGCAAACGTTGAAGGCACCAAACCAGGAGTCTTATGATTAGACGCTGCTTCTAGGGAGGCCACAAGAACCTCAATATGTAATTTCCATTTACAGCAAGGAGATAAGAACAAAGAAAATAGCTGAGTGTCTGAACTTACTTGTTTGGGGCAGTGGCACTGTTCAGTTTTAAGTATGTAACATCATTAACTGCCTGCAGTTGTACTCTAAGAAGCTAAGCTGGCCTGCCTTGCACAGACTTTTTTCAACTTAGAATGTGGTACGAAACATTTCTCCTGATTAAATGAGCCTTTTTCCAATTTGGTGACAGAAAGTGGGCTACTGGACACTCATTTGAAAGAAAAAAGATTACTGACTCCATAAAGTTGACATAACACAGCAATTGAATATATTTCCTGCATTTACAGTCATGTCAGATTGGTCTCCAAGCTGAAAATTTACGTACTGAACTTCTAGGGAAATTCTAAAGGTAATGCTAAACAAGACTCTACTTTTCCCACTTAACTTCTAGCTGCAGCCTTAAGAAGTCAAGGGAAATGTAAAAAGTGACAAATCTTATGTGGGGCCAGCATGCATACAGATGGGTGGATGAGACCTGAAAAAAGGCCAAAATGTGTTGGTCAGTGAGTCCTGAATCAAACCCAGTCTGGTGGCAGATGAGATTCTGCACCCTATATAAGTCCTAAAGCATGAGCACACTGACACCACCACCCCCCGACCCACACATACCACCACCACCATCACCACCAGCTTCTGCCCCACCAATGTTTTTAGGGCTTTGCAACTCTAAGAACAAGCAGTTTCATTACATTTCACAAGCACATCACCTACTCACAGTTTGAATATCCAAACAAACCCCATTAAAGGTCTACAGTCAAGTCACAATGAACTAAACACTTCTCCCCGACTCAGGGTAAACAGGAAGTATAATCTTCAATCCTAGCTGCAGGTTATCAGGAAAAACAGTGGATTCAAACAGTCACCTAAAATTAAGACACTCTTTAAAAAGCCCTTATTTTGTTCCTGCTAATGAAGCCCCCAACTCCTGCAGCCAAGACCCCCTATTACAAACAGACCCCAAATGTTCGCAAAACTCTTCAAACATGGTCACAGAGGAAATGGATTGCTTTACTTACCCAACAAAT